>NC_056690.1:7500-607500 GCF_018350215.1 Panthera leo | reverse complement strand
AGCTGGTGATGAGGCTGCAGGCGATGGCCGTGCACCAGGCTGCAGCAAGGGGCTGAGCGGGTAAGGGGGACGAACGTCCAGGCCACGGGGACGGTGCGATCAAGCGCTCTTTTCGGGAGATGGGCCGAAGGGTCCCCCTGAACACCGGCTCTGAGGCAAGTTTTATGACACGGGGTAAAGTCCCACGGGACATCTGTGTGCTGTGTGACCTTGGTTCCCGCTTACCTGGTGTGTCCCCGCCTGTCCTGGGGGGACAGCCAGACGGCCCCTCTCGGGAGACAAATACATGAGCAAGTGTGCAAAGGACTGGAAAGCCGCACATCCGAGGCAAGTCAGCCTGGAGGTCCCACGTGGGCTTGTCCCTGCGGTCTGGATGGTTTGGGGAAGGTGGCCGGAGGCCGGGCGGCTGGGAAAGAACGCCATCGCCGTCGGGGTCCCCTGAGGCACTTCCGTGGCTGTCATGGGCCCCGGGATGGGCGTGCGTCCACGGGAACAGTCGTTCCGAGATCTCCTGAGTGAGTTAGATTACGCGCCTGGGCCACCGCGTCGCCCTCGGCCTGTCCTTGATCTAAAAACACCTTGCAGGCAGCTCTCTCTGAGGCCAGGGCCTGCTCGAGGGGGTTCCAGAGGCCGCCGGCCGCCGCCATTAGGACCCCAGCCTGTTTCCACAGGAGAAACTGAACCGCTACCCCCACGCTGGTTCCTTCCATCTGTCCAAGCCCTGACGCTGCTGCGGTTGGTACCCCGCCACCTAGAACCGCTGCCTCCTTCCCTCCGGCAGCACAGGGCCGACCCTGGCCCCCTAGGGGCCTCCAGAGCTCGGCCTGGCCCCTTGGTCGCGCCCGGTCCTGCCTGTTCTCTGCTTGTGAGTCCAGCCCTGCTACAAGAGGTGGAGACCGCGCCCCAGGAACGAGAGGTCACTGCTGACGTGGTCGTCAGTGCCCTGGAGCGGGTGGCAGGCCACGGCCGAGGGTAGCAGGAGGCCGGAGCTTTGGCCTCCTCCGCACTCACATCCAGCAGGGAGCCCACAGGCCGGTCCCGGCCGGGGAACGGGGGAGAGCAGGTGCGGGGTGGGCAGTGGGGTGCACCGTGGACGGGTGCGGGGCAGGGCCTGGAGCTGAGGGTTCTCGTCTTCCTGCGGATCCCCTCGTAAACTGCTGCCCTAGAGGGTGTTAGGACGGCCAGAGTCTGGGTTCCAGGGCCCCCTGCCTGGAGGGGCTGGCTGGGGTCTGTGTTGGGGCCCATGTCTCTGCCGTGTGAGGTGTGGTCGCTTGGCCCAGACCCGCCTCGGGCTGTGACTGGGGCCCGTAGCTGCGGGTCCTGGGAAGGAAGGGGGATGGTGGCCATGGGCAGGGCCAGCCTCCCCCACCGCTGTGTGCTGGGCCCCAGCCATGGCCGTGGTCTACACGGGTGATGTGACCACACATCCCGCCCTAGCGTGTGACGGCCTCTGGCTCCATCGCAGGTCAGGTGGCAGGCCATGCCTCCCCTTGTCCCCAGCTTCGGGGAGGCTGGGGCCAGAGGAGGAAGCAGGGCCGCCCCCTCCCCCCCTTCCCCACCCCCGTCTCCCGCCCCGGCATCCCTGCCCGCACCAGGGTCATAGAGACACCTGTCTTGGGCCACGGCAAGCTCTGAGTCAGTTAACTCAGAGTGAGCGAGCCACCGTGTTTCAGCAAGCCCTCGGCTGGAGGGCCCGGGAAAGGGCTCAGGTTGGTCCCTGGTCACCCGGGTTCGCCGCTCCCATGAGCGTCTGCATCGTCTGTGACAGTAGGCCGCGTCCCTGCGCAGCTTGGGAGGGAGGCCCAAGCCGGGGCCGAGACTCCACGCAGGCGACCCTGGTTCTGCACAGGCTGGGTGAGTGAGGGCCCGGACGGGGCCCTAAAGCTTCAGGATTGCTTCCCAGAGAGGCTGCCTGAGCGAGGCCTCCCCGAGGAACGGTTTGCCACCCACCGCCGATGCGTGTCTGCATCTCTGCCTCTCTGCCCCTGGGTGGGCCGTGCCTGGTGGACCGGCACCAGTCGGGCCACTGTACCTGTGCTGCAGAGGTCCAGCCCCGCCTCCCCCCGCCCTCACTGCCTCGCATCTGGACAGAGCACAGGCCCTTTGGTCCCCTCCCAAGTCTGCCCTCATCCGACGCGGAGACCCATACTGCCCGCACACCGGGACCTCCCGGCCCTCAGTCCTGGCGCTCAAGGAGCACATGCCAGCTCAGCCACACGGCCCACGTTGGTTAGGGCCCGCGTGTGGCTGCCGTAGTGGAAACGGGAGTGAACAGTGATTTGATAGAGGACTTGGTCTCTCTCAGCTGAAGTGCAGGCTGGGCTGTCCGTGCTCAGCAGGCTGCTGCCTGTCGGCCCGGCCAGACTTCACATACGGCTTTCCCCCCTCACAGTGACCCCTTGCCCGTGAAGGCCGCGGTGCCACGTCTCCCGCAGCTCACCTCCCACCGCACCGATCGCCTCCTGCGTGGTGAGGCGGGGAGTGTTGGTGCAGAATGTCCGGTGGGGCTGGAGCAGAGGGAGAGAGAGAGGGAGAGTGCGTGAGTTCACACGGGCCCGTTGTGTAGATCATAGTGGGAAGCTGAGGGGGAACCACTGTCCCAAGAGGTCCCTGTCCCTCCGGGCTGCACGGGGATACTGTGCCCGGTGGGTGTTGCCTGCGGCGCAGACCCCTTAGTTTCCCCCACGGCAAGGACACCCCCTTACTCAAAACCGCTTGGTTCTGGAGTTTAGGGGGGTGAGTAGTGAGTTCGGATAGCAAGAGAGACCCGACTTCCTTCTGCCTTCCTTTGCTGACCCAGGCTGGGTTTCTGGGTGATGGGTAACTTCCTCCCAGCCCATCAAGAGGCAGGTGCAGCTCAGAGGGTGTGGTGCACTCTCCTCCCCCACCCACCCCCTGGTCCAGCTCACCTGCACACTCAGCTCCTCCCCCCCCCAACCCCCCCCCCCGCCCCCCATCCAGCTCACCTGCCAGAGGAGCCAGAGAAGGGCCTCTGCCCTCTGCAGCCCCGACCTGTCTCCAGGCGCACGGCAGGGTGAGGTCATTCGCCCCTTCCAGGAGGAGCTGGTCAGGGGAGGAAGGTCAGGTGTCCCCACAGTATTTCTGGAAGGGCAGAGCCCTGATCTTATAGGACTGTAAGAGCACGGGAGTGAGAGACAGAGCCATCCACCTGGGGCCTGGCCGCGGGGTGCCTCCCAGACACTCGCTCAGCCCCGGGGCACTCGTGTACCACACAGCGTTGGAACGGGCTCCACTTGTCACTCTGCTTGCTGTGTGGCGGGCAGAAGACGCCGACGCGGCTCTGGGGCTGGGGCGGGGAGGGGGGCGTGCTGCATGTGCAGTCTGGGCAGGAGGGCGACAGTGTGCGGCTCGGGCCCTGGATCTGTCCGCGCTGGCAGGATGCGCGCACTGGGCCCGGGAAAGCATGGCCGGTGGGCAGCACCCAGGGAGGTCACCCCCCGGACGGGGCAGCGAGCGGGCCAGCCTCCCTCTCTGCCAGCCTGTTTGCTCCTCCTAGACCTGCCAGGGTCTGAGGTCAGATGCACCCGCGCCTTCTGTCGGCCCCGCCGCCCCTCCCTCACTGGTCCCCTGGGCTGCTGCCAACCCATCCCCCGCTTCACCCCTGGCCTTGGGCTCTGTGTCCGCCCAACAGCATCCCTGGAGGAAGGCCTCCCCGTCGCCTCCCCCTGTGGGTGGCCACCCCCAACCCTCCCCGTCGCCTCCCCCTGCGGGTGGCCACCCCCACCCCTCCCCATTGCCTCCCCCTGTGGGTGGCCACCCCCACCCCTCCTGACAGGCCAGGCTCTGCCCCTGAGCACCCCATCCCGGCCCTACTGCGGGCGCTGGCTGCTGGCAGGGAAGGCAGCCTGGGCTGCCAGATGGCCCCTCCGCAAGGCTGTGGGTGGTGTCTAACCGCTTTTTTATTGGAAAAGTATGGGGTGAAAAATTGCGTGGGGCTCACTAGGCAGCCTCCTGGGCCTGGACTGGCTGCCGTCTGCCCAAGTGGCCCCACCGGTGGCCGAGGCCGCGCGCTCCCTCGTAGGCAGGCTGTCTGTCTGGCCTGCCAGATCCCCTGTGAGGACACACCCCCAGCGCCAGGCTCTGCCTGCTCCTGAGCAGCTGGCCAGCCGGTGGGGGCAGGGGTCGTCTGTGGCCACCGGCACCTGTACGGCCGGCCCGCACCCTCCGGGCTTCACTTCCTCTCTGCTAAGCGGGGGTCACAGGGGTGCCTGTGGTCTGGGGTGGAGGCAAGCGTTCCAGGCATAGGTGCGAGCATCTGGCCCGTACACAGCACGTTGGGGGCTGCCCCAAATGAGCCAAGCGGGCATCTGTGCCCCTGGGTCAGCCTCGCTCCTTGTGTGCTGTCTGCAGGGAGCACACGCTCTGGACCAGGCTCCTCTGTGCCTGACTGGGGTCCTCTCTGAACCTCTGCTTTATCTCTGCAATGAGGCTCGCAGAGTCCACCTCCCGGGCCCCCGTGAACTGCAAGGAGAGGGCGCCGTGGACCAAAAACGGAGCCCCTGCCCTCCGGCCCGTAACCCGAAGGATCCTGGGAGGAGGAGGGCCCGTGCTCAGACCAGCACCTGCTTGTGTCCTGGGATCACCCCCCTCTGGTGGGGGCGGGGACGGGGGCGCTTGTACTTGCCCCCCAGGCCAGCTGCCTCCCGAATTAGCACCTGCAGCCCCTCCTGCAGGAAGCCTCCTGGCCCTCGGAGCTCCCTGCTTCCCCACGTGGCTCTCCTAGACCCGCTCCCGCGAACACCTGCCCAGGAGTCCGTAGGAGGCCCTCCTGTCCCCCTCACCTGCCGTCCTGCCTCCCGGCCAGCTGCCGTGGGGATGACGGTGCAGGGAGCCTGTGCTCCCCTGCACCCCATGTGGGTGCTGGGAATGGCGTGGTGGTGGGGGCGGGGGCAGTGAAGCCAACCCCCACTCTGAGCTGTGCCCACAGTGTCTTTCCTGGGTCTGTCCAAGGCAGGGTCTTGGGCTGTTTGCTTACTGAGGGTCCAGGCAGGCACTGGGTGTGGCATGTAGGTCCCAGCAAGGACCATCAGCTCACCTGGCCCCAGATAACTCTCTGTTACCCGTTGTGAGTAGGGCATCTGAGGGACAGAAAACCTCAGTGATATGCCCCGGGTCCCCCAGAGTGAGGATCCACCAGGACTGGAGGCCCCCCCGGGATGGTCAGGCCGTGGTGTCCTGGCAGAGGTGGTGTGGCCTGGGCTCTGGCTGCAGGGTGGGGGTCACCTTAGCACCTGCTGTGACAACTTGTCACAAACTCAGTGGCTTCAGACAGCTCAAGCTTTATAGTTGTGGAGGTGGCGAGTGTGAAATGGGTTTCACAAGGCCAGAACGGAAGCGTCAGCCTAGGCGGCTCCTTCTGGAGCCTCCAGGGAGCACACGATTCCTTTCCAGCCGTGTGGCCTCCCCGCCGGCTCCTCACATCAGGTCTCCGCCTCTGTTGTCACGTCTTCTCGGATCTGACCCTCCTCCCCCTCCTCCTCTTCCTCCCTCTTGTAAGGACCCTTGTGACCAGGTTGGGTTCGCCAGGGTCCTCCAGGCTTGCGTCCTCCTTAACCCAGTGTGTAAAGCCCTGTGGCCTTGTAGGGTGACCGACGACATGTTCACAGGCTCCGAGGATTAGGACACGGGTGTCATAGAGACCGCCGTTCTCCTACTGCTGGGGTACGATGCCCAGGTCTCAGGCCATAGCACAGGGTGGACAGTGCTTTTACGACCAGGGGCCCAGAAGAAGCAGGGCAGGGTGAGGGAGGTGAGGGAGACCAGGATGCCTTGGGTTGCGAGTGACAAACACTCACCTCACGGGAGCCTGAGTGACACAGGGTCTGGGGGAAACAGGCTGGGGAAGAGGACGGGTTTCCCCTGCAGCCAGATGATGCCTCAGGGCCCCGCTGGTCTGGGACAGCCGCCCTGGGCCGCCCCACCGGGGCCAGCCTGGCCCCAGCGCTAGGGAGCACGCCCCCACAGCCCCGCTGGGCCCCTCCGTGGGTGCACACACGGCCCCGGCTGGAGCCGGCAGGACATAGCAGATGTGGAGCCACTCTCCGGGGACAGAAAGTGGGGGCGAGCACTGACCCCGGGACCCACGCCGTTCAGCAGAGAGCAGAGGTACTGAGGTCACGCAGCTTGCGTGCAGAGCCGGCCTGGAACCTGTCCCCTTCCAACTCAGTGGAGTGACAGGCCCAGATGGTGGGGGCTGTGTGTCCCTCTGTCCCTTCCAGAACTAGCTAAGCAGGACGTGGAGGTGTGGGGCCTGGGGCACGCCCCCACGTCCCCCCACCCCGGGGGTCATACCGGGCCTGCCTGGGGTGGGCGGCCGAGAGAGGGGCCATCTGTCTGTTTGGCCGCTGCCCCTGTGGGTCTGCTCCCCTCTGTGCCCAGAGGGATCATAGTCCCTCCACACCCCACCTGCCCCACTGACCTCACGGGCCTGGTGAAGGCTTTAGGGTGGGTGGTGCTCACCTCCAGGACAGGTGGGGGCACGGTGGGAACCCCAGGGTCTTTCCGAGCCAGGTGTGGCTGGGCGCAAGTCAGCCGGCCGGGCGCTGGAAGAGGCAGTGAGAGCTTGCAGACCAAGGGGTAGATGAGGCAGGGGTTAGCGGGGGGCCAAGCCCCGCGCCTGCTGGGGCCTCGGGTGGTCGGAGCTCCCACGCCCACCCTGGCCCCACCACAGTCCTCTGCCCCTTGGGGGTCCCCCAGCCCCACCCCCCCGGGGCCTGTAGCCCCCTAACCCCAGAGGGGAAGGCCTGAAGAGCCAAGCCTCCCTGCCATCTGGTGACAAGGGCAGTGGCCAGTGCAGGGGGCGGGGGGGGGGGGGGGACAGTGAACAGCCCCTCTCCCACGGGTCTGGGGCCAGAAGTCCAGAATCCAGGTGTGGGCAGGGCATGTATGCCCTCGGGGCTCCAGGGGAGGGTCCCTCCTGCCTCCTCCGGCCTGGGGGGGGGGGTCTCCGCTCCACCCTCCCGTCTCTGCCTCCGTCGTCACATGGCTTCTCCTTGTCTCTCCTCTTGGAGGGACAGAGTCCTTGGATTTAGGGCCGCCCTGATCCAGATTTCATCTCGATACCCTTATGTTAATCACCCCTGCAGAGACCCTGATGCCACCGTGGTCACATTCTGAGGCTCTGGGTGGGCGTATCGTATGGGGCCACTGTCCAGCCAGTGCAGCGGGCTGCCCCGTCCCTCGCATCCACCTCCTGAACAGCACAAGCCACAGAGCTGCCACGGCCACGGTGTTTGGACGGTGCACGGCCCAGGCCCCCCTGCGCCCAGGCCGGGCACCTTCAGAGCCTTGTGGCTCCGGGCAGCGTCCCGGAGGCCGTTCTCCCGGTGCTGGCAGGCCCTCCGTGGCCTTCCGAGGGGGTTGTCTCGGTTCTTTGAAACGCCGTGTCGCTGGCACCGTCTGGACTCCCCCATGGCTGTAGGCACTGGACTGGTAGCTCCCCGTCAGTAAGGAGGCAGAGCTCGCTGTTTGAGCGGGGTCTGATTTCAGCCTCTGTCAGCCCGTCGGTGAGATTTGTGGGCCTTTTCTCTCCCAACGCCGGACGCCACCCCCGCCCCCAGCGGGGTCTGCCGGTCCTCCCCCAGGGGTTCTCCCGTGCTAGGCCACACTCCCAACGTGGCCAGGACGACCAGGGAGGGAGGAGAGGGCACTCAGGCCTGGCCAGCCTGTCCCCCTCCCTGAGACCCCCCCGGCCGGGGCCCTGTCCTTGGTCTCCCTGTCACGGGCCCCATGCCTTTTTATCTGCAGCCTCAGCAGCCACTTACCCCCAGGACGTGGCCTGGGGGGGGGGGGAGGGGTGGTGGTGGCTGTCACCTGCACGGGGCTGATGTGGCTCCCAGTGCCCCCTCCAGGAACTCCCGTGACGACTCCTATCCTGGAGCTGCCTTGGAGCTGCCTGTGACGACAGCTGCTGGTGGGATGCTGCTTGTTGAACCCCGGGTGAGCCCTGAGGGGGTTACGTCTGATTAGGTCTGGCCGCCGCCTCCCTGTCACCTGCCGCTCTGTTTCCTTCTAGGTTCCCCCCCCCCCCCCCCCCCCCCCCCCCCCGTCAGACCTTTCATGTCGCAGCTGCCTTCCTTCCTAAACCCAGACCTGCCCTGGGTTCTCGGGCCACTTGTACCTCCAGACTGGAGGGGGTGGGGGTGGGGGCTCTCCAGAATAACCAGTGCCCGAGGCGGCCTGGGGGGCGATGTTTGAAACGAAGACCACATTTTATAGGAAGACAGGCTTCTCCTGGGGCCTGGGGCCTGGGGCTGTGCTGGGCAGGCCGGACAGAGGAGCAGGGGCCTTGTTGAGACCTCAGCAGCGGCCGGATGGCCAGACCCCGGGGCTCCCCCTCAGACAGCGCATCTCCCGGCTCTCCTGCCAGTGCCTGAACTGGCTCCACAGTGCCACGTGGTCCCCACCTGCCCTCTGCACCCCCACTGACTCCACCAGCGGTAAGGTGTCCAGCCACCTGGGTCCCTCCGCTGTAGGAGGCACAAGGGTAGAACACACCTCTGGGGGCCCCGAGGGTTCGTGCTCAGACTGCGAGGAGTACCCGACTTGGCGTATGTCTGCCCCCAGGAGGGTGGGGCCTGTCCAGGGTCCCGAGGAAATGACGGAGCCGGGACTCCACGCAGGCCTGTGTGCGCTGTCGTCCCCTCCCCCTCCTGCTTCCACGCAGGCCTCTCTGGGCCTCGGCAGCAAGCCCCTGGTGGACAAGAGTGACGGCAGGGCAGGGCCCCATGCAGGCCCCTGGCCAACCTCGCCCCACGGAGGTCCACGCTTCTGTCACCACTGCCACCTGTCACCTCTGATGGAACAGCCCCGTCACCACCCACTCCCTTTGGCCGCCATACCACCTGGCTTGTCACAGCAGCTCCCAGCTGGGCTCCTTGCTCCCCCCGTCCCCCTCTCCCCCGCTAAAACCTGGAACCACTTCTCTTGCTCCCTCAAGGCCCTGCCGGGTTGTTCCTGCCTCAGGACCTTAGTACTGGCTGTTAGCTGCCCTAGAAGAGCTCTTCCCCAGGGTTCCCCTCAGCTTGGTCCCCCGCATCTCTGCTCAGAGGCCCCTGATTGCAGGGGCTTCCCTGACAGCCACTCGGAGGAGGACACCCATCTATCTCCCCGCCCCATTTGCCCTTCCTGCCCACCCTGCGTGCATCGTCTTGCCTGTTTCCCTGAGCGTTGCCGGCTGCTCCCACTAGGCTGTAAGCAGGACCCAGGCCTGCCGATGGGCATTTGCAGGCAGACTTACGGGGGGCACCAGCTCTCTGTGGCCCAAGGGCCCGTCTTTCTGCATTCCATCCCCTCATCGGGGTCTCGGTCGCAAACCTAAGGGTTTCCTGTGGCTGCAGGGACAAGCTACCTGCACTTGGGGGCTGAGCTCCCCACAGACTGGTTATCTCACACTTCTGGAAACCAGAACTCCAACACACATCACGGGGTTAAGTCAAGGTGTGTCTGGGCTTGTCCCTCAGGCTCCAGGGGAGGATCCCTTCCCTGCCTCTTCTGGCCGCAGATGGCACCCACACTCCCGGCTCCTGGCCCTGCCTCAGTCTTCACAGCTACTGGGGTGGCATCTTCCCATCTCCCTCCACTTGTAAGGACCCTGTGATTACACTACCACCCCCAAATCATCTGCCCATCTCAAGGTCAGCTGGTTAGCAACCTTAATTCCACCCTGTCACGTGGGTACCTATTCACAGATTCATGGGGTTAGGGCATGACATCTCTCAGGGCTCTTTAGCTGCTGAACACGGAGAGGCAAATTGGGACACTCCACTGCCAGAGGCCTTGGAGCCAGGGCCGTGTGGGAGCCCATAACCCTCTGGGGCACGGTGTGGCAGGTGAGAGGCACACGAGCCCGCAGACACCCACCTCGGAGGCAGAGCCCCGCCCCTGACTCTCCCACCGGGTCTGGCCTCTGCTGCCTTCCCAGAGGAAAAGAATGTCTTGGCTACACCCATGGAAAGCAGACTGCTGGGGTCCAAACCCCAGCTCTGCCCCCGAACAGCAGCATGACTTCAGGTGGGTCACCTCACGTCTCTACCCCAGTTTTCTCATCAGTAAAATGGGGATGACGGGGTGTCCTTAACGGGTATAGGCATGAGGGCCTGGCGATTTCGTAGTTGCAAGGCATTTAGCAGGATGTCTGACCCGCAGCAGCGTTTGCTGTTTTTATGGCAGGAAACAGCAGGACTCTGGGGGAATGGCGTTAATTTGCAGGGAGAAGGGAATACATGTATTTGGTAAATAATTCAAACAGAACAAAAGGACTTAAGGCCCCCACCTGAGTGTCACTGTTAGTCATTTGTTCTGTACCCTTGGAGCTTTCCCGCGCCCTATTTAAATGTGTACGCTGTGGGTATTTAGCCGCTTTCTGAAAAGAAAGCTCGGGCCCAGCGCATAGGATCCTGGAGCTGGTGACCGAGGGTGTCTCCCAGTGGCTACGCGACACTCCCCCTCAATGGACTCAGACGCTGATTCTCACAGCCTGGGCCGGGTGTTTGCGAGTTCTGAGCCGGGGGTCCTCGGACGCCCCACCAGAGCTGATAGCCTGGTGCCCCGGAGCGTGTGGGTTTGCGTGGATTCCCTCACAGCGCGCTTTTCGCTCTGGGAAGCTGTACCCCGCCGGTGCGCCCGGGTCAGGGCCCGCACCTACTGGGCGTCGCCAGGGGCGGTGGTTCTGCCTTGATCACAAGGTGGGCTTCCTCCCACCGAGCGGCCAGGCGGCTCCGGCGGCGCGTGCTGCGCAGCAGGCGTCTGCACGTAAAGTAACTGCTTGGATCCTTCCCCACGGTACATCCCCGTTTCGCAGGATGGTGAAACCGAGCCCCAGGGACGGCGGGGCTCACGTGAGCGGCCGTGCGAGTTGTGTCCTCTTTCCTCGCGGCTCAGTGACTCAGTTTCCCCCTTTGTAAACTGAGCTTAGAAGCCGTGCAGAACTTGCCGCGGGTGGCAGGGGTCGGGCCCATAAAGCGCGCAGCAGAGCGGGCGCGGCGCGCGCCGACCCAGAAGCGGAGAGGGAGCGGCGAGGCTCCGACGGGTCTACGGCCCGGCGCGGGCAGATCCGCGCCTCGGGGCTGGATTAGTCGGGCCTGCCCGCGCCCCGCCCCCGCCCCGCCCCGCCCGCCCGCCCGCGCTCTCGCCGCCGCCTGCGCGCCCGCCAGCAGTGCGCCCGCCGCCGCCGCCAACGCCGCCTTCTCCGGCCCGCGCCGCTGCCGACGGCGCCGGGGGCCCAGCGCGCCCCGAGAGCCGCCCGGAGCGCGCCGAGGCGGCGCGGCGGACATGCGCGTCCCCGGCGCGGGCTCCGGCTAGGCAGGGCGCGCCGGGAGAGGGGCCACCTCGACGGGCAGAGGCGGCGGGGGCCCGCGCTCCGCCGCCCGCGTCCATGCCGCCCGGCTCCGGTTCCGGCTCCGGCTCCCGCCTGAGGACTAGCGGCAACTGCCAGCAGAGCGCTTCTGACCCGGGGCGCCCGCGCGGTGAGTGCGCGCTGGTGGCTCGGGGGAGGGATTCTGGACTTCGGGGGCCAGGGACAGGAGAGCGACCGCCCCCTCTAGAGGCGCGGGGGCCCAGGAGAGGCCCTCGGCGCTCTGCCCACCCCGTCTCTCCCGCGAGCCAGGCGCGCGGAGACCCCGTGTCTCTCCGGCGGCGGCCCACGTGGCGGCAGGCGGGCAGGGGGTGCATCCCCGCAGAGGGTCCTGGGCCTTGGCCGGCGGGGGGCTGGTGGGGCCCGCGGCGGAGGCGGGGCCGGGCGTCGTGGGGGACGCGCGCTTTTGTCTGCGCTCCGGCGGGGTCCCGGCCACCCCGGTTCCCGGCGCCCTCCGCGCTCACCTGCCCGGAGTTGGAGTTCTTTGTCTGGGGCGGGGCGCGGCCGGCGGAGGCTGTGCCGCGTGTCTGAGCCGAGGCTGCCCCGCGGGGTCGGGTCCTCGCAGACAAAGCGCGCCGTGACCTCCGCCTGCGGCCGGGATTGTGCACCCAGGGGGAGTTAGTGCCGGGTTTTGACACTCACCCTAACGGGCGTGCCCCCTCCCCCGAGACCCTGAACCTGCAACCCGGAGACCTCCCACCTGTATTGTGGCCCTGAGTGACCCCTTCCTTCCACCCCCACACTGGCTCAGTGCCAGGTTTGGAGAAGATGTGGCTGCCTGGGTCACGTCCCAGTAGATAATCCTTGGGAAGTTATTTGCACGGCTCTGGGGGCTGCCCACCCGCCTTGGGTCGGCTGGCCAGCTCCAGACCCCTCCTCCTGGAAGGGAAGGAACAGAGGGAGTGCGTGCCGGGTGGGATCCGGCAGGAGCGCGCGCCTGTTTGCCTGCCCTGGGAAGGGGGCTGGAACCTGGGCCACGGCCCTGCCGAGGTTGTGAGCGCCCAGCGTGCCTGCCATGTCTGTTTAGAGCCTTCCCAGATGGGCATGGCTGTGCCTGGCCAGATGTCCAGCCCCCTTCCCAGGATCCCTGCAGGGACTCAGTTCCCTCAACTTCCCCAAGCAAACTTTGACTTGGGTCCGTTGTGGCCGTTGGGGGTGTGGGGACCGGATGGACCTAGGACAGTGGCCTCCCTTCCTGCCTCTGCCAGGCTGGCATCCAGGGTTGGGAGTGGTGGGGAAGGCCCTCCCCCCTCCCCCTCTCCTCTACTCCCCTTGAATTTCCCAGAGCCTGTGCGCCACCTCCTGGCCCTGGGAGTGGGTACTCGAGCCCCAGGCCTTGAACTGAATCTGTGGGGCCTTAAGTGAACTTGCTCCCCCCCACCCCCCCACCCCCACCCCCACCCCAGGCTGGGACCCCTGGTCAGCCGGGCCTGTGCTGGCTCTGGGCACCGCGGAGGGGGCGCCGCTGGAGCCTGAAGAGAGCAGGCGGTGCGGCCAGTTGGGTCCCAGATCGGGGAGGGGGCCCGGGGTGAGGTCTCCCACAGCCCTGCAGGGTGTGGTCGGGTGTTGAAGTCTGGGAGTGACTTGTGCTGGCTGACTTGATGATAGAAGGTGCTCTTAGCTTTGTGAGGAATCGGCTTGTGAGCACGTTCCCAAGCCTTGGTGAGGGCCACAGCGGGACGGCTGTCGCTCCAGCACTGCTGTGTGGCCCTACGGGACCTCCTCCTTGGGTCGTGGTGAGGTCCGGCTCAGGACAAATGGGGGTCTTTGGGCAGGCCCTGCATCAGGCACCTGGCCTCACACCTGCACGTGCAGAGGTGGGGCCACACCTGCCATAAAGCGGCCTGGCATGAGCCGCCCTCGCCCTGGTCCCGGGATCCAGGTGGGCTGGGGGCCGGCGCCGCTGGTCTCCTGGGCTGCACTGCCCCCTCCCCACCAGGGCTGACGGCCTGCAGCATCTTGCCCCTGCAGCCCCCCAGCTCTGGTGGACTCCGCACCTCCATGGGGACGCCTCACTAGGTAGAATGTGCTGGAAAAAGCACACTGGCAAGGAAACAAACTTGGAAGGAGGTCACGGCTGTGGCGCCCCCGTGCGTGAGCGCGGCGCGTCCTGCCGGGCTGGCGGTGGGTCAGGAGGTCGCACGCGGCCTCCGTGGTCTGGCGGGCCGGGCAGGAAGGACCCTTCCCAGCACTGCTGGCCGCACCCACCTTCCTCGTCTGGGACTCTGCTGCCTCGGGGGCCCACCTGGCCACCGCGAGCTCCGTGACAGTGCATGGTGTGAGGCGTCCTGGTGCAGGGGCCCAGCTCCTGGCGCCCCAGCCTGTGTTGTGGGGGCTGCACTCACCGCTCTCTTTTCTTCCTGGTACCGGGACACGATTATAAAGGGCTAACCTCCTTCCGGTGTGCTCGTGAAGTGTCGCGCCGACACGTTTCCTCTCGCATCTGTGGTTCCGTGTTTCACGTTTACATCCCTGATCAGTCTGGGCGGGGGGCGAAACGGGGGTCTCGGCTTCCCCTTTTCCCAAGCAGCAAGCTCCCGTCACACGCCGTTCGTTTGAACGACGTGCCCTTTCCCCACAGACTAGCAGCGTCCGGCCTGGGTCCCACATGGGCCTGGGTCTGTTTTGGATTCTCGTCTCTGTTCTGTCCACCAGTGGGCCTGTTGTCGGGTCAGTGCCACATCTTGTGACTGTCCGGCACCGTAATTTACCTGCCATGAGGGGCTCTTATTTTTTTGAAAAGTTTATTTCTCTTTGGGCGCCCGGGGGGCTCAGTCGGTTGAGCATCCGACTCTTGATTTTGGCTCAGGTCGTGATCTCGCGGTTCGTGAGGTCAGGCCCCGTGTGGGGCTCCAGCAGCACAGAGCCAGCTTGGGATCCTTTCTCTCCCTCTGTCTGCCCCTTCCCCACTTGCGCTCTGTCTCTCTCAAAAGAAAAAGAAAAAGAAAGAGGGGCACCTGGGTGGCTCAGTCGGCTGAGCGTCCAACTTTGGCTTGCGGTCCGTGAGTTCAAGCCCCACGTCGGGATCTGTACTGACAGCTCAGAGTCTGGAACCTGCTTCGGATTCTGTGTCTCCCCCTTTCTCTGCCCCTCCCCTGCTCATGCTCTGTCTCTCTCTCAAAAATAAACATTATAAAAAAATTTTTAAAGTTTATTGCTCTTTAAGAGAGAGAGCACGAGTTGGGGAGGGGGCAGAGAGAGAGGGAGGCACAAACCGAAGCAGGCTCCAGGCTCTGAGCTGTCAGCACAGGGCCTGTTGCGGGGCTCAAACCCACACACCGTGAGATCGTGATCTGAGCTGAAGTTGGGTGCGTAACTGATTGAGCCCCGCATGCGCCCCAGAGCACTCCTATTTTAAATGTACAGCTTAATGCACTTTGACAGATACACGTGTTTATGTTTCCACCACCACAGTGAGATAGAGAACGTTTTCATCGGTCCAGAAAGCTCCCTTAGTGGGTTTTTTAATTTTGTGTTTATTACACATAACAAAATTTGGCATCTTCACCATTTTTAAGTGCACAGTTCAGAGGCATTAAAAGCACATTCACACTGCTGCGCGGCCTCCGCCACCGTCCACCTCAGGACTCTCGTCACCTTTAAAGCGGACACTGTCTCTCCTAAACGTTAACTCCCCGGCCCGCCCGGCAACCCCGTTACTCCGTGCGGCTCTGACCCCTCGGATAAGCGGGATCTGGCGTCCTCTGAGCAGATCCCACGGCGTTCGTGCTGGACTAGCCTGTCTCAGCATCGTGTCGTCAGGGTCCATCCATGTTGCTGCACGTGTCAGAACTGCCTGCCTTTGTAGGGCTGGTTGCACAAATGGAGCACATTCTGTGTGTCCATATATCTGCTGATGGACGCCGGGCCGTTTGTCGGCTGCCGTGAATACTCGTGTGCAAGTTATTTGTGAAAGACTCTGCTCTCGGTTTGGGGGAGTACGTATCCAGAAGTGGGATCGCGGTATCCTGTGCTGATTCCGTGTTCCATCTCCCGAGGAGCCTCTGTCCCGTCCTCTACGGTGGCTGCACCTTTTCCTGTCCCCCCCCCCCCCCCCCCAGCAGTGTGCAGGGGTCCTGGTTTCTCTACATGCTCCCCAGCACCAGGTGTTCTCTGGTTGTCATAGCGGCTGGCCTCGTGCCCTCCGGTGTCACCGACGCCTGGCCACACCCACCAACAGCAGCCGGTGGGAGTGCGGCCCAGGGCCTCTGCGCACGCTGGAGAGGCAGTGGTCCTGCAGCCAGGGGGCACGCGGGTTGGGGCGATGGCTGAAGACCTCAAGGTTTCCTTTTGGGCTGATGAAAATGTCCTAAGCCTCACCGAGGGGACAGTGCTGTGAATACACTAAAACCGCTGAATTGTCACCTTTGACAGGTAAATTGTATGGCATGTGAGTTTTAGCTCAGTGAAGCTGTTTTTATCTTAATTTTTAACTCTGAAATCGACACTCGAGATGAGATCAAGAGGCGGACGTTTAAGCAACTGAGCCACCCAGATGCACCACCGGTGAAGCTTTTTTTTTAAAAAGTCAACTAGTGGGGTGCCTGGCTGGCTTGGTTGAAAGAGCGTGCGACTCTTGGTGATCTTGGGGTTGTGAATTCGAGTCCCACGTTGGGTGTAGAGATTACTTAAAAATAAAATCGTTAGGGGCGCCTGGGTGGCTCAGTCAGTTAAGCATCTGACTCTTGATTTCGACTCGGGTCACGACCTCACGGTTCGGGAGTTCGAGCCCCACGTCAGGCTCTGTGCTGAATCCTGTTTGGGATTCTTTCTCTCTCCCCTCCCCCACTCGCTCTCTCTCAAAATAAATAAATCCGTGATTTAAAAAAATAAAATCTGTAAAAAAAATCAAGTAGCAAAAAAAGGTCTAGTCAGGGCAGTCTTAACGGAGCTCCTTCCCATGAGCCGTGGCAAAGGTCTCCACCCAGGACCACGTCCTCACCCCAATATCCTGCAACCCTGCGTGCACGTGGGTGTCTCCCCAGGAGGAGAAGCTCATAGGTGGGGTCCATCAGAAACCACTTGGAGTGGAACGCTCCTCCCTGGACAGCCGATACCTCGTCACAGCCGTGGTCCCCAGACCTGTGACTTGGGCCAAACCGTGACCGCATTTTGTCCCACGGCCCATTCGGTCCCAGGCTCTGCTCCCTCCTCCAGGCCCAGGCCCAGCGGAGTCATCGGGTCCCTGGGTCTAACACTGCCAAGAGACACCCAAGTCCCAGGTCCCAGCCCCCCACTGGCAGGGCCACCCTGAGCCCCCACATCTCTGCTGAGCAGGGCGTCCTTGGTTCACAGGCTGAGTGACCTATGTGCCCACTTGCTCAAAGCTGGGCCTGGGCATACTCGCCCTCCTCTGTGGAGGCTGTGGGCACAGGAGGACACATTCTTCCCAGCCCTCGCAGGCACAAAACCTGCCCAGACCTGTTTCCTGGGGGCCGGGGTAAGAGCCTAGTTCACCCCAGGCCTTCAGCTCCCTCTAGTTTCTGATCCTCCTCTCTGTCTTCCAGGCATCTGTGGGCTCCGAGAAGCTCTTTGCCCCAGCAGCCGATAAAGGTAAGCACGTTCCTTAGCTTCACCTCCTGGCCTCTAGGAAGGGACAGGACACACTCCTGAAGTCATCATTGGAGGGAGCAGTGGGCCTCTCAGGGCAAGAGAGTGGGCTCCAGGTTAGGCCCTATTGTGGGTCGGATTCTGGATGCGGAGCCTGAGGCGGGAGTTAGGTGCTATGATTTACAGCCCCCCCAGCGAAAGCCACAAGGAAAGCAGAAGTCAGGATCAGGGCCAGCACTGGAAGAGTGGTTCCCAAAGTGGGGTTCCTGCCCTTTCCCCGGGACTGTTAGTAGTGCATGTTCCCAGACCCTCCCCCAGGCTCACGGGGTCAGGTGTTCTGGGGACAACTGGCAGGTCATGGTTTGGGGCCTGCTGAGGCACCCCTGCCACAGTGTAGGCTGGCCACCAGTGCCACCACTGCAAACGTGACTCACACTGACATGAAGTGACTAGACTGCCTGCACAGCAGCCCTTCCTCTGGCCGGTAGCCCCCATGCGGGTGGCACAGGTGCACAGCATTTCATGGTGCCCCAAAGCTGTCCTGGGCAGCACTGCTCCAGAGAGCGAACGCCCCAGCATCCAGCCATTCAAGGCCAGGAGGGGCCTTTGTAATCCAGCCTGCCAGTACCAGCTGTGGCCCAGGGGGGGCTCACTGGACCCAGCACGGAGAGGGGGCCCTTTTGCTCGGAAGACTGCATCCAGATATGACTGCACAGGACGGGCTTTGCGGCACATGCAGACGGGCATCTGCAGCAACAGGTCCCATGCAGCAGGGTACAGCCTCCACGTGCTTTCAAGTGGAGAAGGCTCGTCCTCGCTCGAGTCAGAGCATTTCAGCCAAGCATCCAGGGTTGGGGATGCCAGACAGGTCCAGGGAGAGAAAGGCACTCTGCTGGCATTTCACACGGGGGGTAACACAGAACTGTCTCCTTTTCAACAAACGATCACGAGCTGGGCGGCTCAAGATGGACAGACACTTACCCTCTCAACAGGTTTGGAGACCAGAAGTCTGAGGTGAAGGTGTTGGCAAGGCCACACTCTGAAAACTCTGAGGTTCCTTCCTGCCTCTTCGACTTCTGGGGGTCTCTGGGCTTGTGGCCGTATCCCTCCCACCTCCCTGGCTGCCGCCTCCTTTTCTCTTACAAGGGCACTCATCCCTGGATCTAGGGCCCACCCCATTCCAGACTGATGTCATCTCAGAATTCTTAGCTTGGTGACATCTGCAAAGACCCTTTTTCCAAATTCAGTCACATCAACAGGTAGTAGGGATTACAGCTTGGACACAGCTTTTTGGCACAGTTCAGCCCACTACCGGGTCCCTCACTGCTGCAGGCAGAGCTCAGGAAACCAGTCGAGGCTTTGAGGGGCCTCGGCAGGTGCACACCGGGGGTGATCAAGAGTTGCTCGTGCTTTCCCAGTGAGGGGAGAGGCTCCAGGAGGGCCAGAGGGTTGGGGCCACCGGTCTGCATGGCCCACACCTGCCTCTTAGGTGGCTGCTCTCACTGTGCAAGGGGCCGGCCGGCCCCAGCAGGCTGTTGTGCGTGGGCAGAGGCCGTGCCGTGACCCATGGGGCTGAAGCCAGCAGTGCTCGCTCCCCGTTCTCATGGCAGTGCTAGCAGCGGTGGCCTCCCCCTGCTTCTGCCCCTGAGCAAACCGATGAGGTGGTGGCTCAGGAGGGAGATGTCACTGTAGAGGACGCAGGAGGAGCCATTTCCTGCTGCCGCCTGTTTCTGCCAGGGAAGAGACTCCCCAGCAGTTCCATCAGAGTCCTCGGGTCTCGCTGCTGGCCTGGGTCCCACAGCCATGTGGCTGCAGGGGGGATGGGCCCCTGGAGGACGTGAGGTCCGCCAGCAGCCCAAACAGGGTGACCACACTCAGCGACCTGATTTCCACTCCTGGGAAACTGGGCTGCCATCCCCTCGAGGCAAAGCCTCCTCTGGCCTGGACACATGCCCTCTGCCTAGCCTGCTTAGGGTATTTCTTAACCTACTGGGCCCCAGGGGCATGTAACCTGAGACACTGCCTGGAAAGGAGGGTTTGGAGTGAGTAGGTGGCAGTTCAAGGTCATGAGCACACCTGAGCACAAACGCTGGGTTCCCAGGGAGCGGCCTCAGGTGGACCTGCCGCGGTAGGTGATGAGGGACAGCGGATGTTGGGGGGGGGGGGTGCAGCAGCTTCCTCCCCCCAGGTCATGGGCCTAGAGAGGGCTCAGGCTATGGGTCACCCGGGTGGTTCCAGAAAAAAGGCCACTAGCATGCGTGTCGCTCGGTCACAAGGGCAACAAGTGGAGGTGCAGCCGAGGCGGGAAGCACAGGTTCGGGGCCGGAGCTCTGCTGGGGCCGATCCTGTGCTGCCCTTCGTCTCCCTTCCGTGAAGTGGGGTCGTGAGGCCCGCGCAGGGATTGCTGCGGGCCCTCTGCGCGGGCAGCCCTCCTGCTCCCCAGCTCCCCAGCCGCAGCCCCAGCCCTGCGCGCTGGGGCGAGGGCAGGACCTCGCCGCGTGGGCCCAGCTCACTCCGCCCTCTCTCCCGCAGGCCCCGCGCTGGGCGACGAGGCCGAGGCCAAGGCCGGGGCACCGCCCAAGGTCTCGGGCCTGGAGCGCAGCCGTGAGCTGAGCGCGGAGCCGCCGCCCTTCCTGCCTGCCGTGCGCAGCCCCGCACCCCCCGCCGGCCCCGCGCCGGACGCCCCGGCCAGCCCGCCGGTCAAGAAGGAAGCCCCCGCCCTGCCCCGCCTCACCCCGCAGCCGCCGCCAGCGCCCCCGCAGCCCCGTGCCCCGCTCCCGACGCACGTGCCTCTGCCCCTGGGCGCCTTCGCGGGCCCCGGCCAGGCCGCGCACAACGGCCTGCACAGCCTCAGGTGGGCGGGGTCGGGGGCGGGCCGGGGGGCGGGGCCGCGCGGTCCCCGCGCGCAGCCACTGAGCCCCCGCGTCCCCGCAGCAGGAGCAGCAGCGCCAGCAGCAGCGCCAGCCTCGGGCTCGCGAAGCACGCGTCCCTGTCGCCTCTCGGGCCGGGCCCCCACCTGTCTACCTCACACTTGGCGCTCCGCTCGCAGGCCCAGCACCAGCACCACGCGGCGGCCATGTTCGCCGCCCCCCCGACACTGCCCCCGCCCCCGGCGCTGCCGGCCAACAGCCTGGTCATCCCAGGACACCCTGCCGGTAGGTGCTGGCTGGGGCCGGGGTCGCTGTCCCCCTCCGCTCTGATCCTGGCCTCTGGGCAGGTGGGGAGGCCTCGCCCCGGGGAAGGGGTGCCGGCTCCTGAGGCCCCCACCCCGCACCTGCCGAAGGACCCCATGGACAGATGGCGGGGCTCTGGGCCCCGCAGGCTGCCTTTCCCAAGGGCGCCCCACCGCCCAGTACAGACGCGGCGTCCTGCCTGCACCTGGGTCGTGCACGCGGCCACACCGAGCCCTCGGCTCCGCCCCGAGCCCTGGCCAGGCCCGGTCAAGGGGAGGGGCGCCTGGAGCTGCTCCACTGCCAATAGGGACTTCCAGGACCTGCTCGTCCCTCGTGTGGCAGGGTCTGTGGGGGGCGTGTAGAGCGCGTCCTGGAGTAGGAGGGTCTCCAGGTGAACCGCGGCCGTCTGGCCTCTCTCCCCGTTTGGTTCCGGCAGGGCGCCCCCTTCAAAGCCGAACCTCGGGTCATTGAAGACTTCTTTTCCCGTGGGTCTTGTTTCCAAGTTCTTTTTATGATTCTGAGCGGCCCAACTCAGGTCTGGGGCAGCTCCGTGCCCCGGAATGGGACCAGGATGCGGGGCGGCGGGGCGGGGGTGGGGGTGGGGGGGCGGCGGGGCAGGGTCCCCTGTGGCCGGCTCTGGGGGCCCCCCGGCGGCTCACGGTGTTCTTTCTTGCCTTTAGATGCCAGCCTGTTGATCTCATTCAGCCAGCCAATCATGTATTGCCAGCCTCATTCGGGGATTCTGATTGGTACTTGGTCACAGGCACCTCTCTTACCTCCACCCTGGGGCCCGCACCTAGCGAGCGGCCACCACGGCTTGGCCTGCCGAAACCGGGAGTGCCAGGTGACTATCCGCCTCGCCCCGCCGGGAGCCCGCGGCCGACGTGCCTCTCCGTCTCTCTCTCTTTTTCTCTTGTAGATCACGAGCTGCTCAGGCAAGAGCTGAACGCGCGTTTTCTGGTCCAGAGCGCTGAGCGGCCCGGCGCCCCCCTGGGCCCGGGGGCTCTGCTGCGGGCGGAGTTCCACCAGCACCAACACACACACCAGCACACACACCAGCACCAACACACATTTGCCCCCTTCCCCGCGGGGCTGCCCCCGACGCCGCTCCTGCAGCCCGCCGCACCCCCGCCGGTGCGTAGGCCCCACCCCCCGCGCGCGCGGGCGGGCGGGCGGGGGCGGCCCGGGCGGCGGGACACACAGCAGGCACACGCAGACGCTCTCCGCACGCACGCAGGCCGACGCCGGCCCTTGCCGTCCGTCTGTCCCTCTGGCCCCCCTCTGGGTGACGTCATGTCATGAGGTTCCCTGTCCTGGGCTTGGGCGGGTGCCCCCACATCCACACAGGTGACGTGGCCTTGGGGCCAGTTGTGCCCACACAGGGTCTGCAAGTCTCAGTTTGCAGCAGGTCCGGAGACTGAGGGCTGAGGGGCCGGGGAACCAGGATGCCCTCCCGTGGGGCCTGGGGCCTCGTCTCTTGAGCCAGCTGCTGCGTGGGGCAGAGTCTACCCCCACTAGGCTTTGCTGGGCGCTGGGCCAGTTTGCTGGGGGCATCTCACTGCTTGACCACTGGCCCTGGGTGCCCAACCCCCCGTCATGGCTGCAGCACCTCCTGGGCCTCAGGAATAGGTTCAGACTGCCCAGACCGGCCAGTTTGCAACTCCCACAGTGGGACCATTAGAACAGGGAACCCTTAGATCCACCCAGTTTGAGAACCTGAGCCCAAGAGGCCAGTTCAAGGCCATTGGAAATGCCCTCAGGGAGACAGCTGGCCGCAGACTACCAGCTGCAGAAGGCAGGACAGCCATCCGGGCCACTGGCTGACCAACGGGGACGCGGGTGCTGGGCCCCGTGGAGGGTGTGGGCAGGCTCGGGAGGCCTCACGTCCACCTCTTTCCCTTCCAGTTTGACAAATACGCACCCAAGCTGGACAGCCCCTACTTCCGACATTCCAACGTGAGTGTCCTTCGTGGTCACTGCACTGGTCCGTGGGCTGGAGGGGGCGGGTGAAGGGTGGAGCCACGCCCTTCAGGCCTTGTCAGGGCACCTTCTGCCGAGTGCAGGGGGCCGGGCCCCACGGCCCCCACCCGGGATGTCCGTGCTCCTAGCGGGGCCCCCGGAACGCTCCCCTCTTTCTCTTGCAGTTTTTCCCATCCTTCTCTTCTGCCATCCCCGGACTGCCCACCCTGCTCCCACACCCAGGCCCCTTTGGGTCCCTACAGGGTGCTTTTCAGCCCAAGGTACCAGCTGCTCCTGGGGTGGGACAGGGTTCAGGGCACAGCGGGAGGCCCCACCACGCAGTCACGTGCTGCGATCCTAGTGTGGGGGTGAGCCAGCGTTCCGGGTGGGATGCGTCTGTGCAGACCCGCGGCGGGACCCCCCGGTCTAGACGGCAGCAGGGTGGGGCACCAGGGGACGGCGGGAGCTATGCTTCATGCATGCTTACTCCTCACCTGGGCATGCTCAAGGTCAGGGTGAGGAGCACCGGGGCAGAGGTGAGGTCGTGTGGGGTGGCCGCTACGGGGCTGTCTGTGCCACAGGAGGCCCCGGGCAGGACTGGGCTTGCTTCTCTGACCCTCCCTGAAGCCGGGCTGTTTCAGCCCCCCAACCCAGGCATGGCTGTGTCGGGAGCCCCTTCCCACCTTTGCAGAAACCCTTGGGCTGAGGATGTAGGAACCCAGGCCTCCCCTTGTGGGGTGGGGGGGGCAGTGTGGAAGGTGGACTTGGGCACCTGGGGTCTGCAGCTGTCTCACACCCCGTTCTCTCCCTTCAGACTTCAAACCCAATCGAGGTAACGGGTCGAGCCAGTGCTGTTCACACCCTCCTCCAGAAAGCCCCCGGGGTAGGTGCGACAGTGCCCGTCCCTCCCTGCGGTCACCCCAGCCGGCCCAGTGCCCCTCGCTGGGGGAGGGGGTGGCCGCTGTGGGGCATGTCCGTCCCCCACCGCCAGCCCTGGGACCCGGCCACCCCCAGAGCCTGGACCTAACTCTTTGTTCTCTCTCAACGGTAGGTGTCTGACCCGTACCGGACGGCAGTCAGGGTGAGTGTGTGGCACGCGTCTGCGTGGACGTGCACGCCTCCTTGGGAGGAAGGGGTCTCGGGGAGGCCCGCAGCTGGGGAGGATCCTGGGTTCCGCCTGGATGGCCACAGGGGTGCCTGTGCCGGCAGGACTCTGGGGGTGGGGGGAGCAGGGTGAAGAGGTCCCCGCTGTGCAGCTGAGTGTGTGGCCCGCCCCGTCACAGAAACCCGGCAAGTGGTGTGCCATGCACGTGCAGATCGCCTGGCAGATCTTTCGGCATCAGCAGAAGACGAAGGTGAGCGCCAGCTGCTCCTGCTGCCGACGGGCAGAGCGCCAGGGCGTCCCTGATGCGCCCTTGTCTGGCTGGGGACCACGCAGGAGGACCCCGGGCTGCGGTTAGGGAGGGGTGGGTGGTGCCAGCTGGGGGACCCGCCCCCACCCAGACGGGGGGGGGGGGGCGGGGGGGGGCAGCCAAGGGCCTCGCCCCATCCCCACCCCGCCTCCACACATCTCTGGTCACACACGCCACCTCCCTGCCCGGCTTTCAAATACCATCACGTCCCCGGGGCTACGAGAAGTCGGCAGGGGCTTGCCACGAGACGCTGGGTGCTGCCCTCCGCAGGTGTCCTGGCGTAACCCTGGGGGTGGGGAAGGGGCGGGGCGGCCTCCACACGCAGCAGCACTGTGGGGGTGCCCCCGCCTGGGCTGGGGTTCCCTCCCCCGTCACACCGAGCGTGCCCCCGCCGCCCCGATGGGGAGCCGGGGGCTGGCGGGGCCGCAGGGGCTGCGGGACCACAGTGGAACCAGGAAGCGCTCGCCCGGCCCCTGTGCCCGGTGTGGCCTTCAGCACTGAGGCACGGGCTTTCTCGGTTTGTTTAACTTAGATAAACTTAAATGTTACTAGTGATGCCAAATTCAGTCACGGGGGAGCTTTCAAACACATTTAAAACAACGTAGGTACGTTTCAGCTCAGCTTTGCAAAATCTTAACCCAGGTAAAGTATTTCCAACGAAAAGGCAACATCCAAACCGACATCTGCTTTAGCGTAAAACACACAGCTTTCAAAGAGCAGTTCGCGAAACACCTCCTGCGCCCAGCACACGTTGTCACGGCCGCACTCCGTGCTGAGTCACGAGGCCTCACTGGGACCAGTGCCCAGGTGGCGTCACGTGCTTGGTGGTGGTCAGGGGCCGACCAGGCCGCAGGCCCAGCGCACGCTCTGTCCCTTTCAGCAGGTGCAGCTGGAGCCCCACAAGCCGGAGGTGGGCGCCAAGCTGGACTTGTCCAGCAGACCCCCCGCCCCGGGCGTGTTTGCCGGATTGCAGTACCCGCAGGAGCTGGCCCGGCCCCTCTTCTCCGGCTCGGGTAAGGCGCCCCGTCCAGAGCACGAGGAAAGGGGGTGTCCGGCGGGCGGGGGCGTTTTTGCCTGGTCCCTCTGGCCGGTCTTGGAGCAGGACCCCTCTAGACGCTTCGGCAAAGTTTGTTTTACTCGCGCTGCAAGTCTGCCCCACCCTGCCCTCCGGCGGACTCTGCCTTGCCCAGGCTCTCCCTCGTCCCTGCTGAGGCCAGGAGGGCCAGGGGTCCTCCCGGCACCCAGACTGCCCCTCCCCCAGCCCCACCTCCCTCTCAGGAAGGGCTACCGCCTTCCTCAGAACGGCAGGACCCTGCCCCGAGAATTCCCGCGTCCGCCCTGCACTGCTGGGTGCCTGCTGTGCTGGGGCCCCAGGAGCACCCCTGGGTTCGAGGGTCACGAACAGCCCTTCCACCTCAGTAGAGGTCACCCCCACAGCTAGCACGTGTCACAGGGGAGGGACGCAGCACGTGGGCGAAGGGGAGAGGCATGTGGGGCGAGATCAGCGGAAGCCAGGCGCAGGGCTCGCCGTCCTATGGGGTCCCGGGACAACACGTGCTTCACAGGGTTGCTCACGGACCCAGAGCCCAGGGTGTTTGTGGGCACCTTGGCCCTCACACACCCAAACCACAGGCTCCCAGGAGGGCGGTGTTCCGTGTGAACAAGTGTCTGCACGAGTGAGCGAGGTTCAGGAGGGACTCCTGTCCGAGAAAGGAGAGAAACCTCCCTCCTGAGACCCGAGCTCCCGGCCTCACGAGCAGGCCTTTCTGAGGTCGGCTGCCTTGGCCCAGGGTGTGTGCACTCCCGCACGGTTCTCGTACCTCCTCAGGGACGGGCAGCCGGTCCAGAGAGCCCGCCCTGACCACCCTCCTCCACCCCCCCTCCCCGTCTTCACGAAGGCCCACCTCCACCCGCAGCCAGGTCGCACGGACACGCGTGGACAGTGAGGGTGGGCCTGTCAGCAGGCTGGGTGGATGGGCGCGGCAGGGTCCCCCGGGACCTGCACAAGCGTGGTGGCTCGTCTCGGCCCCTGGCTCCAACGCCCTGGCGTTCTGCAGACCCCGTCTGGGCTTCAGTCCCTGGAGCCCCCGGGACGCGAGCTGGGTGTGCTCAGGAGCCTGGGCTCCCCACTTGGCCCCGCCGCAGCCCTGCTGTGCGGTCCACACGCCCAGGACATGCCCCCCACAAGGGGCGCTGTCCCGAGGCTATGGCTGGGGGATTCCCTCTCTGCCTCCGCCCGCCCCCCGCCCCCCGCCCCCCGCCCCCCGCCAAACAGCATGAGCTGGAAGCTGGCCCGTTGACTCGTTGGCCTTTTCTCGCTGCCTGTGCTCTTTCCAGGCGACGGTTCACCCCCACGCTGGTGTTCGCCTTCGTTAGCACTGGGCCAGCCACTTCTCGTTTCCTGATTTCCTGTTTGATTTCTTTGGCCCGGGGGTCATTCAGGACTCGGTTTAGCTTTCTGGTGGGGGAGCTCCGTGCCTGCGGCAGCCCAGCAAAAACATAAACGCTCCCCTGTGGGGATCTCCCAAGATGGGGGACGCCGGAGAGACCGGTGGCCTCATCACTGGTCTTCGCCGGAAACCCACCCTCGAGAAAGAGGCCGTGTGTCCCACCCTAGCGGCAAGGCCGGGCCCCTTGACCCAGTGCCCCTTCTCCACTTGCTGCCCTTGGGGTGGGGTCAGGGGGTCTCAGGAGAGCCAGGGCAGGGCCACGGATGAGTGGCAGAGCAGACACCTGTGGGCTGTGGCGGGGGACCCCACGGGAGGAGCTGCTGTCTTCAGCCGTGACACAGGCGGCTGTGCACCAGGACACTTGCGTGGCTACGATGACACATTAGCTTCTAGTTGGAGGTTCCCCGTCTGCGTTTTCAGGGCAGCCTTGAAGGCTCTCTGTGCCCCTTTCCCCAGGGGCTCCACCACCACCTGCCCCCCTTCGGCGTGCTTCCGGTGGGAGGTGTGGACATCCCCAGAGGAAGCTGGGGTGGCCCCGCCTTGGGAACGAGCCACAAACAAGAGGCCCCAGTACATCAGGCTTCCACCACCCCGCCCCACAGGTGCAGCCCACCCCGCCACCAACCCGTTCGGACCCTCGGCCCATCCCGGCAGCTTCCTGACCTCTGGTCATCTGACAGGTAGGTGCTCTCGGGTCCCTGAAGTCGGCCTGGGTCTTTGCAGACCTCAGGGCTGGGGCAGGGGATGTCGGTGGGTGGGGAGGTGACCCTCAGATTGTATAGGTAGCAGTTGCTGGAGTCACAGCACAGGTCCTGGTGCACATGAGTCACATGGGAGCTCTGGCATGAGCCACGCAGAAGCCTGAGCCCCGCTGTCCCCACAGACCCGTTCGGCAGGTCAGGCACCTTCGGGGGCCTGGGGAGCCTGGGCAGCAACGCCTTCGGAGGCCTGGGGAGCCACGCACTGAGTGAGTGACCCCTGTGCTTGCTTCCCATTCACTTGCGTGCACGCCGGAGCTCCTCGTGGGTTTGGGCCACACCCTGACCCCTGGCTGACTGGTCCCCTCTGGCTGTCCCCCTGGGGTACACCTTCAGCACGTGGGAATGGAGTGCTTCCCCCCACCCCCCCCCCCCCCAGCAGCCCTGAGGTTCCACGGGGTGCCCTGGGCAGGGATGGGGCTCCTTGGGCAGAGGTGCAGTGGTATCCTGGCCTCATACCCCGCCCCCCTCCAGCTCAGGGCAGCGGCATCTTCGCCCCCAAGGAGAGCTCCGCACTGCACGGCCTGCCCAGCCCCCACGAGGCCTGGAACCGGCTGCACCGGGCGCCTCCCTCCTTCCCCACACCGCCCCCGTGGCCTAAGCCTGTGGACCCCGATCGGGTCTCAGCCCTGACCAACCACGACCGGGAGCCAGACAAGGGCAGGGAGGAGCGGGAGCGGTGAGTGGCACCCAGCCGGCTCCTGTGGCCTCCTGCTGGCTTTGCAGGGCTCTGCCCTGATGACCCCCCCTCGCAGCACCCTCAGGGCTGGGCAAGGCCAGGGGAGAGTCCCAGATGGGGCAGGATGTGGGCAGGGGCCATCCAGAGGGGGGAGGGTCCACCCCTGGAAGGAGCGGCCGGGACACTTGGCTTGTTGACCACAGCAGGCCCTCTGCAGGGAGCTCGGGTTAGCAGGGCCACGGAACCACCTGCATCTTCCAGGTGGGGGCCAGGTCTGGGAGGAGCGCCCGTGGGGGAGTCCTCTGGCCGGGAGGGCGCCCCTGGGCAGCAGGACTAGGCTGGGGCAGGGGAGGCGGGAGTCCTAGTCCAGAGTCAGCAGCAGAGTCTGGAATCTGAGGGTTTTTGAGCTGTGGCCGGCTGGCCGAGGGGACAAGAGCAGAGAAGCGTCCCCAGCCAAGGCCACGGTTCATACACCAGTCCTGAGAGCCGTGACCTCTTCCCTGACCCCGGACTCGGCCTCGTGAAGGAGAACTAGGGTCAGCCATGGCCAAGACGGGACTCCAGGGTCCTGCCCTTCCAGTGACTTTGGTTGGGCCCGACTTCCTCACTGAGGGTCTACCTGCCGGCCTAGCCGCCTGGGTATGCGGGAAGAGCTCTGCAAAGCTGGCTTCCAGCAGTTTATCGAGGGGAGGGAGGCGTGGGGTGTTGGGGGTCCTTCGTGAGGGTGTGGGTTTGTTACCATGTGTTGACAGACAGGGTGCTAAAGGGACCTCCCACCCCCACACACTCACCCCGAGGGATCTTGAGGTCCTGGAGGGTGGGAACTTGGCAGCAAACAGCTTGAAGGCGCCTCCTGGGCGGAGCCTGAGTGAGGTGTCTGTCTCCTCACTCCCAGGGACCTCCTGGACAAGACGCGCCTGCTGAGCCGGGCCTCGCCCGCAGCTCCCGTGGGCTACCCGGTCAGCAGCTTCCTGCTCCGCGGCCAGGGCGAGCCGTGCCGGCCCGGGGTCCCTGCCGAGCGCGAGGCCGAGCCCCGCGTCAAGGAGAGCCGCTCGCCGGCCAGGGACGACGGCGCCAAGCCGGCCGCGCGCCCGCCGTCTCCCTACAGCAAGGCGGCCCTGGGCGACAGCCTGCGCCTGGCCGGCCTCCTGGGCCGAGAGCCGGGGAAGCCGCCCGAGGCGCCGGCCGAGCGGCCCCAGGGCGACGTGAAAGTCAAGGAGGAACGCAGGGAAGAAGGCGACGCGCCCGAGCCCCCCGGGGCCGGCCCGCACCCCGCGCCCGAGCGCGCGCGCGCCGCCCCCGCGCCCCTGCAGCTCGGCCCCGGCCCCGCGGGCCGCGAGCGCCTGGGCTTCGCGTGGGAGCCCCTGCGCGACGCCTACCGCGGCCTGGAGCTGCCCCGGCGCGCCCTGCCCGCCGCCGCCGCCGCCGCCGCCGCCCCCGCCCCGGCCCCGACCGCCCTGTTCGAGCCCCCCGAGCGCCCCTACCGCGACCGCGAGCCGCACGACTACAGCCCCGAGCGCCTGCGGGAGGCGCGCCGCGAGGAGCTGGAGCGCGCGCGGGCCGCGCACCTGGGCGCCGCCCCGCACCTGCCCGACGGCGCCGCGCTGCTGCCCGCGCTGGGCGCCCTGCACTACCCGCGCCTCGGGCCCGCCGCCGCCGCCGCCGCCGCGCTGCACAACGGGCTCCTGGCGCGGACCCCGCCCGCCGCCGCCGCCGCCGCCGCGCTCGGCGCGCCGCCCCCGCTGGTGGCCGCGGGCGGGCCCCCCACGCCCCCGGGGCCGCCGCCGCGGAGCAGGACTACGCCGCTGGGGGGCCACGGGCCCGAGGCGCGCGACTACTCCCCGTCCCGCAACCCCCAGGAGGTGGAGGCGCGGTAGTCCCCGCGGGACCCCGCGCCGCCTGTACAGAGAGCCTCCCACAAATGCACTGCTGTTAACTTTTCTACGTGGACGTTTCTAGAACCTAAGCACAGCGCCGTCAGTCCTGGGGTGACACTCGCTTTCCGCTCGAAGCCCGCGGAGTCGGGGAGTCTCATCCACAGCCTTGCTGGGGGTGATCTTTCGTTTTCCGAGCTTGAGGTTAGACCACTGGAAGAGAATTCGAGTTTGTACATCTTTTCCCACAGGTGAGAAGCGTTTTTAATAGATTTGTATTTTTTTCAATTTTGTGCTCTTTAGACACTTAAAACAAGAAACTTTTGCTTTTTTACCTTCAGTTCGGATTTGCAATGTAAAGGCCTCAGATCCCTCTCTAGAGCCCCAGGATCTTGTCTTATTTATGGAGAAAACACGGTCATTTTGTCCAGCGCACTGTGAGGCCCCCACTCAGGGCCGGCCCTGGCCCTCCCTTGGTACTGGGAACCGAAGTTACAGATATATATTAAAATAATAATAATAATGTACAAAACTTTTTTTGCCTTATTATGCAGAAGCGTAAGAGGATTTTTTTCGGTTTTTAAAAAAAATGAAATATGTAAATAGTCTGTTAATATAAATATATGGCGTTATTAAATTCTTAACCTGGGTAGACTTTATAAAAAGTTTCTAGAAACCTCTGGTGATTTGTTTAACACGGTCACAAAAAGAAACCCTCGCTGTCAGTTGGAAACGCGCGCAAGTTTAACTGCAGCACCGACCTTTCAACTATGCAAGCGCTCTGAGGTGGGGCTGGGCCGCCGTCCGGGGAACGAGGCTCGGAGCGGCCACGCCGGCCTCCCCGGTCCCCAGCCCCGGGGCCCTGCCCTCCCTGGGACTGGCCGGCTCTGGCCGCAGGACACTTCTGTGGATCCTGGTTTCGTTTGCGCAGCGTTTTCGGAATCTGTACCTGACAAGCAGACTTTCAGGAGTGAAGAGTAAAGGTTCATCACAAAACGAAACGGTAACTGGTGTTTTCTCTCCTGTGCGAAGGCCGTCAGCAAACGTTTCTCAGCGTGGCCCTGCCCCGACCGAGGCCTTGGCATGATTTCCTTTTGCTTTCGAGTTTGCTCTCATAACCTCTCGAACGCCGCCTCGCCCTGCCCTCAGCGCCCTTTTCTGTTCCCCGGCGGCCACACGTGTGTCCGCCGCACTTTTGAGCCTTGTCGGTTCGACGTCCGCAGCCGTTTGCTCCGTTCTGTACTTTCAACCCGTTTCCACTGTGGACTGTGGTTGCTTTAAACATTCAGTTCTCGTGTCAATCAATGAAGATAAATACAGTCTTGATTTCGATCACGAGGTGGTTGGGTGTTTTGTGTGGCATTGGAGAAGGTAGGGGGTCTCTGCCGGGTGCGTTGGGCGGAGCCCCGGGGTTGCCGGTCACCCCCGCCTAGGGGCGGAGCGCCTCGTGGGCTTCTAGACCTTCCCATCTCCGGCTTCACCTGGACTGGCTCCCCCGGGGCCGCTCCTGCTGCGGGATGCCCTCGGCCTTTGCCTGGGACCTGTCCCTTGTCCCGTCCCGCCCCTTCTGCCTGCTCAGTCTTCTCTGCGCACCGGGTGGCGGCTCACCTCCGTGGAGGGCCGGCCTTGTTCCCGCTGCCCCAGCACCATTCAGAGCCGGGTGACCCGTCTGTGGAGAAACGAGGGCTCAGGGAGGGAGGGGGCAGAGGCAGAACTGGCCACCTCCACCCCCTGGGGGAGAAGGGCAGGGGGCCATTTCCCCTGCTCTGTCCATGGTCCGGAAGCGGGGGCCCCGACGGAGCCCCCTGCGTGGATTTGCCTGTTAGGTGAGCAGCCAGGACCGGAAGTGCCCTGAGCCTAAGAGGCGCCCCCCCCCCCCCCCGCCCCACCATGGAGAGTCGGGGGTGCCTCCCACGGAGCCCGCTGTGCCCGGCGGCCCGGGCTAAACCGCACCACCGCCAAGGCCCAGCAGCGCAGTGAGAAGATGCACAGGGCTGCCGGCCCCCCGGCCCCCAGGGCTCTGGGGACGTGCTCATGGGTGGGTCTGAGCAGAGATGCATTTCAGGCTCTTCCCTCGACCAGGACCACCTGCGGGTCCAGGGACGGCACGTAAATGCAGCATTTGCGTGAGAAGCCAAAACACAGTCTGCACTGAACCGCAGGGTGAGGGGAGCAGGCCGGTGCTCACCCCGTCCCAGGTAAGGTCCCCTGGTGCAATGGCACCCGCGGGAGAGAGTTGGTATCTGCACCGGGGCAGGACGTAACAGCCCTGAGGGATGTCATCGTCAAGGGGTCAGTTTCTCTAACGGTGTGTTATCCTTGAGGAGGGTGGCTCATGATGGAGCAAAATCCATAGTGAGGTTCTGCTCCCTAGGGAGCACTGTGGTGAAGCACCCCCCTGGGAGCACTGTGGTGGGTACCTCCTGGGAGCACTCTGATGAAGCAACCCCCAGGAGCACTGTGGTGGGTACCTCCTGGGAACACTCTGGTGAAGCATCCCCCTGGGAGCACTGTAGTGGGTACTTCCTGGGAACACTCTGGTGAAGCATCCCCCTGGGAGTGTGGTGGGTACTTCCTGGGAGCACTCTGATGAAGCACCCCCTGGGAGCACTGTGGTGGGTACCTCCTGGGAGCACTGTGGTGAAGCATCCCCCTGGGAGCATTGTGGTGGGTACTTCCTGGCGAGCACTCTAATGAAGCATCCCATTGGGAGCACTCTGGTGGGCACCTCTTGGGGAGCACTCTGGTGGGTACTTCCTGGGAGCACTCTGATGAAGCACCCCCTGGGAGCACTATGGTGGGTACCTCCTGGGAGCACTGTGGTGGATACCTCCTGGGAGCACTCTGATGAAGCACCCCCTGGGAGCATTGTGGTGGGTGCTTCCTGGGGGGCACTCTGGTGAAGCATCCCCCTGGAGCACTGGTGGGTATTTCCTGGGAGCACTCTGATGAAGCACCCCCGGGAGCACTCTGATGAAGCACCCCCTGGGAGCACTGGGGTGGGTACTTCCTGGGAGCACGGTGGTGGATACCTCCTGGGAGCACTCTGATGAAGCATCCCCCTGGGAGCACTATGGTGGGTACCTCCTGGGAGCACTCTGATGAAGCACCCCCCGGGAGCACTCTGATGAAGCACCCCCTGAGAGCACTGGGGTGGGTACTTCCTGGGAGCACTGTGGTGGATACCTCCTGGGAGCACTCTGATGAAGCACCCCCTGGGAGCATTGTGGTGGGTGCTTCCTAGGGGGCACTGGTGAAGCATCCCCCTGGAGCACTGGTGGGTATTTCCTGGGAGCACTCTGATGAAGCACCCCCTGGGAGCACTGTAGTGGGTACTTCCTGGGAACACTCTGGTGAAGCATCCCCCTGGGAGCACTGTAGTGGGTACTTCCTGGGAGCACTCTGATGAAGCACCCCCTGGGAGCACTGTGGTGGGTACCTCCTGGGAGCACTGTGGTGAAGCATCCCCCTGGGAGCATTGTGGTGGGTATTTCCTGGCGAGCACTCTAATGAAGCATCCCATTGGGAGCACTCTGGTGGGCACCTCTTGGGGAGCACTCTGGTGGGTACCTCCTGGGGAGCACTATGATGAAGCATCCCCCGGGGAGCTCTGTGGTAGGTACCTCCTGGGAACACTCTGGTAAAGCATCTCCCTGGGAGCACTGTGGTGGGTACCTCCTGGGAACACTGGTGAAGCATCCCCCTGGGAGCACTGTGGTGGGTACTTCCTGGGAGCATTCTGGTGAAGCATCCCCCTGGGAGCACTGTGGTGGGTACTTCTTGGGAGCACTGTGGTAGGTACCTCCTGGGAGCACTCTGGTGAAGCATCCCCCTGGGAGCATTGTGGTGGGTACTTCCTGGGAGCACTCTGATGAAGCATCCCCCTGGGGGCACTGTGGTGGGTACTTCCTGGGAGCACTCTGGTGAAGCATCCCCCTGGGGGCACTGTGGTGGGTACTTCCTGGGAGCACTCTGGTGAAGCATCCCCCTGGGGGCACTGTGGTGGGTACTTCCTGGCGAGCACTCTGATGAAGCATCCCATTGGGAGCACTCTGGTGGGCACCTCTTGGGGAGCACTCTGGTGGGTACCTCCTGGGGAGCACTCCCCACCAAAGGCCGTAATCCTTTGAGTGACCCACAAGGGACTGTCCTCTAACGCAGCACCAGACTCCAGGGACCCAGGGTCCACACTGGAGCATCACTCCCTAGGAAGTGTGTTTAAAATAAAAATAAATGTTTGTCAGATAAACATTCTCTATAAAAGAGTTAAAAGAGTTTATAAAATTTGTAAAATCTCCGAGAAGGTAAAACGAAAAGACAGTGAGTTGAAAAATTGAGGAAAAATAAGACAGAGGCTTTCCCAGGATGCCCATCCCCGACTCCTAGAATGTTCAGGAAAAAAGGCCTAACGACTTGGGGCATTTAAAAGAAGTGGTAGGAAGAACACCGCAGCCAAATGCCAGTCAAGAATAAAGGCATCTTCAGACATGCTGTTTATTCCCGTGCTGTTTATTCCCTTTGGAAGCTACTAGAGGAAAACTCAGGTGGGAGAAAGGCCGTAAACCGACAGAAAGGCCGCAGGTCAGGAGGGCAGCGGGGCGGGGGGAGACCCAGGATGACATCTGCATGGCAGGTGCGGGAGCACTCTGGCCCGGACGGTCTTGGGGGAACCTGCGTGCCGCGAGCACTTCGTCCTCCTTGCTGGCCCTTCTCCGCGTGAACTCTAGGGTTAGCTTCTCGGGGTTTTGTCCGGTTTTTTCCCTGTGAACTTTATTTTGGAATAGCACTGGATTCGTAGATTAATTTGGGGGGAGAACAGACATCTTTAAATATCGATTCCTCCCAAGCCACCACGCAACTCACTAATTTATCTGGGTTTCCTTTTCTGTTGTTGGGGATGTTTTGCAGCTTCTTGCCACATGTAGTCCTGTGTTCTTTAGGCTTCTAATAAAGTTGTGGGTTTGCACTGGCTTTCACGATTGCACCGAACCGCTCCTGGCCACGTATATTTGTGGTACGCCTTGCTGTGGCGGATCAGCACCAGCTCCCCGGTCTTTGGGGTGCACGGTAGACAGTACTCCTGGCGCTTCGCAGCCAGGGGCGGGACTCACCCCGGTCAGTGCATCTGCCGTGGAAGTAGGCATCGACCCACCGGCGTGGGTCCCCCGCCTCCGCAGCCAGGGCCGTAAGGGCGGCCGCTCTGGGCGAGGGGAGCACAGCCCAGCGTTGGCTGAGCCACGCTGGACGTGCAGCGTGGCCGGGAAGTGACCTTGGCCGTCAGGAGCCCCTGTGGCTGGGGTTTCCATCGGGGCGGCACAGCTGACCTCTCCTGACCTTTCCTGTTTACTAACCCTCCTACCGGTTCCTTACTTCCCGGGAAGAGGTCACCTTCGGACAGGGACGGCCCCGCGCCTGCTTCTCGCTGTGCTCGCCGTGCTGCCGTGTGAGCCGGGGCCTCCGGGACAGCACTGGCAGCGGGCAGAGACCTTCCTGTCCCTCGCCGGGGACCAGCTCCACGGTCAAGGGTGGTATTCGCTGTTCAGATGTGGCCGGAGCTTGATATCCAATTACTAGCTTTTCTTTTCTTTTGGCTTCCTTTTAAAGGTTTGAATCGGTCACGGGCGTGTAGCCTCACGGCATTTTTGACGTCCGGGGCTGGAGCACGTTCCTCCGTCAGTCTGGGAGCACCTGAGACCCCACACGTGGGCCTTCTAACGCGGTCCATCTTGGATTCACTGGTCCACGTTTTTATGAAATGACCCACACCGGTCACAGTGACCTCGGGTGCACTCGGGCACCACGTCACTGCCTTGATGCAGGCACTCTTACTTTAGAAATGGTTTTAAGGGGCGCCTGGGTGGCTCAGTCGGTTGAGTGTCTGACTTCGGCTCAGGTCACGATCTCGCGGTCCGTGGGTTCAAGCCCCGCGTCGGGCTCTGTGCTGACCGCTCGGAGCCTGGAGCCTGCTTCGGATTCTGTGTCTCCCTCTCTCTCTGCCCCTCCCCCGTTCATGCTCTGTCTCTCTCTGTCTCAAAAATAAATAAACGTTAAAAAAAAAAAAAAGAAATGGTTTTAAAAGTTGTGCGCGTGACCGCTTTAAGCAAACAAGTTGTTCCACGTCTCTGAATCCAGAGGGGGAAACTGGGACTCAGTTCCCCCGTGTCGCCATGGCTACTTAACACGATGCCTGTTTGGCGACCTTTCTGAGGACTGCGCACTTTTGCCCCCGACACTGGCGGCCAGCCTGTCTGTGCTGTTCTCCCCTGGCCTGGCCTTGACACGCGGGGACGCCCCCCTGCTTGCCGTGTGCTCTGGCGAAAGCCCAGGAGGCCGAGAGCCGAGAGCAGGGCAGGGCGAGTGTGGCCGGGCACTGGCCCTGGTGTCGACGGGAACCAGTCTCCTGGGGGTCAGGTCCCGGTCCTAGGCTCCTCTGTCGTCGCCCCGTGTTCACCGCCCAGCGTCCCCTCTGCTCCGTCAGGAGCCCGGGCTACAGAGGGAGGGGGGTCACTGGCGAGGGCCGGTGGGGTCCCGCAGGACCAGGGGGTTCCGCTGAGCTCTGGTTCCCTCCTCTTTCCTGATGTGACACCCCGTGTCCGGAGCGTCCGGGCCCCCCACCACGTCATACCAAGCTGGTCCAGAGCGGACGCCTCGGGATAGCGCGCTGGGGGACGCGAACCAGGGGGCTGATGCCTCTCGTTAATTCTTAGTGGTTTATTCTGGGGGGAGAGACCGTGTGGAGTAAGTTCCCGGAAGCGCCCGCGCCCCCAACCCCGCCCCGCCCATCCTGCGCTCGCAGAGGAGGGGACACCCTGTGCCCCCCTAGCGCCAGCTTCCCAGAAGCGGGACGTCTTCCCCAAGCCGGGATCTCGGTCTCAGCGGAGCGGTCCCTTCCTGCCCGCCCCCCCACGACCGTTTCTTCCATCCTGGCCTCACATCCTGCAGGAATGTCTGTTGTGGGATCCGCTTGGCTCAAGCCGGAGCTGTTGAGCACAGAAACGTGAACGTGCCAGCGCGACCTCTGTCAACAGCACTGTGCGGCGGGCGGCCGGCTTTCCCCTTCCCCTTCTCCTCACGGGGGCTGGGGGCCGCGCCCCACCTTCCCCGCAAAGCCCCTCGCTCACACCCACACGTCCCACCCGGCGCCGCCTCCCACTCGCGGCCGGGCCCGGGTGCCGGTGGATCCTGGCGGGTCCCCTCCTCCGAGGGGCTCTCGGTCTAAACCAAATAGGGCAGCCGGGTCCGGAGGCCAGAGTGGGGTGGCCTCGGTACTCGTGGAGCTGGCTGACGTGGCCTCGGTCCCTGTGGTGGCGGCTCGTGGCCTCGGTCCGTGTTTTCGAGGTCGACGTGGCTTCGCCAGACGTGGCACGTGCTCGCGTGGCTTGCCCGGTGTGGTCTTGGCCATGCAGGCGTTTGGGTTAAGGCCTGTTTCCACGGGCATGCGGGGTTTCCTAAGGCCACGCCAGATGACGGGGTGTGGACGGTCTGGGCAGCCGGGAGCTGGGAGAGGACGGTGTGGGGCCGGGGTCGGGAGCCAGACCCAAGCAGGTGAGGGGGGACCAGCCTCTGCCTTCTTCCGGGGCCTTGGTAGCACGGCCAGGCCCATCACCCCCGAGGGCAGAGCAAGGACTTGAGTGTCCTGCTGGCTCAGCGCCTGGGCGGCCAGCCCCAGGAGACACAGGAAGCCTCGAGCTCGGTAACAGACGTCCACCCCTTCGGGCAGCCTGTGCAAATGGGCGGTGACGGTCGTCGGTGGAGAGCTGCCCCCCCCCCGAAAGATGCCAGCTGCGTGTGGTCACTGCACGCTTGAGGCTCTGCGGGGTGTGGGGCCGGGCCCTAGCTCACAGGCCCGGACCGCCCAGGCTCCCCAGGCTGCCCGACAGAGCCCCGCAGGGACCAGCAGACCCAGATACCCGCGCGGGGGCGGCTGTAGGGGCGCCGGACCCAGGAGGGGGCAGGTGGGTGCCGCCGGCTTCTGCCCAGCTCGCCTCCAACTCCACAAACGTGTGTGTCGGCCCTGAAGGCACGCCTGGAGGAATCCGGACGGCCGCAGCATGGCCCCATGGAGGTCGGGGATCCCCTCCGAGAAGAGACTCCCGGAGGCCTCGACGGCTGAAGAAGCGCCCAGTCCCCACAGGGACCGACGGTCCTTGGTGTCCAAGGAAGCCCAGAAGGCCGTTGGGAGTGTGGCCCCTGCACCCTGGAGGTCAAGCCAGACCCCCCCCCCCCCCCCGGCCTGGGGCCAGCTCCCAGGGTGCTGACTGTGCGGGGGCGGGCCCGGGGAGGGGGGGTCAGGGGAGCCGGGCCCCAGAACAGGGCGTGTCCCGCCAGGCTGGGGGACAGTGGGAGCGGCTGGGGGGTTCGTGGCAGCATCCGCCTGTTTCCGAGCCTGGGCCTGCACCAAGGGATGGCAGACTCAGTGAGGACAGCTGCGTGAGTGGGCACGTGGGCGGGGAGCCGGGCCTGGGGCAGGGCTGACGAGGCCCGGCAGCGGGGGGGGGGGGGGGGGGGGGGGGGGGGGGGGGGGGCGGCGGCGGCTGGCGGGAGGAACCTGGATCCTCAGTTCCCAGCGCTCAGCCCGCGGGAGGACTCGGATTGCCCTGCAGACCAGGCCCGGCTGCTGCGGGCAGGCGGCGAACGGACACCCGGGAGCCCATCGGGCCTCCCGAGGAAAGGGTGAGGGCGCGCGGGCAGCTGAGGGCTGCTGCCTCAGAAAGGGGGTGCGCAGTGGGCTCCCTCCAACCCGAATTCTGCCCGAGACGACAGGCCGGGAGGGAGCTGGCAGACAGAGGCCTGCAGGGGCCGCGACACCGAGGGGCCGGCTGTGTGTGCGCGGACCTCCGGCCACGGGGGAGGCGTGGACCCGAACCGGGGGACTCGCAGGGAGAGCCCGGGCCACCCCAACTCAGGCGGGAGAGCGCTCCAGTGATCTGGGAGGCCCCGGGGCCCACCGGGCATCCAACGTAAAGGGGACTGGCTGTCCCCAGCTTCCAGCTCTGCCTCAGACAGGATTTGGGGCTGTGACTTCTCTACAACCTGGGGATCGACCTGAGCCCGACAGGCCGGGAGGCGGGCGGGGGACACAGGAGGAGAGAGAGGGGCCCCTGGGCACGCTCAGCCGAAGGCCCACTGGGGACCCGCTACATTTGTTCCGGCTGCCGGGAGGCGCGGGGGTCCCGGGCCCCATGCGGGGGCAGGAGGTGGAGCCTGGGCCCCTTCAGGCAGGCAGCCGCCACCGTGGGGGCTCAGTGCCCCCTCAGAAACATGTTGTGGGGGCAGGGCTCGGGCCCTGGAAGGCCGTCCAGGTGGTTCTGGTGTGGACGGAGCTCCACAGGCAGAGGGCCCCGGCTCCACACACGGGGGGGAGGGGGGCCTGGTGCGCACGTGCGCGCCCCGCGGGTGCCTAGAATGGAGCGAATGTGCGGAGAGGTCTGGGGAGGGGAGCGGGCGCCCGGCTGTCCCAGGCCTCTGCCTGATTCCCCGCCCTCCGCTCCACAGTTGTGCCTATTTCACCCCAAAGGTAAAGGCGGGGGGGGGAGTGTGCTGCCTCGGTCGGAGGGGCCGGGGTGGCTGGTTTCCAGCCAGAGACGCCCGGAAGCCTCGATTCCTGGTAACCCCGGGACCCCTCAGGCAGGCAGCCAGGCGCAGGGGGCACGGACTGCAGCGTTTCGTCACCTGAGAAAGTGTTTGGGTGGAGGGGGTGCCTGTTTTCATCGTGGAGGCTGCTGGGTGATTCCGGCTCTTCCGGATTTCCACCGGGGTCCAGGGCTCCGCTGGCTGCCGGGGTGTGTATCCCGCTTGTACGAGCTGCCGGGTCAGGGGAGCCCAGGACAGCGGGCGCGGCGAGGCTCGGCTGTAGGGGGTGCACGTGCCCTACGTACTTGCGCCCCAGGTGGGTGCAACCTGCCTAGCTGGGGGTGCTACCCTTTCAGCCGGAGCTGGAGGAACTGGGACTGTCTGGCCCGGGTGGCCCTGAGCCCCCGGACGGTGCTGTCCCGTGATAAGAGACACCTGGGAGCCTTGAGGAGGGTAAGCCCGGAGCCTCAGGCGGCCGTTCCAAGCTGGGACTGCGCTTGGCCGCTCGAGAGGGGCATCCAAGAGAGAGGTGTGGGTGGTGGCCCCTCCAGCCTGCAGGCGGTGCATGTGGCCCCAGACCCCCCCCCCCCCCCCGACGCTCCACAGGCTGATACCCCCAGCTGCCCTCCGCGGGCCGACGGGGCGCCTACTGAGCAGGCTCCAGCCGCACAGGCGAGGGTCTGGAGAGGGTCTGGAGAGGCCGGTTCGCAGGCGTGGCCCGGTGGGGGACGTGGCACCTGCCTATTTGCAAGCGCCAGTCCGCACGAAGGCGTGGATCCCTTCTGCCGGAGGGCAGAGCGGAGGGATCTGGAAGCCTCGCAAGCACCGAGCCCAGCACGCGCACCGTGGTACCCCTCCACGACAGGCACCTGGGAGCCTTGTTTGCCGCGGAGACCCGGGACTTCCGAACAGCGAGCTCACCTGGGAACTGCCTCTCACCACTTCCGGGCCGCCTGCAAAGCGATTTCAGAGGTGGGCGGGCTCCCTCCGTGTTTGACGCAATTGACGCAATGCAGAGGTGGGGGGAGGTGGGCCCTGGCTCCCAAGGCGGCGGACGGACGGGGTGAGTACCGTGCGTGTGTGAGCCTCACGGGTGGCGGTGGGGGGGGAGAGGGCAGGGCCTGGAGCAGGGCCGCGTGGGGCGAGGTCGGGACACGGTAGCGGGCTTGTGTGGACCCGAATCTACCTAAAGCCAAGCCCTGACCTGCACCAGTGTCACGTGCCCCCTGAAGTCTGGTGGGTTTGGGGACAAACACTGCTGAGACTGATTGTCTTCGCCACCAGTGTCTTTTTGTTGTTGCTGTTGTTTGATACATTTAAAATATTTTTAAATTCCAGGGGCGCCTGGGTGTCTCAGTCGGTTAAGCCTCCCACTTCGGCTCAGGTCATGATCTCACCGTCTGTGAGTTCGAGCCCCGCGTGGGGCTCTGTGCTGACAGCTCAAGCCTGGAGCCTGCTTCGGAGTCTCCCTCTCTCTCTGGCCCTCTCCCCTCATGCTCTGTCTCCCTCTCGCCTTCAAAAATAAACATCAAAAATTTTTTTTTAAATTTTTTTTAATCCAGCGTAGTTAACGTAGTGTTGTATTAGTTTCCGGTGTGCAATGCGGAGATTCACCTGTTCATCCATCACCCGCTGCTCATCGTAAGTACTGTCAGTTCCATTCACCCAGTTCACTCATCCCCCACCCACCTCCCGCCCGCAACCAGGAGTGTTCTCCACGGTTGAGTCTGTTTCTTGGTTTCTCTTTTTTTTCCTTTAGGTTGTTTCTTAAATTCCACATGGGAGTGAAATCGTATGGTATCTGTCTGTCTCTGACTTGTCTTGCTTAGCATAATACACTCTAGCTCCACCCATGTCCTTGCAAGTGGCCAGACTTCGTTTTTGATTGCCGAGTAATATTCCGTTGCCTATATCCGTCTTCCTCTCCGTTCATCAGCTGATGGACACTTGGGCTGTTGCCGTATTTCGGCTGTTGTAGGTAATGCGCCTATAAAGGGCGCACGTATCCCCTTGAATTAGTGTTTTTGTATTTTGGGGGTAAATACCCAGTAGTGCGGTTACTGAATTATAGGGGACTTCTATTTTTAACTTTTGCAGGAAGCTCCACTCTCTTTTCCAGAGTGGCCGCACCTGTTTGCATTCCCAGCAACAGTGCACGAGGGTCCCCTTTCTCCGCATCCTCGCCAGCACCTGTGTTTCTCGTGTTGTTACCGTTAGCCGTTCTGGCAGGTGTGAGGCGGTATCTCGTCGTGGTTTTCATCTGTGTGTCCCCGATGAGTGATATCGAGCATCTCACGTGTCTGTTGGCCATCTGTGTGTCTTCTTTGGAGACGTGTCTATTCATGTCTTCTGCCCGTTTTTTAAAATGTCATTCATTTTTGGGGTGTTGGGCTTGAGAAGTTCTTTATAGATTTTGGATACTAACCCTTTATCCAATGTCATTTGCAAATATCTTCTCCAATTCCTATGCTGCCTTTTACATTTGTTGATTGTTTCTTTGCTGTGCAGAAAGTTTTTATTTTGATATAGTCCTAGTCTATTTTTGCTTTTTTTGTTTCCCTTGCCTCTGGAGACGTGTTGAGTAAGAAGTTGCTGCAGCCCATGTTACAGAAGTTCCTGCCTCTGTTCTCCTGTAGGATTTTTATGGTTTCAGGTCTTACGTTTAAGTCTTTCAGAGTTTATTTTTGTGTCTGGTGTAAGAAAGTGGTCCAGGCTCATTTTTCTGCCTGTCGCTGTCCAGTTTTCAAGGCACCACTTGCTGAAGAGACCGTCTTTATTCCATTGGATATTCTTTCCTGCTTTGTCAAAGATGAGTTGGTCATACGTTTGTGGGTCCATTTCTGGGTTCTCTATTCTGTCCCATTGATTGGAGTGTCTCTTCTTGTGCCAGTCCCATACTGTCTTGATGATGACAGCTTTGTAGTATAGCTTGAAGTCCGGGATTGTGATGCCTCCTCCTTCGGTTTTCTTTTTCAGGATTGCTTTGGCTATTCAGGCTCTTTTCTGGTTCCATGCAAATTTTAAGATTGTTTGTTCTAGCTCTGTGAAGAATGCTGGTGGTATTTTGATGGGGATTGCATTAAATGTGTAGATGGCCTTGGGGAGTAGTGACATTTTAACAATATTTTTTTCCTGCAACTCACAAGCATGGAATGTCTTTCCTTGTGTTTCCATCATATTGAATTCTTTCATCGGTGTTTCACAGTTTTCAGAGTACAGATCCTTCACTACTTTGGTTAAATTTATTCCTAGATCATTTATTGTTTTTGGTGCAATTGCAAATGATATCGTTTAATTAATTTCATTTTCTGCTTCATTATTAGCTTTCATTATTTCTGCTTCATATAGGAAACGAACGCGTGTCTGCATATTGATTTTTATCCTGTGACTTTTTTTAATTTTGCAATGTTTATTTGGGTGGGGGGAGGGACAGAGAAAGAGGGAGACACAGAATCTGAAGCAGGCTCCAGGCTCTGAGCGGTCAGCACAGAGCCCGACGCGGGGCTCGAACTCACAGACCGCGAGATCGTGACCTGAGCCGAAGTCGGCCGCTGAACCGACTGAGCCACCCAGGCGCCCCCCCCATCCTGCGACTGAATTCATTTGTATCAGTTCTGGAGATTTTCGGTGGAGTCTAGGGTGTCTGCTTTCTGTCAAAGTCTGGACGTAGTGTCCATGGATGGGTGGCTAACGACCTAATCGGGGACTATTGTTTTCTAAGCTCCTTGGGGGCTTCCCGCATCTCATCTGAACCCGGCCGCTGTTCTGAGGGCAGGGAGAGACCAAGGGTGGGGGCGGCCCACTCTGGGTGGGGAGGTGGCAGGTTTAAGGAGCGTGGCTTGTCTGGGGCGGCAGCAAAAGGAGTGGATCTCCACACCCGCCTGCCTCCTCTCAGAGGTTCGTACAGAGGCCGTGACTGAGTTGAGTCACAGATACCATCCGGGTGGTCTGAACGCCACATGGCTGTCTCCAGGCCACATGCCTGGAGCAGCCCCTGGGAGTGGGGAAGGCAGGGGAGGCCCACGTTCCGAGGGCGGGGAGGGTGAGGGCCCCCCACCGCCCGGGGCCGGGTCTCAGCCAGTGGTGGTCACGGCCTCTCGCCGACCTTCTCCGACACCCCGGCCGCGTGCCCGGTGCTCGTGGGCCTCTGTTCTGCGGTGGCCCGAGCGGCCGGGAGGGGGCGGCACCGGCACGGACGCGCCTCCTGGGGCAGCTGTGTGGCTGCGGCGGACGCAGAAGCCACAGCAGTGACGCGGCCACGTGTGACGGGGACGGTGATTCCCAAAATGAGCCACAAGTTCTCCCAAGAGGCCCGCGATCCGAGCCGCTGGCTTGTGAGATCCCCAAGGCTGGGCTCAGATCGCCCAGGGCGCTCACGGTGTCCTCGTGAGCCTCGTCAGGTCCGAACACGCAGCGCTCTGTTCGGAGCGGGGCACGGGTGCCTCCTTGGAGGAAGCGCAGATGTCTGCGGCCATCGTGGTTTGCAGGACGGCTGTTCTCATCGGAGACGCTTGGGTGTTCAGTGACGACAGACTTCCCGGCCGTCCCTCAGGGCTCGCTGAGGGACTGCAGCCCGGGCTACAGGAAGCCCAGGGAGCGAAGGGCAGCCCATCCAAGACAGAGGGCGCCCATCCGGCCTCCGGAGACGGAGCCTGTGCCCCGTAGTTCCCCGGGGCGGTTCTCCCGGGGCAGACCCAGGGGAAGGCCACGGCCAAACGTGTGCCAGGGAACGACGGAGGCCCATTAGAGGCACCCAGTAAACACCCAGTGGGGGGACCGGTCTCTGCCCTTCATGTGACAGGACGGCCGTGGCCCCAGTGGTATCCATTCCGTGTTCCTAATACGGTTGGGTTGATTTTGTTGAGGGTGATTGTTCTGTTTCCAACAGGGGTGACAGGACACCAAAATGTCCTTAATCCGGAGTCGGCCACATCAACGCACTCCAATTCTGAGCATAGCCACCCGTGACCGTGATGGTGGTTCTAGAGCCTTCCAGGGAGCAGTGTGATGGGCTGCATTTATAGTTTGTTGGACGGAAAAGCAATACCCGTGCCCAGTGCTCCGGATGTGCTCCGGGTGGTGCCGGATGAGAGTGCTGGTCCTCGCTCGCCCTCGAGGCCTCCCGACTTCTCCCCCGGAGGGGCGATACCCACCACTTTGGCCCAGGGAGGTGGGGCGTGGGCGGGACGTGGCAGACCGGGACCCCCGCCCCCCCCCCCCCCCCCCGATGCTGTGTGTCATGCCAGGTGTGGTGCGTTTCAGTAGGTCTGACTGCGGTGGGACAGCGGGGCCCCAGCAGAGACGGAGTCGTTTCCCGCCACCCGGGGTGTGAAGTGACTCCTCTGTCTGGGAACTTCTCGGTGTGAATTCCAGCCCGTCCCTCCCCTCCCAGGTGTGACGGGGCAGCCGAGCTCGCCGATCCTCGGTGGAGGCCAGGCGTCGGCTATGTCCTACGGCTTCCGTGGTTATGACGCTGGGGCCCCGGTGGGGTTCTGTCTCGGTATGGACGACCGGCCATACAGGCTGACCCTGCGGAAGCGTTAGAGCCTGGACGGTGTTAGTACCCGGCCAAGGTCCCGTTCCCTGTAACTCAACCTGCTGCTTTCCTGTTCGTTGCTCCTTTCTACCAGCCCCGCTCTGTGGCTCTGGGCAAGGTGGACCCCCGCTCACTGCCGCGCGCCCCCCAGTCCTGCACATTGTGATCTTCGAAGTGTGGCCCCCCCCACCCCCGCCGATCACTGTTCCGTGAGGCCCCCGCACGTGCCACTCAGCCTCTCTCTGACCCTAGCGGTGGCAGCCTGCTTTGCAGGGTGGCAGGGAAGGCTTGGGTTAGGCCGGGCGCGGTGTCCACGCAAACCAGGCATATTTAGGACCCTCACCTGGAGGGGCCGGTGTGACCAGTCCCGCCCCGGGTGGGGACTCCACGGATGGTCCTGGAACCATGTGGCAGCTGCCTTGGGTCCCGCTGAGAACACACAGGACGTGGTGGCGTGGCATTGATGCAACCACTGGCGCCCAGCGCGGTCGGCATGTGTGGCAACGGCCCCCCCACCCCCGGGCGCCGAGCGGCCGGATCTCCTGGGGGGTCGCTCGCCGGGGCGTCTGCGGCCCGACTGCCAGGCCTTTGCGAGCCGGGGCAGCAACCAGGGACGGCCACGCCAGGCTCTCGCGGACGGGCCGGTCCTCCCCCGTTCCCGACCCACGAGGGCTCCCCCCTCCGGAACAGCCCACGGCTGGTGCGGTGACCACGGCCCAGCTCCGAGTCCGGCGCCGGCTGCCCGGCTGCCGCGGGTGTTCCTGCTTCTAACCAGACGGAGTCCCCGTTGGCCGCGTGGGGACCGCTGTCCGGGTCGTACACTGCACCGACGAGACCCACTGTGCGCCAGGAGTCAGCTGGCAGCTCCCCACTCCCGGTCCGCGGACCCAGGGATGCCCCAGGCAGAGGGGCCGGGATATCCGGAGGGTCTCCTCGTGCCCACCGTTCTAGAGGCCGCGGGCTGGGGGGCAGAGTGCCCCTCCCCAGCGCTGGGCGTGACCCTTCATCCCACGGGGGTTTCAGCCCCAGCAGAGGCGAGTCGAGGGGACGTACGCTCACCCCAGCCCTGACATGCGGCGCAGCTGGCCACAACTGGGGGATGCGCCCGAGTCGTCACCTTGACCGCGTGACCCGGGGCCGGAGGTGTCCTGGGAACGGCACTGCAGATCCGGCCGAGCACGGTCCTGGGGCCGCGGCAGAGCGGCTACCACGGTGTCACTGTTGGGCGTGGCCTCGTGGATGGGGCGCTCGCTCCCCGCCCACCGTCACCCCCACCAGCGGTCAGGCTCTAGCGGCCACGCCGGGCTGTTGAAACCACCGCGGGGACGTGTGCGGCGGCCCCGCGGTCAGTTTCAGGGCGGCTTCCCCGGTCCCCTCGTGGCCCCGAGCAGCTTCTGCCGTTTGAGGGTGACGGGCCTTCAGGGAACGCAGGCCTCCCAGTTCCCGGTTCCCACGTCCCCCCTGCACGGCTTCGAGGACGCCACCCGGAGGTGGAATCCGGACAGAAACACGGTGGGTCCTCAGGGTCGGGGGAGCCCACGGCGTCCGTGTCAGGGCCCCCCCCCCCCCCTCCGACCATAACTGCTTGTGCCCCGTGACCCTCGGAGCTCTGTGGGGGCGACCCTGTGTTCCGGTCCATCCGGCTGCCGGACCCACCGACGGCCCCCGTGAGCATCTCCGGAGGACTGACGAGCAGCGAGCCCACTGTGAGGCCTCTGCCGGCCCCCCGTGGCCCTCACCTGGCGGCAACCTGGGCCGGCGTCCCGCACCCGGAAAGGGAGGCCCCCAGCCTGTGGAGGACGGTGTCCCTGAGGCCATTTCTGGAGGAGGTGAGGCACCCGGGATGGCAGGGCTGATGGGGCGAATCTGAACCGCTTGCCTCCAGCGAGCGCCGGGGCTGCCTGCCGACCTCCGCTGTCCCCGTGCTCACGCGGTGGACGCCGCCTACCTGACGTGTGGGCCAACTGTCCGCCACGGGGCTCCTCCCCAGGCCTGTCCCTCCCGTCCCATCCGTGGCTTCCCGGGTGTCAAGTGTCCAGCGGCCCGAGAGCTTCTAGGGCTCATGTGAGGCCCGTCCCTGTGCCAAGAACGGGCAGGGACTGAAGACAGGTGCAGGCCAGCCCAGAATGGCGGGGGGGGGGGGGGTCGTCAGCAAGGGACCCCACCTACCAGGTCTGGGGCAGCAGGAAGATGAGCGCGTGTCTGGCTGCCACATCTGGAAGGTTGGACAGACGCCTCAGGTGGGTTCAGCACGTCAGTGTCTGTCGGCCGTGGCCTGGGCACAGCATCTGGGAGCAGGGAGGCGAGCAGACCCCGCAGTGGGGGAAGGGAGTGGGCGGGAGGGGCCCGTGATCACCGGGTCCAGCTCACGGTGAAGCAGTCGTCACGCCGCGTGGACAGCGTCCTCCATGGTGACTTTGCGTTAAACAGTGTGATGGGGAATCTAGAAAATCATCAATGTAAGTCTGAGATTAAACTGGTTATTTTTACAAATTTCTGCTGTGTCCAGACTGCCCTTGTCGGAAGCTACGGGAGCAGCACAGAGGTGAGGACGCGGCTGTCCCGGTGTATTTGCTGGGTTATCCTGCCAAGATCCAGTGAGGAGCTCAGACCAGAATCCATCACCCGAGTCCGTGAGCAGGACGTACGTGGTGTCCCTCAGCAGCCCCCCGACCCTCGTGCCGAGAGACCTGGGGTTTCCACTCGGGATCAGCCTCCCTGCACCTCCCGGCGAGCAGGCGGGGCCGACAGCGGAGGGCGGAGGGGGTGGGCTCACCACGCCGGGGACGGTGGGGCCGCTGGTGCGTCCTCGGGGCGACAAGGGGTCCGGGATGGCAACCGACCGCGGAGCGGGCAGAGGCTGTCGCAGACAGCGTCCCACAGTGAGCAGGGACGGACGTGCGGGCCGCGGCCGCGTCTGCACCCGCCCGCTTCGGGGTCTCGGTGGAGGCTGGAGATGCGAAGCCGTCCTGCCCGTGGTCGTGAGGACCGCGTCCTGTGAATGTTCCGCCCTTCTCGTTCTCGCCCCTCGAGGGACGCCGGACTCCTCGGGGCCGTCGGTGCGGGTCCCGCCCCAGGCACAACCGCCCCGCATCACCTGAGCCTGAATATTCGGCATCGGAGGTGGCCCTCCTACCTGACGTGTTTATAGACCCGTCACACGATGGCTTTAATTGCATGGGCTGTGCCTTTTGCTCAGTCCCCTGCCTTTGCTTCTCCCCTGTCTTTATCCGAGGGTGGAGAGTGGCGGCGTTCGGTCTGGCCGCACCTGTTCCCGTCCTCGCCGCATTCTGCTGCCCTGCGTGTCTGCGTGAGCTGTGGCGGACGTGCCCGCGCCGTGTTCCGGGTTGTCGTCCGCGTGCGCGGGGACGCGTGCGACGAAGCTGGAGACGGCGGCAGCCCGCGCCGGTGCCCGCGCCGTGTTCCGTGCGGGGAGCTCCGCCATCGGCTCCCGCCCGCGAGTCTGAGAGCGCACCCACGGCCTCGTCGTCCCCCCGGACGGGTTCTTCCCGGGGCAGCGGCCCGGTCACCGGTGCGGCCGGCGTCGCGGAGGCCGATCTGTCTGGAGAGCGCGCGCTGTGCTCGGGGCCCGGGGGCGGAAGCGCTCGCTGCGGGGAGGTTGCGGCCGGTCTGCCGTGGCCACGGTGGGGCTGCCCCGGCTGGTGCGGGGGCCCGGCCTCCCGCGTGCGCGCCCTGCTGGGAGACGGTCCGCTTCCCGGTCGGGACCCGTGGTGGGGGTCGCTGCCCTCTGTTCGCCGGGGTCCACTTTGCCGGCTCCGGAACGGACGCTGCGGTTGACCCGCCGTCGCTTTAGTCTGTGTCAGTGGCTCTGCCGTCCGTAGGGCCCCAGAGAGCGCCCAGGGGAGCCTTTCAGCCGCTGGTCCCTGTCCTCAGATCGCGGGGACTCGTTCGCCCAAAACCCACTCGGGTGGAACCGGGGCCTGCGGCGTTTCGGTCCCCGGCGACCGTGCCGCAAACCCTTGGGAGTGACGTGGCTCGGGTGTGCGCTCAGAGTCCTCCTCAGCCGGCGCCAGGGTCTTCCGGGTCCTGACTGTGCTTCTCCAGTCAAGGCTGCGTCTTGAGTCTGTGTCCACGTACGTTCCCTACTCTCCTAGTTATTTCGTAAATGAGTTGCTCTGTTCTCCCCGCACCCGGTCCGTGCTGTCTCCCATCAGTCCTGTGTCTCCTTTGTAGTCGGGGCTGGTCTGTAACCTATGCTGTGTGCGAGGTGGGCGATGTGGTATTTTTCTGCCTTCGGAGGAAATGCCTAGAAATTTTACTGTAGTGTGAGACACGTGGCTCTTGGTTGGGTCGATTGTCCACCCCCCGAAGGTAGGAATTCGATTAACTCCATACGGACGTTAGTCTCTTCTCCAAGTTGTCACCAGAAGTAAGGATGTCAGCAGTATAGGAAGCAACGGTGTGTTTCTACCAAAGGCCCGGATGTCTGTGGGCTTCTAGTCCACATCCCAAGTCACAGGTAAGTGTTCTAACTTTGTTATTCGATTAGAGCTTCCCTGTTTTCCACGGAGATGCTTGAGAGGATGACCTGTTAGTTGTGGGCCAGGTTGCTGCTACCCAGGCAAACGGAGATGTTGGTAAGTCGAGCACGTGGAGAACATGATTCTAAGGCTTGATGAAGTTCAAGCCACACCATCTCTGCTCCTGGAGGGTTGGACATTGTCCCCCTTTGGTCCATGACTCTAACTGCCGTTGGATTTCTGTGTTCAGATCAGTTTGCTGGAATTCTAATTTTTGTCATTTGTTGTGTTTTTTTTAATGTTTTATGTTTGCTTATTTTTGAGAGAGAACATCAGCAGGAGAGGGGCAGAGAGAGGGAGACACAGAATCCAAAGCAGGCTCCAGGCTCTGAGCTGTCAGCACAGAGCCAATATGGGGCTCGATCCCACGAACTGTGAGATCATGACCTGAGCCGAAGTCGGACGCTTAACTGACTGAACCACCCAGGCACCCCCCCATTCCTTTTTTTTTTTTTTTTTAACGTTTATTTTTGAGGGAGAGAGAGAGAGCAGGGGAGGGGCAGAGAGAGAGGGAGACACAGAATCCGAAGCAGGCTCCAGGCTCGGAGCCATTAGCACAGAGCCCGATGCGGGGCTCGAACCCACAAACTGAGATCGTGACCTGAGCCAAAGTCGGACGCTTAACTGACAAAGCCACCCAGGAGCCCCTGTTCGTATTTTAATTTAAAAATATTTCACTGCTGGAGCACCTGGGTGACTCAGTCCATTGAATGTCTGACTTTTGATTTCGGTGCAGGTCACCATCCTACGGTCATGGGATTGAGCTCCACGTTGGGCTCTGCATGAAGTATGGAGCCTGCTTGGGAGTCTCTAAAAGTTAAAAAAATACTCCATCATTAAAACACGCTCTGGGGTGCCTCGGTGGCTCAGCCTTGGCTGGCTTCAGCTCAGGTCATGATCTCACGGTTCGTGGGTTCGAGCCCCACATGGGGCTCTGTGCTGATAGCTCGGAGCCTGGAACCTGCTTCGGATTCTGCGTCTCCCTCTCTCTCTGCCCCTCCTCGCTCCCACTCTCTCAAAAAAAAAAAAAAAATGCTAAGCATCATCCAAGTTTTCATTGGCTGTAATGTGTTTCTGGCAGAGGGTCGTCCCTCGATGCCCATGTCTGCCGGCCTGTCAGGGTGGTGCCCATGGCAGGCCAGGGTGGCCGTGGCAATTTCTTCAAACGAGAATGAAGTTGGCCGCGTCGATGGACTCTCCTCCTTTCACAAATGATTTCTCTGCGGCAGGTGGTGCTGTTTGCTGGCCTCTCACCCACAGGAGAAGCTTCTTTCCAAACGCATGCTCTCCAACCTGCCACGAGGTCTCTGATATCCTGTCCTTGTCACGTCCGCAGTCGTCCCAGCACCCTCACCAGGAGGAGACTCCTCAAGGAACCGGGCTCTTCGCACCTCCCCAGGAAGCGCCTCCTCGTCCATTCCCGTTTGGTCCTGGGACGGCAGCGATTCAGTCCTACCTGCACGCTCCACTCCTCACTCTGGTTCTCCTGTTTCCACCCCACCTGTGGGGACGGCCTCCCCGGTCTCGACCCCTCACAGTCATCCATCGGGGTTGGAATCAACTCCTTCCAATTCCTGCTAGTGTTGACGTTCTGACTTCTTCCCACGATTCACGACCATTCTGTGGCATCTAGGAGGGTGACTCCTTTCCGGTTCACTCTGCCCCAGTCCCTCAGAGGAATCACCGTCTATGGCAGCTGTAGCTTCACGAAATGTATTTCCTAAAAAGACGTGAAAGTTGAAGACTTACCGCGCCACGGGCTGCAGAACAGGCGGACGCTGTGTTGGCTGCCGTGGAAACACTCATCTCGTTGTTCGTCGTCAGAGCTCATGGGTGACCCGGTGAGGGGTCAATGAGCAGTAACAGTTTGAATCTTTTTTTTCTGAGCGGTAGTCCCAACCGTGGGCTTAAAACATTCAGTCACGTTGTAAAGACACGGGCTGCCATCCAGGCTTTGTCGTTCCACTGACAGAGCACAGGCAGAGGGCAGGGGGCATAATTCTCCAGGGCCCCAAGTTTTTCAGGATGGCCATTGAGCACTGGCTGCCCCGTGAAGTCACTAGCTGCATCAGCCCCTAACAAGAGAGTCAGCCCGTGCCTAGAAGCTTTGAGGCCGGGCACTGACTTCTCTCTGGCCACGAAAGTCCTAAATGGCCTCTTCTTCCAACAGAAGGCTGTGCATTTACACTGAAAATCTGTTCAGTGGGGCCACCTCCAGTCACCTCAGCTACATCTTCTGACACCTGCTGCGTCACCTGCACTTGATGTTATGGAGATGCCTTCTTTCCTCAGACCTCATGACCCAACCTCGGCTGGCTTCAGACTTGTCAGCTTCCTCGCCTCCCTCGGCCTTTGCGGAACTGAAGAGAGCCAAGGCCTCGCTCTGGGTGAGGCTTGGGCTTAAGGGAAGGTTTGTGGCTGGTCTGACCTTTCCATCCCGACCGCTCAAACTTTCTCCACATCGGATGTAAATCTGCTTCGCCTTCATCTGCTCACTGGAGTAGCCCTTTTCAGTTCCTTCTAGAACATTACTCTCTATTCACAGCTGGTCTGCTTGGCACAAGAGACCTAGCTTTTGCCCTCTCTCGGTGTTCAACACGCCTTCCTCACGGAGCTTAACCATTTCTACCTTTTGATTTGCAGTGAGAGACGTGTGACTCTCTCACTTGTACCCTAGAGACCATCGTAGGGTTATTAGTTGCCCTGGTTTTAATACTGTTTTGTCTCCAGGACAAGGGACACGGCACAGTGGGTCCACGAAGCAGGCACAGCTTCGTATGCACGTGCGTATTGATGAAGTTCGCCATCGTACGTCCTGGTTTCCCAGTTACAACGGTAACATCAAGGGTCCCCACGACAACGAGAGAAACAATGGAAACATCTGGAGTATTTCGAGCGGGACACACAAACGTGAAGTGAGCAGATGCTGTAGGAAAATGGCGCCTGTAGCCTTGGCACCACAAACCTTCACTGTGTAGAAAACACAGTATCTGCAAAGCACAACGCAGTGAGGTATGCCTGCCATTTTGTGTTTTGTATTGAGGTCTATGTTGCAGTTTGAATTAATTCTGTAACGGGTGTAAGGTCTCTGTCTCCATGGGTCGTTTCCTGCACATGGATGTCCTGTTGTCCCGGCACGATTTACAGGAGACCCTCTCTGTTCTATTGTCTTTACTCCTTTGTCAGCATCAGTGGATTGTGTTGATGTGGGCCACCTTCCAGACTCTCTATTCTGTCCTGTTGATCTGCTCTTTCAGCAGGACCACCCTGTCCCCATCACCGTGGCTCCCCAGTGAGTCGTGACATTGGGTAGCATCATAGGGTCAGCTCTCCAACCTCATTCTTCAGAATTGAGCTGGCTAGTCTGGATCTCTTGCCTCTTCATATACACTTTAGAATACATTTGTTGATATCTGCACAATAACTGGCTGAGAATGTGGAATTTTTTTCATCTGGTTGGATTAGCTAGGGCTTTCTCTCTAGTTGTCATCACCTACCCCCTTTCCCTCTCCTGAAATGTCATTGTCTCTCATTATGATGTTGAAAAGCAGTGGTGAGGGGACCTCTTTGCCTTGTTCCTGATCGTAGGGAGAAAATGTTGAGCTTCTCACCATTAAGTATGTTAGCTGCATGTTTCTGGTAGATGTTCTTTATTAAGTTGAGGGAACTCCCCTCATTCCTAGATTGCTGAGGAATCTACAAGTTAGTTAACATAGAGTATAATACAACTTAATACAAGTTAGTTAACATAGAGTGTAATAGTGATTTCAGGAATAGAATTTAGTGATTCATCACTTACATAGAACACCCAGTGCTCATCCCATGTGTCTTCCTTGATGCCCTTCGCCCATCTAGCCCATCCCCCCACCCAACACCCCTACAGCAACCCTCAGTTTGTTCTGTACTTAAGAGTCTCTTATGGTTGGTCTCCCTCTATGTTTTGTATTATTTTTGCTTCCCTTCCCTTATGTTCATCTGTTTTGTACCTTAAATTCCACACGAGTGAAGTCATGTGATACATGTCTTTCTCGGACTAATTTCGCTTAGCATAATACCCTCTAGTTCCATCCACGTAGTTGCGAGTGTCAAGATTTCATCCTTTTTGATCACTGAGTAATATTCCATTGGTTATATATATCACACCTTTATCCATTCATCCACCGATGGACATTTGGGCTCTTTCCATAACTTGGCTATTGCCAATAGCTATACACGTTTAGCTATAAACGTTGAGGTGCGTGTCCCTGTGCATCACCACACCTGTATCCTCTGGATGAATACCTAGTAGTGCAATTGTCGGGTCGTGGGGTAGTTCTATTTGTAACTTTTTGAGGAACCTCCACAGTTTTCCAGAGCGGCTGCACCAGTTTGCATTCCCACCAGCAGTGCATCCTTGCCAACATCTGTTGTTGCCTGAGTTGTTAACGTTAGCCATTCTGACAGGTATAAGGTGGTATTTCATGGTGGTTTTGATTTGTGTTTCCCTGAGGATGAGTGAAGTAGAGCATTTTTTCATGTGTCGGTTGGCCATCTGGAGGTCTTCTCTGGAGAAGTGTCTATTCGTGTCTTTTGCCCATTTCTTCACTAGATTATTTGGTTTTTGGGTGTTGAGTTTGATAAGTTCTTTGTAGAGATTTTGGATACTAACCCTTTAATATGTCACTTGCAAATATCTTCTCCCATTCTGTCGGTTGCCCTTTAGTTTTGCTGATTGTTTCCTTTGCTGTGCAGAAGCTTTTTATCTTGATGAGGTCCCAGTAGTTCATTTGAGCTTTTATTTCCCTTGCCTCTGGAGACGTGTTGAGTAAGAAGTTGCTGCAGCCGAGGTGAAAGAGGTTTTTGCCTGCTTTCTTCTCTAGGATTTTGATGGTTTCCTGTCTTACATTGAGGTCTTTCAACCATTTTGAGTTTATTTTTGTGTCTGGTGTAAGAAAGTGGTCCAGGTTCATTCTTGTGCATGTCGCTGTCCAGTTTTCCCAGCACCACTTGCTGAAGAGACTGTCTTTATTCCATCGGACGTTCTTTCCTGTTTTGTCAGAGATTAGTTGGCCATACGTTTGTGGGTCCATTTCTGGGTTCTCTACTCTGTTCCATTGATCTGAGCATCTCTTCTTGTGCCCGTACCTTACCGTCTTGATGATGACAGCTCTGTAATACAGCTTGAAGTCTGGGATTGTGATGCCTCCTGCTGTGGTTTTCTTTCTCAAGATTGCTTTGGCTATTCGGAGTCTTTTCTGGTTCCATACAAATTTTGGGATTGTCTGTTCTAGCTCTGTGAAGAATGCTGGTGTTCTTTTGATAGGGATTGCTATATTGCTTAGTTTTTATCATGAATTGGTGTTGAATTTTGTTGCACGTTTTATCTGTCTCTACTACCCTGGAACAGGGCCAGGGTCTGGCTGCTGGGGTTCCCCTCATGAAGAGACACCTGCAGCCTTAATGTGAAGCCCAAGACCTCATCGAACAGCGTCTCGAAAGGGTGACTGACCTTTCCTAGTTGAAAGCGAACAACCCAGAAAGATCTGAGGGGCCGTGTTCCCTCCGCCCTGGAGCCATGCAGGTAGGTGAGGACTAGTCTGAGCGGTGCATGTCGGCCTTGTCCCGGTCGCCTGAGACTGGCTGACTGGGTACGTTTTTCACTCACTTGCATCGATACTCCGGGTGGCCAGGGACCCTGCTGCAGAAGCCACCTGGCCTCGGGAGCAGACAGCTCACGGCACATGCCTACTCCTGGCCCTCAGCTACACAAATGTGCTTACTCCCTGTGAAGGCCAAGCTGAAGGCCCGGTTCTGCCAGGCTGGCCTCCAAAAACACACCTGGGGACCTTGTTCGCTGGAGAAGCTGGGACCCCATCAGGCAGCAGGTCCAAATGGGGAAGGCGCGTTGCCAGTTTAAAGCTGACATTTCAGAAAGATTTTCCAGGTGTTTCCCTCCACCTTTGGAGGCTGTGCAGTTGATGGGAATGGGCCTGAGCTCCACGGGCCTGGGGTGTACAGGCCCCCGGGGTTGAAGCTGGAGTGTGCCCGGCCCCAGTGCAGGCCTCTCCCGATTCACTTATCCCGGGCCCGAGAGAGGGCCCCTGCCAGGAGGGACTGGGAACGGAAGGGGAAATTGTGGGTCCGAGGAATCTGGAAAATTCCAAGCCCTAGCCTACACAAGTGCCTGTGAGGGGACAGGACACCCTAAAATGCGCCACGCTGGCAGGCTGATGACTTTGAAGTAAGCGGCCAGCACACGAGCCCTTCCCACGTCAGCGTCCGGGTCAAGTAGAGACAAGAGTGGGAGAACCCCTTCCCACAGCTGGAGAAAATACTTGCAGAACTCGTTCCTGGTAAGTGGTGCTAACCCTTCTGAGATTGTGTCTGTAGAAATCTATGTGAAATTTAGCATTGTGGAAGCCGTGCAAAACTCCTAAAGATCTGATCGGTCCTGGTGTGTTATCACCTGTAATTCTGTCATTTGAAGTGCCCTGAACCACAGAAGTCCCCAAATCTCCTTGTCAGCTGCGTGACAGGAACTAAGCAGGTATTTAAACAGGGCCCTTTTAAGTCCTTCCTCGTTTACAGCGGTTGTGGTCTGACTCCGATGCTTCTGCAAGGGTGCTTCCTTCTCACACAGACCCAGGTGCTAGAGTGAGCTGTTAATTTCAGACGGTACCACTGACCCAGGGTCAGAGTTACAGAACTCTGCAGGGGGACCCGACAGCCCCACGAAACCATAACAAAGATCGATGATTCGTTACGTGGAAGTGAATACTGGGAGGATATTTGTAACCGTCAGGACCTCGTTCACGATCATCTGTCGTGTTCCCGATAGAAGAACATCTACTTACAGCAGGTCCGTAAATGAGACCTTTGTAAACAGGATGGAGGCTTGTGCCCAACATGATGCCCCGAGATCAGCAACCTCTGTCACGTTCCCGTTTTCACATCCATCCTGGCGTACGCTCAGTGGGAAGCTGATCTCGGAACGGGGCGCGGTTGGGAACACTGCCGAGATTACCAAGGTTTGACCAGAACCGTATTTGAGAAAGACCTTGTTCACTCCAAACCGGCCAGCTCTTAGGAACGGAGGTTGACTTTATGGAGCCACTAACGCCCCTTGGAAATGTCCCCTTGATGCCTTGCTTACAGGGCCCCTGCAGCCTTCCCAGGGGATCAAAGGTCACTTCCTCACAGGAGCAAGAACTTCCGGAGATTTGGGGGCCTCGAGGAGAGAGGAAGTAACCCCAGCTACAGGCATTACAAAGACGGTGAGGTAGCAGGACCCTGATTCACCTCCTCCCTGGTCGGTAGCTCCTCCTGCAGCACTGAGGGAATGACTGGACGGACCACGCAGGGAAGGGCAGGAGAGTAACACTGTGACCTGCGGGGGGTGGAGGGACCAGGAACCGATTCATCCGGCCAGGATACACAGAGCCACGGTGTAAAAGGGGCAACTAGAATACAAAGGAAATAATGCTAGAGCACCTGCCAGAAGGTGGGGGTTCGGAGGTGCTGGCCAGACCGCGGCTTCCCTCCCCCCTTCACCTGGCCAGTGCAGATGAAGCCAGCGCGCCAAGGTGACCCCGGCGCAGGACCTAGTGCAGCTCCAGCCCTCCCCGCAGGGTGACACAGGCACAAAGCACCCTGGGACATGCCAGGCCTGCTCCTGTGTCAGCTCCACGTGACTGGCCAGGGAACCCCCAGTGTGGAGTACCCCAGAACCACCTGGTCCACATGCCCTTGGCTCGTGCCACCCAGCCCATCCTGGGGCCTCTGTCGAGTACCCTGGGTCCCCTGCTTCAGCGATCCCACCAGGTGTCCCCTGCATTGAATGCCCCGGGACCTCCTGGCCTGTACCAACCTTACCTCTGCCTGTTCCCGCAGGGCACCCTCTGCACGGAGTACCCTGGGGTCCCCGTGCCCACACCTGCTTCAGCTCTAGCTGTCCGATCAGGATGGCCCTGGGACCCCCACCTGCACCCACCATAGTGCCAGCCAAAGCCCCAGGCATATGCAGTCTGCACAGGGCATGTTCCTGAATAAGGCCTTTCCTCCAAGATTGGAGACCACTGTTCCACCTAACTCACAGAAACACACACAGAAAGTCAAAATGAGGAGACAGGAACATGCTCCAAATGAAAGAAGAAGACAAAGCTTCAGAAAAACAACCACGTGAAACAGAGATCAGCAATCTACCTGAGAAAGACTTCAAAGCAGAGGTCATAGCAGTGCTCGTGGACTCGAGGGAAGAGTGGACGGGCTCAGTGAGAACTTCCCCAGAGAGACAGCAAATATAAGAAAGAATCAGAGAATATGGTAACTGAAATGAACACACAGGAGGGAAGCAGCAGATTACAGGACGCAGAGGGACGGATCCGCAACCTGAAAGACAGGGTCATGGTCCACGCTGAGCCGCAGGGAAGGAAGACACGAATAAATAAAAAGGAGGCCAAGTTCAGAAAGCTCCGGAAAACACAAAGCCTGTGAGCGCTCACATTAGAGGGGTCCCAGAAGGAGGAGAGAGAGAAAGGGAAAGTCACTTAAATAATAACCGAAAACCTCCCTAACCTGAGGAACAGGAAGGAAGGAAACAGACATTCGGGACCAAGAAGCACAGACAACCCCACAGAAGATGAGGCCCGGGAGGTCCTCCCACAACAGATGATAATCCAGTGGTCAACGATTAGAGAGAGAATCTTAAAAACAACAGTAGAAAAGCAACCAGTTGCCCACAAGGGAAACCCCAAAGGGCAATCAGCCGACTTTTCAACAGAAACTTTGCAGGCCAGAGGGAGGGGCATGAGGCATGCAAAGTGCTGGACGGGAAGACACCTCCAAGTTCACTGCCCTGTTCAGAACTAAAGAAAAGGGAGAGTGTGTCCCACACAAGCAGAAGTTGAAGGCATTCGTCACCACTGAACTAGCCTTACAAGAAGGGTCTACAGAACTTCTTGAAGTAGCAAAGAAAAGACTCTAGTTGGAAGAAAACCGAAAGGAAAATTGTGAGCACAAACATACACTACTGGTAGTAGATCGACCGCTTTTAAAGGCAGTAAGAAGGTGAAGCGACAAACGTAGGCAAATCAGTCACAGTTAAGGGACGCCTAAAAGATGTGAGATGACGTCACAGGCGTGACACACAGAAGGGGGAGTGAGAACGTAGGGCTCCCAGAATGTGTTTGAACTTAAGTGACCATGAACTTCATACGGGCTGTGGTACAGTGAGGATGGAAGCCACAAACCCAAAACCCGTAATCAATACACCAAAAGAGAGAGAGGACCCAAGCGTAACACTAAAGAAAGTCATCAGTTATAAAGGAAGAGAAGGGACACAAGAAGAAAGGGACACAGAAGAACCACAAACCCGAGAGGAAATGTGACAAAATGGCAGTAAGCACATACATGTCGATAATTACCTTAAATGCAAATGGCCCAAACAGTCCAATCAAAAGACAGAGGGTGAATGAATGGATAAAACAAGCAAGGCCCACCTCATGTGCTGTTTGCAAGAGACTCACTTCAGACCTAAAGACACCTGCAGACCGATAGTAAAGGTATGGAAAAGAGATCTGTGCAAACAGAAGGAAAAAATTTCAGGGTAACAATCCTTCTATCAGAAAAAATAGAGTTAAAGTTTGTAACCAGAGACACAGAGAGGCATTACCTAGTAATAAAGGAACCAGGCCAACAAGAGGATAGGGCAGTTGTAAGTATCTGTGCACCCAGCATAGGAAGACCCAAATAGGTATGTCATTCACAGGTATTACCACACATAAAGGGAGAGGTCGACAGTGATACAATAGGAGAGGGACTGTGACATGTCACCTACCTCCGAGGATAGATCATCCTGACAGAAGATCAAGGCAGAAACATTGGCCTTGAACAACACAAGTCCAGATGGACTTAGCAGATACATACGGACCAATCTGTCCCAAACAGCGGACCACACGTGCATCTCAAGTACACGTGGAACATTCTCTGGAACGGATCCCATGTTGGGCCACAAACCAGGTCTCAGAAAACTGAAGAAGATCTAAACTTCATCATCTTTCTAAATCACAAGAAAAACATGGAAAAACCATTAACACATGGAGGCCAAACAACACACTACTCAACAAATGTGCCATCGAAGAAATCAAAGAGAAAAAATTTTTAAATACCCAGAGACAAATGAAAATGGAAACACAGCAGTGCAAAATCTTGGGGAAACAGCAAAGCTCTAAGAGGGAAGTTTACAGTGATACAAACCTACCTCTAGACACAAGAAAAGTCTCAATCTAACTTCACACCTCAAGGAACTACAAGAAGAAGAACAAATAAAGCCCAAAATTGGTGGAAGGAAGTAAATGGTAAAGATCAGAGTGGAAAGAAATCAGAAAAGCCCAATAAAACTAAGAGCTGGTTCTTTGAAAAAAAAAAAACAAAAACTAATAAACATTTAGCTAGACTCATTATGAAAACAAGATAATTCAAATAAATAGAAATGAGAAAACACTGACAAAGAAATACAAAGGATTATGAGAACATTATGAAAAATTATATGCCAACAAATTGGACAACCATAAGTAGATAAATTCCTAGAAACAATCTTCCAAAACTGAATCAGGAACAAATAGAAAATTAGTTTCATTGGGGCACCTGGGTGGCTCAGTCGGTTAAGCGTCCGACTTCGGCTCAGGTAATGGTCTCACGGTCCGTGAGTTTGAGCCCCGCGTCGGGCTCTGGGCTGACAGCTCAGAGCCTGGAGCCTGCTTCAGATTCTGTGTCTCCCTCTCTCTCTGACCCTCCCCCATTCATGCTCTGTCTCTCTCTGTCTCAAAAATAAATAAACATTAAAAAAAATTTTTTTTAATAAAAAAAAAAAATTAGTTTCATTATTGGTAATTGGTCTGTTCAGAATCAGCAATCTATAAGCTCCCAACAAAGTCAAGAACCAGATGGTTTCACAGGTAATTTCTATCAAACATTTAAATAGCAGTTAATAACTATTCTTCTCAAGCCAATTCAAAAATAAAAAGGAAGGAAAACTTCCAGATTCATTCTATGTGGCCGGCATTACCCTGACACCGCAACCAGAAAAAGACACCACAAAAAAGGAGAACTACAGGCCAATATCCCTGATGAACATGGATGCAAAAATACCCCTCAACGAACTATTCACAAACCAAGTTCAACAATACATTAAAAGGACCATATGCCAGAGTGAAGTGGGGTTTATTCCGGACATGAAAGCGTGGTTCAATACCGAAATCAATCACAGTGACACGTCACATTAATGACACGAAGGATAAAAACCATATGGCCGTCTCAACAGATGCAGAAAAAGCATTTGACAACATCCATTCATGATAAAACTCCCAACGGAGTGGCATTAGAGGAAATCTATCGCAAATGATAAAGGCCACGTGTGGCAAAGGCCGAGCATACATCAAAGTCGACGGTGATAAACCGAGAGCTTTTCCTCCAAGACAAGGATGCCCCCTGTTGCCACCTTTGTTCAACATGGTACTGGAAGACCAAACCCCAGCAACCGGACAGGAAAGAGAGAGAAAAGGCATCCCAATTGCTAAGGAAGAAGTTAAACTGTCACTATTTGCAGATGGCGGGATACTACATCTAGAACAGCCCCAAGACTCCACCAAGATTCTATTGCAACTAATAGACGCATTCAGTAGAGTTGTAGGATACCACGTCAATACACAGAAACGTGTTGCATTTCTACACACTGATATCAGAGCAGCATAAAGAGAAGTTAAGGAAACAGTTCGGTTTACAACTGCACCAGAAGGAGTAAAATACCTGGGAAGAAATTTAACCAGGGAAGTGAAACACCTGGACTCTGAAAACTATAAAATATGATGAAGCAACTGAAGATGCCACCAACGAGCGGAAACGTACGCTAAGCTCATGGAGCGGAAGAAGGGATGTTGCGAAAATAGCCTGCCTGCCCAGAGGAATCTCCACGTCAACGGGATCCCTATCAAAATACCAGTAGTGTTTTAACGGAGCAAGAACAAGAATCTTAAACTGTGTATTGAACCGCAGAGACCCCAAATAACCAAAGCAATCTTGAGAAGGGAGAATAGAGCTGGGGGTATCGCAGTCCCAGATATCGAGGCACACCACAGAGTTGCCGTAATCAGAGCGGTACGGGAATGGCCCAAGACAGAGGTCAACGGAGCAGGACAGACAGCCCGAAACAAATCTCCACTTTTCTGGTCAATTCATCTGAACAGAGGGGGCAAGAATATGAAACGAGGGAAGAGTCTCTTCAGTACACGGCGCTGGGAAAATGGGACAGCGTGTGGAAAAGACTGAAGTGGGATCCCATGCTTAGGCCACCCACGGAAATGAACTCACAAGGGATCAAAGACCTAAGTGCGAGACCCGAAACCGTAAGACTCCCAAGAGGAGACGGAAGCAAACCTTTGCACATCAGCCGTAGCAACTTTCTGCTCGTGTCTCACTTCAGGTAAAACAAACAAAATCAATAGTAGGCTGTTGGGACCACACCAAACTGGAAAGCTTTGCTCAGTGAAGGAAACCATCAACAAAACAAAAATTCAGTGAAAATGAATAGAAGACATTTGCTAATGATATATCCAGTAAGGTGTTAATATCCAAATATATAAGAACTCCAACAACACACACGCACACACACACACAGCAATCCCACCAAACAGTCTAATTTTTAAAAGGGCAGAGGCCCTGAGTAGACGTTTTTCCAAAGACGACACGGAGACGGCCAACGGCTACATGCGACGACACCCAACATCGCTAATCGTCAGGGAAACTCGAATCAAAACCACAATGAGGTATCACCTCACACCTGTCAGAATGGCTGATGCCAGACAAGAAATGACAAGTATTGGGGAGGATGTGGAGAAATAGGAACCCTCGTGCACTGTTGTCTGGGATGCAGACTGGTGCAGCCCCTGAGGAAGACAGTATGGCGGGGCCTCAGAAACTTAAAAACACCATACAATCCAGTAATCCTACCATGGGGTATTTGCCCAAAGAAAATTAAAGCACTGACTCAAAATGATATGTGCACCCCCCTATGTTGACTGCAGCACTATTTACAACAGGCAAGATATAGAAGTGACCTGCATGTCCCATGACAGATGGATAAAGACATAACAGACACACAATGAAATACTACTCAGTCATGAAGAAAGAAACCTTGCCGTTTGTAAGAATACAGACAGACCTACAGGGTCTTGTGCTGAAAGAAGTCGGAGACAGGTGGAAAAACCCAGATTTCCTTATATGTGGTGTCTAAAACAAACGAACAAAAACCCAAACCAGAAACAGACTCAGAGAACAAACTCGCTTGCAGAAGGAAGGGGGTGGGGGATGGGCCAAGCAGGCGAAGGGGCTGAAGAGTTAGAGTCCCCGTTTTGAAAGAAGTTGCAGGGAGGAAGACCGCGGGACGGAGAATACAGTCAGCAACGGCAAATGACAGAGGACACTTTGCACGGTATTGCATACTGTGTAGACTTGTCGCATCACTATATTGCACAAAAAGTATAAATTAATATTGTAATATTGTGTGTCAACCATGTTTCAAACGTAAAATTTTCAAAAACGTCAATCTGAGATTCCTTATGAAAAGCTGTAGCAAAGCATATTTAAAATAGCCCATATTGACCCATCGCTAATTCTAGTGTACTGAAACCATCTAATTGGCAAATTAGTCTTACGATGGTTACTGTTGATAGAAATGGGGGTAATTGTTGAGAGGAAAATTTCACTTCCATTGGAACTATAATGTATGCTTTTGGATATCAGATGCTAGTTCTGTTGTTTTGAGGTTCTGATCTCTATCTGTAAAAACTCTGGATCCCGAATTCTTCCAGATTCCCGTAATGTCAGACTACAACTCTCCAAACTGACATTCCAATTTCCTTCCATCTGTTTGACTCGAAACCTTGAACGCTGAAACTGCCCTTTTTCCCGAAGCCTTGCAAACTGAACTGAACGGCTCGAGGCGTACTTCAGAGAGACGGCCGCAGCAGCTCACACGCGGGCGCTAGGCCTGTGGCTGCGTGGGCCACTCCCAGAGGTCACCGGAGGCATTCCAACAGCAGACCAGGAATGCCTTTCTGATTGCTGCCATCTGCTTTCACTCCATCTAAAGTGCTTCGACCCTGACGTCTAGAAATCTTGACTGGCCACACTCAGAACTCAAAAATTGGTGTATAATTTGCTCCACTCCACTGTTTTTCTTTTGTTTCCATAGAAATGCCTCTTATTTAATACCAGATTACTCGATTGATTGTCCTGCAAATTCCTCACAGATGTATGCCTCTTTGTCTAAAATACACAAACGCTGCCTGCCTTGGTCATTCTGTCTGTCTCATCATTGGGCCTCCATGTGCACGTGATAAAACCTTGTTTCTTTCTCCTGTTAACCATGTCAGTTTTTTTAAATAATTTTTTAAATGTTTGTTTTTGAGAGAGCGTGCGTGTGTGTGCACGAGTTGGGGAGAGGCGGAGAGAGGTGAGATCATGACCTGAGCCGAGGTCAGACGCTTAACTGACAGAGCCACCCCTGTGCCCCATTCATGTCAACTTAATTCTTGAACCAGCTAGAAGAACCTCGAAAGACAGAGGAAAAGTTTTCCTTCCCAAAACCAGTAGTCAAGGATCCTAGGTTTCCCTGAATCAAGGTAACCCAGGAAGACACTGTAGGTGCCTCCAGCTTTGTGCTCAGGAGGAATAAGTGTACCTGTGCAGGAGAGGATGAGTCGGGGCAGATACCGTGGACCCCGAGACGTCACCCTGGGCACCTGGCCTCTCAGACACATGCCCAGGCGAGGGCGTTGGCTTCCTGACCTGCACGGCAAACACACGCACAGGACACAGCCCGTCAACTGCCCGTGAGCATCGGGGGCCTCCAGGACAGGAGGGCTCCAGTCAGTCCCCGTCAACCTGCAAAGCCTCCGCATGCAGGAAGCCCGCCCCGAATATCTTTCTGGGTGGCAGCTAACTAAACAACTACGAGGAAAACTGAGCCCAGGGACATGGGTCCTAGATCCATAACAATTGGTGACAGACCAGCCGTTAACACTAAGTACCTTAAATGTCCCCATTTGGAAAACATCCTTGGAATGGACATAATAGCACATACTCAGGGGAAAAAAATCCATAAACTCCTAAAAGAGCAAATTATCGTGTGGACTGTATCATATGACAGACCGATGCGGTAGGTTAAAAACAACACGAGTCCTGTAGATTTATAATAGGTAACGGGAATTTAAACTAATACTGCAAAAATGGAGGGAATACTCTCAGATACAAGTGTTACTATAAACCATATCACCACTGGATCTGAAACTTAATACACGCTGGTTGACGCAGCCTTGACTGGAGAAGCACAGTCAGGACCCGGAAGACCCTGGCGCCGGCTGAGGAGGACTCTGAGCGCACACCCGAGCCACGTCACTCCCAAGGGTTTGCGGCACGGTCGCCGGGGACCGAAACGCCGCAGGCCCCGGTTCCACCCGAGTGGGTTTTGGGCGAACGAGTCCCCGCGATCTGAGGACAGGGACCAGCGGCTGAAAGGCTCCCCTGGGCGCTCTCTGGGGCCCTACGGACGGCAGAGCCACTGACACAGACTAAAGCGACGGCGGGTCAACCGCAGCGTCCGTTCCGGAGCCGGCAAAGTGGACCCCGGCGAACAGAGGGCAGCGACCCCCACCACGGGTCCCGACCGGGAAGCGGACCGTCTCCCAGCAGGGCGCGCACGCGGGAGGCCGGGCCCCCGCACCAGCCGGGGCAGCCCCACCGTGGCCACGGCAGACCGGCCGCAACCTCCCCGCAGCGAGCGCTTCCGCCCCCGGGCCCCGAGCACAGCGCGCGCTCTCCAGACAGATCGGCCTCCGCGACGCCGGCCGCACCGGTGACCGGGCCGCTGCCCCGGGAAGAACCCGTCCGGGGGGACGACGAGGCCGTGGGTGCGCTCTCAGACTCGCGGGCGGGAGCCGATGGCGGAGCTCCCCGCACGGAACACGGCGCGGGCACCGGCGCGGGCTGCCGCCGTCTCCAGCTTCGTCGCACGCGTCCCCGCGCACGCGGACGACAACCCGGAACACGGCGCGGGCACGTCCGCCACAGCTCACGCAGACACGCAGGGCAGCAGAATGCGGCGAGGACGGGAACAGGTGCGGCCAGACCGAACGCCGCCACTCTCCACCCTCGGATAAAGACAGGGGAGAAGCAAAGGCAGGGGACTGAGCAAAAGGCACAGCCCATGCAATTAAAGCCATCGTGTGACGGGTCTATAAACACGTCAGGTAGGAGGGCCACCTCCGATGCCGAATATTCAGGCTCAGGTGATGCGGGGCGGTTGTGCCTGGGGCGGGACCCGCACCGACGGCCCCGAGGAGTCCGGCGTCCCTCGAGGGGCGAGAACGAGAAGGGCGGAACATTCACAGGACGCGGTCCTCACGACCACGGGCAGGACGGCTTCGCATCTCCAGCCTCCACCGAGACCCCGAAGCGGGCGGGTGCAGACGCGGCCGCGGCCCGCACGTCCGTCCCTGCTCACTGTGGGACGCTGTCTGCGACAGCCTCTGCCCGCTCCGCGGTCGGTTGCCATCCCGGACCCCTTGTCGCCCCGAGGACGCACCAGCGGCCCCACCGTCCCCGGCGTGGTGAGCCCACCCCCTCCGCCCTCCGCTGTCGGCCCCGCCTGCTCGCCGGGAGGTGCAGGGAGGCTGATCCCGAGTGGAAACCCCAGGTCTCTCGGCACGAGGGTCGGGGGGCTGCTGAGGGACACCACGTACGTCCTGCTCACGGACTCGGGTGATGGATTCTGGTCTGAGCTCCTCACTGGATCTTGGCAGGATAACCCAGCAAATACACCGGGACAGCCGCGTCCTCACCTCTGTGCTGCTCCCGTAGCTTCCGACAAGGGCAGTCTGGACACAGCAGAAATTTGTAAAAATAACCAGTTTAATCTCAGACTTACATTGATGATTTTCTAGATTCCCCATCACACTGTTTAACGCAAAGTCACCATGGAGGACGCTGTCCACGCGGCGTGACGACTGCTTCACCGTGAGCTGGACCCGGTGATCACGGGCCCCTCCCGCCCACTCCCTTCCCCCACTGCGGGGTCTGCTCGCCTCCCTGCTCCCAGATGCTGTGCCCAGGCCACGGCCGACAGACACTGACGTGCTGAACCCACCTGAGGCGTCTGTCCAACCTTCCAGATGTGGCAGCCAGACACGCGCTCATCTTCCTGCTGCCCCAGACCTGGTAGGTGGGGTCCCTTGCTGACGACCCCCCCCCCCCCGCCATTCTGGGCTGGCCTGCACCTGTCTTCAGTCCCTGCCCGTTCTTGGCACAGGGACGGGCCTCACATGAGCCCTAGAAGCTCTCGGGCCGCTGGACACTTGACACCCGGGAAGCCACGGATGGGACGGGAGGGACAGGCCTGGGGAGGAGCCCCGTGGCGGACAGTTGGCCCACACGTCAGGTAGGCGGCGTCCACCGCGTGAGCACGGGGACAGCGGAGGTCGGCAGGCAGCCCCGGCGCTCGCTGGAGGCAAGCGGTTCAGATTCGCCCCATCAGCCCTGCCATCCCGGGTGCCTCACCTCCTCCAGAAATGGCCTCAGGGACACCGTCCTCCACAGGCTGGGGGCCTCCCTTTCCGGGTGCGGGACGCCGGCCCAGGTTGCCGCCAGGTGAGGGCCACGGGGGGCCGGCAGAGGCCTCACAGTGGGCTCGCTGCTCGTCAGTCCTCCGGAGATGCTCACGGGGGCCGTCGGTGGGTCCGGCAGCCGGATGGACCGGAACACAGGGTCGCCCCCACAGAGCTCCGAGGGTCACGGGGCACAAGCAGTTATGGTCGGAGGGGGGGGGGGGGGGCCCTGACACGGACGCCGTGGGCTCCCCCGACCCTGAGGACCCACCGTGTTTCTGTCCGGATTCCACCTCCGGGTGGCGTCCTCGAAGCCGTGCAGGGGGGACGTGGGAACCGGGAACTGGGAGGCCTGCGTTCCCTGAAGGCCCGTCACCCTCAAACGGCAGAAGCTGCTCGGGGCCACGAGGGGACCGGGGAAGCCGCCCTGAAACTGACCGCGGGGCCGCCGCACACGTCCCCGCGGTGGTTTCAACAGCCCGGCGTGGCCGCTAGAGCCTGACCGCTGGTGGGGGTGACGGTGGGCGGGGAGCGAGCGCCCCATCCACGAGGCCACGCCCAACAGTGACACCGTGGTAGCCGCTCTGCCGCGGCCCCAGGACCGTGCTCGGCCGGATCTGCAGTGCCGTTCCCAGGACACCTCCGGCCCCGGGTCACGCGGTCAAGGTGACGACTCGGGCGCATCCCCCAGTTGTGGCCAGCTGCGCCGCATGTCAGGGCTGGGGTGAGCGTACGTCCCCTCGACTCGCCTCTGCTGGGGCTGAAACCCCCGTGGGATGAAGGGTCACGCCCAGCGCTGGGGAGGGGCACTCTGCCCCCCAGCCCGCGGCCTCTAGAACGGTGGGCACGAGGAGACCCTCCGGATATCCCGGCCCCTCTGCCTGGGGCATCCCTGGGTCCGCGGACCGGGAGTGGGGAGCTGCCAGCTGACTCCTGGCGCACAGTGGGTCTCGTCGGTGCAGTGTACGACCCGGACAGCGGTCCCCACGCGGCCAACGGGGACTCCGTCTGGTTAGAAGCAGGAACACCCGCGGCAGCCGGGCAGCCGGCGCCGGACTCGGAGCTGGGCCGTGGTCACCGCACCAGCCGTGGGCTGTTCCGGAGGGGGGAGCCCTCGTGGGTCGGGAACGGGGGAGGACCGGCCCGTCCGCGAGAGCCTGGCGTGGCCGTCCCTGGTTGCTGCCCCGGCTCGCAAAGGCCTGGCAGTCGGGCCGCAGACGCCCCGGCGAGCGACCCCCCAGGAGATCCGGCCGCTCGGCGCCCGGGGGTGGGGGGGCCGTTGCCACACATGCCGACCGCGCTGGGCGCCAGTGGTTGCATCAATGCCACGCCACCACGTCCTGTGTGTTCTCAGCGGGACCCAAGGCAGCTGCCACATGGTTCCAGGACCATCCGTGGAGTCCCCACCCGGGGCGGGACTGGTCACACCGGCCCCTCCAGGTGAGGGTCCTAAATATGCCTGGTTTGCGTGGACACCGCGCCCGGCCTAACCCAAGCCTTCCCTGCCACCCTGCAAAGCAGGCTGCCACCGCTAGGGTCAGAGAGAGGCTGAGTGGCACGTGCGGGGGCCTCACGGAACAGTGATCGGCGGGGGTGGGGGGGGCCACACTTCGAAGATCACAATGTGCAGGACTGGGGGGCGCGCGGCAGTGAGCGGGGGTCCACCTTGCCCAGAGCCACAGAGCGGGGCTGGTAGAAAGGAGCAACGAACAGGAAAGCAGCAGGTTGAGTTACAGGGAACGGGACCTTGGCCGGGTACTAACACCGTCCAGGCTCTAACGCTTCCGCAGGGTCAGCCTGTATGGCCGGTCGTCCATACCGAGACAGAACCCCACCGGGGCCCCAGCGTCATAACCACGGAAGCCGTAGGACATAGCCGACGCCTGGCCTCCACCGAGGATCGGCGAGCTCGGCTGCCCCGTCACACCTGGGAGGGGAGGGACGGGCTGGAATTCACACCGAGAAGTTCCCAGACAGAGGAGTCACTTCACACCCCGGGTGGCGGGAAACGACTCCGTCTCTGCTGGGGCCCCGCTGTCCCACCGCAGTCAGACCTACTGAAACGCACCACACCTGGCATGACACACAGCATCGGGGGGGGGGGGGGGGGGCGGGGGTCCCGGTCTGCCACGTCCCGCCCACGCCCCACCTCCCTGGGCCAAAGTGGTGGGTATCGCCCCTCCGGGGGAGAAGTCGGGAGGCCTCGAGGGCGAGCGAGGACCAGCACTCTCATCCGGCACCACCCGGAGCACATCCGGAGCACTGGGCACGGGTATTGCTTTTCCGTCCAACAAACTATAAATGCAGCCCATCACACTGCTCCCTGGAAGGCTCTAGAACCACCATCACGGTCACGGGTGGCTATGCTCAGAATTGGAGTGCGTTGATGTGGCCGACTCCGGATTAAGGACATTTTGGTGTCCTGTCACCCCTGTTGGAAACAGAACAATCACCCTCAACAAAATCAACCCAACCGTATTAGGAACACGGAATGGATACCACTGGGGCCACGGCCGTCCTGTCACATGAAGGGCAGAGACCGGTCCCCCCACTGGGTGTTTACTGGGTGCCTCTAATGGGCCTCCGTCGTTCCCTGGCACACGTTTGGCCGTGGCCTTCCCCTGGGTCTGCCCCGGGAGAACCGCCCCGGGGAACTACGGGGCACAGGCTCCGTCTCCGGAGGCCGGATGGGCGCCCTCTGTCTTGGATGGGCTGCCCTTCGCTCCCTGGGCTTCCTGTAGCCCGGGCTGCAGTCCCTCAGCGAGCCCTGAGGGACGGCCGGGAAGTCTGTCGTCACTGAACACCCAAGCGTCTCCGATGAGAACAGCCGTCCTGCAAACCACGATGGCCGCAGACATCTGCGCTTCCTCCAAGGAGGCACCCGTGCCCCGCTCCGAACAGAGCGCTGCGTGTTCGGACCTGACGAGGCTCACGAGGACACCGTGAGCGCCCTGGGCGATCTGAGCCCAGCCTTGGGGATCTCACAAGCCAGCGGCTCGGATCGCGGGCCTCTTGGGAGAACTTGTGGCTCATTTTGGGAATCACCGTCCCCGTCACACGTGGCCGCGTCACTGCTGTGGCTTCTGCGTCCGCCGCAGCCACACAGCTGCCCCAGGAGGCGCGTCCGTGCCGGTGCCGCCCCCTCCCGGCCGCTCGGGCCACCGCAGAACAGAGGCCCACGAGCACCGGGCACGCGGCCGGGGTGTCGGAGAAGGTCGGCGAGAGGCCGTGACCACCACTGGCTGAGACCCGGCCCCGGGCGGTGGGGGGCCCTCACCCTCCCCGCCCTCGGAACGTGGGCCTCCCCTGCCTTCCCCACTCCCAGGGGCTGCTCCAGGCATGTGGCCTGGAGACAGCCATGTGGCGTTCAGACCACCCGGATGGTATCTGTGACTCAACTCAGTCACGGCCTCTGTACGAACCTCTGAGAGGAGGCAGGCGGGTGTGGAGATCCACTCCTTTTGCTGCCGCCCCAGACAAGCCACGCTCCTTAAACCTGCCACCTCCCCACCCAGAGTGGGCCGCCCCCACCCTTGGTCTCTCCCTGCCCTCAGAACAGCGGCCGGGTTCAGATGAGATGCGGGAAGCCCCCAAGGAGCTTAGAAAACAATAGTCCCCGATTAGGTCGTTAGCCACCCATCCATGGACACTACGTCCAGACTTTGACAGAAAGCAGACACCCTAGACTCCACCGAAAATCTCCAGAACTGATACAAATGAATTCAGTCGCAGGATGGGGGGGGCGCCTGGGTGGCTCAGTCGGTTCAGCGGCCGACTTCGGCTCAGGTCACGATCTCGCGGTCTGTGAGTTCGAGCCCCGCGTCGGGCTCTGTGCTGACCGCTCAGAGCCTGGAGCCTGCTTCAGATTCTGTGTCTCCCTCTTTCTCTGTCCCTCCCCCCACCCAAATAAACATTGCAAAATTTAAAAAAGTCACAGGATAAAAATCAATATGCAGACACGCGTTCGTTTCCTATATGAAGCAGAAATAATGAAAGCTAATAATGAAGCAGAAAATGAAATTAATTAAACGATATCATTTGCAATTGCACCAAAAACAATAAATGATCTAGGAATAAATTTAACCAAAGTAGTGAAGGATCTGTACTCTGAAAACTGTGAAACACCGATGAAAGAATTCAATATGATGGAAACACAAGGAAAGACATTCCATGCTTGTGAGTTGCAGGAAAAAAATATTGTTAAAATGTCACTACTCCCCAAGGCCATCTACACATTTAATGCAATCCCCATCAAAATACCACCAGCATTCTTCACAGAGCTAGAACAAACAATCTTAAAATTTGCATGGAACCAGAAAAGAGCCTGAATAGCCAAAGCAATCCTGAAAAAGAAAACCGAAGGAGGAGGCATCACAATCCCGGACTTCAAGCTATACTACAAAGCTGTCATCATCAAGACAGTATGGGACTGGCACAAGAAGAGACACTCCAATCAATGGGACAGAATAGAGAACCCAGAAATGGACCCACAAACGTATGACCAACTCATCTTTGACAAAGCAGGAAAGAATATCCAATGGAATAAAGACGGTCTCTTCAGCAAGTGGTGCCTTGAAAACTGGACAGCGACAGGCAGAAAAATGAGCCTGGACCACTTTCTTACACCAGACACAAAAATAAACTCTGAAAGACTTAAACGTAAGACCTGAAACCATAAAAATCCTACAGGAGAACAGAGGCAGGAACTTCTGTAACATGGGCTGCAGCAACTTCTTACTCAACACGTCTCCAGAGGCAAGGGAAACAAAAAAAGCAAAAATAGACTAGGACTATATCAAAATAAAAACTTTCTGCACAGCAAAGAAACAATCAACAAATGTAAAAGGCAGCATAGGAATTGGAGAAGATATTTGCAAATGACATTGGATAAAGGGTTAGTATCCAAAATCTATAAAGAACTTCTCAAGCCCAACACCCCAAAAATGAATGACATTTTAAAAAACGGGCAGAAGACATGAATAGACACGTCTCCAAAGAAGACACACAGATGGCCAACAGACACGTGAGATGCTCGATATCACTCATCGGGGACACACAGATGAAAACCACGACGAGATACCGCCTCACACCTGCCAGAACGGCTAACGGTAACAACACGAGAAACACAGGTGCTGGCGAGGATGCGGAGAAAGGGGACCCTCGTGCACTGTTGCTGGGAATGCAAACAGGTGCGGCCACTCTGGAAAAGAGAGTGGAGCTTCCTGCAAAAGTTAAAAATAGAAGTCCCCTATAATTCAGTAACCGCACTACTGGGTATTTACCCCCAAAATACAAAAACACTAATTCAAGGGGATACGTGCGCCCTTTATAGGCGCATTACCTACAACAGCCGAAATACGGCAACAGCCCAAGTGTCCATCAGCTGATGAACGGAGAGGAAGACGGATATAGGCAACGGAATATTACTCGGCAATCAAAAACGAAGTCTGGCCACTTGCAAGGACATGGGTGGAGCTAGAGTGTATTATGCTAAGCAAGACAAGTCAGAGACAGACAGATACCATACGATTTCACTCCCATGTGGAATTTAAGAAACAACCTAAAGGAAAAAAAAGAGAAACCAAGAAACAGACTCAACCGTGGAGAACACTCCTGGTTGCGGGCGGGAGGTGGGTGGGGGATGAGTGAACTGGGTGAATGGAACTGACAGTACTTACGATGAGCAGCGGGTGATGGATGAACAGGTGAATCTCCGCATTGCACACCGGAAACTAATACAACACTACGTTAACTACGCTGGATTAAAAAAAATTTAAAAAAAAATTTTTGATGTTTATTTTTGAAGGCGAGAGGGAGACAGAGCATGAGGGGAGAGGGCCAGAGAGAGAGGGAGACTCCGAAGCAGGCTCCAGGCTTGAGCTGTCAGCACAGAGCCCCACGCGGGGCTCGAACTCACAGACGGTGAGATCATGACCTGAGCCGAAGTGGGAGGCTTAACCGACTGAGACACCCAGGCGCCCTTGGAATTTAAAAATATTTTAAATGTATCAAACAACAGCAACAACAAAAAGACACTGGTGGCGAAGACAATCAGTCTCAGCAGTGTTTGTCCCCAAACCCACCAGACTTCAGGGGGCACGTGACACTGGTGCAGGTCAGGGCTTGGCTTTAGGTAGATTCGGGTCCACACAAGCCCGCTACCGTGTCCCGACCTCGCCCCACGCGGCCCTGCTCCAGGCCCTGCCCTCTCCCCCCCCACCGCCACCCGTGAGGCTCACACACGCACGGTACTCACCCCGTCCGTCCGCCGCCTTGGGAGCCAGGGCCCACCTCCCCCCACCTCTGCATTGCGTCAATTGCGTCAAACACGGAGGGAGCCCGCCCACCTCTGAAATCGCTTTGCAGGCGGCCCGGAAGTGGTGAGAGGCAGTTCCCAGGTGAGCTCGCTGTTCGGAAGTCCCGGGTCTCCGCGGCAAACAAGGCTCCCAGGTGCCTGTCGTGGAGGGGTACCACGGTGCGCGTGCTGGGCTCGGTGCTTGCGAGGCTTCCAGATCCCTCCGCTCTGCCCTCCGGCAGAAGGGATCCACGCCTTCGTGCGGACTGGCGCTTGCAAATAGGCAGGTGCCACGTCCCCCACCGGGCCACGCCTGCGAACCGGCCTCTCCAGACCCTCTCCAGACCCTCGCCTGTGCGGCTGGAGCCTGCTCAGTAGGCGCCCCGTCGGCCCGCGGAGGGCAGCTGGGGGTATCAGCCTGTGGAGCGTCGGGGGGGGGGGGGGGGGGTCTGGGGCCACATGCACCGCCTGCAGGCTGGAGGGGCCACCACCCACACCTCTCTCTTGGATGCCCCTCTCGAGCGGCCAAGCGCAGTCCCAGCTTGGAACGGCCGCCTGAGGCTCCGGGCTTACCCTCCTCAAGGCTCCCAGGTGTCTCTTATCACGGGACAGCACCGTCCGGGGGCTCAGGGCCACCCGGGCCAGACAGTCCCAGTTCCTCCAGCTCCGGCTGAAAGGGTAGCACCCCCAGCTAGGCAGGTTGCACCCACCTGGGGCGCAAGTACGTAGGGCACGTGCACCCCCTACAGCCGAGCCTCGCCGCGCCCGCTGTCCTGGGCTCCCCTGACCCGGCAGCTCGTACAAGCGGGATACACACCCCGGCAGCCAGCGGAGCCCTGGACCCCGGTGGAAATCCGGAAGAGCCGGAATCACCCAGCAGCCTCCACGATGAAAACAGGCACCCCCTCCACCCAAACACTTTCTCAGGTGACGAAACGCTGCAGTCCGTGCCCCCTGCGCCTGGCTGCCTGCCTGAGGGGTCCCGGGGTTACCAGGAATCGAGGCTTCCGGGCGTCTCTGGCTGGAAACCAGCCACCCCGGCCCCTCCGACCGAGGCAGCGCGCTCCCCCCCCCCCCCGCCTTTACCTTTGGGGTGAAATAGGCACAACTGTGGAGCGGAGGGCGGGGAATCAGGCAGAGGCCTGGGACAGCCGGGCGCCCGCTCCCCTCCCCAGACCTCTCCGCACATTCGCTCCATTCTAGGCACCCGCGGGCGCGCACGTGCGCACCAGGCCCCCCTCCCCCCCGTGTGTGGAGCCGGGGCCCTCTGCCTGTGGAGCTCCGTCCACACCAGAACAGCCTTCCTGGAGGAGAGATCCCAGCCCGAGAATCTCTCTGAGCCAGCAGCTTGAATGCAGCAGCAGTCAGTCCTCTGCGGCCTGTCTGTGCGATGGGGTCCCCCGCCTCTCCAGCCATCAAGGCTCCCCTCCCCGGGTCTTTGGGGGAAGATTCACTAGGATTCACCAGCCCGCCGGCCCCGCCCAGAGCTAGAAAGGTAGTACATTTGCCTCTAGATCGGCCTTCGGGGGGGCACATGTGCCCGAGGGTGAACTAAGACTCTGAACGAGGCCGACCCAGGCGCCAAGCAGCCTCCTCCTGTGACCTGGCCCCTTCCTACAGCCGCCCCGTTCCGGGCCCCAGGCTGTGCCACCTGCGTGGCCTGCACATGTGCCGTCCGCCCCTTGGGCCTCGGGGACACCCCAGCCCCTTGGAGATCCCGACCCACCCCAGGATGCCCACACCATGACCGTCTTTCTGATGCAGCACATTGTACCTGGCACCAGTCAGTCCCCAGGTGGTCCACTTGCCCGGTGGGTGCCCCGGCCGGTCCAGCAAGGGAGGCTTCTGACCCTCCCTCTGGAGGGCAACCCGACCGTCCCCCTCGACCCCCGCCCAGGCACGCAACCTGCTCTGGATTCGGGGCGAAATGTGCCGTTGTGGGGGATCCTGCTTGGATCGAACAGATGCCGAGTGGCTCTGGGAGCAGCTCCCGGGCCCAGGTTCTGCAGTCGGCCGCACTTTTGAGGTCAAGACCTCCCCCGGCCTGCACCGCCTGCACACGCGCCCTTGGCCTGCACCGCCTGCACATGCGCCCTTGGCCGGCACCGCCTGCACATGCGCCCTTGGCCTGCGGCGCCTGCACTGCGCTCGGGCCTCCACCGTCTGCACGTGCGCCGTTGGCTCACTGTCTGTGGGCCTCCAGCCGTACGCGCACCCAAGTGGCCGCCAGATCCCCTTGCCTGTGGTCCCTGGGGGGATGCTGTTCAGAGGCCCGGCTCTACCTACGCTTTCCTGTTTCAGGTCCAGGCTTCCCTCGGCCGAGCGGCTTACTCGTTCTCAGCCAGGCGCTGGGGACACCTGTGCCGTCAAATGGAACTTGGATGTTACCTATCTTTTCACACACGGGCCTCCAAATGCAAGCCTTCCTCTGGTGCTCAGTTAGAGACATCTCTTCCAAACCTTCAAGAAAAGGGAACTTGGCTTTTGGATGATACAATTTAGGAGCTGTGTTCAGCTGCTAGAAATACAGGCGTGGAAAACAGTGACTTTGGTCACGAACTTTGGTCACAGGGGTCTCCTTGTGAATCTGGCACAAGCAGTGGGGACAGTCAGGACTGTCACTCCGGCGTCTGTCCTGACGTGCGTTTCCCTGACGCCCAACACGTTGTATGCCCTTTTCTGCCCCCTGTGGATCTCTTTGGCGAAATGTCTGCGCAAGTCTTTGGTCTACTTTTTAATTGGGTTGTTTAGTAAGTGTTAAGTCCCAAGAGTTTTTTTTTTTAATATACCCTGGATATAAGCCCTTTGTTAGGTTAACAGTTTCCCTTAACGGTTTCTGTCCTAGGGGCACCTGCCGGCTCAGGTGGAGGGGCACGAAACTCTTGATCTCAGGGTCTTGAGTTCCAGCCCCATGTTGGGTATAGAGATTACAATAAAATGAAATAATGAAATGCAATTAAATATAAAGTAAAATATAAAATAATAAGATAAAAAAAATAGCGGTGCCTGGGTGACTGTTGGTTAAGCGTCCGACTCTTGATTTCGGCTCAGGTCATGATTTTGTGGCATGTGAGTCTGAGCCGCACATCGGGCTCTGCACTGACAGTGCTGACCCTGCTTGGGATTCTCTCTCCCTCTCTGCCTCTTTCTCTCTCTCAAAAATAAATAAACATTTTTTAAAAGCATGTGGTTTCTGCAAGTTTTAATAAAACCTATAAAATGGTATGTATCATAGAATGAAAGTTCTTAATTTTAGGGGTTTATCTACCTTTTCTCTTATGAGTGACATTTGGTCATATCTAAGAACTCTTTGTTGAATCCGAAATCAAGAAAGTATCCTATTTTTCTTCTAAATGCTTTGTACGTTATGTTTTACACTTACATCTGTTCTTTCCTTTTTTTTTTTTTTTTTTTTTTTTAGCTATACTTTATGGCTTACCTCACCTGCTCTCATTATTAGGATAGAAGCAATGGCTTCTCCTAACTTTCTCTGCAACAATCATCTTAGCTCAGGCTAAGGAGGAGGGAGGAGAGGAGAGGAAGGAAGGATGGAGAGGAAAGGGAAAAGAAGAGAAGAAGGGGGAGAAGGAGGAGGAGGTGGGAAAGAAGAGATAGAAAGGGGAAGAAGGGAAGAGGGAGAGGAAGGGGGAGGGGAGGAAGGGAAGAGGGAGAGGAAGGGGAGGAGGAGGGGGAAAAGGAGGGGAGGAGGAAGGGAGGAGGGAGAGGAAGGGGGAGGGGAGGAGTGGAAGAAGGAGGAGGAGAGGCAGAAGGGAGGAGGGAGAGGAAGGGGGAGGGGAGGAAAGGAAGAGGGAGAGGAAGGGGAGGAGGAGGGGGAGAACGAGGGGAGGAAGGGAAGAGGGAGAGGAAGGGGGAGGGGAGGAGGAGTGGAAGAAGGAGGGGGGGAAGAGGGGGAGGAGGAGGAGGGGCAGAAGGGACGAGGTGGGGAGGGAGGAGGCGAAATATTTTTAAGGCGCTCAGAGAAGCAGCCCGGTGTCAGCATGGGCGACGGGAGCCCCAGAAGGCAGTTGTCCGGGTGCTTCGCCCGAGGCCCTGCGCTCTGGGAACGCCAAGAAGGCCCTGGTGGGAACGGGCTCGGAGTTAGCCAGCACGTCTGCTCCCAGGGAAGCGGCAGGACCTGGGGCCCCTCCAGGGAGTCCTGGCTCCGCTCTGCTCCCGTGCTTGTGTTTGCTTGTGTTTCCTGTCGGGCAGCAACGCTCAGGGGAGGCTTTTCAGTTTGGGACAGTGGGCGGATGATTTCTACCTGCCAGGACAAGACGCCCCGTGGGGAGGGCACGCCCCTGCTCTGCCCCTCTCCCTCCAGGTCAGGCTCGTCTCTGCTGGACGCACATTCCTAGGCAGGCAACCCGAGCAGGCTCCACCTCTCCACGGTCTCCACGTCTTCTACAGATCTGTATTATCTTTATTGTCTGAAAACAATACAAGTGACGCAGTGCCTTGACTCGGTCAGCGGGGCTCACTGATGTGAGGCCGTCAAGCTGCAGGTTCCCCGGAGCTACGGTTCGTCCTCCGGAGCTCGCTGGTACGACAGGACAGGACAGGACGGGCGCGTCTGACACCTGCAGGTTTTCACAGCCCAGAACGAGCGGCGGGAACCGCAAGCTGAGCTCCCAGCTAAACGCAGGCACGAGATCCAGGCTGAGCTTCTCCCGGGTCGGGACTGGTTCTTCCACGAGGATGAGTTTCCCCGTCACTAACGGGGCAAAGTTAGAAAAGGCACAGGGAGATACGGGGCCCGTCAGGCACCCAACACCGCCCCCACCCTCACCCTCACTGGCGGAACCAGCTCGTCTGGGGCAAGGACCACACAGGGAATCCAGCATTTACACACTGCGGTGAACACCTGCTGTGCCCAGTGCTCCCCTGGGACCTCCAAAGAGGTCGTATGTGCTCAAAAATGTGCTCCTTAACCCGGGGAGCAGAGACCCCTTCATAATCGGAAAGAAGTTATGGATTCCGGCATCAGACCACGTACTTAAACACCCACACATCACTGCACCCGTGCGTTCTCTCAGCAACCCCCCAAGGCCCATCTCCAGCTGCTGTGGCCCCCTCCCCGTCTCCGACCCTCCCCACCTCTGTCCACCCCCTCCCCATCTCTCACCCCCTCATCTCCAAAGTCCCTTCTTCCACCCCCTCCCTCTGTCCCCAACCCCCACCCCCCGCCTTCAGCCCCACGTTGGGAATCCTGGCACCTGGTGAGGTGGGTTCACCACCCAGCCACGCATCAGATGGCCCTTTCCCAGGCGGGGGCACCTGTTCCCTGCCGAGACCCCGAGGGACCTGCCTGTGACCTGTTTCCTTTTCGGAGGCCTCGCCCGGGCCTTCCTGCTCAAGGAAGCGGACGCAGAGGCCAGTGTCCAGACGGCAGAGGACAGCCTCTCCTGGAAGGGGACGCTCCGTGGGTTCGGAGAATCCCGTTCGCTCGGCGCAGGCCCTAGGGCCAGTCCAGGGCTCCGGGCAGCCCCTCCCCCCGGGCATCGGGGGCCACTCACCAAGAGCAGGCACTGAACCAGGATCCCTCTCTGGGGGACGCAGCGGCGGTGGCTGACCTCGGTCGGAGCGAGGCAACACCTGCTCTGGCACTCGTCGTCCTTGGTGCAGTGGCTCCCGTTGGGCTGGGGACACAGAGCCGGAGCCTGGCGCCCGCCTCCCGCCCTGGCCCCGGCCCTCCCTGCCGCGGCCCGGCCGCCGGCTCGCCTTGCGCCAAGGCTGACACTGCAGGAAGATGGTCATGGATCTGCAGGTCAGCTCGGAGCTGGAGACGCTGAGCACACAGCAGCGGCTCCGGCATTCGGAGTGCTTGGAGCAGGCGTGGCCGTTCGGCCGCCGGCCGCCGGAGGGGAGACCCCGTTCTCTCCGCCGGCCCCCTGCCCCCTGGGCGGCCGGCTCTGGGCGGCGGGACCCTCCTCCTCCTCCTGGTGCCGGCCAGCCCGCTCGGACGCCTTCTGCCGGGCCCGGCCCTGGAGGGAGCCGGTCTGGGTGGTGCAGAGCGTCTGTGACTCCAGGCTGCTGGGGACACAGCAGTGGCTCGGGCCCTCCAGGCGCTCCTCAGGGGCCTGGCATCCCCTGCGGACCCAGCGCCCAGTAGGGCTTCTTGATTTAGGAGCACCCTCCCCTCCTTTCTGCTTCCTTCCAAGTTCCCGAATGTCCCAGACCTGGTGGGGCTCTTGGCGGGGGGAGCCAGCGGAAAGGGAGGGGAAGAGGACTAACGTGGTCTGTGTGGTGAGCCGCGCGGACGGGAGGTAAACCGAGGCACAGAGGACGAGAGGAGGAGCGGCGGAGCGGGGAGGGGAAGAGCTGCCACGGACTCTCACAGCTTCTACGGGCCCAGGAGGGCAGCGCGGGGTCACGGGCGGGCAGGAGCCGCGGCTGGCCGTCACCCCGGTCCTGGCCCGGCCGCTGCAGGCCCCCTGCTCCCGAGGCCTTTGATGGAAGTCCTCAAGCTTCGGGTCGCAACAGCCCTTTGCAAACTCAGCAAACTGCTGAGGCCCCAGAGCTGTTGTTGGCGTGGGTCCCTCGTAACGACTTTTCCCGCGGCGGGTACTCAGAGTTTTACGTACTTGTGTGTAAACTTAGTTAAAAACAGGAACTCCAGCCCGTGTTCACCTACAGAACAGCTTCTTATGAAACACAAGTCTACGTGCTGAGCACGGAGTGGCCCCACCGGGCACCCGGCACAGCGCTACCTGCCTGGCTCCCCGGCCTGTGACCGTCATCGTCGGGGACCCTGCGGCCTGGGGGAGCCAGCGTCAGCTGTCCTGGGGGCCCAAACGCCCGGGGGCCTTCTTTTCCAGAGAGCCCAGACAGGATTCGTGGGGGCAGGCACCTGCGGAGAGGAGCCGGGAACGCCCGGGAGCCCGAGTGGGGGCCACCTCCGCTGCGGGGGTGGGGGGGGGGTGTGCTTACCTTATGCAAATGGAACACGGTCTTGGGCCTCCAGGCCAAGGACACAGGCAGCAGGCAGAGCAGCAGCAGCGGACGCCTGGCGCACGCCATGGGGCTCCCGGCCTGTCAATGCCCCAGATGGCTCTCCCTGTCCCCCACGGCACCTGCGTGGGCACCCGCTTCCTTCCCCCCTTCCCCGTCTTTCTCTCGCAAAACAGGTTTTTTACAGTAACAGACATTTTCTGGAGCAGTTTTAGGGCTACAGAAATTGCGCAGAAAGTACAAGGAGTTCCCATACAGCCCCCTCCCCCGTTTCCCTAGTATTGCGTCAGCGGATGCCGGGACATCGGCTACAGTTGGTCAGGTGACACAGATACATTATTACGAGCTCCCGGGTTCACTGCCGGTGCGGGACGTTCTGCCGGTTGGACGAAGGCCACCACGTTAACACACAGTATTTTCACTGCCCTAAACCCTCTGTGCTCTGCCTGCTCAGCCTTGCCCATGAAACCCCGGCAACCGTGGATCTTTTGGGGGTTCTTTTTTGGTCTCGTAGTTGTGCCTCGTGCCTTTTCCCCACTATCCTAGAGCTGGAACCGTACAAGATGCAGCCTTTCCAGACTGGCTTCCTTCACCCACTTGATAGCAAATCCCTTTTTATCGCTGACTGGAAAATGAATTTTCAACACCCCTTTCTCCTGGGAAGGATCGTGCCCTGAGTTGAACAGGAGCCTCTCTGCTTGATGTCACAGAGCACCCACGGGCTGTGCGACCCTCCTGTGAGTCCGGCTCCTGTGCCCTCCCCCCCCCCCCCCCACCACCCCGCTGAGGCGGGCAGGCTGAGCCGTGAGCCCACGCCCTGCAGTTGGGGGAGCAGGCGTGGCAGCCCCCAGGCACGGGTGAGTCTCCCGCCCCGCATGGGGGAGGATGGCCAGGAGCCCCGAGTCAGCCTCAGATCCAAGCCTCAGCCGCCCCTGCCCACGCGCAGGGTATTTGGCCGATTGTCTGGCTATTCATAAAGCTGATGGTTTGGCCTCCAACTTTGCCCCCGGTTCTCTTTTTTTTTTTTCTCAATATTTATTTATTTTGAGAGGTGGGGGAAGCGGCAAAGAGGGAGAGAGAGAGAGAATCCCAAACAGCTTCCGCATCATCAGCACAGAGCCTGATGCAGGGCCTGAATCCACGAACTGCAAGATCATAACCTGAGCCGAAATCAAGGGGCTCAACTGACAGACCCCCCCGCCCCCCGCAAGATGCCTCCCTTTTATCTTTTAAATTAAGTGATGGAGTACCTGGGAGGTTCAGTCCTTTGAGCATCCAACTCTTTTCTCTTTTTTTTTTTTTCTTTTTTTTTTTTGAGAGAGAGAGCGGGTAGAGAGAGAGGGAGAGAGAGAATCCCAAGGAGGCTCCACGCCACCAGTGCAGAGCCTGATGTGAGCCTTGGACTCACAAACTGCGAGGTCATGACCTGAGCCGAAATCAAGAGTTGGATGCCTGAAAGATGAGCCACCCAGGCGCCCCCAAGCATCCAACTCTTGATTTCGGCTCAGGTCATGACCCCGGGGGTTATGGGATTGAGCCCCGAGTCGGGCTCTGTGCTGGGCATGGAACCTGCTTCCGATCGCCTCTCTCCCTCTGCCCCTCTCTTCTGCCTGTGCTCTCTCTCTCCCTCAAAGTAAATAAATAAATAAACAGACAAATAAAACAAAACTGAAGTGATATTCACAGAACATAAAGTTAACCATTTTTAAATTTTTATAAATTAAAAAAGAATTTTCAAATGTTTATTTTTGGGAGAGAGATAGAGACAGAGAGACAGAGCACGAGCGGGGGAGGGGTAGAGAGAGAGGGAGACACAGAATGCGAAGCAGGCTCCAGGCTCTGAGCCGTCCGCACAGAGCCTGACGCGGGGCTCGAACCCATGAACAGTGAGATCATGACCTCAGCTGAGGTCCGAGGCTTAACCGATTGAGTCACCCAGGAGCCTCCATAACTTTTTGTAAAGTAAACAATTCAGGGGCCTTTAGTGCATTCCTAGCAGTGTGCAAGCACCACCTCTATCTGGTTCTAGAACATTCCATCATCCCACAGTACAAGCTAGACTCCTGTTCTAGAACCCTCCTCAAGTCTGTCTTCCCGCCCCATGGCCGTGCTCCCCTCCAGGACCACCAGCTCCCAGCCCAGGGCCCACGAGCCCCAGACTCAGTCCTGCCTTTGGTTTCCGTCCCAGATGCTGCAGGCCCTTTGGGGGTGGGGTGGGGGGGGGACGGCTGAGCCTTTCCGGGACCTTGCTGCCCATCTATGAGGTCAGTGGTGGCCTCTTGCTGTCCCATGTCGTGTCCCCTGAACCTCTGGTTTCCAGATGATTCCAGTGAAGATGTGCTCATCTTGCCCCTTTGTTCTTTACTGGGGTCACTTGCCCCGCAAAGCACAGTGGAAACCTGTTTGTTGTCTCCTGGTCTGTTCAGGCCCCCAGGCCAGGAGCACCTCTGACCACAAGACAAGTCCTCCCGGGGCTGGAACTGAGAAACGCAGAAGGTCCCCAGGGAGAAAGGCAGACACACCGTGTCCTCGCGCTTGGGGTGACGCAGACGGACGAGGAGAGCCCAGGAGCTGGACAAAACAGTGGAGCCGCAGGGGACGGCCCAGGGACAGCCATTTCTGGGTAGGCTCCCGTGGGGAAGCTTGTGAGGAGGCGGGAGCCAGAGCCCATGGCAGGGTTGGGGTCAGGGAGCCAGCACGGGGGGCCCCCGAGGACTCTGTGTACCTCCCGCTCAAGTCACATCAACAGGAGCGCTAGCAGAACCGGTGAGGCTGGTATTTTCCAGAGCGCCTCCACACTTACAGTCATTTGGCCTCCACAAAAATCTCCGGAAACGACCCGCTGCCCATGCGACATGTGAATCCCCGTGAAGACACGTTCAGCAACACAGGACATCTCAGGCCAAAGGAGGCTATCATCGTCTATCGGGTTTTTTGTTTTGTTTTTGGAAAAAATAGCAAATCACAGCACACATCAGCTGAGTTTCGGGCTTTCTGTAATCTTATACTTAAATTTATCTGCAATCCGTTTAAGATAGTTCAGAAGTCACAAAAGCACTGCTAGACCAGTCTGTTCCCAAGTTTTGCTAATTGGTTTCAAAAGAGGTACAACACCATGAACGCAGAGCCCTATTCTGATCGGCAGCCACCAAAGAATGACAAAGACACGGGAGAGGAGAGCAGAGGGAGGCTGCTGGGCGCAGCACGAGCAGCGCCAAAGCTCTTTCACTTCTTACCTTCGGAAAAGCACTTCGAAGTCTATTTCAGCGTTCACGTGCTACCGGTGTTTAAACGTTTTCCCCTCAAGAGCAGCAGCTGGCAGTCAGGACATACCTGTGCCGCGTGTGGCCCCAGATGCCGGCAGGCGTGATGCGTGAGCTTGTGGGTTCCCTGCACGGCCCGCACGGCGGATGGGGAGTGCGAGCGAAGCCTTCCGGGGTGGCCTCCGTGCGTTCCAGGGGCCGCTGAGGCCGCCCACCAGGCAGCTCCTGCCAGCAGCTCCCAGACCGCAGGCCCTGGAGGCCACTGAACTTACGGAACATTCAGAAACAGCTCTTATGAGGTCGCCAAGTATCTCCCTGATGCAACCCAAGACCCACCTTTTAGTCCCGGAAGACCAAACACACAGACGGACAATGGCCGGACCGTCTCTGAAAGTGGGACTCGGCCCCCGGGCCGCAGCAGCCAACCCGGAAGCCAACTTCCATCTCTCAGCTGGCCCTCGGGGACCAGCACTGGGCCAGCGGCTGCAGCGTCCTCAAGTCAGGACCGGCCCGCGAGGCCAACGATGCCCCCTGAGCAGCCATGGGACACCCGTACCGGTCCGCGGCGGCTGCATAACAAACACCGTGAGCGGGGTGGGTTCAACCACCGTCTGTTCCTCACAGCCCTGGAGGCTGGAGGTCCAGATCCGGGTGTGGGTGGGGCCGTCCCTTCCGGGGCCCTTCTCCTGGGGCGTGGACACATCTCCCTGCGTCATGCTTACGCACCGGGCCGCGTTCCATTCTGCTGACCCCTGGGCCTCCGTTCTCCTGATCCGTAAGCTCCATGAGCCAGCGCTCGAGGGACAGTGGAAGGGCTGTGGGAACTCTTTTATTTTTTTATATATAAAGATTTTTGAGAGAGAGAGAGAGACAGTGCAAGCAGGGGAGGGGCAAGAGAGAGGGGGACAGAGGATCTGAAGTGGGCTCTGTGCTGACAGCAGTCTGACACGGGGCTCGAACTCGCGAGCCACAAGATCACGACCTGAGCTAAAGTCAACTGACTGACCCACCCAGGCGCCCCTGTGGGGACTCTTTCTGTCCCCTCACTGCAGGTCAAGGCTCCCAGATGCCCCTAAGCACATGTTCCAGAGAAATGACACTAGACAACGGAGTCGGATAAACATTCCCGAAAATAAATGGGCAAACCTGTAGCCACTGTATCAGTCTTGAAAGTCTTGCCTCCATATTACATCAAATATAAAGAATATGAGGAATACAACTGTATGAAGGCTGGATTTAAATCACAACTTGAATATTTAAGAATTTAAAACTTGCCATTTTTTTTGTACTTTGAACAGGGCAAAAAAACCCTTTATGGTCTCTGATTTCTCATGGGCCCTTGAAAAGTTCACAGGCCGTTTATAAAACTGGGCCTGATGTGCCTGGTCAAACAGCCATGCCGCACAGACACCCACTGTCCCCACGGAGCGGCTCCAGCCCATGCCGTCCACGGCAGCGACAAGGCCAGCGGCCAAGACGTGGGCGCAGCCCAGGTGTCCAGGATGAAGGATAAACAGAACGTAGTCCATCCATACAATGACATGTAAGTCACCTGAAAAAGGAGGGAAATCCTGACACGTGTCACAACCTGGCTGGGCGCTGAGGACATGATGCTGAGTGAAATAAGCCGGTCCCAGAAGGACAGACGCTGCAGGCTTCCACTCGTAGGAAGGCCTTAGAGCAGCCAGATTCGTAGAAGCAGCGGGTAGAAGGTGGGTACCGGGCGCTGGGCCGCCGTCAGCGTGGAGCGGGACAGAGCGTCAGCCTCGGAGGGCGAGACAGTGCTGGACGTGGACGGTGGCCCCGGCAGGGCGGTGCGGGGGTACCTGGTGCCCCTGAACTGTGCCCGTTACGGTGTTTACAATGGGAAAATTTTTGTGTGTATCTCACTGCCGTAAATCAAAGGCTACCGGCACTGCTCAGAGGCCCGGGAGGCCCTGAGGCGTAGCTGTTCCTGAACTTGGAAGAACAGGGCATTCGCAGCCCCTGCTTATTCTTAACTATTCTTTTATTAATGCAGTCTCTTTCCGTGGATATTTGTGTATAAATCTCTCAGAGCAGACATCTTTCCACAGTCTTTCCTTCCAAACCTCAACACCAAAATATGATTCCATAGTATCTCAATCTGGCAAATAAAAGCTTGGTGCCAGGGGTGCCCGGGGGGCTCCGTCAGTTGTGTCCGACTTCAGCTCAGGTCAAGATCTCACGGTTCGTGAGTTCGAGCCCCGCGTCAGGCTCTGTGCTGACAGCTCAGAGCCTGGAGCCTGCTTCGGATTCTGTGTCTCCCTTTCTCTCTCTGCCCCTCCCCCTCCCCCGCTGTGATCTCTCTCTCTCTCTCTCTCTCTCTCTCTGTCAAAAATAAACTTATTTTAAAAAAGCTTGATGCCAAATCTTGCCAGAAATCACAGACGCCAATAAATTATTCCCTGAACTGTGACTCCCATATTTCGAGCACGAACCCCTCACACTGGGGCCTTACCCGCCCTGCCTCCTTTGCCACCTCCAAGGAAAGGCAGTGTGGCCCGGACCGGGGCAGTCGGCCCAGGGCAGCAGCCTCTGCACGCTTGCACACAGGGAAGCAGACCACACGGGCAAATGCGTGAAGCTGGACAGTGCTCGCAGAAAATCTCTCCCTGGCCGCTGATAACTGCTCAAGCGTTCAGTGCTCCTACCTTTCTATCGTGGGCTCCACCTGCCCCTCTGTAAGGGAGACCGGCCAAGCCGTAACTCCAGAACAGACTCCAGCCCCCAAGGGAGAATCCACAGGACCAAGGCCAAGGGAGTCCTGGGCAAAGCGCCGCAGACTCACCAGGGCAAGGCCCACCTTCCTCTCCTACCTCCTTCCTGGCCCCACCTTCCAGCTGACCAGAGTCTCCCCCCTCTGCAGGAAGGACCGGATGGAAGCAGAGGAGGCCGGGCCACACAGGAGCCCGGGAAGCTTGACCACAGCTGCTGCAGGCCAACCGGCCAGACAGCCAGCACTGGGTCAGTGGCTGTGGCTTCCCCAGTCTTTCCCCTCTTCCGACTCAGGACCAAATATGCCCTTAACCGATCTAGTGGGATGCTCGCCCCCCCCCCCCAAGTCCCCTGGGGGCACCTGCACCAGCCTCGCACCACCAGCATCCCCACACACCTGCCTGTGGGTGGCTGGATGCCAAGCAGGGGTTTGTTCTCATCGGGGGTGCTCTTCGTTTCTCTCTGCGGAGGTCGTTCATTCAGTAAACATGTATTTACTCACTGTTGACTACATGCGAGGCTCTGCCCAGGGAAAGATTGCGTGTGCCCGCCCCTCCTTGCCCCCAAGAGTGCTTGGTCTAGTTTGGGAAGTGGTCGTGTCAACAAAGAGATGAGGCAGAAGGAGGTGGGTGGATTTAGAGCCAGGAGGGGGTGCCGGGAGCTGGGACGGTTAGCGGTTAGCGAGCGGCCCCTGGCGGCGGGTGGGCGGCCGCGTCTGGACCTGCAGCCGGCGGGAAGCGCTTCAGGACGCGGGGCGGGGGCGGGGCTGGCGCAGGAAGGAGGGGCAGGCGGGAGCGGGGGGCTGGGCGAGAACCCAGAGCGACCCCGGCCCGTCGCGACCGGGGTGTCGGGGATCCGCGTTCGCGCAGCGTTAACAACGCGCGCCAGAGTTCGGTGGCCTGAAAGGGCAGTTGGTCACATCATCTCTCGGCGCGTGTGGGTTGGCCGGGCGCACGGCAGGGGCCCTGCGGAGTCCGAGCGGCTCTGCGACCCGGGCCGGGAATCGGGCCACGAGCAGGAGGGAGCCCCGGAGGCAGCGGGCGGAGACGCAGGCGTGGCCGGGGGTCCTCCGGGGGCAGCTGCGGGGTCGAGGGGAGCAGAGTGGGGGCTGGTAATGGGTCTGGGGTTTCCTTTAGAAGCGGTGTTCTAAAATTAGATTGTGATGTTTGTACCACCGTGTGAATATACTAGAAACAATGAATTCCGTACTCCAAATGGGTAAATTGTATGGCGTGTGAATTTTATCTCAATGAAGCTGTTTAGAAAAGGAAATCTAGGGGCGCCTGGGTGGCTCAGTCGGTTAAGCGGCCGACTTCGGCTCAGGTCATGATCTCGCGGTCCGTGGGTTCGAGTCCCGCATCGGCCTCTGTGCTGACAGCTCAGAGCCTGGAGCCTGTTTCAGATTCTGTGTCTCCCTCTCTCTGACCCTCCCCCGTTCATGCTCTGTCTCTCCCTGTCTCAAAAATAAATAAAAAACGTTAAAAAAAAATTAAAAAAAAGGAAATCTAATTTTATTTTTATTTGGGACTTTTACTTATAACTAGGCTGTTTTTACATTGTTATTTACAGATATGTTTATTCTATTCTTGCCGTAGAGTAATATTTCCGGTTAACCAAACGTTTTAAAATTCAGTTGAATAACTTTATTTTTTCACTTGTAAAAGGCATTTTTAAGTAAAAACAACAACAACAAAAACTATTATGAGACTCACTCCTCCTAAGACTAATTTCTTTAACGTCTTTGAAAGTTTCGTGCAAATTATAAATTTAAAAAATATTTTTTAATTTTTAATGTTTATTTTTGAGAGAGAGAGACAGAGACAGAACAGGAGTGGGGGAGGAGCAGAGAGGGAGACAGAATCTGAAGCAGGCTCCAGACTCTGAGCTGTCAGCACAGACCCCGATGCGGGGCTCGAAGTCGTGAACCACAAGATCGTGACCTGAGCCGAAGTCCGAGGCTTAATCAAGTGAGCCACCCAGATGCCCCTCAATTTTAAATTTTAATTTATACAAATTCCGTGGTTAGGGTCTACACTGGTTTTCTCCCAGCCTGGAGAGTTTGCCTGGTGTTTTCATTTGACTTTTTTTAATGTTTATTTTTGAGAGGGAGAGAGAGAGGGCAAGCTTGTGAGGGGCAGAGAGAATCCCAAGTAGGCTCCACACTGTCGGTGCAGAGCCTGATGTGGGGGCTCGAACCCACAAGCCGCGAGATCATGACCTGAACTGAAATCAAGAGTCCCACGCTTGGGGCACCTGGGTGGCTCAGTCCGCTATGGGTGCAAGTTCACCTCTGGCCATGATCTTGGGGTTTGCGGGTTTGAGCCCCGCATCCGGCTCTCAGCTGTCAGCGCAGAGCCTGCTTCCGATCCTCTGTCTGCGCCCCCGCCCACTCTTCCTCTCCCCCGCTTGTTCTCTCTCAAAATAAATAAATAAACTGAAAAAAAAAAAAAAGGTTAATTAGATGCTAAATGAATTGCACCTAAATAAAGCTGCAAGAAACGTGTCATTTTGTGAAATACCAAAATAACGAAGTGGGGTGAGGCTATGAAAGGGCTCAAAAACACCCACAACCGCTTCGGTTTGCAAAGAAAGCGGAAACGGACCGAAGCGGATAAAAGCAGTTAGGGGCCTCAGCCCAAGTCCAGGACAGACGCCGGGGCTGGGCGGCTGCGTGGAGGAGGGGCGAGAACTGACGGCTCAGAGCGCGCCCGTGGCTCGAGCAAAGGGGCCGTCTGGGCAAAGGAAAGGGCCCAGGTGTGTGCGAGCCTGGCGGGGGCGGGCGGCCGGGGGTCTCTGCCGAGCTGCGGGGAATCCAGGACTGCCCTTCGGAAATGCCCTCCTGAGACACCTAACCCCCCACGGTGTTCCAAGTCCGGGCACGGGACACAGGGACAGCCCCTCGGGGTCAGGGCGCGCCGCCGTCAGACGCCGCCGGAGACGCCAGGAGGCCTGCGGAGCCTCGCCGGGTCTTCCTCCCGCGTCTCAACAATGTCCCCGCGGCTCCGCGTCCCACCGCAGGGACGTGCGGGCCCCCGGGGCGGGCGGGGCGAAGGCCGCCGCCCGCGCCGTGCCCGCGCCGGGCCCACCTGGAGACACCTGCCAGGTGCGCCCCCGCGCGCCCCAGGGCCGCGCGGCCCGGCGGGGGTGAGGGGCGGGGCGCGCGAGGCCACGCCCCGGGGCGGCGCCGCGGGGCTCCCCTGCCCGCGCCCCGAGCCCGCAGGGTGCGCCCGCGTCGCGCCCCGGGCGGAGCTCCGGGCCATGGCGGCCGCCGAGCCCAAGCCCCCCGCGGGGGCGGCCGCGGCCGGGCGCCTGGCCCGAGGCTGCTGGTCCGCGTTCTGGGACTACGAGACGCCCAAGGTGATCGTGGTGAAGAACCGGCGCCTGGGCGTCGTGTACCGCGCGGTGCAGCTCCTCATCCTGCTCTACTTCGTGTGGTGGGTGCGGCGCGGCCGGGGGGGCGGGGGGGGGGGGGCGGGCGCGGGGCCTCGGGGCCCCGGGAGGCGGCGGCCGGCGGGGGGAGGGTCCCGGGTCGCCTCCAGCGCGGCCCTGCCCGTCCCGCAGGTACGTGTTCATCGTGCAGAAGAGCTACCAGGACAGCGAGACGGGCCCCGAGAGCTCCGTCATTACCAAGGTCAAGGGCATCACCTTCTCCGAGCGCAAAGTGTGGGACGTGGAGGAGTACGTGAAGCCCCCCGAGGTGCGCCTGCCCGCCCCGCCCGCGGCCGCGCACCCCGGGACGGGACCGACCATCCCCTCTCCCTGAGCCTCGGCCGACCATCCCCTCTTTCTGAGCCCAGGGAGGCAGCGTGTTCAGCATCATCACCAGGATCGAGGTCACACCCTCGCAGACCCTCGGAACCTGCCCGGAGGTGAGGCCTGGTGGAGGGCAGAGCTGGGGCAGAGGGAGGGGCCCTGCCTGCCTGGTCAGCTCGCCGCAGAAGGCTCGGGGCCCCTGACCCAGGCGGCTCCTCCCTAGAGCGTGAGGGTTAGCAACGCCTCCTGTGACACAGACGAGGACTGCGTGGCGGAACGGCTGGACATGCTGGGAAGCGGTCAGTGCGCGCCGGCTGGGGGTGGGGCGGGGCGGCGCCCCTCGCCCCCTGAGCGTCCATCTGCCCGCAGGCCTGCGGACCGGGCGCTGCGTACCCTACTACCAAGGGTCGGCCAAGACCTGCGAGGTGTGGGGCTGGTGCCCGGTGGAAGACGGGGCGTCGGTCAGGTGCGCACGCCCGGTGACCCCACCTAGCTGGGACGCAGCTGACACCCCAGCGCGACTCTGTTTTGCTCCCTTCTCTCCTCACTGGCCAGGACTGGGGATGTACCGGGGAGGGGTTCGGGGCGGGGGAGACTAAACACACCCAGTCTGTGCCTCCTCAGCCAGTTTCTCGGCAAGATGGCTCCGAATTTCACCATCCTCATCAAGAACAGCATCCACTACCCTAAATTCCAGTTCTCCAAGTAAGGGCCACCAGGCTGTGGTGACCACGGGTCGGGATGGGAGCTACGTCCCGGGAACGGGGCGTTTGCGGGTTACAGAGCTTCTGCCCCCTTCCCACCTGACGTGGCTGGGCCCCGTCCTCAGAGGCAACATCGAGCACCGGAAGGACGGCTACCTGAAACGCTGCACGTTCGATGAGGTCTCCGACCCCTACTGTCCCATTTTCAAGCTGGGCTTCATTGTGGAACAGGCAGGGGAAAACTTCACGGAGCTCGCACACACGGTGAGGCGGGCAGCCGAGGGAGTGGGCGGGCCAGCTCTCCTCCAGGTGCCGGCTCCTAGCCGCAAACGGAGGGCCTCCATTACAGCCGCCCCCTTTGCGGTCTTGGCCAACCCCGGCCCTGTTCGGGCAAAGGAAAGAGAAACACAATCGGCCGACCGGTCTGGGCACGCATGGCTGCTGCTGAATTATTGACTCCCGTTCACACGGCTGGCCACCAGCGTACCCCCGTGCTTCGGAAGCAGGGCGCTCGCCAGGCACTCCTGGCTCTCGGCCCTGAGCGGCCCGGGCACAGTCCCAGGGCAGGACCCACGGCTCCTGGGGGTCCTCTGTGCGGCCTCCCTGACACCCGTCCCTGTGCCCACTTCTGGGCAGGGTGGTGTCATCGGGGTCATTATCAACTGGGACTGTGACCTGGACCTGTCAGCGTCAAAGTGCAACCCCAAGTACTCTTTCCGGAGGCTCGACCCCAAGCACGTCCCAGCCTCGTCTGGCTACAACTTCAGGTACCTTGGCCTTGGGACGCCTGGGTCCTCATCTGCCCTGGCTGTGGTGGCTCTAAAAGAACAGGGCAGGTGCTCCAAGGTCCAGGGGAGCTTCCCATCTTGGGTGATGGGTGGGCACCCGCCACCGTGCTCCTCAGGGTCATCTGTCCCAGGTTTGCCAAGTATTACAAGGTAAACGGCAGCGCCACCCGCACGCTCATCAAGGCCTATGGGATCCGCATCGACGTCATTGTGCACGGACAGGTAGGCCAGCCTGCTTCGCCCAGGGCCCAGCTGGCATGGCCTCATCTCCCCCACCCTCCCTTGAGCCCCACCTGCCCCGGACCCAACAACCATCTAAGGCAGCCTCCTCTGCCCAGGCAGGGAAGTTCAGCCTGATTCCCACCATCATTAATCTGGCCACAGCACTGACCTCCATCGGGGTGGTAAGGAAATGCATGCTGGGCACGGGGGGCTTGGGTGGGGGGGTCTCCTGGGCCCTCACGTGTCGGTCTTGCTGGCCCAGGGCTCCTTCCTGTGTGACTGGATCTTGCTGACGTTCATGAACAAAAACAAGGTGTACAGCCATAAGAAATTCGACAAGGTGTGCACACCCAGGCGCTCCTCTGGTAGCTGGCCTGTGACTCTGGCTCTTGTTTTGGGCCAGGCTCCTCCCCCACCCTGTCCCTGCTCTGCAGACCCAGGCCAGTCCCTGGCCGCCCCGCCCCCATGGCCTTGCCCTGCCTCTGCCCCTTCTGAGCAGATGGCCGACACCCCTGAGCAGACTGTGGGACCAGAGTTGTGTGCCTCCGAGCCTTCCCGGCAGGACTCCACACTCACGGACCCCCGAGGTTTGGCCCAGCTCTGAGCCCACCACATGCCTTCCATCGTGCTGTGTCCAAGGCGGGCCTGATGGGGGCCTGAAGTCTGGTCCCGAGACCAAGCCGCCAGCTCCCCTGGGCCCTGCCCATGCACCTCAACACGCTCTGAGAAGCTGGGAACGAAAAGACCCCCCGCGCAACCGGGCAGTGGGCGGGCACGAAGTGGGTGGCACCGGATCCTGGCTGGCCCCCCAACGTCCCCGGGGCCTGGAGGAAGGGGTGAACTCCTGCCGCCTCCTCCTCCCTAGCTGACCTCCTCACAAACTTCTCACCCCTCCCCACCCAGACCCTTTGCTTGCTTCATAGCCAAGAAGTCACATACCCAGAGTCCAATAAACCTGTGTCCAGAACCTCTGGCCTCATTTTTTGGGAGAAGCATCTTGAGGTCCTGAAGACCTAGGCAGTAGAGGGTCCTCGCGCATGGGAGCTGTGGGTGCCTCTGGTCTGTCCTCTAATCAGCCTGGGTGCAGACTGCATGTTGTATCCAAGCAGGGGGACAGGCAGAGACTGGGTGCATGAGGAACCCAGCACCTGCCCTTCAGTCAGCTTGCTTACCAACCTCCTGGGGTGGGGAGGGGGGTGATCCCAGACCCACCCTCAAAACATGTGAAAGGATGGGGACTCTGGAGGAAGGAAGACAAGGGGTAGGTGAGGGAACTTGAAACAAGGACCCAGGCGGGGCAAGAAGTTGGTGCTGAGGGAGGGGGATGGTCATGGGTGAGGTTGAGGGGGAGCACAAGCCAGCAGATAACTAGTTACCACACCCTCAGATGCCACAATGGTCATTATATTCATCGGCGCTGCCTGGTGCCTGTCTGGCCAGGCCCCCCTCCCCCAGGGGCCGCCAGAACTTGGCCGGGTGGCGGTTCCCCTAGCAACACGGATGGTGAGCACACAGGTCTACGGCAGCACATGCTGTGCTTTGCACAGACTCCCTCAGCCGGGATCCCTCTTCCGAGGTTGAGCGATAGCTCGGGGGGTCCCCATGTCCAAATCATGCTGGCAGGTAGCCAGAGCTGGCCATCTCACCTGCCCACACCCAACAGGGGGGCCAGCAACAGCACACACCTAAGCCCCCCGGCCACCTTGACGTGAGGATTCCTCAGTCACCCAAATGCCTGCAATACCGTGTCTGGCTCCCTGATGTCCAGTTTTGGAGAAACTGGCTTTTCCAGTTGGGCCTGGGCTGCAGCTCAAGAACCACGGCCAGGGGTTCAGGTTTCCCATTCCCAAGCACGAGAGTGACCCCAGGACCCTTTGCTGTCCCAAACGCTCCAATCCCTAAACTGGCCTCTGAGGGACCCACCCGGCACTCTCTGGCCCTGCTATAAGGACAGGGAGTGGTATGCAGGCCCCCAGCCCCTCCCCTCCCCTCTCCGGGGACATCTCTGCTCTCTGCTGCACTTCCAGGAAGCCTAGTTAGCTCCCCTCCCCATCCCAGCCCTAATTTGATTTGCTCTCCATCTGGGGGCTGATGCAGGCTCTGTCCACCTTCCAGCCAGTGTCAAGTTTCTCGTGGCCACGGGGCCTGGGCACACGCGGAGCACAGGACCCAGGAGCCAATGCACCCAGTTGCAACAGAGGTCTTTTTTCTGTCCTCGCACAAACACATGTAAAAATTTTCAGGAATGCAAAATCCAAAGAGTAAAACTGAAGTTAAAGCGTAAAATACTAGGAGATACTTGGAGAAGTCAGGCAGCGATGATGAACTCGAGCTGGGCCCGAGCGGACGCTGGCCCACGGCTTCCGTACGGCCTCCCTGGAGGCCGCCCATTTGGGGTCTGAGTTTATGATTCAGTTAGCCTGTGTGTTGCCTTGCCAACCTGGCCATTCTTCTTTTTCCACTTCCAGTCTCATTTAGTTAAAAATGAAGTGTGAGGCGCCTGGTGGCTTGACTCTTGATTTTGGCTCAGGTCATGATTCCAGGGTTGTGGGGTCGAGTTCCGTCAGCGGGGAGCATGGAGCCTGCTTAAAATTCTTTCATCCTCTGCCCCTCCCCCACCCCGCTCATGCTTCCTCTCTAAAATAAAAAAATAGAACCTAACTACTAAAATGAAGTGTGGAGTTGGGTCTTTTGTGCTGGGGCAGGTGACGACAGAGGGACCGGCTCAGCAAAGTCTTCCTGAGGTCACTGGGACGCAGACTCCCCTGTCTGGGCCTCCCCCCTTTTCCAGCCCCACCACAGGGTCAGCAAAGAGTGAGGTCCCACATCTCCGCGCTGCACCTGCTCTCTGAAGAAACTGGTGGCAAGTGTCCAGGTTTAAAGGGGCCATGGTCCCGACTGACCCTCTCTGCAGGTGAGGGCCGCTGACCCTGGGCGTGCATGCCCCGAGTGGCCCCTGGAGGACGGGCAGGCCCGCAAGGGTCGGAGGTCTTGGACTCTGAAGCTAAAAAGCCAGAGCAGAACCGCTAGAAGCCCAACAAAACTGCTGCTGCCGTTTTATTCCCGTCTCTTCCCCCGACCAGATCCCTCAAACCGGAAGGAAAAAACCGACTGTCTTGCATGTGAAGGATTTCCCTATAAACCCAAGTGCTAACAGATGACGTTGAAGCCTGTGACAAACACGTGCATCCTCCCACCCATGCGCGGCAGTCTGAGCCCGGTGCTCGTGTCTGTCCCCACCCCCACCTGCAGGTTCAGAGGGCAAGGGTGCCACACCCGATTCCAGATCTCGCTGCTGCAGGCAAGGTGACTGCCATGATGCGGGCCCCACCCCTGCAGACCCTACACTGACCAGGAAGTCTCCAGACAAGAAGCCTAAGTCCTGGGAACTCATTGTGGGAAAGATGTCCAGGTCCCCTCAGGGTTTGGCTCCGGATTCCCTGGAACAGGCCCACATCCTGCTGGCATCCAGCTATGAGACCGTCTCCGTGGTCACAAGTGATGAGAAACAAGGGCTGCAAACCCCACTAGTCATCACCAGACAGAAGACCCCCTCAACAGCAGAGGAGAGAGTGACAGAGCGGGACCGCAGGGAGGGCTGTCCACTCAGCAGGAACCGCCCTGGAGACCCCTCTCAGGCCAACAGTGGGCTGCCCTGACCACAGCTGGCGGCCTAGGCAGCCCCAGGTGGAGCCACCTCCTGCTCTGGCTGGCTCGTGCTTCTCTATGTGACCTGCTCCTTTTCCTCGGTGCTCCGTCCTAGCCAGGGTCACAAATCTGGAAGTCAGGGCAGGGAATGGGGTCGCCGCTCGACTCGCTAATGGCCCAGCTGAAGGTTCTTCTGCAGCAGCCACTCCAGGGTCTCCATGAGGTACGACATGCCATAGTGCTGGGCGATGTTCTGGAAGATTCTAATCTGGTCCATGAAGACCTGCAGAAATGACCAGAGGAGGCACAGGGATGTAAGGCATAGGCTCGGGTGTGTAGGGAGAGAGGCAGATGGCAGAGACCAGAAAGGGCAAACGGGAGAGGGGGGGCAGCCAGGCCAGCCGTGGGACCCCCACCTTGGTGCGGACGGTGAGGGCGAAGTCCCCGGCACAGCTGCAGTACACAGGCATGTTGGTCTCCTTCACACCCCGGCACTTGAGGCAGATCTGCAATGAGGAGCAGCCCTGGTCACCAGTGTCCCCTTCTGGGCCTGTGGTGGCCAGTGGTAACCAAGAGCTCAGCATGCCCACCCACCCGCCCGCACCCCCTCCACCCCATGGCCTTCAGCTCAACCAGGAAAGACCAATACTTTGTAACGGGATTTATCCAAACATGCCAGCTGCTTCCTAACACCCTCCCAGGGGGGCGGGCGGCACTGCACCCTTGCCTCTGAGTCCCAGGGACCTCACCCCTGTGCCTTCCTTGGGTCTCCCTATTCCATCAGAGCAGATGTGGGCTGTTCCCTGCCCGGGCCCTGACACCCCTTCACATCCTCTCATCAAGAACACCCCTCTATCGGGGCGCCTGGGTGGCGCAGTCGGTTGAGCGTCCGACTTCAGCCAGGTCACCATCTCGCGGTCTGTGAGTTCGAGCCCCGCGTCAGGCTCTGGGCTGATGGCTCGGAGCCTGGAGCCTGTTTCCGATTCTGTGTCTCCCTCTCTCTGACCCTCCCCCGTTCATGCTCTGTCTCTCTCTGTCCCAAAAAAAAAAAAAAAAAAAAAAAAGAACACCCCTCTATCTAATGCTGACAACGTCCCTGTTTCTCTCTCCCTTCCCTGTTTGTTGTCTTTACACTTGCCATGACTCTCACACTCCATTCTGCTCACCAGCTACCCTCTTCCATTACAACAAAAGGTGCATGGAGCCAGCACCCGCCCCTGCAGGGGCCCCAGAGATGCGTGACAAGGAGTCAAGAGGAGCCCTGATCCAAGGGCCGGCCACCTCAGAGCACTGAGTCGGGACTTGAGAACTGTGCACACCTGTGGCTTCTCGGGGTGCAAATCGCTCATCAGGAAGCCCTCTGCCCACTGGAGAGGGGGCTGGGGTGGAGTCCCCCACGCCAGGCCTGCCACTCACCAGGTCCTGCAGAGTGAAGGCCATCAGTTTCTTCTGCACGGCTTCCACCAGGGCCATCTCAATGACTGATGAGTCATAGGCAACCAGGCAGTTGGAGCAGAGCCACTGAGGCAGCACAGCCCCGTCCTAGGCAGGGGAGGAGGGGGCCGGGTCAGCGGTCCGCCCAGCCTTCCTCGGCAGCCAGGGCTTCCCAGGGGCTGGGCAGGGACCGTGTGGAGCCAGCTGGGGAGCCGGGGGGAGGGGGCTGCCGGCCCGCACGCACCACCGTCACCGCCACCGTCTATCAGGACACCGCACCGGCACACAGGAAAGGTGTCTGAGAGCCTCCCGGCCCCGCCCACCTGAGAGAAGGAGGGCTCTTTGCACAGGTCCAGGTCCCGGCAGAAGTTACAGCTGCGGCAGATGACCTCAGGGAGCACGTAGGAACGGCAGGGGTCTCGGAACTGGGCCTCCTCTGAGAACTCGCCAACGTCCACCAGGCGCAGCAGGTCCCGGTTCAGCTTGTTCACCTGGTTCGTGATGTTCGTGTCCAGAGACAGAACCTTCAAAGAACAGAGCGTCAGTGACGGCCTCGTGGGCCGGTCTCCATCGGGAGCGGAAAAGCCTGCAGCGGACTCTTCAGGCTGCAGCTTCTCAGCCCCGCGCCCTCCTTCTCCCGCTGGAAGTGAGGGGGGCTTCCTCAGTGCGGCCCTGCGAGCAGGTTTCCGTCAGCTCGGGGGGACGGGGGCACTACGTGCTCCTCCTGCCGTCCTTCCTGGCTCCCTCCTCCTCAAGGACAGGAAGTCCTAAATCTGCGGGGCCGCACGGTCTCATCGGCAGAGTGCGTGCTCTCAGCCCCGACGGTGGGGGTTCCCGTGCCAGCCCGGAGCCCGCTGGGAAGCCTGGCTCTCGTGGTGGTGCCTGCAGAACCACAGGTGAGGTGTCTCCTCCTTTTGTCCATAATGGAGAGGACAGGACAGGACGGACCTCTTTAGAGGTCCCTCCCACCCCTAAAACTCTACTGTCCCAGCTCAACACCAAGAACACCACAGAACCAAAGCCCTCTTAGAAGACATTTTTGGGAGAACTATTTATGGTCAGATTCGAAGCCCGCCACCCCATCCAGTGAGACAAGTAGATTTCGGCAAGCAGGTAAATTTGCAAGTATGTATAACGAGGAGCGACAGCCTGTTAGTATGAAGCTAGTATGTTTGCTTAAAACATACAGTTTATATATCTCCATTATAAAAAAAAAACTGGATTGAATTAAAGAGGAAAACAAAGAAAAAAGATTTCACTGGTAAATTTACCAAAAATTAAGCAAAAAATAGTATTCTACACAGTATTCCAGGAAACACAAAAGGGAAAACACTTCTAGCTCGTTTATGAGGCTATCATCATCCTGATACCAAAGACAGCACAAGAAAACAGCAGGCCAACCACCATCACGTGCACTCAAAAATCCTCAACAATACCAGCAAATTGAACCCACCAATGTATAAAAAGGATGATACGTCACAACCAAGTGCGATTTACTCCAAGAATACAAGCGAGGCTGGATTAATATTTAAAAATCAGTGTCATGTCCAGATGGCCATCAGACATATGAAAAGATGCTCAACATCACTCATCATTAGGGAAATACAAACCAAAATCACAATGACGTATCACCTCACAGCTGCCAGAATGGGCAAAATAAAAAAACACAAGACATAACAAATGTTGGTGAGGATGTGAAGAAAAGGGACTCTCTTACGCTATCACTGGGAATGCAAACTGGTGTAGCCACTCTGGAGAATAGTATGGAAGTTCCTCAAAAAGTTAAAAATAAAATTACGCTATGATCCAACAATTCCGCTACTGAGTATTTACTCAAAGAATAAGCAAACACTAATTCAAACAGATATATGCACCCCTGTGTTTACTGCAGCATTTTTTACAATAGCCAACTTATGGAAGCAACCCAAATGTCCACTGATAAACGAATGGACAAAAAAGATGTGACACAAGATACAAATATCCATGTATCTCTATATATTAGCAGTGAACAACCGGAAACTGAAGTTTTAAAAAGTCAGTGCTATTACGATGGCACCAAACAGCCTGAAAACCTTAGGTGCAAATGTGTGTCATATTTATATGCTGAAAACCCCAAACACTGATGAAGAAAATCAGAGGCGACCTAAATAAATGGAAAGAGATAGTGGTTCATGAATCAGGAGTCTCAACACTAAGATGTTGTGGGTGCCCAGATGGCTCAGTCAGTTAAGCGTTCATCGGACTCCTGATTTCAGCTCAGGTCATGATCGCATGTTCGTGAGTTTGAGTCCCACGTCGGGCTCTGCACTGACAGTGCAGAGCCTGCTTGGGATTCTCTCTCATCTGCCCCTCCCCTCCTTGTGCTTCTGCGCTCTCTCTCAAAATAAATAAATAAACATTAAAAAAACCCAAGATGTTAATTCTCCCGAAGTTAATCTATAGATTAAAATGATTCTAGGGATACCTAGGTGGTTCAGTTGGTTGAGTGTCCAACTTCAGCACAAGTCATGATATCATGGTTTGTGGGTTCCGATCCACACAGAGCCCGCTTTATTTCTTCTGTGCCCCTCCTCTCCCTCTGTCCCCCTCTCCCTCTCTGCACCTCCCCAACTCGCGACCGCGTGGAGGACCGCATGTACACTCTGTGTGTGTCGTGAAAGGAGCCAGACCTAACCGGCCACATAATCCACAACGTGGGATTCTGGAAGAGGTGGCCGTGCAAGGGCAGATCAGTGGTTCGGGGGGAGTTAGCTCAGGTGGAGACCGTTTGAACCTGCCCGCAGCACAGCCCCATCGCTCTGTGAAAGCTTGAACAACTCACTGCACAGACTGAATGTGACTGGGTCGACTTTAGAGAGTGCACGGACATCGGACAGACAGATCAGCGCATGGCAGGGGTGGGTGCGATGTTTGCGGGACGGTGAAATGCCCTGCATCCTGCCTCTGCCACCACTCACAGAACACACACCCACAATGGTGAAATCTCACCGTACGTAAGCTATACCTGAGTAAAAATAAATTTTAAAAACCCTGGAGTCTAACAGAAGAATAAAATGGCAAACTAAACTATTTCTGCACCACAACCAGAAGTCACCTGATCCTGGAGCATCCTGTAACTGAATGCCCAGGAAAGTGCTCTCTGAGGGGTGACACCGGCACAGTCGCTATCTGGTAATATTATCCCATCGCTGACTCCGCCCGCCTTTCCCAGAAAGCATTTAGCATCCGAGCAAGCTCTCCTCTGTGATTTCACCACAGCCTGCTCATTGTGGGAGACTGTTCCTGGTCCCGGCCCTTGGCCCCACCAGATCCACAAGCACCGCCATTTCACAGCTCGCCCACTCAGCAGGTGCCTCTCACCAGCACCCCCAGACCATCCTACCCCAGGGCCTTTGCACCCTCAGGTTCTTCTTCAGGTCCGCACGCGGCTGGACCCTCCTGCTCAGTGTGGTCTCGGGCCCCAACTTCCTCATCTACCCTGCCCTTCTGAGGCCACCTCAGCCCGCCTCCCCTCTCTGGGCTCACCTGTCCCTGACTGACTTGTCCTCGCCCTCACTGGACCACAGGCTCCGTGAGGACAGGGGGGGCTCTGGTCTCCTCCCACTTCTAGCCCCAAATGCCTCACACAGCAGATGCAAGGAATGAGCAGTGAGAGTTCGTGGAATCAACAAGATTGTACTCCTGGCACCCTCGCTTCCCACACACACCGACACTCTTGTGAGTGCTCGCGTTAGCGTTAAGCATCTCTGCCCTGCACACGTGTCGCGGCCTCACCTTGCACACGTATTTGATGAACTCCAGCGCAGGGTTATTGAGCAGCAAGTGAGAACCAGGGAGGACAGGGAACATTTTTGAGAGCTCAGTGGCGTTCCGGGAACCCGTGACTTTCTTCTGAATCTTCTGAGTGATGGTGAAGAAGTTCTGAGTGAGTTCATTTGCCACGTAATCTTGAGAGAAGGTGATCACTCCTGGGAAGGAAAGGGATGCGGCACATGCTCCCCATTTTGCAGTGATAAGGACACTAAGGGAAGGACACGGGGACCCCCAGAGCAGAGGGCTCAGGTTCCAGGGACAGAGGGGTGGCCTCACGCAGCAAGGGGGTGCTCACCAGGAAGGGCTCCGGCCACCGCCTGGGCCTCTTGGGAGAGCTGGCTGGGCCCCCTCCTCCGCAGGGGGGTGCTCCCCGGGACACTGCGCCTCAGCTCCTCCTTCATGCTGTGGTACACGGCCACAATGTATGCTGCAGAGACAGGCCACAGGCCTTGAGAGTCAGGACCCAGGGGGCCCTGTGGCCGGTCGGACCTCCAGCCAGCCTGGGCTGAAATATCATTACTAGTCGTGACTCTTGGCTGCATTTGGATGAGCCAAAATCAATTGGAAAAATGGAAATAAGCAGGGCACTTACTGAGGCCCAGGTCCAAGTGCACCTTAGTAGGGAGAGTGCCGTGTAAGCCACACTCACCAACCTTCCTGCCGCACAGTGACACAGTGACAAAACATGGCTCATAACAAACACAAGTCTAGGCTCCTGGTGTCGGCACGCCTTCTGAGGTAGCCCCCCAGGAGTTTCAAAAGAGAAGTAGAGAGAGACTCAAGGGCGAGCACACATGCAGTTATAAACGAAACCACCGCTGTGGCTGCACATCGCTAGGTCTGAGTGGTGTTCCCGGCCCTCGCCACCTGCTCTCCCCTAATGACGAGCTCTGTGTGACAGAGTGTAATGTATACACTTGGTGTGCACGTGATCTCAGACACCCTGGTTTGTAAACACCGAACCTTTATTAACACTGCACCTCTAGACCCAAGTCAGATACAGAAGATTCTGACACAGAAGGTGAGCCTCAAAGACCAGCCAGTGGGCAACTGATTCAGGAAGTTTCCAATCTTCTGTACTTGGTGTTTACTTTTACTTGCTCTGTGTGCACACGCAAGTCCTGGGACTTGCGGACACGCCCCAGGGCAGAGGACAGGGGTCCAGCCCCGCAAGGCCGGCGCAGCCAGTGCACGCCCACCAGACTTGACTTCCCCTTTACCTCCTTGCATGCAAACACGCCAGAGCCACGTTACTCCCACCGCCAGACTCCGACGCAAGCCAGCGGGCCGGCTCACCCGAAACGATCATGAGGAAGTAGCTCTGGCAGGAGGCTGCCTGTGGCAGGAACTGCACGATGTTCCAGTTGTTTTCCAGCATGTCCTCCACGTCGGGCTCCTGGGCACCTTCCTCCTCCTCCTCTTCCTCCCCACCTTCCTCCTCCTCCTCCTCTTCCTCCTCCTCCTCCTCTCTGCCTTCTTTTCGGGAGTCTTGCTGTAACACAGACGCAACACACTTGAGTCATTCTACACCTGGGTCTACTGACCCCTTGTGCCTCGTGAGATGCTCATCGAGTCGTTCCACATCCCTGAGCCTGAGTCAAAGTCCCGCAGGACGGCTCTAAGGACGAGGCCACTTAGGTGATGAAGCTGCTTAGGTAACGCACCCGGTGTGTACTCAGCAAATGCTGATCGTGATTCTCACTTTGTTCTTCCAGGGAATTCACTTTAGAATTCTTTAACTCCCACCTCCCAGGTAGGGAAGATTCACGAGTGGGTGACCTTGGGTGACTAGATCTCTTGTCTGAATCCCACACGTCCTGGGACGGTGACAATCCTACCCAAGGGGCCCTACTGCAGATATCTCCCGCATGACCAACTTCCCCTCTCAGTGGCGCCTTCCACGTCAACGTGTGAACTCCGGCATCCCCCACACCCTTCAAGCAGCATCCACTGCCTTCTCCTGATTCAGCTACGATACCTGCACTTCCCTCCCATCGAGGTCTCCACAGACCTCCTGCCCCAGCACTGAGGACGGCCGGACCTTGTGCACACGCCACACACCCTGGCCAGGCTTGGCTCCTCTCACCCCACACGTGCTCTCCTGCCCCATCCATCTTATCATAGACGCGTGGCTCCACACCCCTGGGTGCACCCACACCCCCAGGTGTCACCTCCATCCATTCCATTGGCTTGTACACTCCACCTTCAAAACCCACCCGAGTCCTTCTCCCAGACTCCACCCTGCCCCCCACCCTCCCCTGGGCTGATGCTAACTGGGCTCCTACTGAAGCCTTGATCTCCTACGCTGTTGTCGACAACACGGGGCCCTAGTGGAGGCCCTGACGTGCTCCTGCTCAGAGTCTCTTTGTCACTAAAAGCCAAGACTCCAACTCGGCCTTTGGGCCCAAGGAGGCTGCCTGTGGCAGGAACAGTACGATGTTCCAGTTGTTTTCCTGGCTGCTCTGTGCTACCCGTGACCCCCGCCCAGCCCTGCTCTGTTGTCATGGCTACGCTGACACTGTACCCCCGGCCCAGTTCTTCATTCCCTGCTTGCCTGTCCCCTCTTTAGAGGCCTCTGTGACGGTCCCACCTAAGTCAGCCCCCTGCCCCACAGCCTGCTCTCTGCCCTCCCTCAGCCCCTACCGTTGCCAGTGCTGCACGTTCCCCATCTGCCCATTTGCTCACCTCTTCCCTCACAGATCCCCCGGGGGCAGCACGCTCTTGCGGGAACGGCTGCAGGATGGCGCCCAGAACTGGACCAGGCGCTGGACCCATGAGCACCAAACATGTGCAATGAGACAAAGACGGGCCCCAAAGCTGTCTCAGACCCCAGCCTGGGCTCTCCAGACTGTGACATCTTACCTGTCCACAGTGAATACTAGATGGGACGTTTCCTTTGATTCCACCATAGTTAGAGGGATCCATCCAGAGAAGAAACTCCCAGCACCGAGAGAAAGAAATCGTCAAGGAATGGAAGATCTCTTTAGAATGGACGCTGAAAAGAAGCCAAATAGAAACTGCTTACATGAAATCATTTTTTCTCCACTCTCCTCCTTTTATTTTCGTACCTGCTTACCCTTCACTTCTTAACAAAAACTTACGGTGGATTCAAACTAGATCAGCCCTCCAACTTTCCAGAGGACGTGATAAACCCGACGCTAAGGCGACTTCTGCACCAAGCAAGAGGGAGCGGCAGGGACTCGTGCTGAGGGACCAGAGAAGTAAGAGCCTCTCTGCGTGCAAGGAGACTACACAGAGCAGGGACAAGGACCGCTGAGTGCCCGCTCCCACCGCTGTCCGAGAGCCTCAGGACTCACAAGGTGCCCAGGGCTGCACTCACAGCAATCTTGCTTCACCAGTGAACAACAGTGAGCTCTAGACTAAACACGGCTCTGGCCCAGCCTACCTATAAATCACAAGAAATGCTCAAAAGGCCAATGTGTTTCCAAGTAAGAAAGCTCTAGAACATCTACAGAAGAATAAAATGCCAAGGTATCCATGAGACAAGGCATTCACATGTGTTCACAACTGCCGACATCCATTGAGGTATCACCAGGCTCCCAGGCAATGCGGAATCGGGAGAAAAACCTACCACTGAATACAAATCAGAACTGACACAACACTGAAATGGTTATTGACCCTGGATTCTAGTCATAAAGCTAGAGGAAAGACAGAGCAGGCTCAGCACACTCTAGGAATACTAAGACCCAGCTGGCTTACAGACACGTGAGAGGAAAACCACCCTGGACGGGATGAACGGCAGACTAAACACTGCACAAAAGGATTAGCAACTTTAAGGACACAACAAAGGAAATTACCCAAAAAGAAACACAGAGAGAAATAAAACTTTCAAAACAGATCTGCCTATATATAATTCTATACCAGCAACGAGATCTCCCAAAAATAAAGGTAAAATAAAGGCATCTTTGGACATCCAGTGGCAGAAAGAATTCATTACGAACAGATCCATGCTACGAGTGATTTACAGGAAGTCCCTCAGCAGAAGGGAAAGGACACCAGATCAGAACACAAAGGAAGGCAGAATTCTAGAAATGTAAACACCTGTTGGTGATGTACTCCACGTAGGCAATGGCATCTGCGACCCGCCGCTTCTTCGTGCAGAGGATGATGCGGTTGAAGTTGGCATAGACGACAGAGGACCCCAAGCGCTTGAACTCAGCGATGAGCCTGTAGACCAAGGTCACAATCACCGGTCGCGATGCCACAGAGGACACCACAAGACATCATGGGAAAACAAGCTAAGGATCCTAAACAAAAAAGCTATTCTAAATATGCCTGAAATCCAGACGCAACAGAGTGAAGATTTCTCGGGGCAAAACAAATACTTGTTTCTTTCATAAACAAAGCCAAAGAGAATCAAAAACAGGAGAAAACATGCTTTCACATCACACAAAAATGGCTAATTTTTACGTAGAAACAACTCATATAAATCAATGAGGAAAAAAACCAACAAAACTACAGAAAAATGGACAAAGGATATAAAAAGAAAGTTCAAGTTCACTTATTATGAGTACTGCAGAGCAAGAGTACACCGGGTTAGCACTTCACCACACGAGGCTGGCCCCAGTGTCTGCCGTGCTGGTGGGGCTGCGGACACACATTCTCAGTCTCTGTCGGACACACAAACAACTGTACAACTTCCACGGAGAGTGCTTTGTCGCTAAGAATCAAATTAGCGTCTTCCTATCCAGTCAAGAGATCTATCAAACCTGCACCAGTGCTTTTGCTAGAGATTATTCCAGAGATGTATTCCCGTGACCTTGGGCACGAGGCCATTCTTGCTTGGTGATCTGTAACAGCCTGAGTTCTGGAAGCAGCCCGAGTGCCCATTAGGATGATACATCCACACATGGGTCTCCAATATCTGCTCTCAACTACAGGTGCAGAACACACACACAAGGCATGAGGACTTGTGCCGACAGGACGCAGAAAGACCCCAGCACACGGCACACCTGTGCAGGATGCTGAGCAGGCTGGGACAGCAGCTAAGCACTCCCTGGGACCTTTACCGCCATGGACCACTAGCCCGGGGCGTCGGCCGGCCATTCCTGTGGATTTGGGGACTGGGGGGGCTGGGGTCAGCAGGGCCTGGAGCAAGCCGCTGGCAGCACTCACTGCAGGAAGAGCTTCTTCATCATGTTGTGGAGCGTGCGGTGCAGGGCGGGGTCGTGCAGCAGCGAGGATGGGGACCGGAGCCAGCGGTAAAAGTGCATCACCTGGTTGTCAGCGTAGATATTGCGGTACTGTGTGATCTCCTTCACCCAGCCCACCACCATGCTCTTCAGGATCCTGGAAGAAAGGCACGGAGGGTGGCCCTTCGTCCCTGATGCCAGCTTCCCCCTGTTGTGCTGTCGCCTCTGCCCCCTCTCCTCACTGTCCAAACCCTATCGCTGGGCCCTCATGTGCGCCCTCAGGCCTCACTCTGCACTCAACGCCTACAACACACCAATGGCCACAGGAAGGGGCCAGAATGTTGCCCGGAGGGCAGCAAAGCCCAGCGACTGGAGGAAAGAGCTTGGCCCCATATGGGGTGCTGGTTCTGCCGCCCTGGGGGAGAGAAGCCCCAGTGACAATGTCTTAGCTCTTAGTTTTCCAAAACAAGGGCAGAGGATAAATAGGTTTCTAATGTTCCTTCTAAATCCCAAGCCCAGCCATCCTGCCTAGGGAGAGGACTGGGCACACGAACAGAAGGCCAGGCTGTGCTCTCAGGGCACCTGAACGTGCTGGAGCAGAGGGCTGTCTCATCGTAGCTGGCCGGGGTGCCGGCGGCCTGATTGCCGGTGATCATGTCCTCCAGGGAGGCCTGCTGGATCACGTCGAAGCTGATGCCCACGCTGTCAGCCCCCTCCATGTCATTGATGTGGTGGGACTGCAAGATGGTGTTGACGGCCAGGTTCTGGATGTCCAGCTCCACGCACACTGCGCACAGAGACAGACACCCCTGTGGTGCCCGTGGGCCGACTGCAGCAAGTGCTACCTCAGGAAACACACCGCTCCCGGGGCAGCCGGGCTGGCTGACAAGCCTGTCACTGAGCGACTAAAGAGCCCAGCCCCGCTCGTCCCACACCCACGGATGCTGCTGCAGGCTCAGTGCCCACACCGTCACGGCCGAGCGCGGAGCATCCGCCACTGGGCGTTCCCGCCACCACAGAATGGCAATGCGTGGCGGAAACGCCAGCAGCCGGGGACCCCCGGTGCCTCGAGCACCTACGCGTGGAGTAGCAGCCCGGACAGTTGATCTCCACGCTGGCCTGGTCGTCGAACTCCATGACGAGGCGATTGTCGTCGGCCTCCTTGCCGCCCAGGTCAGGGCGCGCCGTGGGGGACAGCCAGAGCAGGTGGTTGTGGCGCTGCAGGTGGCGGGCAAAGAAGAGGTCGGAGCCGAAGGTGGAGATGTCTTCGGGCAGGTTCCCAATGGGGATGTGGAAGTACCTGCAGAGGGCACGGGGTCAGCCCCAGGGAAGGGACGGACGAACCGGGAACAGCCAGAGCCCAGAAACGGAGAAATGCCCTCCACTCCCCTCACCTGCTCATCTCGAAGGCCTGGGACAGGCAGGTGTCCAGGTTGAGGTAGTGGCGGATCATGCGCCGGGCACCGAGGCGCTGCCAGTCCAGGACTCCATAGCTGACCCTATCAGCCACGCGGACCGGCACCAGCGGGAAGTCCTCCAGGACCGGCACCTCGCCGGCCAGCCTCTTCAGCTCCCAGTTGGACTGAACAGCGATGAGTGTGGGCCCACGGCGCTCCTCCTGGACGTAAGGGAAGCAAGCGGCTGGGGGGGAGGGGGCGCTGGGGCGAGGGGCTCACACACAGAAGCCCCACCCCACTCACCTTGTAGGCCAGCAGGAAGCGCTGGATGGCTCTGCAGATGGTTTTCAAGTCGGTTTCAGCCCGAACTTCAAAAGTGTGTTTGGGGGGAGGCAGGAGCTCGGGGCCCACCTTCTCCATCAGGAGGCTGTGCTCGGCGGCGTACAGGGCGCTGAGGCTGGGCATCTGGTTGCTTCGCACCTGGACAGTGGGGGCCGGGTCAGCCCTCTCCCCACGCAGGTGCTGCCGCAGGGACCCCTTTGTGGCTCCACTTCAAAAGCCATCACCACAGGCACCGGGGGCAGAGGCCCGTCCCGCCCAGGGGCCTGTCCCTCCCCGAGCCCCTCGCCAGGAACTCACGGTGTCCAGCACGAACACAGACGCCCTGCGCTGGGAGGGCACAAACAGGCCAAAGAGCGCCTTGTGGCCTTGCGCGTGGTGGTACAGGTAGAGGTGGCGGATGCTCCCTGCGGGGCAACACGGCCGTCACCCCGACGTGCGTGGGAGGCCGGGCCGGGCAAAGGCAGCGGGCACACGTCCTACCTGGTTCCAAGTAGCTGAACTGGGCCAGAGAGCGCATCTCCAGGTGCTCGAGAGCAAAGGTCTCTGCTTCTCGGCCTGAAAGGTGTCTCACCAGCTGTTTATTGACCACACACACACAGCCCAGCTGCACCAGGGCCCGGAACAATAGCGGAACCTGGGAGAGGGGTGGACAGGGCAGGGTGAGGCCGCTGCCCGCGTGTCCTCAGCAGACACGCTGCTGGAGTTCACCGGGAAGGCGGCCCAGAGCTGGGCTGCTAGCCCGTCCACGCCACACGCAATTTTGCTTCCTCCATTCCATCCAGCTGGGAAGATGATCACCTGTGTCTCGTACACGCCCTCGATGTCTGGGGCCGACAATTCAGTATTGATCTCGTTGACATGTTCCTGATACATGTCCTCGGGCACCGAGTACTCGTAGAGGTTGTAGACCACGTTGGAGCGAGGAAGCACTCGACTGACCTGGTGAAACAGGGCGCCAGCCCGGTCACAAGGCTCACCGGTGACGTCTGCTGAACTCGCATACTCCGTGCATCCCTTAAATAGTCCTAGGGCTTGTGCAGCCGCAGCCACGTGAGCCCCTCAGAGCCCGTCTCTCCTCACAGGTAAAACGAAAACTGGAAGCTGTGGCTGTAGGTTCAAAAAGCAGCCTGGGGCTCATGAAAAGCAGAGGAGCTTTGGGGCAGTGAGGGGAGCAGGTGTCCCCAGGTTATTTTCCTGTTGTCTGCCAGTCAGAGGACGGGTGTGGGGGAGCCAGAGAGCAGAGCAGAGCAGGGCACCCAAAGGGAAAACCTCCCCACGGAAAAGGTGTCCTCCGAGGTTACAATGCAGCATCGCATCCAGGAAAGCGACAGATGGAATCCCAGACCATCTGTTCCCCGCCTTCACGCGCCCCGCCCTTTCCAGGGCCGCACGCCCCTGAATCCTGGTGGGGGCAGAGTCCCACCTTCTCCAGAAAGCCTCTGGAGTCAAGTCTCAGTTACAAACTCCCACGTCTCGTCGCAACTAGACGGCAGCGCATTCCGCGCGTCCCAGCACCCACTGCGAAATGCGCACGACAGCCTCAGTAAACGAGCTTCGGGCAGAACTAAACTAGCTGGACCCCACGACAGGCTAACCTACGGGCAGAACCCGGGTGCCAAGGGAACGGTGGGGAGCCAGGGCTGGGGGAGGGGACGATCTGCAAAGGGTCCCAGTTTGTTCTGAGGGAGATAAAACGCTCGGGGACTGGCTGTGGCAGAGGCTGCAGGACGGGACGCACGGAAAGCCACTGAACCGCACGCTTTCACCAAGGGAACCCTGAGGCATGTGACGTCTGTCCAGGGAGGCTGCTAACAGGAGAAGCGCCTATGGAAACAGACTCCAGCCACTGACACACGTCCCCCTCGTCCCTCCCCTGCTCCACAGACATCGGACGTAAGAGGACGGCGCCCCCAGGACACCGGCAACTCCAGTCCCTGAGCATTCGCTCTGTGCCCGGTGCTCCACAGACACCGTTTCACTCCTCACAGCACCCCGAGAAGGTGCTCCAGCACACCCGGCTCAGCGTCACAGCTCACCAGGCTTTTGTGTCCACAAAGCCCCATCCTTTATGTGGCTCCCTCATCGCCGGGGACACCACCTCAGAGGCGGGGCAGACAGCTGACCGCAGCGACCAGCAGCATGTGCTGCCCCCTACCTTGCGGTATGAAGGCCCCTCCTCGGCTTTAGCCACCCGCTGGTTAACATAGAACTGGCGGGGGATGTTCAGCCTGATGCAGTACAAGTCACTGCTGATGACGGCCCACAGCCTGAACAAGCCGGCCTGGCTGGTCTCACTGATCTGGAACGGAGAGAGCAGACCACGTGTCACCTCGACACAAACCGTGCTCACACTCCTGAGCGCTCTCCGGCACCAGCCCCAATCACAGGGCACAAAGGTAACGGAGGGTCCCCAGGATCGTGAGCTGGCCAGACACCCCTTCCCATCAGCTGTGATGCTGCCCTTGGGGGGCATCCCACCCCCCAAACCGATGGCAGTCCGCACCTGCACAATCTGCCACGGAAGGTCCAAAATGCTGCGGGCGGCTCTTCGCAAGAAGCCCCCCAGCCCGGTGGCAGGCCTGTCGCGGACAGCCCCGGGCCGAGGGTCGCCCTCTGCCACCTCCAGACGCCGCCTCTTCTTGCGACCCAGGCGCTGCCGGGCCTGCAGCTGCCACTTCTTCTTGTGGAATCGGAGCCAGACCAGCCACTCTTCCTAGGGCAGACGGTGAAGCAAGTCAGGAAGAGGGGGCAGTCAACACAACCCAGGAGCACGCGGTAAAGCAGGAACAGCCTTGCACAGCAACTGCACCGCACAGCTTCCCAGCGCAGGTGTCTCTGGTGAGGACGCCTCTCACCCATGCAGGGCCCCGGAGCTACGTAGCAGACTCCACGGGAGACCTCAAGCTACAGCTCGGGCCAGGCTGCTGCCCCCGCCCCCACCCACCGGCCACGTCGACGTGTCACCTGCGTGGTCCCGAGGGCCGGAGGCGGCCCCAAGATCTCCTGCCAGGGCACCGTCAGCTCCAGGTCCTGCGACTCCCCCTGGCTCTCCCAGAGGACGCGCTTTCTCCTGGTGGCAACAGGAACCACTGAGCGCGGTGGCTTTGCCAGGCCGAGGTCCTCCATGTCCGGAGCACCAAGGCTCTGTGTGCCTTCTGGAGCCTGGGCCACGCCCACCTGCAAAGACCCAGGAGACTGAAAACACCACGATCTCTCAGGAAACTCCGCCTCTAGAAATACACATGTGGGATCAAATGAATAGGCTAAGATACTTGTACACAAAGATGTGCATCTACTGACTGATCTGGTTCCAATTTCTAAGAGCGAAAAGGTCAAATAGAAAACATCAGTCGAGTACGACTATTTTTCCCTTGTTTGCTCTGGGATTCGCTCCTTTTCGTAAGACAGAATAAAATACTGCAAAGAACAGGTCCTCTCTTTTCCTTCCCAGCCCCCAGTGCTCTAGTTTACAGTGTGCTTTTGGGGGGTGGGGAAAAAAAATAGTAAAAATAAAGTTCACTTTGCATTCCAGCAGCTGAGAATTTTCTTTTGGCTCTCCTGATTTCAGCTAAGCCCTTCATTACACTGTCTTTAGTACTGTCTAGTGTCTCTACAGGTTTTTACTTCACAGTTTAGAAAACGGGAGTCCCAAGGCACACTGATGCACTGAGTCCCTGAGCCCAGTTACTGCTCTATTCACACAGAAAACAGTCCTTATCCCTGACAGAAGGCCCAAGGCTTCCTATGCCAGAAGACCCCCCCAGGTGGAAAGAGTTGTCTGTCAGGTACACAGTTTTAGAAAGAAAGAAAAGAAAAGAAACACTCTAGACACTTGAATGGGAGCATCCAAGCCTGGGTAGCATGGGGCCCCCACGAGGCCTGACGGGCACGGCTCGGCGGCCCTGGGCCCCCTACCTGTCTCCTGCCTTCGAGGACAAAAAGCTCACTGATCTTCTTCTGCTTGCAGATGTCATTCTTCTCCAGAAGTTTCTTGTGCAGCCAGTCAGGGTGCTTGACGCGTGGCACCGGGTTCTTCACCTACAAGAAGGTGACACCAATCACTTACCGATCACTTGTCTGACTGCTAGTAGGGGCCAGGCCCAGGTTTCCATGGCTTCTGAGCCACATCAGGCCCTGTCTGCATGGGCGGGGCCTCACCTGCTGCAGGGCCGCAGGGATTGTGATGATCTTCTGTATGGCACTCCCTAGCCGCTCAGTGTAGTAGTCCCAGTCCAGGATCTGGGTGCGCACAAGGAGAAGCGTTAAGAGGAAAGCAGCAGCAGCCCCGTGCTCCACTCTGTACCGCGCACCACACTGAATGTTCCCTGTGTCATACTTATCCCACCTAGAAATTCTAGGGCAAGAGGTACCCATTTCACAGAGAAGGAAACTGAGGCAGAACACTTAAAGAAAGGACTCCCAGGATGACAGTTAGTAGCTGGCTGAGCCAACACAAGAGCCCTGCACCAGAATCTAAGCGCTGCCCGGCACTAGTTTTTCTGGTTTTGTCCTTAAGTGGAACTACTTCCTCACCCCCTGTGTGCAGAGAGGAGGACATCGAGAGTGGAGACTCAGACAGAATGATGACCCGAGTCAGGGATACTGTGCTATCGACTCCTCCTCCCAAACTTCTCAGAGTACAGAAGTCAGCACTCACTGTCCGAATATCGAAGTCTTGGAGGGAAGAACTCTTAAGCCATTTCCGGAGAAAATGCTTCCTCACCATGGGCTCTGCCTGGAAAATGGCGAGTGGGATGGCCCTGGGTGAAAAGAGGCACAAAACTCACAAACACGGAAATCTCTCTAACTCTGTACAGCGTTGACCGCGTACATGTATTTCACACGGAAATAAGGACTTAGAACCTAGATTGTAACCTCTTTTATTTAATGACATTGTTTTGTATAAACCACAGCTAATATCTAATGTTTATCATATTCAATAACCAAATAATCCTTCACTGTATTAAAATACCACGGATTAATGCACGATCCCCCCACTGGTGGCCGTTTGGTCTGTGTTGTTTGACCACTGTTAACAGAGCTATTGCCAAAGTCCTCCCCTAAATTACATATCCGTGTGCGTGCATGTAATTAGACATTTCTAAAATGTTACTCATTGAGTAAGATACAGAAGAGTCTATCTGCTTTCCTGAAAGAATGCGCCAGTTTTCATGGCACTAGCAGGGCTACAGGGCAACTGTCAATACCTTTCCTTTCACTGGAGGAAACAGTTGTTCCTGTGAATTTTATAAACACAAAGAAACTTAGAACACAACAAACCCCTGTGCACCTATCACCTAGTCCTATCAAACTTCATGCCTTGCCATTTTACTTCACATTTGAGAAAACAGATACAAGGATGAGGCTCTGTGCAGCGATCCTGACTGTCCTCACAGAGATAAACACAGTCCCTGTCTTGGCGTTTACCAATCCCACGCCTGCTCCCATACTACTATTGTCCGTACGTATGGGTAAACAAACGAGAGTGTTGTCCACGTCTGTAAATTTTATACAGATGGAAGTAGACTGCCTGTGCCAGCCCGCGCATTTACCACGCAGCTGCGATTCAATCGTTCCAACGCCCGCATAGCATTTCACTGCATCAAAAACACATCTGCCCATTTTCTGATTGAGGGACACTACGGCATTCCCAACGTTTGCTATTAAACACAATGTAAACCACAGGGGCAATCATCCAGGACACATCCCCAGACGTGCTCAGTTGTGAGGGGAATCAGGCACCATCTAATGCATCATGCACTGCTGGCTTCTCCAAAGTGACTGTCACCACCCTGTGTACATGTGGGACAACTGGTATTAACACACTTGTTTCCCAATTACAGTGAATTTGCACATCTTTACATGCACTGACCATCAACTTCTTCACTTGCAAATTGCCTGTTCATAGAAGTTGCCTACTTTCTGTGTTGCCATTTTCTTAATGATACACAGCAATTCTGCATTTTACTCTCCATGTAATCTGTTTTAGCCTTACACCAAATTCCTTCTTTTGTTAGAACTCTGGGAATTTCTTTTTTTTTTTTAATTTTTTTTAACGTTTTATTTATTTTTGAGACAGAGAGAGACAGAGCATGAACGGGGGAGGAGCAGAGAGAGAGGGAGACACAGAATCGGAAGCAGGCTCCAGGCTCTGAGCCGTCAGCCCAGAGCCCGACGCGGGGCTCGAACTCACGGACCGCGAGATCGTGACCTGAGCTGAAGTCGGCCGCTTAACCGACTGAGCCACCCAGGCGCCCCGAGGGAATTTCTTTTTAAGGAAATATTTGCTGTGTTTCATTCATTTGCTCCCCACCCCCTCCACTCCGGACCTTCCTAGCGTAGGTGAAAACGCGCATTACTGACGTGTCTAGCTTTATCAGTTACCTACTGCTATACTACAAACCACCTCAAATTCCATGGATCGAAACAGTAACTGTTTTGGCTTATGAGCCTATGATTGAGGTGGTTCTGCCCGGGGTCACTTGTGTGGCCGCTGTGGCCTCCCCTGCAGGTGTGGCAGCTGCTGCAGGTACCTGGTCCTGCCTCTGCAAGGGACCCCCGGCCCCTAGCAGGCTGACCAGGCAGCCAAAGGGCAAGAGCAGAAGCATGAGGCCTCCCGCAACCAAGGTTCACTTCTGCCACGTTGCATAGGCCGCAGCAAGTCACCGGACTGCCCAGACTCTGTGCAAGGGAAGGAGTGTCATGGGAGGAACGAGGCCCTGTCACAAACGGTCACGGAAGCACTGCTGTGGCCATCTTTGAAACGTTTGCTCTTCTTGGTGCTTAGCACTTCCCCCATCTGCCCGCTGTTCTCAAGGCTTGTCCGCGGAACCACTTCTAGTCCCTGAGCTCTTGGTGGGAAATTCTGCCACGGTTATACAATGATTCGCAGGAAGAAAACCTATTGTTCTAGAAATCCATGCCCTCAACACAGTTTTCTCCTGTTCCATTCACACGGTCCCTGCACGGTTCAAGCAGCCTGATGAGCGACAGGGTGACAGGAGAACCACTGCTGACCCCAAAGATTCCGTAGTCGGGAGTGGAAGATGCCGTCTGACAGAACCCTTTGCTGTCACGCTGAACGTGTTTCAGAAGCTGGAAGACATTTCTGTCTGTCGGTAAAGAGAGCTGAGGCCACAGCATTGGCAGTGCCACGGAGCCTCGGATGCTAGAGCATTCTGTGCAGCTCGCCAGAAAGACCTCTCCAGCCAGGGTGACAATGGTCTCCTCACGGGTGTGAGTGATCCAGGGCCTGCCCTAGACCTCAGCTGAACTCTGTGATGGCTCCCATCATAGCAACCCCCGCTCCAATACACTCTCACATCTCTGTGCCTGCTGACTGACAGGGTACCCTCAGTCTAGGCCCCCACAACCCAGGTTCCGCAGGGGACCAGAGCCCAGTCCCTGTCTTCCACACCTGACCATCCTGCTCTTTACAAGGAAGCTGACATCGCTACCAAGGGACAGAGGTCCCATAACAGACTCAAGCTTCCAACCCGAACATCCAAGACCGTACGGAATCCCTTCCTTAACCCCAGAAACCCTTACCTCTCTGTGACCGGAGAGCCCTCGGGCTTCCGGGAGATGATGTAGCGGCAGCTCAGCCCCGCGTCCTTCACCATCTGATCCCCCAGGAACTCAGCCAGGCGCTTGGCTGTGCTGATAGACGTGGACTTCTGCTCCCCATAATCTTCCAGCTTCCGAGACATGGAGCGGTTCTCAGAGATCAGCTCAAACAGCTCAGAATCAGGCATGTTCGCGGCCTGGAGAGGCAACGAGCAGATCACACAGGAGGAACAGAGCGCTATCCCAAGCTCACTGGGACATCTCCCCCGAGTAGCGAGCTTCTCCAGCCTGATGGGCTGAAGGCAGCGGTACAACACGGTTGTCTCATGCCAGTGAGTAGCAACGCTACAAATCCACACACAAAACCTTAAATTCCATTTTGTCGAACTATGTAGAAAACATTAAAAGACGTTTACTGAGCTAATGACACCAAAGTTAACAGAAAAAGAGGAAAGACAGAATTAGTGATATTTTTCTCCTAAAACAAAAAGAAAACTAGGGAAAGGAGGAGCCAGGAAAAAGGAAAGAGAGACACTAGCCCCCCGGAGAGCCATGGGACTAAGAAGGGAGGAGTCGGAGCAGTCTGAGGACAAATAGCTGTATCTGCTCCTGTGCACATGCACCCCTGACCCCCCGGCCCTGCTGTCCCATGTGCACACATCCCTGACCCCCCAGCCCTGACATCCTGGAAGATTTGTTTGGATCCTGTTTCGTGTGTTTTTCTCTCTCGGTGCTTACTCTCATGTATGGGCCAACTCTACAGAACAAGACAATATGCCTCAAGCTGCAGCAGCCCACAAAGCAAAGGAAGCCAGAAAAGTTCTAGAATATCCATCCCAGTATTCCTTTCGCTTAGAAAACATTAAAATAGTGAAAAAAGCCTACATGATACCCAACATTTACAGATTAAATTAAGTAGTGCAAACTTGACAAATACAGACTAAAGAGTAACAAATAATGATAGATCCCATGAGAAGGTATGTTTCAAGGTAAGCCAACACTGTCATTTAAATTGTAGAAATTGCATATTCATTAACAGGGCCTACAAAGTAAAAAAAAATCAAAGAAGCTGATGGGATCACTGGTAAATTTTTCTCTTACAAATCCTTTCACTATGCTAGGTGCCTCCTTCCTGGAATTCTGTCACTGGGCACAGGGTCCGGCTTCGAGGGACTGAGAGGCACCGACTAGGAAGTCCCGTTTCATCAGAATCAGCCCTGACTCGCCCTGTTCGCCAGGAGCCTGCAGGACCCTCACGGCCAGGTGGAGGGCGGCTCACCTTACTGTACAGCACGTCCAGCCAGTAGTCAGCCACCTTGGCGACGGAGCCATACACTTCTTCTAGGGTGCTGCCCTTGAGGAAGGCCTCAAACACTGAGGACTGGAAGATTTTAATCAGCTGCAGCTCCCCCCGGCGTTTGATCTCGAAGCCCTTTAGCTCAGCCAGGGAACCGTCCTCGTTGAAGACAGCATATCTGGAATCATAGGCGAGCCCAGCGGTGAATGGGGGCCTGGGATGCTGGCTGTTAGTCACTGGCTCTCCACCTTCCCCTTCTCCGTCCAGCCCTCCCCTCCAGCATCTACTAGGCAGCAAACATCTCCCCACCCTGAGGTTCATATTTCTGACATAAAAACAACATAAGAGGCTGCAGCCTGTAAACGAGAATCTAGCAGGTGGAGAGCAGAGATGGCGGGATCTGTGTCGGCAACAGCTTTCCATACTGAAACAAAAAGGTCAAGAAACAGAAGTAGTCCCATCTGGCCTCCTGGTCCACTTCCCGGATGGGTTGTTAAATCTCATTCATTTTCTCCCCAAGCACAAAGGCTGTGGGATTCCTACCTCTTCTTCAGTTTCTTGCCCTCTTCCTTGGAGGCTGGAAGGATCATGGCAAGGTAGGGTCCATCAACCTCAAAAAAGATGCTGTTCTCTGAGCGGGTGACATAGGTGAGTGAGGCTGGCTCAGTCAGCTCCTGGTACTGATCATTGGTGAAGCCTTCCTGCAAAACAAGAGGAAGTGGAGGCAGCTTCACTCCTGACCATCCAAACCTCGAAGTGACCAGTTGCCTGTGACGACTGACCAGACCAACAAACTGGGGTTCTTCCATACAGTGGACACCACTCAGCCAGAGAAAGAGGCCAAGTTGTGACACATGTCAGAAGTGGATGAACCCAAACACATTCTGCCAAGCCCAGGAGCTTATACACCTTGTTTCCATTCACAGGACATTCTGGAAAAGGCAGAATTAGCATTGCAAAGGAACACACTAGGTAGCCAGGGTCTAGGGGAAGAGAGGGAGAAAGGCTGATCATAGAGGCAGCACTCGGGAACTTCTGAGGGGTGGAACTTTTCCATGTTCTCTGCGGTGGTGGAAACAGGACCCTGTGTGGCTCAAAACCCACAGAACTGCACTCTACGAAGAGTGAATTTTACTGTAAGCAAATTAAAAAGCACCCAACCAGGATGTCGGGCAACCCCAAGGGAAACTGCAGACTGGAACAAATAATCCCACTGAAGGGCCGGCTTCAGTCACTTTGGCAAACCTGGTTGTGACGAGGTAATACAGACTAAAGACAGTAGCAACTATACACACACACTGTGCTGCAGTCGGTTAAGTTTACGGCACACGGTGGCACGATCCTGAAGCCATTTTACAATTGTACACACACACTAGTGAACAAATAAACATATTGAGAAAATGAGGGACAGGCTTCTCACTGCAAGAGAAAGAAGTGACTAACGGAAAGGGGACTAGATTGGGGCTGGACATATAGATGTGGATTCGTGTCCTTTACGTACATACGTATGTTTTTTAAATGTTTTGAGAGAGAGAGCGCGCGCGCACGTGCGTGTGACAGAGAGTGTGAGTGGGGAAAAGGGGTGGAGAGGGAGAGGGAGAGAGAATCCTAAGTAGGCTCCATGCCCAGTGCATAGCCCAATGTGGAGTGTGATCCCACAATCCCGGGACCATGACTTGAGTCGAAACCAAGAGTCGGCCACTCAACTGACTGAGCCATCCAGGCTCCACTTGCATTTCGTACTTTAAATTTTTTTTTTTTTAATGTTTATTTATTTTTGAGACAGAGAGAGACAGAGCATGAATGGGGGAGGGGCAGAGAGAGAGGGAGACACAGAATCGGAAGCAGGCTCCAGGCTCTGAGCCATCAGCCCAGAGCCTGACGTGGGGCTCGAACTCACAAACCGTGAGATCGTGACCTGAGCCGAAGTCGGACGCTCAACCGACTGAGCCACCCAGGCGTCCCGCATTTCGTACTTTAAAGTGCACACGCAGGGGCGCCTGGGTGGCTCAGTCGGTTGAGTGTCCGACTTCGGCTCAGGTCATGACTTCACGGCTTGCAGGTTCGAGCCCCGTGTCTGGCTCTGTGCTGACAGCTCGGAGCCTGGAGCCTGCTTCCGATTCTGGGTCTCCCTCTCTCTCTCTCTCTGCCCTCTCCTGCTCATGCTGTCTCTGTCTCTCAAAAATAAACATTAAAAAAAAAAATTAAAGTGCACACGCAGAGAAATAAACCTAGATGCGTGCGCGGACAGGGCGATCAGGCATATACATATCTCCTAGCTCAATCTGAGAACAGCTAGAAGCAGTTACACCCAGCAGCAATGAGCATCTGCACTTGACCTTGGTTTCCAATACCCTCTCCAATAAAAGGAACCTGGTTCCTCAGAGAAATGGCGGATTCCAGGGTGAGGACTAGGATAACCAAGATGAGGCTAGAGTGCCTTCAGGACCAAGAAGTAAGAAAGTGCTAAAGAAACAAATTAATTAAATTAAAAATGCCCCAAACCCAAACCACAGACCAGGGACACGTGTCAGGAACACGTAGGCAAATGTGAAGGAGGCCCTAGCAGCCCAGGAGGAATGAGCTGAGTCACAAAACACCAGGGCAGGCCTGGGTTGTAGCCCTGTCTAACCAATATCGACGACGAAGAGAACTGCTGAGTGGAAAGAGGGGTGATACGCTTCCTTACAGAGGGATTCCAATAAATGTACCAGGACTGTGGGAAAGCGGGAGCCACCGTTGGGGAATGTCATCGCAGAACCACTGTCACTCAAACCAGTGAAAATTAGGGAGACACAGGACATCTGCACGGTCTCAAGTATCTCCTCTAGGGTTCTTCAAGGCTCTGGTGGCTTTAACACATGGCCAGACTCTCCGACACCCCTGCCCGCCGGCGTAGGCTCGATGCCTCGCTCCAGCAGCAGTAGAGGGCGGGGAGACAGCAGCTGTGCCTGGTGACCAGAAGCGCAGACCCTGACACCATGCAGCCAAAGAATGAAACACGGGTCATTATCGCTAGCGTGCCTTAAAAAATGCAAATAATCTCATTTGATAAGATACAACCAACATGATAAGAAACAACAAACCCAAATGAGGGGCAGCCAACAAGACACCTGAGCAGGGCTTACTGAAGACAGGGAGCTGCCAGCCTGGGGGGACTAAGAAGACAGGAGCCCTGGAGAAACCGGGAAATCCAAACAAAGACTGTGGCTTGGTTATGGGGCTGCGCCAACGTGAACTTCTTAGTTCTGATAAGCGTGCCACGGTTTATATATGTGAACTGATGTTAGAGGAAAGAGGCTGAAGCATATATACAAATTGCGTTCTACTTTTAAAACTTTTCTGTAGATCTGAAGTTACTTCAAAATACAAACTTAAAAGCGAAATAGTCTGCTGCTGTCCTACAGGGAACACAGACTCACTTGAGTGTGAGCACAGCATTTTCTGTATAGATCCTCAGGCTACAGAAGAATCTGAACGGCGTCAAGCAGGGTGACGTGACGTTAGGAAGGGGAACGCGCCAGTGTGACAGCCGATGCAGTCCCCCCCCCCCCCAATCCCCATCAGAGTAGAGACGTTAAGAACCTAGGCCCAGAGATAGCAGGCCCTCCCTGGAGACCCAGGCTCACCTTGACCATGATGTTTAACATGGCCCCAGGGTAGGAGATGGTCACCTTGGGTTTTTTTACACTGGTCGTCTTGATGACAAAGTTTTCAGGGAAGCTGTTGGGCAGGACGCACCATATTCCGTCTGTGTCCAGCTCTAAGGGCCTCCTTTAGAAAGAGAGAAACGAGGCCACGTGGATGCTGGACCATGGCCTCCATGCAGGAAGTACCCAGTGTGAAGGCCCTTCCAGGCCATGGACCCAAAAACACAATGCCCACATGCTCACTCCCCGTCTGTGCCCCCCAGCCTTCCCCCCCTAGGCTGTCCACTCCCGGCAGCTGACCAGAGCACAGCGCTCACCCGATCTGTTCGATCAGTTCCCGCGCCTGGGTGATGATGTTGGCTCCCGTGAAGCAGACAATGCCTGCCATCTCCATGGAGTACCAGCGAGCCCTGAGGAAGACAGTCACAGCCTGGGGGTGGGGTGGGTAGGGCTCCCCGCAAAGGGTCCTTAGAGGAGGTCAGGAGGACACCGCGGAGGGGACGTCTGAAGTGGGGCAGGAACCGCGGCAGCACGGGGCCGTGCTGAGGACACTCCTCCGCCCCGCTTCAGGGTGTGGGGCTGGAGGCGGCATGCTCTCTCGGTACCAGCCCAGATGGTCCCGTGCCCCGCCCCCCCCCCCCCCACGAGCCCTCTCCCCCTGTCCCCAGCTCCGTCTCGTGCCTTCTCCATCTCCCAGACCCGACGCTCATCCTCCGACTTCTCAGGGAAAGCACAGGCCCACAAACACCCTCAACTCCCCGCCAGACACCCGCCTCGTTGCCCCCAAACCGGGTCTCACCCACAAGGTCGGGCGCCCAGAGGCCGGCCCCTCCCGGCCCCACTTTCCTCCCCCTCACCCAAACCCAACAAACCCCAGCACCCCATCGTCCTCCTCCAGAGCCTCCACGCTGCTGCTCCTCATGACCCTGCCCACGGCGGCCAGGCCTCTACAGCCTGCTCTCCCCAAGGCCCTCACCCACCTGGCTGTACATCTCCATCAGAAAGAGCATCCATCTCGGCTTTCAGACCCCCCCACTCCTGGCCATCCTGACTCCTCAGACAGCTTTACACCCCCCATGGCTCACGTGGTGCTTTTTCAGGACGGCCTAGACCCTCTACAGCCCCCCGGTTATGCCATTCACCAAGTCACATAAATACACCGGAAACTGCCAAATCACCGTCTCCAGCCCAAGACATTCCGGCAACACGTCCGTGGTACCGGTCCCCGGCAGTCCAGACGCCCTGGGTCGGCGCAGCCGGACGCCCCCACCCTCGCGCCCGCCCCGGCTCTCCCCCCGCGCTCCACGGAGTGAGGCCCTCGGCCGGGAGCCCACCCTTTGCGCATGACGTAGCCGTAGAAGGAGTTCAGGATGCACTTGTGCGCCAGCTGCAGGGAGTCGTACAGGACCTCCATGTTCTTGCAGCGCTTCACTTCGGCGGCGTCGCCCACCTCCACGGCCGCAGACAGCTTCTTCTTCCACACCTGGAACCACACGCGCACCGATCACCAACTCGGTCCCTCCAGCTCAGTCTACGGTCCACGGCCCGGCATTCTCATATTGGGAAAATGTCAAATCTATAGAAACCTTCAAAATCCAATACAAGCGAAGACTATAGACACATCGGGAAAAACAACCGTTGATGCTCTGCCACGTTTCCTTATCCCGTTCTCTCTAGTGGCACAGCCAGATGAACAGGGCAGACATCGTGACCGACCCCCTAGAGACTCCAGCACATGGTTTCTTTCTTTTTTTTTTTAATGTTTATTTTTGAGAGAGCGACAGCGCGTGCACAAGCGCACAAGCTGGGGAGGGGCAGAGCGAGAGGAAGACACAGAATCCGATGGAGGCTCCAGGCTCCGAGCTGTCAGCACAGAGCCCGACACGGGGCTCGAACCCACAAACCATGAGACCCCGACCTGAGCCGAAGTCAGACGCTTAACTGGCTGGGCCACCCGGGCGCCCCAAGTGTCCAACTCTTGATTTCAGCTCAGGTCATGATGCCAGGGTTGTGGGACAGAGCCTGTGTTGGGCTCCTCACTGAGTACGGAGGCTGCTTAAGATTCTCTCTCTCTGCCCCTCTCCTGCGTGTGCTCTCTCTCTACAAAAAAGTAATAAAGTAATATAAAGAAAGAAACAATTCAGGTATCTGTTGAATGCCTACTATGTGCCAGGTATTGTGTAGACTCTGAAGAACAAGACAGACGCTTTTAGTGCTTGTCTGAAGAGAGAGAGAGAGAATAAGTAACTTAATAGTTAATTAACATGAAACGGTATGGCAGTTCCTCAAAAGGTTAAAAACGGAATTAGCACAGGACCCAGCAATCCCGTCGGGGTTCACACTCAAAAGAATGACATCAGGGACTTCAAGAGATTTGCACACCCACGTTTACAGCAGCATTCTTCACGGTGGCCAAACCGCGGAAGCAACCCAGTGTCCGTGGACGGGGGGCGGATGCACACGATGTGGTGCGTACACACAACGGAGTATCATTCAGCCCCGAAAGGAGATTCTGACACCCGCGACTACACGAACGAACCCGAGGACACGACACGAAGGGAAAGAGCCGTCATAAGAGACAAACACCGCGTGACTCCCCTTCCGTGAGGGCCTAGAGGAGCTGGACTCAGAGACCGAAAGTGAGATGGGGGGCTTGTGGTTAAATGGTGCCGAGTTTTAGTTCTGCGAGATGAAGAGTTCTGGCAAGGCCCGGGGGTGGCGGCTGCATAACAGTGTGAACGCACCCAACGCCACAGAACCGTGCACTTAAAAACGTTAGGTTTTATGTCGCGTATCTTTTACAGTGACAAAGTCTATCAGAGTAAGGACCTTACCGAGTCCAACAATGAAGGAAGGTCTTTCAGGAAAAACAACCCCATTTGCTTAAGTATAAAGCTACGATTTGTCATGACAACTGAGGTGGTATGTGTCTTCCCTGATCCTCCTGGATGAGCCAGGCCAGTAAATCACCCGAATTCGTCCCCATCGGAGGCTGGCAAACTACGGCCATATGGCCAATACCGTGCTCATGCAGCCTCCGCTTCTGCTCCGCTGCTCACCTCCCTGCTGCAGCGGACACGGCTCCGTTCCTATCAAATTTTATTTATAAAAAGTCTGCCCACCCATAGTCAGCTGATCCCTGCTCTAAATAAATATTTCAAAAGCAATCATTCAAAATAGTTTCAAGGCCTCAGGCCCTTAAATCCTCAAAACTAAAAATAACCGAGGGGCGCCTGGGTGGCTCAGTTGGTTATGTGTCTGACTCTTGAGCTCATCCTAGGTCTTGGTCTCCAGGTCATGAGTTCAGGCCCCTCGCCCGGCTCCACATCGGGCATGAAGCCTACTTAAAAACAAGAAACAAACAAACTCAAAACCGTGCATTCAATTACTTTCCAAACGCGTGAGGCTGGGAGCCACACATCCTAACTGGGGAAGTCAAGACTGTCCAGACAGCACCAAGCAAGGACTCTCATCTCAGAAACTAGACTGTTCTGACTTCACAAAGGTCAGACTCGCCTTGTGGAGACCCTTGAACTCATAGCGCCTGTCCCGGAAGGCGCGCACCGTGTCCACATAGAAGGAGTTCTCCCGCTGGCAGATGGTGGTGAGGCGCTCCTCCACTCTGGTCACGTGGATCTTCTTGTAGGCCTTCCGGCAGTAATCTGCGGCACAATCGAGAGCAGGGGAGCATGTGAGACCCCAAACAGGACATAGCCGGGCCACCTGTACGTAGCCAAAGGAAGTCAGGATAAGGCCGACACCAACAAATGAAGCTTCCCAGGTCAGTACGGAGGAGCACGAAACTCAGAGAGACAGTGCTGGTTTATCCTATCAAAGGACAGCCCAGCGTGAACGGGCCAAATTCGGCAAGAGCCCGGGAAGCAGAATTCATCATCCGAACATTCACTGAGGGAGAAATAAGGAAAAGGAGGCTAGGAAGAGATAGTTCACAGTGATCTCATCTCTTATCTAGTGCAACATCTAGTTTAGATGACATCAAGCTGTGACATACCAGAAAGGCCCAAGTCAGAGGAACCACAGTGTTTGGAAACTGCTCACCTGACAGCCTCCGCTTCTCATATTTAGCCTGCTCCTCGCGGGACAGCTCGTGAAAGGCCCGGGCTGGGCCCTCTGCAGTCAAGGGAGGGAACTTCTCTGACTCCAGCTGGTGCTGGATCCGATGGTACTCGCTGCGACTGGCTGGCACTAGGAGGGCGACAGAGGAGAGTCTGTGACAGAGACCTATGCACCCGCTGCCTGCTGAGCCACCCGGCCCCTGCCCCTGGGTCGCACTCACTGAACTCGCCCCTCCACTGCCAGGCCATCTTCCTCTGGCAGTCTGCTCCAGGCTTGTTGAAGTCACAGGCAGCACAGGTGGCCTCGTCCACCACGGCAGAGGGCTGGGGGTGGGGTTGGGTGGGGGGAGTGCAGCAGTTAGTATTTGGGCAGAAAAGAGCTCGATTCTGACAGGGGAATCCGTCTCACCTGCAGGCGGTTCGTCAGGATGATGTTGGGGTACATGGCCCCCACATCCAGGTGGTAGATAAGGGGACACTCGATTCTGTTTGGGACATCTTTCAGGGAGGTGAGCTTGGTCTTAATCTGATCACACACCTACGGAGAAAGGAGAAAGACTGTATAGACATCAACAAAGCAAGCACGTGGGTCCCAGAAGGACAGCAGACGCTGGCCACCAATGCTAGGTCCGGGAGGTACAGGAACCTCACAAGGAAAGAACCCTAAGGAGCACAGCATCTCAGGAAGCAGCAGCCTCCACCCCAGAGGACCTTTTGGGACTGGGAGAAAACTGAAAGACTGTGGACTCAGATGGCAGGGCCCACCCGCCAGCAAGGTGTAAGACCCAGCTCGAGTATCAACAGCACCCTTCCTGGGTGCCCTGTGTGCATGCACAGTGTGGGTATGTGATATCCCTGTCTCAGCAGCCCCTCACCTGACACATGAGAGGCTCAAGAGCTTAGCAGGGGCTCAAGCACAGGCGCCCTTAGCCCAAACGCCACACTCTGAACCTCGGTGCTAGATGGTCCCCAGCATTACTTTACAAACCGATGAATCAGATTTGTTTCCAGCCAGAGGTTAAACTGTTATGTAAAAAAACCCTCCTGGTACCTAACACCTAGATATCCTGCATGAAATATGAGGACTATCCCTGTAAATGCAGAACTGAGTTTCTAAGTTACCCCAGAGGGCAAGAGCGAAGAGGAGACTCAAAACCAGAGCAGAGAGCTACATCAGCGGTGGCCTGGCAGAGGCCAGGCTCTGGGTCGGGGTCTCTAGGACCACTCCCAGGTGCAGTGACTCACAGTGCAAGGACACAGAACTCAATCAGCAAAGGGGAAAGGCACTGGGGCAAGGTCAGGAGGAGGTCAGGCTCAAGCTGGGATGAGCTTAATTCTCCCGGCATCAAACCGGGACATGTGCCTGATGCCATCTTGCTCATGGACCCAGTGCCCAGAGTGTTCACTGGGCACTGGGCACCTGGGCACCTTGGCCCGCACACACCCAAACCACAGGCTCCCAGGAGGGCGGTGTTCCGTGTGAACAAGTGTCTGCACGAGTGAGCGAGGTTCAGGAGGGACTCCTGTCCGAGAAAGGAGAGAAACCTCCCTCCTGAGACCCGAGCTCCCGGCCTCACGAGCAGGCCTTTCTGAGGTCGGCTGCCTTGGCCCAGGGTGTGTGCACTCCCGCACGGTTCTCGTGCCTCCTCAGGGACAGGAAGCCTGCACACAACAGGGGGACGAAACAGAACCCCCCCAAAAAGGCAGGACCAACAAAGGCCACCTCTGTGAAAGAATAAACTACAAGCCTGCTCACCAAAATCACATCTCCTCTGGGCTGCACATCTGGCACCGCAGGCTAGTCCCTCTAATAAGTGTGGGGTTTACGTTACACTCCACTGGATCTGGGAACCCTCCGGCCCAGGAACCAGGTGACAAGGGACCCCGGCCACAAACAACCGTCAAAGTAACTGATGGCCCCCGATGGGCTGCAGGAGACTCCCTGCTGAATACAAATTCACATCCCAAAATCACAGAGCATGGGAAGAAACACCCCCATGACCAACAGCAGACACAGGGGGAGGCCACTGAGAACCCGCGAGAATAAGCCTCCCAGAGTAAACGTGGGGAAACTAGCACAATTAAAAATACTAAAGACCAAGCCCTAAATAAAACAGGGAGAGAAAGAGTCCACTTCTTTTTTTTTTTTTAATGTTTATTTTTGAGAGAGAGACACAGAGTGCGAGTGGAGGAGGGTCAGAAAGAGAGGGAGACAGAACACGAGTGGGTGAGGGGCAGAGAGAGAGGGAGACACAGAAGCAGAAGCAGGCTCCATGCTCCGAGCTGTCAGCACAGAGCCCGATGTGGGGCTAAAACTCACAAACGATGAGATCAGACCTGAGCCGAAGTCGGATGCTTAACCAACTGAGCCACCCTGGTGCCCCTAAAACTAACTGTCTTCTAATGGTGATATATTCACTCTCCCAAAACTAATACCTGATTGCATCATAACATTAATATGTACTTATCTGGTAAGTTCATTCTGCACAAAACGTACACATCGGAACTGGAGAATTAGTGTATTTAGCAGTTAATCTAATGACTCAGGAAACCTCTGGATGGGACCAGATAATAAATATCTTAATTTAGGTTTTGTGGCCACACAATCTGTCACAATCTTTTTTTTATAACATCTTTAAAATGTAAAAGCTATTCTTAGCTTGCTGGTTACATAGGCCTCATGGGCTATAGTTTGCCAACGTCTGTTATAGACATTTAAGAATAGAGAAAACCAGGGGCGCCTGGGTGGCTCACTCGGTTAAGCGTCCGACTTCAGCTCAGGTCATGATCTCACGGTTTGTGGGTTCAAGCCCCACGTCGGGCTCTGTACTGACAGCTCAGAGCCTGGAGTCTGCTTTGGATTCTGTATCTACCCCTCTCTCTGCGCCTCCCCCGCTCGCTCTCTCCTCTCAAAGATAATGAACATTTAAAAAAAAAAGCTTAAAAAAGAATAGAGAAAACTAAAAAACATATGAATAAATACGAAGACTAACCAGGAGAGTAGCCATCTTTTTTTTTTAATGAAATGTGTTAAATTTGGAAGTCATATTAGAAAAATCATTTGAATGAAAAAATTGCCTTTAGTATTAAACTCCTTAAGGGGCGCCTGGGTGGCTCAGTTAAGCATCATTCGACTCTTCATTTCAGCTCAGGTCATGATCTCACGGTCGGGAGATCAAGCCCCGCGTCAGGCTCTAGACTCTGTGTGAAGCCTGATTGGGATTCTCTCTCTCTCTCTCTGCACCCCTACCCCTGCAAGCTCTCTCTCAAAAAACAAAACACAACAAGAGAACATTCCTTAAAACCCTCCAAAGTAGTCAAAATAAAAAAACACACCAAAAATTATACAGCAACAATGACTAAAAGGAAGAATGTTTATCATATACAACAGAAAATACCAGAAGTATTAATATTTGTTCCTAGTTGAATTTTAAGCAAATCAATCATTTGAATAATCACTCCATCCTTCTCCACCGAGGCAGGTCCTGAAATGCCAATGAGGAGGCCCATGGAGACAGTCCAGGTAAGAGGGGGGAGGGAGGCACAGTTCCCACGGAACACACCTGCGCTGCCGAGATCCCCGGCTGGCACCTCCCCTCAGCATCCTCGGGATGAGATGGCCCCTCGGGAACAAAGAGAGGAGTCCAGTGCCCTCTAGAACACACTTTAGAAACCGCGAAGGAGCCATACTCCGTCCTCTAGGAGCCTACTGCTGGATTCGCCAGGGTGTCTAGAGTCCCTCCGATCAGCATATCTTTGTTCTCACTCATTTCACTATTTCTTCAAGTTGAAAGTGTGTTCCTTCTAAGGTGTTAACTCACATTTGTTCTTTAGCCTAGCCACTCTTCTAGGTTGTTCTTAGTTCCCTTTTTTTTTTTTAAGTTTTTTTAACGTTATTTGTTTAAAAAAAAAATTTTTTTTTTAACGTTTATTTATTTTTGAGACAGAGAGAGACAGAGCATGAACGGGGGAGGGTCAGAGAGAGGGAGGCACAGAATCTGAAACAGGCTCCAGGCTCTGAGCTGTCAGCACAGAGCCCGATGCGGGGCTCGAACTCACGGACCGTGAGATCATGACCTGAGCCGAAGTCGGCCGCTTAACCGACTGAGCCACCCAGGCGCCCCTAATGTTATTTGTTTTTGAGACAGAGACAGAGTGTGAGCAGGGGAGGGGCAGAGAGAGAGGGAGACACAGAATCCGAAGCAGGCTCCAGGCTCCGAGCTGTCAGCACAGAGCCCAACGTGGGGCCTGAACTCAAGAGCCGTGAGATCATGACCTGAGCCGAAGTCAGATGCTTAAGCGGCTAAGCCACCCAGGTGCCCCCAGGTTGTTCTTAGTTCTTAAAGTGTATGGTAGCTGGAGCTGACAACAGCTGCGCAGCACTTTACAGTGTACGAACACAGCTTTCTCACGTGTGAGAGACCAGAGAGCACAAGCAGGGGAGGGGCAGAGGGAGAGGCGGAATCTTAAGCAGGCTCCACACCCGGCACAGAGCCCAGCGTGTGGCTCGATCTCAGGACCATGAGATCGTGACCCGAACTGATATCAAGAATCTATTAAGAGTTGGATACTTAACTGACTGAGCCACCCAGGCGCCCCTGTAACCACATTCTTATTCAAATTCTGCCTAGTGAGTCTGTTCTGAGACATTTCTTAGAGAGAGACAGACAGAGAGGAGAGATGGGGAGGACGAGGAGAGAATCTCTGCCCTGAGCGTGGGGCCTGATGCGGGTCTCCATCTCACAACCTCAAGATCATGACCTGAGCTAAAATCAAGAGTCACACGCTTAACTGACAGACCCACTCATCTGCCCCTGTTATGACATATTTCTTGAAATCAATCCTAAAACTCGTAAAAGCTCCAAACCACTAGTGACTCAATATGCTGTAGTGTTGAGCAGTGCCCGACAGACACACCTGAGAAGTGCCATGTTCAAATAAGACAAGCAAGGCGGGAGGTACCTGGGGTCTCCAGGCACGTAGCACTTGTAAATGGTGCTTTCTAACCATTATTGGACAGTTTTTACAGTCACTATATTCTACTCTGTCACCTGTAGGAATTGACTATCATCACTTTTAAAGTCTCCTTAACAACAAAAATTAAAACCAGTGGCTCCTCACTGCCTACAAAATAAAGTCCAAATGAACTGGGCATAAGGCCTATCCCTCGCCTTTGTCCTGCGTCCACCCACCACTATGTTCTAAGCAATAGCCAGCTCAAGACCCCACGGCCAACTTGTGAATCTCTACCATCTCCCAAAGCCCAGTCATTCACCGTAACCACAACACTGTCCTGTGCCCCCCAAGCAGACCAGAACAGACTCTGTATCACCTGGCTCGGAGCCCAAGTATCAGCACACAGTAGGTGCATGCTGCTGAAAGCAGCCAGTCTACAAGCAGGGCGTGTGAAGACGGTCTCTCCTGGCCCCCGGAGCGTTACCTCTTGGAAGTTGGTGACCTGCTCCATGGGCACCTTCTCCTCTTCCTCGATGGCATGACGCATGGTCTTCTCCACCCGCTGCAGCAGGAAGTCAAAGGCGGCAGGATTCTAGTACAGATGACCAAGAGAGAACGCAAGTGAGAAGGGAAAACGCCCTCACACGTACCCAACTACCTCGGGCAGGACACTGCCGGGACCGGCCCGGAGAAGCCAAGGGCTTGTCCCGCAGCACCTCAGTCAAGGACAGGCCAGACAAGGGAGGGCTGGTGAGGGACCCACAGGGCAAGAAAGGGGTGAGGGCTGTACTGCAGCCCTGGAGGCTTCTGGGTCTCAGCCCTCGGGAGAGCGGGGAGGGCTCACCATCCTGAACCGGCAGGGGATGTCACTGCGGAACACGCCCGACTCCAGGGCCTCCACGTGGCCACCCACATAGGTCTCGGCGTCCAGCACGTGGCCATCATCGGTCAGCTTGTTAAACTCCTGCTCCTGCTTGTTGGGGAAGATGATGTTGGCATGGAAGGCCTGCACCATCAACAAGGCCTCACACAGCGTCCCGGAGCCCTTCCGCAGCACCTGCGGGGGAAAAGCCAGACTTCAAACCAAACGCCAAAATCACACAGCTGCATCCACGGCAGCCGCCGGGGACAAGCTCCGAGGGCGGCGGGCTGACACCGGCACACGGGGCCGGGAGACGCACTGACCTCGTCAGGCTCCATGGGGATAATGGTGCAGAGGGCGAATATGAAGGGGTGGACGTACTTCATGTACAGGTAGTACGTGGCCACCGCGTCTGACACCGAGTATGTGGCCAGAGTCTGAGGAGAGAACACAGGGCGGTAAGAGCGACCAGGAGCCGGGCAGGCACCGTGTGGGAGCTACAGGTAAAGGCCGTGAGGAGAGGCGCGTGCCTGGGGCTGCTCGGTGGCCATCCGGCACATGTCTTCAGGGTCCAGCTCCACAGGGTCGTAGCCCAACTTGGCTTTGGCAGCCGCCTTGAGGTTGTGACTGCCCACAGGAAGGTAACTGTCCCTCTTCACCCACCTCGGAACAAGAACACGTGCAAAGGTCAGAGATGGCTCTGAGACACAGCCCACGCACTGCGAGAGGCAGCCCCGCTGGACACGACACAGAAAGACGGCTCGTCCCAACAGATACGCCCAGGATTGCCACCGAGACCCCGCACGCCACAGGCGCCTCGCGAAGCCTCTATCCCAGATCCAGGTAATCTCACAGATACGCCCACAAACACAAGGAAACGCCAGTCTCCCGAGTCCCATGGCCTCCCTCTGTCCCTTGTGGAGAGAGAACGCTGAGCAGGAGGGAGCCCTCAGCCCCTCCAGCTTGTCCCATGGGACTGCCAGTCTGCCCTGCTCTCCCTGCTCAGGCGCTCTTCTTAACCTCCTCTCTGCTTACACAGTCCCTTCGGCACGGAAACCGGGGGCTACCCTGCGCCCCTCACCCTCACACCTGTCTGCAAATCCTCCCTGTGAGGCAGCTCCGCGACGGATGTGGTCGTGTCCCTGGCGGCCACAGCTCTCTCTTGACTGCATCAAGTCTCCCCTCCCTCAGCCTCCGGACCCTTGGCCGTCCTCACTCCTAGAAGTGCCCCTGGGATCTCCCAATGTCGCCGCCTCCTCTGAAGCCCCCTCCCGTCCTTTTTCTTCTCTTCTGGAATCCGTTGATCACCACGCCCCCTGCAAGTGGCGTTCCCAGGCCTGCTTCTACCTAGAACCCACCCTCCTGGTCCAGAGCCCACCCCAAACCCTGAGAACCAACATTCCCTGTGTCCCAGGTACCCCTGCCCCCCGCCCAGGTCTGTGGATGCCCAAGTCCACCCCTCTCCTCACTCCCATCTGCCCCCTCCGGCCCCCACCATAATGCCAGGCCCCCCCAAGGTAAAATCTGCCTCCCCACAGGGTACAGGAGGCCCACAAAACCTCCTTTCTCTCCAGCCTGGACACCCCTGGCTGCAGCAGCCTCACCTCCGTGGGGAGCTCTCGCAGCACCGGGGCCTGACTCAACCCGGCCTCTTTCTGTTCTGGCTTCCCCAGCCCGAGGCCTGACACTGATGTGTTTGCTGGTGGAAGGAGTAATGAACACACAAGGGAAGACAACACGTCCCCAGACCCAGCCACAGCCGCTGTCCTTGAAGGTGATGGAGCTGCAACACTGGCCACCATCCTCCCTCAAAGGGACGCAGACAGGGCAAGGGTGTGCAAGAAGGGAGCCTTGGACCCGCACACAGAAAGCCCCCTAAGACAGCGCCAGGAGCCGCCGGGCCTACCTGAGACAGTCCATGTGGATGCACTGGGATGCCTTATACTCCCCCTGGCTGTCCTTCTGGAACCCTATCTCCTGGTACGTGCTCAGCCCGTGGACCGCCGCTCTGGCCTCCACAAACGGCCTGGGGATGAGGGCAGATAAAGGAGCGCACGGCAGGTATTCTTCAGCTCCCTCACATACAGAAAGACTGCCCCACAAGACTCCCGAGCAAACCCAGGAACCCCCCCCCACCTCTCCTCTACATCTTAACCACTTCTAAGTATACAGCTCGTTAGCGTGAGCACGTGCACAGCGCCACACAACATCCCCTCCCCGACACACTCCAGTTACTCGCAAACTAGACGTCAGACTCACCAGTCAAAAAAGTCCCCATTGTAGGTGACCATGATGGTGGGTTTGGCCTCTTGGACGTGTTCAAACCACCTCTGGATTAGATGGACCTGAATTCAATGATTCATAGCAGTCAGCGGATTTGTGAGTCTCTTCTTCCAGCTACTTCCAACCACCCCTCCCAAAATTTCGGAAAAGCAGGCTGTATCTCATGCTGTATCTCATTTCCACACCCACCCTGTGCCCCCAGTGTGAACGAGGACCATACCGCCAGGAACCCGGACCAGCAAGCTGCCATTGTGGTTAAATGAGCACTGAGGCCTCAAGAGTCAGGGGGCTCTTCTTCCGGTATCACCCCAAACACCAGGGAGTTTCCCACATGACACCTCTTTACCTCGTCGGGTTCATTGAAGACACAGAAGGGTCCCTCATACTCTGGCTTGGGGGTGAACTCGAAATCTCCAACATCCTCTGACACTATCTCCCTGTTGGTGATGAGGTAGCCCTGGGAAGCGTGTGCGCAGTCGGTGTGAGTTAGGACACAAAAAGCCAAACACACCTCCCCACACTCGGCACAGAAGCTCCTGCGACAAGAGTCTGCAGCAACGGGAGGCCCCTCGCCCACCAGGAGCTGCAGCCCCTAGACCCCAAACGTGTCAGACTCAGATTGGAAGGCAGGGGCACGGCTTGTTTCTTCACTTTCCTCGACTCAACTCACTTATTTTCACCGAAAAAACACCAGCCACAGGCTGCATGCTGCTCCCAGGAAGCGTACACCCCAAGAGGCACCACTTACCTGACCGTCAATCATATAGGAAATCATCATAATCTGGTCAGTCTCAGCGTCTGGAAACTTGAGGGGCAGTTTGGTTGTCTCGATGTCAAATGCCAAAACCACAGGGTCCTGCAGGGACATCTCATTAAGTTGGACGTAAACCAAGCTGAGCTCTGGAGACGCCAACGGTCTTCCCGACACCCACCACCTCCACCTCCAGCTGCTAAAACAAGAGCCAAGCAGCCACAGAGAGAGGTTCCAAAAGAAGCGAGACAGGCATTTTGGGTCGACTAACCTATGTCAAGAACACCACGATTCACGGAGGGTATGAAATCTTAAACACCTATGAGAGGCTAAAGCATGATGGAAAAAACCTAGAATTACAGAGCACTTGAGTCACAAAGTACTTTAAAATCATGACCTCCTTTTGACCTTTACGATAACCCACACGGGAGACTGTGCTAGAGTCAACATCTCCACTTTGGAAATGAGAAAACAGAGTACAGACTTGCCCAAGATCACAAATGTGTTCCTGAACCAAAGCCTTCCACATACGAATCTGCTTTTCACCCCATCACGTCGCTACCAACCATCCAAAATGGAAGTCGGAGCTCTCCTTTGAAGTTCAGATCCAGCCTAGCTCAAACAAGGACATCACATGGTGACATACAAGCACTAAGTGAAATCACACCTCATCAGAAACCGACAAAAAAGAAAAAGGAAAAAGATTTCTCTACAACTTTTTTAAGAAAGTATTTGGGGAAAAAGAAGAAAGCAAATCTCTGAATTGTATTCATTCTTCAGCACCGAATTAGATCTCTCTAGAAACAAGTGGAAAAGCCAGGATGGAGGAAACGCAAGCAGTACTTACGGGTCGTTCAACAAGGTCATCTCGGCGGGTGATTTCCACAGGGAAGGCATTTCCTCGGTACCTGACGTTGTACCAGTGAGCCTGCGGGACGTGCAGCGTGTTTATCAAGAGTCTGCGTCTGTCCCAGGAGGGGTGTTTCTCTTCAGTGTCACCTCCTGACCGCCAGGGGCTGCCCGAAAGCGACGGCCCACTCACCACGTGGATCTTCAGGTCAATGGAGAGGCGGATGTGATAGGGCACATCATACTCTCGCATGTCCACGATGTTGTCCAACTGGTCAGTGACCTTCTTAGAGGCTTCCTCTTCGTCAACAACCACACTGCCCCCTTGCAGAACACTGTGAAACAGAGAGAGGATACTCCTAACTACAGTCTGCTGGGGGACGGCGCAGGGGGGACCAGAGTCCATGTGGAGTAAACACAAAAGGTAGAAGGTGGCTAAGATGACCAGGACAGGCTCTTCTTAAAGAATTAGTGGGGCGGGGCGGGGGGGGGGGGGGGGGACGGTTGGCAGGGATGCTGGGGTGCTCAGTCGGTTAAGTATCTGACTCCTGATTTTGGCTCAGGTCATGATCTCTCGGTTCATTAGTCTGAGCCCCGTGTCAGGCTCTGCCCGGACAGCGTGGAGTCTGCTTGGGATCTCTCTCTCCCTCTCTGTGCCCCTACCCTGCTCATGTTCTTTCCCTCTCTCTCAAAAACAAACAAATAAAAAAAAAAAAAAATCCTTTAAACAAAAAGGACGACGTTGGATGACAGCCTCCCACAAGCAGCAGGCTACGGGCAGGAAATTCAGTGAGAGCTCCGAACACGTACTTTATGGGATGTACATTACATCCCAATTAGAAACAAAGAAAGGAAAATGCTCTGTTACTTGGGAGGCACATGTACAGATGTGAACCACCCTGGCTGACCTTGTTTCCCCATCAAGAATGAGAGTCATGGGGTGCCTAGGTGGCTCAGTTGATTAAGAGTCTGACTTCAGCTCAGGTCATGATCTCACGGTCCATGAGTTCGAGCCCCGCGTTGGGCTCTGTGCTGACAGCTCAGAGCCTGGAGCCTGCTTTGGATTCCGTGTCTCCCTCTCTCTCTGACCCTTCCCCGTTCATGCTCTGTCTCTCTCTGTCTCAAAAATAAACATTAAAAAAAATTTTTTTTTTTTTTAAAAGAACAAGGGTCACAGGAACACGTCCACCCTGCAGGAGTGTCGTGAGGTAACACTCATAGAGCTCTCTGCGTGGCACAGCAGCTGGTAAGTAGCAATTTTCAGTACCATAATTACCTTATCATTGGAAAGCAGGAAATCACAGTCACTAGAATATTAACTCTAATATCAGCCCAGTAAGCTTCAGAACACTAAATGGACTATTAAAGGGGAAAAAAAAGACGAGTTTTAGAGAAAAGGCTTAGGCCTCTGGGTACACCTTGCAATACTATAAAAGGTAATTATACTGGGGGCAGGGGGCAGGTGCAGTGCAGAAATGTTCAGGGTCCCAAATTGATCTTTTTTCAGAGAATATGATTAGCTCTCTTGAAGTCTTCATAAGTTTTAATTAGCCAAGATTTCCTCGCCTTTTCTTTATTTATTTTGAGAGAGAGACAGAGAGTGAGCTAGGGACGGGGGGAGACAAAATCCCAAGCAGGCTCCATACTCAGTGTGGAGCCCAACGAGAGGCTCAATCTCATGACCTGAGCCAAAACCAAGAGTCGGACACTTAACTGACTGAGCCACCCAGGCACCCCAAGATTTCCTCTTCTTAATCTCTTATCCTGTTTCCTATTATTGTTGATATCTAAACACTTGATGAACAGAGTTGGGCGTCCTATATTTACATTTTTCTGTATAACACCCAAAGTTTTCTAGAGAAGATGTGCTATGTAACTCCAGGCATGCAGTAAACTCTGAAGGCAGCTTGACACTTGTCATAAGCCATGAAAACAGACTGAAGCGAAGTGGTGTGCCTAGGAATCCAAAATGTCTCTGTTACAGCAACTCAATTTTAGAGCCACAAACCCACCGCTATGTAAGAAAAGAGGAAGAGCTCAAATGTAAGCCAAGAAACCACCATTTCTTTAACAAAAATGTAGCACATAAGAAATTCTATCTAGGGGCACCTGGGCGGCTCAGTTGGTTAAGCGTCTGACTTTGGCTCAGGTCATGATCTCACGGCTCATGAGTTTAAGCCCCGCGTTGGGCTCTGTGTTGACAGCTCAGAGCCTGGAGCCTGCTGCAGATTCTATGTCTCTCTCTCTCTCTCTCTCTCTCTCTCTGGCCCTCCCCCTGCTTGTGCGTTCATGCTCTCTCTCCCTCTCAAATATTAATAAGAAAGAAAGAAAGAAAGAAAGAAAGAAAGAAAGAAAGAAAGAAAGAAATTAATTCTATCTAATTGCTTGAAAGTGCTTCCACACTGGACAAGCCAATCCTTATGGTAACTTCACCACTGGGTTTTCCTACCTCCCATCCATCTTGCCCCTCGGGACACACTCCAGGAACCCGTCCGTGTGGACTCACTGGCTGCTTACAACAGGTAAGCTCACCTGGACAGCATAGCTGTGTAGGCATCACTGGCGTGGCCCTGCTCCCGGCTCTTCCTCACGGCAGGGGAGATGTCCTTCCTCACTCTGACAAGGTCCTCCACCGTGTTGAAGGACAGCTTAATGTAATTTCGCTTCAAACCCACCAAGTGATTTGGCTAAAAAATGAAGAGATTGTGCTCATGAGCTCAAGAGAAAAAAGACTTTATTGGGGAAAGAAAATAAGGGGAGAACGACTCAAAGGTAAACCCACGAATGGAAGAGTCAGCAAGTCCAAAGCACCTTGTCCAACTCTGCGTGTGGCACCAACTATGCCACTGGGCTTCTCCAGGACATACGGACAGTCACCGAAGCCCCGCCACCCGTACCACCCCACAGGTGCTAAACTTGGCCTCCTCCCATCTCACCCATCTCACCCCGTGTGCAGGGCAGACCCAGCCTCATTTATCCTGGAAGGGCCAAGTGGTACTCACCAAGTCCAGATCCTCTTTGGGGACAGTCTCTACTTTAGCAATTTTACCCTGAAACTTCTTGGAGAGAAAAGATGAAACTTCTCGCTCACAACCCTAAATTGAGATCAGAGTGAAAGGACTTTCTACAGTGAAATCTGTCTTCCTGGCCCGTTTCCCTAGAGGCCCCTTTACGTTCAGTTCCGAAGCTCCCCATATTTGAGGCTCAGGTCATGTGACCTGACTCTACTAACCACACTTACCTTTCTGGTTGCAACGTAGAAATATGGCTTGTAGGGCAAGGCCACCTGCAAAAGCCACCGACCATTCAGAGGCAGCAAGAAAGAAAAAAGGGAGACGAGTGAAGACACGCTGTTTGCTATTATACTCGTGAGCAGCCTGGATCCGATGCACCCTTGCCCTTGACACCTCTTAAAAGATGCTGAAGGGGCACCTGGGTGGCTCAGTCAGTCGAGCTTCCGACTTCGGCTCAGGTCATGATCTCAGGGTCGGTGAGTTTGAGCCCCGCGTCGGGCTCTGTGCTGACAGCTCAGAGCCTGGAGCCTGCTTCAGATTCTGTGTCTCCCTCTCTCTCTGACCCTCCCCCATTCATGCTCTGTCTCTGTCTCAAAAATAAATAAACATTAAAAAAATTAAAAAAAAAAAAAAAAGGTGCTGCAGCAGGAAATTAAGAGCTGCACATATGGCAGGGGCAAAAGTCTGAGACAGACGACACTGCTCTTCCAGTCTGTCCAAGCTGGCTCCTCTTATGACATCCTAAATGGTGACCCATGTGGCTCCAAGGGACCCGTGTCCCTGACAGCTCCCAACCCCTCTCCTCACAGCTACCACTTTGGACCCAGCTACACCTCATCACTTGAGTGGGTTTTAGCTTCTTGGGGTTCAGGGGCTTACCTTAAATCTGCTCCCGTCATCTTGAATAAAGTAGTAATCCACCGCACTGACCAGGCGTTTATCTTCATCTAGAATCTCGGTCTACGAGAGAACCAGCCAGCACAGGCACCTTACCCGCCGCACAGTCCAAGACCCCTCTTGCTTTTCACTCTCTGGGAAACTGAGCACAAAAACAAACCCTTTCTCCCTGCCCCGCCCCCGTGTAAACATCCCGCAGCCCCATTCACAAGAACCGCATCGCAACACCTTTCAAATGAGGGTTTCTCTCAATCCCCCCCTCATCCCTGAAAACTTCATTCTTGTGGGTTAACAGGGACACCCTTCACCCTGGTCTTCCCCGTAGCCCCTACACGACCCAGCGGTGTGAAAGAGGGAAGTCGGAGAGCTACAAACAGTGCCGTCTCCGCCGGTATCCCCCACGCTGCCAAGGCCAAGGCTGCTCCGAGGGCCGCAGCTGCCCTCCTGAGCGGGACGAGGCCCGAGAAAAAGCCCAGGTGCTTACGGGGTGCATGTTGATGAGCCAGCCCGTCTTCTCACCAGGCTCCTTGAGTCTCTCAAAACCAAAGCGCAAATCCATCTTATCTGTCCACTGACTGCGCTCCAGGCGCTTAAGTGCTGAGACAGAGGAAGAGGGGCCATCGTCCCTGCACGAAAGGAGGGAAATTCGTCTTCACCAATCACGACGCCATCTATTCCCACAACCCTCCGTCCACCCAGCGTGACCATTTTGGATGTGACACAGGAGATGCGTCCCCCAAAACACCTCACGTGTGGCAGAACAATTCATTAAGACAACATATGTCACGGGAAACGCGACAGGCAGGATCCGCAAAACACGCTGGGCTCTGTAACCAGAGCACTAATAAAAACAATCGTGGGGCGCCTGAGGGGGCTCAGTGGTTGAGCGTCCAACTTTGTCTCAAGTCGTGACCTCGTGGTTTGTGAGTGTGAGCCCCGCATCGGGTTCTCTGCTGGCAGCACAGAGCCTGCTTCAGATCCTCTCTACCCCTCGCTCGCTCTGTCTCTTTAAAAAAATAAACTAAAAAAGAAAAACTTAAAAAAAAACAATCCTGACTGGACACTGCTGCCTTATGGGATACTAAAAATGCACCAAGTCCAGCATTGCGCTCCTGGGCACTTACCCCGGAGAAAAGAAACCCACGTTCACACACACACTTGCGCGTGACTGTGCCTAGCAGCTCACTCATGATAACCCAAAGTGGAAACCACCCAGGGACTCCTTAACAGGTGAGTCATCAACCTAGGCTGTATCCTTCCCATGCAATACTATTGGTCAAGAAGAAGGAACAAACTTACCCATCAAGGGTATTATTCAGAGTGAAAAAAGCCAACCCTCTAAAATCACACACTTCACAATTCCACGGAGACAGCATCCTTGGAGTAAAACCAGAGTGGACAAGAGTAGTGGCTGGCATGGATGAGGAAGAGGGAGGAGCGGAGGCGGCTGTGGCCACAAAAGGGCAGCAGGAGCGATCCGTGGGCTAGAACTGTTCTGCGCCTTGATTGTGGTGGTGGTCACATACGATGTGCACACACGCGAGTAAACACACACACACACACACACACACACACACACACGAGTGTCCATGCACTGCATGCACGTCAATTTCCTGGTTGCAACCTTGTGCTTTAGCAACTAAGATGTTACCCCCAGGGTGAACCTTATGGCTTAGGGGTGCACGCGATCTGTGTGTCATTTCTTACAACTGCTTGCGAATCTACAATTAACTCAAAAAGCTGTTTCTTTGTATTTTTATTTTTAAAATGACCGTTCTGAAATTTATTAGTCTGTAAAGTGAAATCAACGTTATCCACCACAACAATGAGCCCGCAAAGCCCGGCAGCGCAGTACACAAGCGAGAGTCCTGATGACCGATCTGGCCTGGATTCTAGTTCTGCCAAAATCGAGCGTGACAATTAAGTCAGATGATGCACGTGATGTATACAGTGGGTGCTCAATAAACAGCACTTGGGATACTCATCAAAGGTCAACACAAATACAAGGGAGTATGTCTCTCGTCTGTAAGGGAAGATCCTACGCTAGCGGCGCTCGCTGAAAGCCAACACTCGAACGACCCACTCCGTCCACGCGGAGAGCCGGGGAAGCGCTCCGGGAACTCGGCCCGCGCCCCGCGCCCGCTCAGCCTCCGCGCTCCGCCCCCCCCCCCCAACCTCCGCACCCCCCGCGCCCGCAAGGCCCCCGTCTGCACCAGGCGGGAGCGGAGCGAGGGGCGCGCGCACGCCGCGGTCTGCACGAAGCCGTCCCCCACCGGCCCGCGTTACAAACCCAGGGAGGCGGCCCCACCTGGTGCGCCGCCACGTCGCCAACCACAGACGTTCCCACACCGACCTCGGAGCGAAGCGCACGGAAACCCAGTGCGAGCCCGGGACCGACGCGCCGCACCGAGGCGTCCTGAGCGGGGCCGCCGCGGCCGCGCGCCCCAAACGCCCGCCGCCCACCCGCCCGGACGGCCCGGCGCCCCTCACCGGCTGGCCTCGCCGTCCGCGCCGGGTTCCGCGCGCCGCCGCCCGCTGTTCCTCAGAACCATCGCGCCGCGCTCGCACCGCCCCGGCTCTCCCGGAGAAATTTGGCGCGCTCCCCCCAACTCTCGCGAGAGACCGGAAGCGCCCGCCGCTCCCTCTGGAGGCTCGCCCCGCCCCGCCCCGCCCCGCCCCGCCCCACCGAGCTCCAATGGCCACGGCCGCCCGAGGGGTGGCGGCGGGATAGGGACTCAGGGAAAAGTGTGCGGAGGCGGTCGCCGCGCAAGGCGGGGTCTGTCCCCGGCCGCGCTGCGTGCCGCGGCGGGGCGGGAAATGTCAGGCCGTCCCCGCCTGGTGCGGGGTCGTGGGGCCCCGGAGGGCGCGGAGCGCGGTAGGCGATGGTGTCGGCGGCGTCGAAGCTGCGGGCGGAGGCCGGGCTCGGGGCGCTCCCGCAGCGGGCGCTCGCCCAGTACCTGCGCCTTCTGCGGCTCTACCCTGTGCTCACCAAGGCGGCCACCAGGTCGGCGCGCAAGGGCCGCGGAGGGAACGGGACCGGGCGGGGGGCGGCCCGGAGCTCGGGGACCCAGCCACGTAGATGCATCCTGTGCAGGGATTTGAGTGCGAAAGGCAAAATGTCCGGGTGTCAGAATGACCTCCCAAAGGCCTTCGGTTAGCCCGAGAGCTCAGCAGAGGCGGCTTGGTGCATTCGGTCCTCACAAGTAGTTACCAGGGGCCAGACCGAAGGAAGGCACAAAGCGAAGGGCTCCAGGCAGACCTCCTGCCCTGGACGTGACCTCCTGCCCTGGAGGTGACCTCCGGCCCAGCTTCTCCGCGGGCGGTCGAAGCCTGACCTGCGCTTGTTCTGAGGTTAGAGTGGCTCAGGAGCGACGTGTTAAGATTTGGTTTTTTTAGTCAGCTTTGCATTCGGCAGAAAGGTGACAATCCCCCTCCGCCCTCCGCACTCCCCCCTCCCCCGTCTGCTGGTCAGTTGCACCCTTTTATAAGTTTGTCCGCTTTTGTTAAAGCCAGCTTTTCATAAGTAGGTACAGCACGCTTCCTGCGTGTCAGGCATCAGCAGCAATCAAGAGGGTAGGGACCCTCAAAGGCGTTTCTGTTCTAGTGAAAGAGTAGACGAGAAACAGATAAATACATAGCAGAGATGAAGTGGTCGGGGAAGGTGACATTTGAACAGGAGGCCTGGATGAAGGGAGGGAACGAGGGGAGCCAAACCTCCCTGGGCAGAGGGTACTTCAGGTGCAAAGATCCCGAGGGAGGAGCAAGCTAATAATGGAGGGGCGGAAAGAAGACTGTGTTGCTGGAGAAATGAAAAGCCGAGAAAGGAAGCAGATGAGAAAGAGGTAGCCAAGGATCAGCTCAAGAAGGTGCTTATCACCCATGCAAAGAATTTTGACATTTTTAGCCCACAGAGCTTATCAGAAGGTACCTGCAGACCAAGCCTTGGAGCAACCGGGCCTGTCTCCACCTCTCTACTGACATTTCTGTTGTGATCACTGTAGTTTACATGCGGGTGTAAGAAAGAATACAGGGAGGTCCCTCGCACACTTTGCCCAGTTTCCCCCATGGGTAACATTTTGTAAAAGTGTAGCACAATATCACAGCCAGGCACTGGCACAGACACAGTCCACAGGTCAGATTTTCCTGGCTTTCGTTCTGCTATCCCCACCTTTTGACATAGGGACCTTACACTGGGGCTGCCTTAAAAACCTGCTTTAGGGGCGCCTGGGTGGCTCAGTCGAGCGTCAGATTCTTGATTTCAGCTCGGGTCATGATCCCAAGGGTCGTGAGCCCTGCGCCAGGCTCCGTGCAGAGTGTGGAGCCTGCTTGGGATTCTCTCTCTCTCCCTTTGCCCCTCTCCACCACTTGCGCTCTCTCTAAAAAAATAAAAAATTAAAACTAAAAACCTTCTTTAAAAAGGACTCCTCTCGGGGCGCCTGGGTGGCGCAGTCGGTTAAGCGTCCGACTTCAGCCGGGTCACAATCTCACAGTCTGTGAGTTCGAGCCCCGCGTCGGGCTCTGGGCTGATGGCTCGGAGCCTGGAGCCTGTTTCCGATTCTGTGTCTCCCTCTCTCTCTGCCCCTCCCCCGTTCATGCTCTGTCTCTCTCTGTCCCAAAAATAAATTTAAAAAAACGTTGAAAAAAAAATTTTTTTTTAAATTAAAAAAAAAAAAAAAAAAAGGACTCCTCTCTACCCACCCCACCATGATCTCAGAACAGCCACGCTAAGTACATGCAGGAATGGCCCCCCTCTTGCTGGTTGCCCCGTTTTCTGACGACATCTCTGTCCACAGTGGCATTTTGTCAGCACTTGGGAACTTCCTGGCCCAGGTGATGGCGAAGCAGCGGAAAAAAGAAAACTCCCAAAAGCTAGATGTCAGTGGGCCTCTCAGATACGCCATTTATGGGTGAGTTTCACAAAGGGGCTGAACTAACCAGCAGCAGACTAACCATGACAAAGCTAGGGTATCAAGACCAAGTCTCTGAAATAACCTAATTTTGAGAAATAATTTTTAAAAAGCGTTGAAGTAATCATGGGGAAAAAGCCAGAATGATGGGTAACATTAACTTGTTTTATGGTTTTCATTTTGAATCGCATGAGTGGGGGCGGCTGTCCTCATTGGGCCGAGAGATCTGAGGGCAGATAATTCACCTGAACCTAAATTAGACTTTCAGACACAAAGACCGTGAAAGAGGAAAACTACTCAAATATTGCCAGTTGTTTCTGTTATTTTCATAGCTTAAACAACCAGAAAATAAATACTTAGGAATCCTGAAAAATGTCCAGTTTCGGAATCACTTTTGGAACTGCAAAGAACACAGAGATTCAGGAGTTTTACCCAATTAAATCCACGTCACGTTCTCCGGCCAACAATAGTGTTTGTATAGATGGATTATTTTGAAGTCGTGTTTTGTTTTTGATCTAAAACTCACAAATATCCCTTCGTCTTCGGAAGCCCTCTGGTTGCAGCCACCACAGCTGTCCTGTAATGTAGATAAAGAGAAGCCATAATCCTCCTGGAGGGAAGGAGGGAGTCAGGATCACCTGAGAGGCCTCACCCACTCAGGGTTTATGGCGTTGACTTCCGTTCCCTCTCACTGAGGACCCTGCTCCCGGCCACATAACCTGTGGCAGGACAGGAAGCCACAGCTGAGAACCACTTGTTTAAGGACGTTAGTGTCAAAAATGGGAAGACCCTTAGGTCCCTACCCCCCATTTTATTGCTGAATCTTACGGAACTGTGGATGTGTTTTACCAGCAGATGGCGTGGCTGGGTTCAGTTCTGTCCCAAGCGTTCTACACTTGGGAATGCACAGTAGCAGGACAGACTAGCCAGTGCCCAGCACCAGGCTTCACTCTTGCTAACTACCCAACAGGGTTTGCTGAGAAGCTCTAATACCAGGGGTGCCCCCACTTACTTACTACTGAGCACCTCCTCTGAGCCAGGCCACGTTCTAGGCGCTGTGGACACAGCAGCGATGAGACAGACACAATCCGTCTCGTGACGCGTACCTGTAGCAGGGCGAAGAGGGCACCACGTGACTAAACAAATGAGATGAGGACATGTAGTGATAAATGCTATGAAGGCAGTGAAACAGGACCTGGAATTGAGAGTGGCTGAGACAGCAGCTGGTGCGTTGTCCCGAACAATGAGGAGGTCTCCAAGCTGACAGTGTTGAGAAGGAGCTGGCCGCGTGAAGATCGATGGGGGATCTGGTCTATCAGGGACAAAAGACAATGCTTGAAGCAGATTCAAAGAAAGCCTGCTTTCTAGAAGGACCACACATACCTGTGTGGTCAGGGATGGGGGGCCCAGGGAGCAAGGCTTAGGACCTGGGGTTGGGGGGGTGAAGCTGGACCCAAGAAGGACACATCCAGGAAATGGCAGTCCTGCTCACCCCCGCTGCGGGGCCTCAGGTTCTTCTTCACAGGGCCACTGAGTCACTTCTTCTACCTCTTCATGGAGCACTGGATCCCTTCTGAGGTCCCCTGGGCTGGGGTCAAGAGGCTCCTCCTGGACCGCCTCCTCTTTGCACCGGCCTTCCTGTTGTTGTTTCTCCTCGTCATGAACTTCCTGGAGGTTGGTCGCTGCCTTAGTACTTGCGATAGCTCTTTGCGGGGCACAGCGATTCTTGACCTGGCACCCGTGGGTGGAATTCAGAGGGTCTGTGAACTTTCCGGCACACCAAAATTGAAACTCCTCTCTCTTGTTTTTATGAATGTCAGACACAAACCCCAGTCATATTGGCGGTACCTGTCGGTCCGCAGTAAGAAATCACGGAGGTCTTGATATCACACATCCCAAAATATCTTTTATGTTTCTGGACCCCCTGCACCTGGTTTCAAGTCTCGTCACTGAATGTGTTAAGGAAGCACATACACCGGTCTATCATAAGATTCTTTTTTTAAAACAAATTTTTTTTTAACGTTTATTTATTTTTGAGACAGAGACAGAGGACGAACGGGGGAGGGTCAGAGAGAGCGAGACACAGAATCTGAAACAGGCTCCAGGCTCTGAGCTGTCAGCACAGAGCCCAACGCGGGGCTCGAACTCGCAGACTGCGAAATCGTGACCCGAGCCAAAGTCGGCTGCTTAACCGACTGAGCCACCCAGGCGCCCCAATAAGATTCTTTTCTGAATATTTTGGTAGCTGTATTCAGTATAGTTCCCTGGTAATCTTATATATGTTATATAAACAGGATTCTGAGAAGGGGGTCTGTGGGACTCACGACACAGAAGTTTCAGGCCCCTAATGGTATCGCAGAAGCCTGTGCTAATTCAGTGCCTGAACATCATAAGTGCTCTGAAGAGGTTAAAAAGAAGCCGTTAGAAAACCTGAGGTAGGAAGCAAAGGATACCCACATTAGAAGTGAAGGTACAGGAGTGTCTCTTTTTTTCCTTCTAGCTACGAAAGGAATATATTTTTCATTAATAGACAAAACCCCTAAATCCGCGTATCGTATGTTACCAAGGTGTGTAAAGCGCCCAACATAAATGCCTTGTGTTGGACCACGTTATACCACACACACGATAGATGCTTCTGCATCTGCATTAAAAAATTTTTTTTTTAATTTGAATATAGGTGACCCACAATGTTATGTTAGTTTCAGGTGTGCAGCACAGTGACTCAACTTCTCAATACATTACACTATGCTCACCGCAAGTGTCAGCATACGACTCTGTTAAAATATCGCTTTCTCTCTTCCCTGCGCTGTGCCGACATCTAGCATTTCTTGATCATAGACATCATGTTTGGACCACACAGTGTTTGCTAGTCCACCGTATGTCCGTCCCTTTTCCAAAAAGGCTGTCCTCAACGTGTCCTCCCTGCGGTGGTACAGAGTAATACAAACGGCGGACATTTATGAGCGCTTGTTCCAAGCCCCGCGTTGAGCCCTTCGTGTCATTTGAGCCACAAGGCAACCCCATTTTACAGATGAGAAAGCTGAGGCCCATGGCTTAAGTTCTCATAACTTACGAGCCCTTGAATCGAGTCAGACCCAGGCTTTGTGACCCCAGAGCTTCTTTCTCCTCCACGTGAGGTTTGTTTCCCCACATTCTTGACAATCATGGTTATATTTTTCTTTTAGATAGTTTGCAGGTTGATATGTAAAAACAACATATACATCTTTATAAGGTTCAATATCTTTTTATACGCCTCCTATATTCTATGAACTTTGCTTATTTTCTTTTTTTTTTTTTTTTTTTTAATTTTTTTTTTTTTAACGTTTATTTATTTTTGAGACAGAGAGAGACAGAGCATGAACAGGGGAGGGTCAGAGAGAGAGGGAGACACAGAATCTGAAACAGGCTCCAGGCTCTGAGCGGTCAGCACAGAGCCCGACGCGGGGCTTGAACTCACGGACTGTGAGATCATGACCTGAGCCGAAGTCGGACGCTTTAACCGACTGAGCCACCCAGGCGCCCCGAACTTTGCTTATTTTCTATCAGTGTTGGCTTTTTCTCACTGATTGTGTGTTTGTATATATTAAGGAGATCAATCCTTTGCCGCATACAAATTGCAGATATTTTCCCCATTTTTTAGGTGTTTGTCTTTTTTTTTTTTAAATGTTTATTTTTGAGAGAGAGACAGACAGACAGCATGAGCAGGGGAGGAGCAAAGGGAGAGGGAGACACTGAATCCGAAGCAGGTTCCAGGCTCTGAGCTGTCAGCACAGAGCCCAACGTGGGGCTCGAATTCATGAGCCATGAGATCATGACCTGAGCTGAAGTCAGATGCTTAACCGACTGAGCCACCCAGGCGCTCCTAGGTGTTTGTCTTTTAACTTCATATAAAGTTAAACATTTGAAGTTACAAAAATAGTTTATTTATAGTGTGTTTCTCCATGCAGGAGTTTAAAAAATTCATGTATTCAAATATGTGATTCTTTTTCGTTGTGGGTTTCTTTACAGGAAGATACTGGAAATATTCTCTTAAACTTTGTTCTTTTACTCCTATGATATTATGTGCATTTTGACAAATGCAAACATAATAGGAATATTCTATATTTTCCTCCAGTATTCTTATTTTTTTAATTATATGTGGGAGATACACTTGTCTTGTTTCTTCCACTTCAATTGCAAATTATCTCATTGCCATTTATCAAACAATCCCGTGCCTTGAAGTGTCAACTTTATCATATACTGTCATTCTCATATGTACAGGCCATTATCTGGACTCTTCGATCTTTTGCTGGATCCTGTTTCCATCGTATGTCTTTTATTTTTTAGCTTTTAATTACCGTAATTATTAGTATTAATTACCATAGAGTATTTTTTAAATCTTCAGTAATTTAGGCCTCCCCTGTTATTATTTTTCAAGATAGTTATTTTTTATGCACTTATCCTTTCAGATGACATTCAGAATCAACTTATTGGGGCTCATTTTTTAAAAACTCCTGACAAGTTTTGCTTGAAAAACGCATCAATTTTGGAGGCCATTTTGGGAAACACGAACAGCCAGGCCATAAATAGCAGCTCTGGTGCCCGCTGCCAGCAGTACGGGTCACACCACTTAATCAGCTCTGCGAGGAGCGATGAGGGCCTGTGCGGGCAGTGGGCACAGGATGAGCCGCGGGGAGTCTCACCGTCAGCTTTCTGACCAGGTGACTGGCTCCTGATCCCTGCGGTGCTAATGAGACACACAGATGTGCTGTCTCTATACAAATGGAACAAAATCCACAGTTTTCAAAACCATCGTGTTAGGGTTTGGGGCCCTCCAGACCGTGGCACCCCCGCTTCAGTTCTGAGGGCAGTGGTGATCACTTACTGTCCACACTCCCCTCCTTTCCAGGGGAGAGACGCAGCTGCTCTCTCTGTCCAGATAAGAAGAAGCTTCTGGCCGGCGCTGCGCATGAACTGGCGAGTCTGGACCCCAGTGCAGTTCATCAACATCAACTACGTCCCTCTGCAGGTGAGGGCCAGCTGGCACCATGCGGAGCCCGAGGGGGCCTCATCCTCCACCAGCCTTGTTCCTTCTTGGAACGATTGGTGGTTTTCTCTCCGCGCAGAATCATTAGCAGCTTTGGATGTGGACGGGCGAAGCGTGTGTCCACACCTCATCCCTTGGTCCCGGAAACATTTCTGAAAAGCCTCCAGTCCAGGACAGCTCGAGTTTTCCAGGGGCGCAGCGTTGCCAGTGCCTGGCCCCGTGGGTCACAGCTGGGCTTGCGTGCGGGAGTCGAGCGGTGGCCGTGCCCAGCAGGGTGTGGGGCAGAGGCGCGGCCGGCCTTCCCCGCCCCGTGCGCCAGAGAGGCAAGCGGCAGGCAGGACCCTGGGGGCAGGGATGCTGTCGGGGCGCCGCGCACCAGGTTCAGCCCTTCTGGGCACCGGGGGTCGCGGCCCGAGGCAGGCTGCTGAAACTGGGCCTCCACTCTGAGCACGGTGGGAGCCTGGAGGGGCTCTAAGCTGCAGGAAGAGCTCACCAGGGCAAGGCTGAGGGGCCCGCCGCCCTGCGCCGTCTTTACACACCAAGGACAGCCCACCTGTGTCCAGCCCCAAGACCACGCCCAGGGCTAGCGATCTGGAGGCGGGGCTTGGGCAGCGTCTGCCCACGGCCGTGGGTGTATTACAGCCTCAGAGCAAGGATTTCCAACTGCATCTTAGGAGTACACTGCAGCCTTCCTACGCTCCCTCCCTCCCGTGAGGGTCACGCAGGGCAAGCTCTCACCCACCAACAAAACGCAGCAACGCTCAGGCCATGTTTCTGTCCGGGGAAGCCCTGTAAAGACCCAGTGCCTGGGGTTTGGGGGAGAGCTAGTCACATAGGCACCCTCTGCCTGGTGCTTACCAGAATTCCAGACTCCCAGAAGGAGAGTCAGTGCTCAGCAGAACTGCTTTGTTTTAGCGAGCAGTCCAAGCACAGAGGCCATTCTTATCCGTTGGGGAAAGGTAGGAACCCACAGGAACTCTAAGTTCCCAGAGCCCAGGCAAGGGCTAGCCTCTCCGACGGGCCTTTCCAAGGAGAGCAGCCTCAAGCTTTTTTTGCACACCATTTAAGTAACCTACTTGGTTTCCCCCAGTTCTGAGGCAGAACTCCCTGGAGCAGAGCTCCATTGCAAGGATGGGAAGAGGGAGAGAGGTGCAGGCTGGGTGGTCACACACACACACACACACACACACCAAGGAGTAGCAGAAAACCAGAAGGTGGCAGTGACACAACCACAGTCACTGCAGGGAGTTAAAGGAAAATGAAAATCAGTTTCATTGACTTTAACAACAATCCTCATCAGTGACCTTCCCAGGAGCAATTTCAGTGGCTCCATGAGGGCTGAAGCCAGACTGCTGTGAATTGAGCAGTGGGTGGGGAAGTAGAAAAGAAATCGTTAAGTCTGCGAAGTTCTCTCAAGAAGTGTGTGACGAGGTGGGGAGAAGTGATGGGAGAGGGTCTCTGAAGCTTGGAGAGGCCATATTCTACCCTAAAGAGGGTGCACGGGGTTTGGACACAGGCAGAGGGATGCTTTGGACAGAGGCTCTTCTTTACTAAGACAAGAGAGTGGTGCCTGTTCACTGGTGACCTCCCATCCATACCTCTTTCCCTGGGGAAGGCAGAGGCCAGGGCGGGGCCACACTGAGGCAAAAGGAGGTAGGATGGGTACTTCGAGGAGAGAGGAGGGGCAAACCTGTAGAGGACGGCAGAGGGAGCCGACTGGAGACCCTCGTGTGCGTGGACCTAGGGCCCCAGCGTGGCAGGGGAGCAGGGAGAATGGAGCTTTGCCAAGGAGTATAACCAAGGAACAGGAAGGGAAGGCAATGAGGGCTTTGGGCCTTGTATTCTAATGTATGTAGCAAAGGAAATAGACACAGAAAGGCAGAAGGGCTGAGGATGTGAAGGGGTCTGTGGATGGGAGAGTAGGAGAGCCTGGAAAATGGAACCCTTCTGGGCACCCTGGGGACAGAGCGCCAGGAGGCTGTGGTCACGGTTTCCATTTGAGGTGGTCGCAGGCAAGTGCCTAAGGGGCAGTGAAGCTTATTAAGCAAATACTGAGCACCTACTATATGCCCCACTGTTCTAAACTCTAGGGGTACAGTGATTAACAAGACAGATCAGACTGCTACTTTCATGGAGCTTATATGCCAGGGAGACTCCCTGACTAAAGGCATTTCAGGTGGGAGTACATCCATGAGAGCATCAAAGCAGGGTAATGGCTTGGGGTGGGGGGGCTGGCGGCCACCAGTGGGCTGGGTGAGGCCACCACTTGACCAGTCCTGGGCTGGGAAGCTAAGCCAGGAGCTAGTGCTCAGCGAAGGAGGATGTGGGACAGTTCTCGTCAGTTTCCCCTCCTGGCCTGTAACATGGCTAGGCAGAGTCCTGCTCACCCCTCCAGCACGGTGCTCAGTACAAAGTAAGGCTCAGTGAATACAGTAGTAGGCGGATGGGCTCAGTCCCGGGGGATGGGTGCCTGGGAAGCGCAGTCAGGACTTCGCTCACTGTGGCCTGTGTTCGCTTTGGCAGTTCCGGGTGCTTGTCGCCAACCTGGTGTCTCTGTTCTGGTACATCTACCTGGCCTCTCTGGGGAAGTGAAGATGGCCTGGAGTGAACGCAGACCACTACCCAGCTGTGTAGGGACACCTGCCTAGGGTGAGAGAGCAGAAACCACCTGGTCAAGACTGTAGCTGACTCCAGATCACGGGGTTCAAGATGGCGAAACAATCTGTTAATGTAAGAATCTCGTGTTTTAAAAAGGTAGAAACCGTCTTCGGGTGATGCTGCCTCAGAGTCGTAAAATGCAGTAGCAATGATTGCACTTGTCACCCTGAATTGAGTTAGGACAACAATAAACTATAACGTAGCCTTTTCCGTGATGATTTTAATTTCTCAGAATAATTGCTGTCACTTTGGAAGAAGAAATGGGTGGCTAGAGGGCTCAGATTTTTTTTTTTTTACTTTAAAAAAAGTTGTGGTTAAATCTGTTCTACAACTGCTTACCTCCGTGGAGCCGTTGGAAAAGGGCCCTTCTAGAGCAGGATTTCGCCCTTCAAGAACCATACGCCACCTTTCAGTGGATTTTCTGCTCTGTTATCACTCATTTGTTAACCTTCCTTCTCACCTTTTCTCATTCTCAATATCCCATTCTTGTTTCATAGCTACAATACCCTTGGATCTTAATTTTATATTAAAAAATCTCTCTTCTGTTGCATACGCTGTTTCTATTTTCTCAGGGTTCACATTTTTTTTTCCTCTTTCCTGTTTTGCTCTTTCTCCCAATCAGGATTTCCCCCAAAGTCTGCTAATCATACATCAGTGTTTAAGAGTCAGAGCCACTCAGGTGGTACCCTCAGTGTGGGCTGACCAATTTGGCTGGAGATGACCCATTTTCAGTAACTGAGGCCTTTTCTCTTAGACTGGTCAGTTTTCCCAGAGAGAAATTCTTTAATTTCTTGCCCAGGAGAAGGGTCGCGGTTGTAGCAGAGCATGGTATAAGCGTAGTGGCCAACATTCTTGTGGCTGACTAGAGGAAAAGAGTTAGAGGTCCTATTAGTATGTGAACTCCCTAATCTCAGCTGTACTGCTGTATCTTCGTCTCCGTGGTCTGGTGTCCTCAGGTCCACGGTCCTTCTGGTTTAAATCCTCCGGAATGAAAGTCTTCTGCCATGACGGCGGTGAGGTATTCACCTGAGGGTACAGGTCACGGAGGGTGTGCAGACGACAGTCTCTTAAAGGCTCCTCAACCAGTCCTCCTTTGTCCAACCCTATCCCCTTCCTAAGAGGTGGGGCTACGGCCTGTAACTCCCAGATTCTTCCAGACTCACTGGACTAACTGAGCTTGTTCTTGGTTTCCCCACAATACTGGCAACTGATGCTCCATTTCTCAGGTCAAAGGTGATCTGATTTCCAGCTCCCAAAATTTTGTCAGCTGATCTTTTTGCTTTGTTTCTTCCTGTGGAGTAATTTTTTTCCTTTCAAAATCTTTTTACTATCATTTTAGTAAGCAGCCTTCTGGAAGAAAGAGGCATGAATGTATAGTTTCAAGACACCATGTTTGTTTGTTTGTTAGTTTATTTAAAATAATGTTTGAGAGAGAGAGAGAGAGAGCACGAATGGGGGACAGACAGAGAGAGGAGACAGAATCTGAAGCAGGCTCCAGGCTCCCAGCTGTCAGCACAGAGCCCGATGTGGGGCTTGAACCCATGAGCTGTGAGATCATGAGCTGAGCCAAAGTCGGACGCTCAGTCGACTGAGCCACCCAGGCGCCCCCAAGGCACCATGTTTAAACAGAGATCTGGGTATTTCTGTGGAACAGATGCATTCTCCAAAACCCAGAGTGATTTTTTCCAACTCTTGATTTTGGCTCAGGTCGTGACCTTGAGGTCATGAGATTGAGCCCCGCATTGGGCTCTGCACTAGGTGTGAAGCTAGCTTGGGATTCAATCTCTCAATCTCTCTCTCTCGGCCCCTCCCCATGACACACACACACACACACACACACACACACACTCTCTCCCTCTCTCTCTCTCTCTCTCTTAAAGAAACATTTAAAAAAGTATGTCAGATCATGTCAATTTCCTACTTAAAAATCTGCAAAGATGACCCAGAAATTCCTTTTCTGGGTACATACCCCCTCCCAAACTGAAAGGGACTTGAAGAGATATTTGCACACTTAAGTTCATAGCATTATTCACAGCAGCCAAATGGTGGAAGCAACCCAGTGTCCAGTGATGGGTGATGGATAAACAAAATGTGATATATGCATCAAGTGGAATATCATTCAGCCTTAAAAAGGAACTTTGACACACGCTGCAACGCGGATGAACCTTGAGAACACTATGCTGAGTGAAACAAGCCGTTCCCAAAGGACGAATACTGTGTGACTCTACTCACACGAAGTCCCTAGGATTGTCAAGTTCCTCCAGACAGAAAAGGGAAAGGTGGGGCCTGGGGGCTGGGGGGAGGCATAGGGAGTCTGCGTTTAATGCAGACAGCGCCACTTTGGGTGGTGCAGTGGCTGCCCTATAATGTGAGTGTACCTGACGCCTGGCTTAGATGGTGGGGCACCTGGCTGGCTCAGTCAGTAGAACATGGGTCTTTTCATCTCAGGGCTGTAAGTTCAAGGCCCACGTTGGGTGTAGAGATTACTTACAAAAACAACAACAAAAACCCCACCTTTTAACAAACCCCCAAACTGGTTAACAGTCAATTTTGGTACCTGCATTTTACCGCAGTAAAACCAAACAAACTCGCTGGTTTCCTACTTATACTAGGTTCTCTCTGCAAGGCTCCCTCATCTCTCCTAGCTCCTCGTGGCCTCGAGGCTGGGACTCCCAGAGGCGGGGCCCCCCAAGGAGTAGACCCCCCCCCCCCGCCCCCTGCGGGGTCACACACCCCTGTGACCACACCCCTTCCCCTCCCCCCCCCCCGCCCTGTCACACACATCCGCGGCCCCATCACACACACACACACACACACACACGCACGCACGCACCGCCGTCTCACACACGTGGCTCTCTCTCACACACACAAACACCCTGCAGCCCCGTTGCACACACCCTCGCCCCCCCCGACCCGCAGCTCCCTCCCCCTCTCTCACACATACACCCGCGGTCCCCCCTTCTGTCTCTCACACACACACACCCCCGCGGCCCCGCCGCTGGCTCTGGCGCTCCCGTCGGGAAGGAGGCTCCACGCGGGCAGCGCAGGGCAAACGGGAGGCGCCGCGTGAACGCTCGCCGTTTGAAGGCAGGAATGACTAGCACGCCGGCCTTCCGCACCGGATCCGGGGAAAAGGTCTCCGCCCCGTCGCGCACCACACCCCTTCCACTTTGTTTCCGGAAGTTGATTTTGCCTGGCCGGGGCGGGACTTCCGTCCCGGCGCTGTCAGCCGGCCGGAAGCGGGCGCCGGAGGACTCGTGTCCCCCGCGGCGCGCCGTCCTCCCGCGAGCGCCTGCGCGGAGCCGGCGCGGGACGGGCGCGGGCATGGCGTTCCGACAGGCGCTGCAGCTGGCGGCCTGCGGCCTGGCCGGAGGCTCGGCCGCCGTGCTCTTCTCGGCCGTGGCGGTGGGAAAGCCCCGCGCGGGCGGGGACGCGGAGTCGCGCGTGGTCGAGGCGCCGGCGTGGGCGGGGTCCGCGCGCCCCGGGCCGGGCGTCTGGGACTCCAACTGGGACAGGTGCGGGGCCCGCGGGTGGCGTCGGGCGCGTCGACGGCCGGGCGGCGGGGACCCTGCGGGCCGCCTGCCGTCCCGTTGGGTCTGAGACGGCTGGTTCCGCCGAGGCGCGGGCGAGACCGGCTCGCGTGCGGGCTTGTGTTCCGGATCTGGCCGCGAGGCCGGCTGTGGGGGCGGGCGGAGGCGCCCGCGGCCCCCGGAGCCTCGGCTGTGCCGCACGACCCCGCCGCCGAGCCCGGGCCGCCGAGGCTGCCTCCTCGGGGTCGTGTTGAGAGAGCACTGCGCTGCCTGCGCACCGGGGAGCCCGGGGCGGCGATGGTGGGCGGTGGACGGAGGGCTTAGATCTCCCTGTCTTCGTTTCCCTCCCTCGACTTCTGAACGCGCGGATTGGAGGATCCTTGCCTCCCAGCTGAGCGGAATGGGGACGAGGGGCCCAAAGGATGCTAGCCTGGCCCCTCAAGGGACCTGTGTGCAGGGAAGATGTGCGTCTTGGAGACGCGCGTGAGCCTTCGGCCACACGTGCTTATCGAGCGCTTGAGATGTGGCACCTGTGATCAGGAAACTTTTTTTAGTGTTATTTGATGTTAGTGAATTTAAATTTAAAAATCAAAGCAGTGCAGGTTTTTAAATATAGTTTATGTGTCGCAGTGGTGGTATTGACACGTTGGATTAAATAAAGTAAACTTTTGAAATTTCACCTGTCCCTTTCTACTTTTTAAAGGTGGCTTTTTGGAAACTTACATTTGTTGCTGGTGTTCTGTTTCTATTGGACAGCACTGGTCTGGAGTCTGGGAGTGGCCACTGTGGGATGGTTTAGCAATCCCAGCTCCTCCTCTGTCGTTTATCTGAATGAGTGCACAGAACTGGTATTGACTAGCAGCCTAGTTGTATCAAGAACTTCACGGGTGTTTTCTTTAGAACCTTTAATTAAAATAAAGACTTAGAATACGTTTACAGGAAAATTGGAAAGATAATAAGCGTTCCTGTATACTGCACACCTGATTTCCTCTTTTACTAACATCTTACTTTAGTATGGTTTATGTGTCATAATAAGTGAACCAATATTTGTGTTATTAACTTTTTTTTTCTTTTTGCGGTTGTACTTTTTTGCGGTTTCTTCAGTTTTCAGTTATTGTTGTCTCTTCCAGGATCCCACGTGACAATTAGTCATGTCTCCTCAGGCTTCTCTTGACTGTGGCAGTTTCTCAGACTTTCCTTGTTCTGATGACTTTGACCATTTTGAGGATGGTTATCGGGAATTTTTAAAAAAATTTTTTTTTTTTTTTAATGTTTAGTTTTGAGACAGAGAGAGACAGAGCATGAACGGGGGAGGGTCAGAGAGAGAGGGAGACACAGAATCGGAAGCAGGCTCCAGGCTCCGAGCCATCAGCCCAGAGCCCGACGCGGGGCTCGAACTCACGGACCGCGAGATCGTGACCTGAGCTGAAGTCGGACGCTTAACCGACTGAGCCACCCAGGTGCCCCTGAGGATGGTTATCGGGAATTTTATAGAACGCCCCTCAAATGGGATTTGTCTGTTTTTCTCATGATTGGACCAGGGTCATATCCTTTTTTTTTTTTTAAACATCAGTACAACTTCTGAATTTCTTAGGGCTTTTTAAGGAAACAAGGTGGACTTTGATTCTGTTTGAAGCAGCACTGGACTCACTTTATTGGTTGAGGCTGACACACTGTATTTGTTCACCAAGTCTAGATTTATGAAGGGGGATGCTGTCTGTGCTGGAGAGTTCCAGGACCTCATCCAGTGAATTCTCCAGCCTCTTCCTGAAGAACCTCATCCAGTCTGGGCTTTCTGTGTCTGTGCCTGCCATGCCCAGGGGTCTTCTCTGGCTCAGCCCTAGGTTCCCATGTGGCATCTCAGCCTATCTGTATTAGGGCACCCCAGGTTTGCCCTGAAGAACCCTTGAGTCGCCACCCCTCCCCCAGACCTTACGCTTTCACCACTGTCTCAGCTGAGTATGTTCTTTCCCTAGCTCTGCCCATGACATAGACCTTTAGCTCTTACTAATTTCAGTTCTGGGAGCCACCAGACATGCTTGTCTTCATGACATTTGGTCATTTCTCAGCATCTTTCCTGCTGCTGTCCCCCCACTTTCCCATCAGCTCTTTCTCACCTTTCCAAGAGTGCCACCCAATCGACTTCGTGATGCTGGGAACGTCTTCCTCCTCACTGTCCACCATGATCGCCACTATCCCATGTGCTGCTGAGCATTTCAAGTGTGCCTAGCGTGACTGGGGAAATGGGAGTTTTATTTTAACTTTCATCATCTTGATTGTAAGTAGCCACATGGCCAGGGGCTGTCATTCCTCTGTGTCAGCAAGTTCATACTGGCCTTCTTGTGGGCACTCCCCCAGCCCTCCCTCCGCTGCCCCTTCCTGTTACCTGGTTTCATTTTCTCCACGTCACTGACCACCTGGCTGTTACCAGTCTTCGCTAGAACGTAGGTAGCACGAGGGCTTCGCTTGTCTGCTTCATTCGCTGATCACCCCAAACAGGCCTGGTGCTTGGGTCTGTGCAGTAAATGAGATGTGCTCTGGGAGGAGGGACTCTCAGGGGCCAGTGGTGGAAGGCAGAGGACAACTGGCTTGTCCCTGTGCTTTCCTAAGACAGAAAGACTGGCTTGCCGGAAATCTCCAGACTGAGTTGTGAACAGGGGTCACAAAGATGACACCTCTCCTGTTTCTTTTTTTTTTTTTTTAATTTTTTTATGTTTATTTTTGACAGAGAAAGAGAGAGAGAGAGAGAGAGCGAGCATGAGTGGGGGAGGGGCAGAGAGAGGGAGACCCAGAATCTGAAACAGGCTCCAGGCTCTGAGCCGTCAGCACAGAGCCTGACGCGGGGCTCGAACTCACAGACAGTGAGATCATGACCTGAGCTGAAGTCGGACGCTCAACCGACTGAGCCACCCAGGCACCCCTCTCCTGTTTCAACATTAGGCGAGAACCGCTGTCCTTGGTGAACCTGCGGAAGAGGAACCTGGAATCTGGAGAAGAAGAACTGGCCTCCAGGCTGGACCACTACAAAGCCAAGGCCACGCGACACATCTTCCTCATCAGGCACTCCCAGTACCATGTGGATGCTTCCCAGGAAAAGGACCGCACGCTGACGCCCCTGGGTACGTGCTGGTCGCACCGGGCTCCTTTGTACCTGTGTCAGGGGCCTGACCAAGATTCAAGCACGGTCATTAACAGTGATCGTCAGCCCGACTGACACAAGACAGTCGTTGAAAACACCCTCGGCTTTAAAAAATAGATGGTGAGGCTTGCAAGCGATCAGATCTGAGGCATAGCAGAGGTGTTCTGTACCCCCGACGCCCTGTGGGTGCCTACTGCGCACCCTGTGTGCTTGACTCAGCCTGCTGCTGAAGACCCTGTGTCTGCACACGCAGGTCTGTTTAGAGTCGGCTTTGTGATAAACCGACGAGACCGGGTGACAGCCGCTCTGACTGGCCAGAAGTGCCGCGTGTTGCATTTTCTGGCCGTCGTGAGCGGCACTGCCGGGCATGCCTGTCCGCCGTGTGCTGCATGCAAGCATGTCTGTAGAAGAAACTCCAGGAGGAGAAGTGCACAGTGGTCTGCGCTGCACTTACCCATTTATGCGCATATTAAAAAATTCAGATGGCATAGAGGGTTCGGCAGTCTGTTTTCCAGCCTCCTGTGCTGGTCACTCTGAGGCCGTCGGGTCTTTATGTGTTGACATCTGTGATGATTGCACAGCTGGTGGATCGGTGGCACGTTGCGACTCCATCTTTGGGCAAAACTGAATAAAAGTGGCATGAGGGACCCAGAAATAGTAAACAGGACCCTACCTAGACTTCAGCGAGCCTCAACCTTGGTCATTGTTTTCAACATTTCTTCTGGATGGGGCTGAAGGTAACTGGATTATCTCATTGGTCTAACCTGCTGAGTGCCTCGCCCCCAGTTAGGCCCAGGCCCCAGGAGGGCCTGCCCGTCTTGTCCCCCAACCTTCATGGTACTTGGGTGAGGACTGGGGTATTTGTAAACAGAAGAGGGGCTGCAGCAACATGGAATTCTCTGGTGTGTTTCACCTTCAAGGTCGTGAACAGGCTGAACTGACGGGGCTCCGACTTGCAAGCTTGGGCTTGAAGTTTAATAAAATTGTCCATTCGTCCATGACCCGTGCCATCGAAACCACTGATATCATCAGCAAACACCTGCCAGGTGAGTGCCCTGCCGCCCCAGGCCCCTTGGCAGCAGGACTGAGATGGGAGGGCTCTGGGCAGCCTCTCCCGAAGGGGTAACCTGAGTCCCTGCTTTTCCTGCAGGCGTCTCCAAAGTCAGCACAGACCTGCTGAGGGAAGGCGCCCCCATTGAGCCCGACCCACCCGTGTCCCACTGGAAGCCGGAGGCTGTGGTAAAACCCCCACTCCCCCGGGGAGCACCCCCTGCTCCAGCCCCTCACTCTCTCCACACCCCTCGACCTGTGGCCTGCGTGCTGCCCCTATGCTTAAGATTCTCTACTCTGCCCCCAGCAGTATTACGAAGATGGGGCCCGGATCGAGGCCGCCTTCCGGAACTATATCCACCGGGCAGATGCCAAGCAGCAGGAGGACAGTTACGAGATCTTCATCTGCCATGCCAATGTCATCCGCTACATCGTGTGCCGGTGAGGAAACAGTACAGACGCAGCCGCTTGGCCTAGTGTAGGGCGGGCCGCCTGGCCAGTGGTGTTTCCTGGGTGAAACCCACATGGCCACCTGCTTAGGGCTCTGTGTGCCCTGGACTCCTCGCACCGTACAGTCTATTTCCCCCCATCTTGGGAGACAGTGCAAACATTCTCTTTCCAGTTTATACTGTTTGTATCTAGTACCCGCCAGTGGGTCCTGCCACAGCGGATCCTGTGGTGGCATTTGCCTGACGGTGCTTTCGTGTTTCCCTCATTCTGCATTTCTTCATTCAGATTCTTTTGTAAGAGCTCACTCTCACTCTGCGTTGGTTTGCTTGTAGGATTATGGACTCACAGATCTTTAGTTGGCGCCGTGGGTCGTAACGCATCAGCACGTCGCTGCTCTGGCTGCCCCAGCATTGGCTGCTGGGCCTCACTTCCTGGCACTATAGTAGGTTCCGGAGCCCCCATGAGTGACGCCTGCCCTGAGGCGCAGCTGTGTGTCAGAGGGCTCTGGAGGTGGTTAGGCTGGCTGGCACTTACGTATCTGACCAAAGCTCACTTAGTGCAGAATGTGAAATAGCCGTAAGCCCAGCCAGCCCCCAGACCCACCAGAAAATGTGTGTCAGGCATTTGAGTAGCTGTGGGATTTCCCCTTCTCGTGAAATGACAAGTATGGCAGCAGCAGGACAGGACACAGCCCTGCCGGCTGGCCTGTGGTGCCGTCCAAACCTACGCCTAGGGTCTCTGCTGACCCTGCTTGACCCTCGGGCCTGTCGCCAGAGCTGGGGGGGTGGGCGCGCGTACGGCCTCTGGTGAGAAGCTCAGAGCATCCGGGGCAGGGTGCACAGGGACGCCAGGCCACATGGAGGGCGACTTGAGACGGGGCTCCACACCCTCCAGCTAAAGTGCCCCCAGAAGGCGTAGTCTGGGAACTCCTGTGTACAACACACACCGTTTCCTCCGCGCCCTCCTGTCTGCTGCTCTTGGCATGCGTGGATCAGCCGTGTGTGAGCACCATGTTCTAACACGGCCTGGGGTAGGCTGACGTAGGCGGCCATTAGGAAGTGACCCCGATGCTGAAAACATACGCAAAACCCAGAAGTAATCGTGGGTTTGGCGTAAAGGTGGCCCGTGTGACAAAGGGCTAGAAGGAACCAGAGCATCCCCGTCACGGTATGTGAGGGCCCTGCAGAGCCTGGGGGAGACGTGAAGAAGACTCAAAAGCAGCACTAAGGTAGCTCTCCCCGAGGCTGTCGGCCGCAGGGTGAGCCGCCGGGATGGCGCTCGTCCACTGGGACATTCGGGGCTCAAAGGACGTCTGACGACTCAAAGGGAAGCCATTATGACACTGGGCTTTTCAGCAACTATCGCGCCTAAAAAGCATTTCTAAGAACAAGAAGACACTGTTCTAAGGATTATGCGTTACACCACCCTGTTCCCGGCAGTGAGCGGGTCAGGAGTGGGTCTTCTGCACCGTCTGGCGCCCCCTGCCCCCTTCTGATTACACTGGAAAGAGATCAGCCACACTCACCTGTAGAAACTGTGTTTCTGACTCACCTGCACCTCTTGAGCTGGGTTGGTCCCCTGACTTGATGGGTTGGTGTCTGCCCAGCCCTTCCCTTTGCGGGTCCTGGCCCCGGGAAGGTCTGAGGGGTGACTGAGCTCCCTGTTCCAGCACGTTCTTTCTCTTCCAGGGCGCTGCAGTTCCCCCCAGAAGGCTGGCTCCGCCTCTCTCTCAACAATGGCAGCATCACCCACCTGGTGGTTCGGCCTGATGGCCGAGTGGCGCTCAGGGCCCTCGGGGACACGGGGTTCATGCCTCCGGACAAGATCTCCCGCTCCTGAGGGCTGCCCAGAGGACCTGCTCTCCAGGTCCCCAGCCTGGTTCGCACAGGTGCCGCCACGGACACAGCTCCTTCCCCATCTTCCTTCCACAGGCTTTGCTGTGGTGATGCTGTTTCTCGGGGAGGAAGGTGAAAAAGCACGAATGTCTTTAGTATCTAAAATGTGGCGTTTCAGTCTGTACTTCGGCCCAGGATGGAAAAGGGAATCGTCCTGAGCAGATCAGCCTGATTTCTCTCTTGGGGTTCTCTGCCCTGTCTGCCAGGACGGGGCCTCACTGACGCTGTCTGCGGGGACTACGGCCAGTTTTCCCAGGCGTCTTTGGTTGTGACCGCTGTTGGCCACGTGAGCCCCTCGAGGCTGTCGGCAAAGTCCACTAGGCACGAGGGGCTCCACGGAGGAGGGCCGCCAGTGCTTCCATTCAGAACTTGTCATACATTCTTCTCATTTCTTAAAACTCCATCACTTAAATATTTGTCAATTAAAGATTCTATTCATCTGGGTTCTTGCTTTGGTAACCACTCAGTCTGGAGTCCTGCACCCATGACACCGCTGGGTCTGAACTCCCCTGTGTTGTTAGGCCTTTCCCGGCACCTCAGAGCAGCATGACGGGTGAGGGAGGGGACCGGAGAGCGACAGTGCAGCCAGGGTCCTGTTTCAGTAAAATACCAGATACTTTAGTCTGCCTCTGGCTGTTAATCCTTTACACTTACGGATGAAACTGTTTAGACGTGATGTGTCCATTCCAAGTATTCTGTTAACTTAGGAGAAACTTCCTGTGAGGTGGTTATGAACATTTTCTGCAATCTGTGCAACTAATTGGGACATCTGATCCACTTCTCTGTAACTTTGGAAATAACTGCAAAATAAAATTTTATTTTACTGGTTTTTCAAGGTGCTATTGTGAATGTTTTAAAGAAAACAGGAGCCCAGACTTGCCAGAATGCTGCAGCAGCGGTGGCAAGTGTTTTCCACGGTGATGTGTTTCCTGGGGTTGACGGCCTTGCTGGGCGTGTACCCACCAGGGGCCAAGGCCCAGACCCAAGATGCACCAGCCCCACGGCACTTTCTAGAAAGTTGCGACATGCCAGGGGCTGTACCGGCTTCTCAGAGGATACAAGTGACAGGCAATACATCTGACCTCCGGTGTGCATGACGCATGGGAACCCGAGTCCGAGCCCTGGACCCTCAGACCAGCCAGGACCTGAGGTGGAGGTAGCAGGCCCTTCCCCTCCTTCCTCAGGGAAGTTGGTGCTGCCGCCTCTCTCATCTTCAGACCTGCCTTTCCGGCAGCATTTCACTTGACCTTTGAGATGCAGGGCAGCATTTTGGAAACCAAAAACAAGCCCACATCGCGGGGAGGCAGGTGAGGAGCAGGAGGTCGGTGCTAACATGGGGTCGGGGCTCACTGATGTCTGAGGGGACAGGGACTCCAGACTTCTGGGATGTCAGCAGCACTGTCCCAAGTTTGGCCCAAATGAGAGCTGTATCAGGAACCCACATCTGGGAACAAACAGCACTTGGTTCCTATGGTGGCCTGCTGCTTATTCCAAAATACTGTCTTCTGAGACCATCAAGAAAGGAACGGAGTGCATCTGTAAGCAAAGACAGTACTGGCGGGTTTTGTGCGCAGCTGCAACATGCGGGTGTAAGACAAGGAAAGTGCAGGCCCGGTGAGCACACCCAGCTGAGGACGAAAGGGCAGTGAGTGAGCGATGGCCTCCGAAGCCACACCCCGTCACAGCAGTAATCCCACAACCCACCGTTTCCTCTCGAAGCTGTGAATGTTTCTGGGAGTATCTCCAATTATTCACGAGGATCCGTCTGTGGTCCTTGTTGGGGAAGGTCTTCAAAAAGACGTGACTGCCAGTCGACCTGTGAGCTGGCCCCACACACCCGGAGGCTCCTCACCCTCTCCCCTCCTTGGATATGGACTCCGCTCACCTTCCCTGCCCACGGAGCCTTGAGATGGTGACGTGGGACCGAGAACGTGTGTACAGCATGCGTGAGTGAACCGCTGAGGCTTCCACAGAAACTTCTGGAGGATGGGTGCAGGGGTCTGTTTCATCTTCCCACCCGAGACAGGCCTCCTGTAGAAGTTCTTTGGCTTGTTACACCTGGAGCGGCCGGCCTCTTTCTTGGTTTCTCTCTGCCCCCCGTACAGGGACCAGTTACACATTTCTCCCGGAAACTCCCAAGAGGGTTGCAAACCAACACCTGCCACGTGTGGTGGGCACTCATTCTAGAACAGCCTGGCTCTGGTTTTCCCCCAGGCGACGATGGTGGGGGCTTTCCTGTGTCCCTCGTGTGTCAGCCGGTGCCACAGCACCACTGAGTGGTCCCCATCACCTCTTCTGAAAAACTTACACTCCATTTGTTAACATCACGAGACCGGTTTCATTTCCAAGGGCGATTATGAAATCTGTGCTAGCTTAACTCGAAGTTTTTCACAACCATGTTAGGAACAAAAAGGGCCAAAAAACAGCAAATTCACCACCATCAGATTAATGTACTGTTTCATCACAACACTGCTTAAGATTTTACTAAAAACGGTACTTGCCCAGACACCAGTGAGAGCAGTCTTTCTGAAAGCTTAGAATTATTACCACATGGTTTTAATAATAATTTCATTAAGTAGCTTAAAAAACAATGCAAAATCACCTTAAGACACACGATAATGCATTCATTGAGGCCAGGGCCACCTTCTATAAACAAATGAGGAAATAGTCAAAGATGACCTAAAACCTCAGAAAACAAGAACCACAGTCTGCAAAATTAGGACAGAAACACTTTTAATTTCCATCTGGATATTTACAACAACATACAGGACAGTACGGTAAGGTTTTATAGAAAACAGATTGCCACTGTGAATATGCTATCTGTATTCTAATTTCTTTTGAGAACAAAGATGCCTTTTATAAACGCCATTGGCTTTTAGAATAGAATGTATTTTTCTGTGTTTTATCTAGATTGTCACACCAGTGTTACACACTCTATGCAACAACCTTTAAAATTTTTAAATCTAAATCTAGATTCCAATATTCCTGACCTCTTATTAACACATGAAAGAAATAAACTTTTTTTAAACACAAGTTCCCAGAGTTTTCATAGAAAAAAAAAAAAAAAAAACCTCATGCCTACTGAGTATCTCTGTATATTCTCAAAAAAGCAAGTTTCAGGAAAATAAAAAATAATTTACAAAAGGCACTGAATTTAGCAAAAATTGGTAGAGCTTTGCATTTTGGATAACACTGGACATGCTCACAGAGCACCAGCAGCGTGTGAGCGGTCACGTACATCCGAGAAAGGTCGGCCCTCAACGTGGGGCCGTGGGTTGGGTGTCAGTCATGGCAGTGGTTCTAAGGTGGCCCCCACGCTCCAGGCAGACCCCCCAAGAGGTCACGGCCAAAGGGAAGCTGAAATAAATGCACTACGGTAACTGACCAGGACTCAGAGATAAACCTCTAGTTTCTGTACTAAAACACAACACTTTTACACAGGAAATCGGAAGGAAATGAATTCGAAAATATGCAATACATTTGAAAACCAGAGAACAACTTAAAGATCATTTTATTGGTATCACTCTGGCAACTAAACAAAGTAACTGCAGGTGCAGGTTTCTTAGGTCTGCTGCTGGCCTGTCCAGTGCTACGGACGGTTCCTAGGACTCCTACAGACTAGAGGATTTATTCCCAGAGAAAACCTAGTTTAATGTTTGTAATGACCCAAATTAGAAACATTGCTGCAAGTCTAAGACCTATTTAAGGTTCGTCTACTGCCGGACAGCCATCTTTATCAACTGGCCTAATCCACTGGGATCCACTGGCAAAACAAAGATTTTTCTATCATGAACTAGAAAGTCCGAGACTCCTTCCCAGAAAAAGAAGACGACACAAAATTCATCTGTTCTAAGAACGGAACTGAAGTGAATGAAGCTATTCCAGGGGCGCCACCGCCGATCTGGCCGCCCCAACTCTGGCACCCACAACCTGCCGTCCGCCTGGGACGGTGAGCTCGAGTCTGCGTCGGTACAAGTGACAGTTCTCAGAAAATCTGTATCCGAGTTTGCTTTCATCAAGTTCTCCCAAAACACCAGAGAACGAAATTTTATACAAAAAAATGCGCATTTTCTAAAATTCTTTTAACTCTCAAAATGAGAATAAATTAATCAGCATATATTCTTTTTGGTAGAATTTTAGCAATAAACACGTTACCCTTCTTTCTTTACAAACACAGAATAAAAGACGCCCAGCAGCTGGCACCAGCCCTACAAGGCCGTGAGCTGGGCCAGGCGCGCCATCCTGCGGAGGCGGCCCCCGCCTGCGGGGCTATAGCGCCCAGGGCTGCCCAGGCCCGGGGAGTGGGGTGTGGGGCCGGGCTTCCCGGGGCTTCTCCCTGGGCTGCAGCTGTGGGGGCCGCCAAGATCCGGCTGCCGACACTCCAGCCTCCCTTTCAGCGCGGGGCTCGGCCAACTGAGGAAACCAAGAAAGGTCTGTCAGCATGGATGGTGACGTGGGCCCCGCGCCCCAACCCTGCGAGGCCTGTGGATTCACAGCACACAAGCTCTTCCACACGAGTCCCGTGTGGCCCTGAACAAGAGCCCCGGCTGCTTCCATCCTCTGCCCCGACCTTGTTGGCAGCACCCGGTCCCCTTTCTCCCTAACTGCAGACCCCTTGTCTGTGCAGGCAGCCACACGTCAGCGTGGCCGACCCATCTGCCAGTGTCCCAGATAAGCCACTGCGTGCACACACGCGACTCAGAACCAGACCGTTCCGGAAGGCGGCCACCAACAGCCCCCATATAAGAGACCGGTGACCCTGCAGGCCCACTGACCTCTGTCTGTCTGAGGGGGAGAAGCATAGGACGGCGCTCTTCCACCTGTGGACAGCCGGGTACCGCTGTGGGTCCACATCCGTACCCTCCAGAGCGGCCAACACATCCCGATCCAGTTTGGACGGCTCCTCTCTGCCAGGCAGAAAAAAAGGAAAGAAAAAACAAAAATACCCATAGTTAGAAACACAGACTTCCAACACCGTGATGTTCTGAACTCGAGGGCTGGGCACAGGAACAGAGCAGCAGGACGGAAGCACGGGCAGCCGGTCCGTTGCTGCCACTGCAGGGCTCGGCTGTCAGAGCTGCGGTGAGGGCTGTGGAGGACAAAAGCCACAGTGGCAGAGAGGACACACCATCCCACCGAAAATGCAATTCTGAGCATTGCCACCTCCGAAGGTCACCAACCAGAAGGCCGAGACTCCCCGGGATGCAGCACCGAGCTCTCAGCGCAGCTTCCCCAGAAGTACAGCAAGACGGGAGGCTGAGCTGCAAAGGAAAACGCGTCTCCCGCCAACTTGGAGGGTCACAAAAAGCACCAAGAGCTACAAACTCATCAAAGACATAGGAGCCAGGAGCGCACGTCCAACCAGGTTGCGGGCAGAAAAAAGCTTCAGGAGAATTAGGATGGCGCCACGTGCTCCCACATCCACCCCACAGCCTCCCACGTCCACCCCCACCCCCATGACCTCCCACGTGCTCCCACGTCCACCCCTATCCCCACGTGCTCCCACGTGCTCCCACGTCCACCCCCGCAGCCTCCCACATGCTCCCACGTCTACCTCTCACGGCCTCCCACCATGTTCCCACGTCCACCCCATGGTCTCCCACGTCCACCCCCACCCCCATGGCCTCCCATGTGCTCCCAGGTCCACCCCTACCCCCACGTGCTCCCACGTCCACCCCCACGGCCTCCTACGTGCTCCCACGTCTACCCTCACGGCCTCCCACCATGTTCCCACATCCACCCCATGGCCTCCCACGTCCACCCCCACCCCCATGACCTCCCACATGCTCCCAGGTCCACCCCTACCCCCACGTGCTCCCACGTCCACCCCCCAGCTTCCCACGGCCTCCCACCCTGTTCCACATCCACCCCCACCCCCATGACCTCCCACAGGCTCCGTCCACCCCTGCAGCTTCCCTCGTGCTCCCACGTCTACCGTCACGGCCTCCCACCATGTTCCCACATCCACCCCATGGCCTCCGACGTCCACGCCACCCCCATGACCCCCCGTGTGCTCCAACGTCCACCCTCGCAGCCTCCCACGTGCTCCTACGTCTATCCCCACGGCCTCCTACCATGTTCCCACGTCCGCTCCCACGACTTCCCACGTCCACCCCGGCAGCCTCCCACGTGCTCCCACGTCTACCCTCATGGCCTCCCACCATGTTCCCACATCCACCCCACAGCCTCCCACGTCCACCCCCATCCCCATGAACTCCCACATGGTCCCACGTCTACCCTCACCGCCTCCCGCCATGTTCCCACATCCACCCCCACCCCCATGACCTCCCATGTGCTCCCACGTCTACCCCCACGGCCTCCTGCCATGTTCCGTTCCCAGGTCTACTCCCACAGCCTCCCACACGCACACGACCCACTCATACCCAAAAAGGAAGAGCCTCTGGATGGGTTCCTTCCTAGCTGGGACCCCTGAGGGCTCTGGGGATGGGGAACTGTAGCTCTGCTGTGCCTCGTGCCCAGGAGCGTCGGGACCCAGGAGTATCTTAGCAATTCTGGCGGATATTTCATTTTCTGTCCTCATTTGCTCATTTGTAAGAGCATCGGCAGCAGACGGCTCTAACAAGTCCCTCTCCACCGCATCCGTTCTTGTTGTCGGGCTCCGTCTGTCTGCAGTTTTCATATTTTTATTTGGGGTCTTAGAAAAGTTACTTCCTAGATCTTGCAAATTTAGTTTATCAAACTCAACAGTCAGGCCCGGCACCGGTGAGAGAAGGGCTTCCTCCCCACGCGGGGCTTCTGGCCGCCTCCTCCCCAGAGTCTGGCCTCCGCTTAGGGGGCTACAAAATCCATTCTTGCTGCTGTGGGCACTGGTCAGGGTGGAGGCTTCTATGAGTTCGGTCTCCTGCTCCAAGGGAAGGATGTCACACTCCAAGTCCCCAAAAGTGCCAAGTGTGGGCCGGGTGTTGTTCCGAGCTGTGTTCTGCCGATTTTTAATCTCCTCCAAGCTCAATTCGTCATCTTCGTCCAGAAACGCCCCCACGGAGATGGAATTGCTGCACTTCCGGCGGCCTGCAAGGGAGAGGAGCAGTTGTGCAGAGGCGCGGGCGACGCACTCTGCGACACATCAGGCAGCGCGGCTGCAAATCCCTGGGACCAGCCAGAAACCAGCCTCTTGCCGAGGCCGCCTCCTCAGCCCCTGACAGGTGTGAGTTCCCTGGGAAAAGCCAAACAGAAAGCACAGCCTCCAGGCCCAGCACCCTGCCCTCAAAGGCAGGAAAAGGAGAAGGAAGTCAAGGGTAGGCACATGCGGTCAGGACGGTGGCTGGCACCTCCCATGACTCGCCAGGACATAAGGGGCAGGCGGAGCAGCAGGCGTCTGCCCGTTCACGTGGACGTGCTTCCTGGTCCGCGGCCACTGGACAGGGTCCGCGTCCTGAGAACCTACATGTGCCTGCGCGTCCTTACCAGAGACAGAGGCGTCCTGATGGCTGGCTTCATTTTCTCCCGACTCTTGGGCGTCGTTGCGCACTTCCTGGGGAGCGAGATATTCTTCTAGTTTTTGCAGACCCTCCTGGGAAGACAAGTCAACAAAGCAGCCCAGAAAGTCCCAGTACTCGACCCAGGGATACCCCAGCTCATGAGCCAGCTCCCTGCAGGAAGAGATACCATCCATCAGTTAGAAAACCAGTCGGAAAAAACGCTCACAGAACCAACTATACAGAAAAGAGCCACTTTGTGCTAAAGTGTGCAAGTAATGCCTGTACTTCTGGTTATGATTTTTACTTTATCCTAAATATGGGGCTAAGATAGCAGTTTTTATTTTCTAAAGCAGGCCAGGACTGAGAGCGGTTTCACTCACGAACTGTTACACTGAATGCATTAAAGTCACGGCAAGGAGGCCTCGACCACCCCACTCACACCACAAACGACTCTGGTTTTGGCTGAGCACATAAATAAACGTTTGGAAGTTCTTTTGAGGTTCAAGTTGTCAACCTGAAACTAGGCACGTTATATATGTGTGTGTACGTACAGACACACACACACACACACACATGTACATACATATACATACAGGGAGGCGGGGGGGCACATATTTTGGGAAAAGGCTCTGAAACAACTCAGTGTAGCCTTGTTTGATGACGCTGTATTCAGCATCTTGATGGTGGGAAAAATGCTTTTCTGGGACTTTTTACTAGTAGTTTCAAGCCACACCTCCTTCTTGTGTTTTATTTCCTCCTTTACTGCCAAGAGGGCACCCTCCGTATGACACGTCACACAAAACACTGTGAACCCAGGCACGCTACCCATCAATCCTGCCGGGAGAGTGGCTGCCACGGCGGGATCACACCTCAGTAAAGAGGCTTTACGTCCCCCCGTGAACGCTTCCCGGGAATGACATTTTGAAGGCGGCTGTTAACTGGTTTCAACACAGACACACGCAGCGGACGGAAGGACACTGCTACTCAGCTCCGTGTCGCTTCATGCTGCGCTGGCAAGTACCTTCCCACTCTCTCGACGCCTCTTTCTGGGTCCATCTTCCTGACACTGTGAAAGAAGCCCGCTTTCTCTCGAGGTGGGGTCTTCCAGAGCCTGCGGAAGTCTTCTGCCTGAGGAGAAACCGGATGGGGCGGTGCTCACCCAAGTCGCAGGTGAACGAACAGAACAGCGAGCACCTCCCAGCGCCCCTCCTCCCTCCCCCTCTGGTCCGGCAGCCGGACGGCCTCAGGGCCTCAGGGCCTCAGGGCCTCAGGGCCTCAGGGCGGCGCTCACACAGAGGCAAGGCTCCGTGGGGGCGTGGTCCTGCTTCCTTCCAGGGGCCCAGGCTGGGCTGGGAGGGTCGGAGCTTCCCGCGGGGACCCCGAGGCCAACACCGGAGAGCTGCCACCCTCAAGCCACTTTCCCATCACATAAGAGTAAATGCATGTTTATGTTTTCAGGTCACTCTTGACTAGAGTCTTCTTTTACACAAATGAATCTAATCTTAACTAATAACGCCTGTTTTTGGAGACACTTCTATAACTGCACATAACTATTTAAAATTATTATTATTTTTGGAGCGCCTGGGTGGCTCAGTTAAGCATCCAACTCTTGGTTTTGGCTCAGCTCATGATCTCATGGCTCCTGGGTTTGGGCCCCACGTCGGGCTCTGCACTGACAGTGTGGAGCCTGCTTGGGATTGTCTCTCCCTCTCTCTCTATTCCTCCCCTGCTCACGTGCACTTTCTCCCTCAAAAGAAATAGACTTTAAAAAATAAATGAAATGATTTATCTTTACATTTCGTTCAGATGGTAGGTCTCATGTCAAGTGATTTTTGTTTTTTTTTCAGATTTGATTTTTAAGTAGGGGCATGTGGGTGGTTCAGTCTATTAACCTGACTTCAGCTCAGGTCACAATCTCGCGTTTCATGGGTTCAAGCCCTGCACTGGGCTTTGTGCTGACAGCTTAGAGTCTGGAGCCTGCTTCGGATTCTGTGTCTCCCTCTCTCTCAAAAATAAACATTAAAAAAAAAAAAAGATTTTATTTTTAAGTAATCTCCACACTCAACATTGCCAATGTTGGGCTTGAACTCATAACCCTGAGATCAAGAGTCTCACGCTCCACCCATCAAGACAGCCAGGTGCCTCTTTTTAAAAAAAAAAAAAAAAAAAAAATTAAATTTATTTATTTTGAGCGAGAACAAGCAAGGGAGGAACAGAGAGAGAGGAAGAGAGACAGAATCCCAAGCAGGCTCTGCACTCCCGGCAAGGAGCCCAATGTGGGGCCTGAATTCACAACTCTGAGATCAAGACCTAAGCTGAGATCAAGAAGAGGTGGACGCTTAACCGACTAAGCCAGCCAGGCGCCCCTTTAAAATTATTTTTAACGAGAGGAAAATGACACACAGTGTATGAAATACCTCGGCCCAGAAGGTGAACTGCACAGTTTGCAAATGCAAGTTTCCTAGTGACAATACAAATCCAGGAATATGGGAATAGACAGCCAGGCTAGACCAGCATGTACTGTGAGAAGGGCCACTGACACAGACCGGAGCACCGGGTGATGACAGCATGGAGGGTCAGCCCAGGTAAACTTCGCTTCTCTCACGTATGGGCTCACCACCGCATCCGCTCTGGCTAGCGAGTGAGGAACAGGGTTAAGACACGTTCTGGTTTCTCCAGCAGATGTTCTCAAGCCTTGTCACCAACTGACTACGATTCCGTAAGTCCTGGTCTCAACACCAAACACAAAGCAAGAGCTGGAACACCCGGCACTTCTGGTGGGGATGGCCAGGAGCTGGTTCCAGAAGCTTCCACAGCAGCTCACCTTGGATGGGCTGAGGGGCCCTGCAAAGGCTCGCAGGGTCAGAACAGGGTCTCTGGGGCCGCCTCCACCATGGCTGACGTGAGAGGTCTCGGTCATCTGGTCTGAAGACCACAACTCCCCGATCACCGGAGACGACGTGTCCTCAGCTCTCAGGAGTGGCACGTAGTAGTGGCCTGGGAGGAGGAGACGCCGGCTAAAAGCATCTGCTTGGGCAGGTCCTCACCTCAATGCCGTGTCAGGCAGCCTCAGAAACACCAGGGTTTTGCAAGCTGTTCAGTGATAAAAAGGCTGCAAAAACTCTCAAAGGTGCAAAAGCTCTGGAGCCAAAAGACCTGGGGAAGCGGCCAGTTTTTGCCAGACTCAATCAGCCACACATTATTCCTCTGCCAGGAAAATAAGGGGAAGGAAGGAAGGGCAGCAGCAGACTTCCTCACCCCCAGGTACTAAAAGGACTGGGCCTGTGTGAACAACATTAGCATAATGGGAATCTGAGAATTGTTAAAAAGAGAAAGTTCGATTTTAACTCTCTTTTTTAATAATTTTTTTTTAAGTTTATTTATTTTTGAGAGAGAAACATGCAAGTGGGGGAGAGGGTCCTGCTGCACGAGACACGGGCAGGGATGACGGGGTGAAGCCACGAGCAATAGTCAAAGGACAGACAACCCACGTCTCTCGGAAAAGCTCAGGCTTCAAAGGAGGGATGACAGGACAACAAGATGGCATTGAGCTGGGGGTTCAGGAAGCAGAAGACGACCCTCAGGCTGTCACCTGAGAGAGGATCCACTCCCACGACGCCAGGCCAGGGTCCCCCTTACCCTTTAAGTACTCTCTGATCCGCTCCTTCAGCTCCACAGACTTATTTTTGCTTCTTTCACAAATGACCTATTTTAAAAAGACACAGTATGTGAACACTTTAAATCTTAATTTGTCACATTTTATCATTAAAATAATTTTATAGGGGCGCCTGGGTGGCGCAGTCGGTTAAGCGTCCGACTTCAGCCAGGTCACGATCTCGCGGTCCGTGAGTTCGAGCCCCGCGTCAGGCTCTGGGCTGATGGCTCGGAGCCTGGAGCCTGTTTCCGATTCTGTGTCTCCCTCTCTCTCTGCCCCTCCCCCGTTCATGCTCTGTCTCTCTCTGTCTCAAAAATAAATAAAAGATGTTGAAAAAAAAAAAAAATTAAAAAAAAAAAAAAATAATTTTATAAAAGCAAGTTTTAAGGTTAACAAAAAAAGGATAGTGTCCTAATGGTAAATATTTCATCAAACTCACAACCAAAAAACCCATGTTGAACGGTACAATTTTCTCCCAAAACGTTCTATAAAAGCTAAAGGGGTCAGGACAAGAAAAACAAACCCTGGGAGTGAACTGATTTTCTTTCTTCGTGTTACCCTACACTTTCTAGTTTTCCTCAAGGAAAGGCATGTTCAGTTAGGCAAATGCAGGCAGAGACACTTGTAATTTTTAGTTCTATGAGCTCCAATGCCTGGGGGCCTGTTTGTTGCTCTTGTTTGGATGGGTTAAAACAGAGTTCCTATTTAACGAGAATACGGTGTTTTATTCTTGCTACTCTAAAATCAACTTTCTTCCTTAAAGAATTGCAGGATGTTTCAAGAACATTTTTACTAGAAATAATAAAAAACCACAATAACCTTAAAATAAGGAAGGAACTACAAAATTACCATCTCCTGCCAGCTTGTGAAAAAAACAAACTCTACTCTGTAAGTAGTGCAACTATTTTTTCAAATGTGTAACTGATTGTGAGGAAAGGCAAATGCTTTTTTTTTTTTTTTTTTTTTTTTTTACTGTTTATTTTTTATTCTTGAGACAGAGCATGAACAGGGGAGGGGCAGAGAGAGCGGGAGACACAGAATCCAAAGCAGGCTCCAGGCTCCGAGCTGTCAGCACAGAGCCCGACGCGGGACTCGAACCCACGAACTGTGAGATCATGACCTGAGCCGAGGTCGGATGCTCAACCAACTGAGCCACCCAGGCGCCCCGAAAGGCAAATGCTTTAAAGAATACCAGTTACCGGGGCACCTGAGTGGCTCAGTCCATGAAGTGTCCAACTTCGGGTCAGGTCACGATCTCACGGTTCGTGGGTTCAAGTCCCGCATCGGGCTCTGTGCTGACAGCTCAGAGCCTGGAGCCTGCTTGATATTCTGTGTCTCCCTCTCTCTCTGCCCCTCCCACACTCATGTTCTGTCTCTGTCTTTCTCTTTCTCAAAAATAAACAAGCATTGGGGCGCCTGGGTGGCGCAGTCGGTTAAGCGTCCGACTTCAGCCAGGTCACGATCTCGCGGTCCGTGAGTTCGAGCCCCGCGTCGGGCTCTGGGCTGACGGCTCGGAGCCTGGAGCCTGTTTCCGATTCTGTGTCTCCCTCTCTCTCTGCCCCTCCCCCGTTCATGCTCTGTCTCTCTCTGTCCCAAAAATAAATTAAAAAAAAATAAAAAAATAAACAAGCATTAAAAAAATTTTTTTAATTTAAAAAGAATAGCAGTTACCAAAGACCATCTTATATTGAATAAATATACATACCTATGCACACAAACAGTTGAGTCAGACATACATGTGAAAAATAATAGTAATTTTCTGAGTTACAGAATGAAAAATTTTTTCTTTACGTGTATTGTAGTTTCTATAGAAAATGGGCACTATCTTCGTAACCATAGCAACTACACAGGTGGCATCTGCTACCAGATTGAGATCCTTGCAGATTCCATCTCAAGGGCTGGCTGACCCAGGTCAGCTTGCCAACAGCTCCAATGCACAGTGCAAACCACCCTTCTTTCAGTTTCCGTCAGGTCCACCTCCCTCCCCACCTCACTTCTGCCCTCTCTAAGGCACATTTTGCTCAACGGCCAGCATCAATCCTAACAAGGCTTGTATAGGTCAGGTGAGAATGTCTGGGAGGGGCTTAGGACAGCGGCTGGTACATCATGAGCTAAACACGTCAGCTTTCAGTACCATCGTCCTCATCACTGCCATCACCCACCTCACCACCATCATCACTGTCATCACCATTGCCAGCACCACTAGCACCATCATCCCCGGCCTTATCGTCATCGCCGCCACCACCATCACCACCATCATCATCATCACTGTCATCCCCATCTCCGTTATCACCGTCACCACCAGCACCAACATCACCATCATCCCCACCATCCCCACCATTTCCCTCATTATCACCACCTCTCCACTGTCACCCTCACCACCTTCTCATTACCATCAGCAACATCATCATCACCCAAACGACCAACACCGTCACCTCCTCTGTTCTCCAGTTCCCTGGTCAACTGAGGTACGCACAGAGGAAACTTGATTAAAGCCAGGAGCTAGGCCCGTTACCCAGTAATCATGGTTCTAAGATGTGCCTGTGACGCAAACATGTTCAAACAGTTACTGTGACTTCACAGTGACTCTAACTTTGTGTATTTTCATATCTAGTACTATGTAGTAACAGCAATTTAGTAGATACTTACAGACGCATCTGAATGGTTCAGTTGGTTAAGTGTCCGACTCTTGCTTTCGGCTCGGGTCACGATCTCACAGTTTGTGAGATGGAACCCCACATCGGGCTCTGGGCAGACAGTGCGGAACCTGCTTGGGATTCCCTCACTCTCTGACCCTCCCCCACTCATGTGCATGTGCACACACATGCAGATGCTCTCTCAAAAACGTAAACAAATAAACTTAAAACCAAAAATAAATACTTACATCTTCAGGAGTTTTATCATATTTATTCCTTGGGTTTTTTACAATCAAAGGGTGTGAAGAAAGCACATTGACCACGTCTGCATTCCCAAACTTACAAGCAAAATGCAATGGTGTGTCATAGCCCTGTGAGAGGTGCAGAGGAAGAATACTTATTTATGTTTGTCTCATAAAGTTGCTTTAAGATAAAAATAGGTATTTAGCAGAACAAAAAACGCTCAAAAACAAAAGACCCTAGAAAGACATTGTTTTTATAACTGAGACATAATTGGCGTGTTAACACTTACCCTCACTTGAAGCCAGAGCTTGAGGCCAGCCCAGCACCCCACTTAACAGGTGCCCAGGCCCAGACGGAGCTGACAAGTGAGCTGGGGCATAACTACCGCTCAGTAAACTGCATCTTTAACAATTCAGGGCCCAGTACAAAGTCCTATGATCAATGCTCAAAAGGTGAGGTACACAGATGGATGCAATACCCAGAATAAAACAAAGTCTGTGAACCTGGTCTGCCCTCAACCCTCTCTCGCGGCCAACACCACAGTAAATGAGACTCTCTGCTCCTGACCTCAGGACGCTTCCCAACGCTCCCCGGATACTTTCCACTGAGGCCTACAGATCAGCGGGCCTTCGACTAACAGCGTCCCTGAGCCCAAGAGCTGTGGAGCCCGCCTCAACCGGGCACCCTCACTTGCAACGGCCACAGGCTCAAACGCAGCACATCCGAAACAGAACCCACTCCCGTCGACCAGGGCCAGGAACTCAATGCCACGGTCCACCTGTGACTACCAAGGATGGCACGTGCCAGCTCGCAAGTCCCCCACGTGCCGGCCTCCCCTTAGCCTCTTGCACAGGCTTCCGAGACTCCTCGTGGGCCTTGCCGCTTGCACTCGCACTCACACCGCCACCCTGTGCATCCCCCAGAGGTGATCCGAGTGATCCCGTGGGAACAAATATCCTCCAGGAGGCACCCGCTCCCTGTTCCACACCCTCCAGGACCACCTCACCATCCCACACGACTTCCCACACGAACCCGGAGAGGTCTGGGTGTCTGCCCGTAGCAGTGCTGACCGCACCCTGCCCGCTCGTCCAGGTTGGCAAGCTGCCTCAGCCAAGGGCAGCCACGCTGCTCTATGCGTGTCTGAGGCCACGATGACACAGAAAGAACGAGCAGACTCGTGTTCCAGTATAGCTTCGTTTACCAAAACAGGCCGGCCTTTCCTAGATCTGCTCTGGTGCATTCTCTGTATTAGCACTTTCTCAATTCATGCTGTCCTGGGGACACTCCTGCTCTGGGCCCGAGATCCACTCATAGCCTGACCTCCCGTGCCAGGCCCGCAGAGGCGGGGGGACACCGATCGCGGCACAGCAGGGGTGAGTGTTTCCACTCAGCACCTAACAGCCCGCGTCCTTCTGGCCACCCCGCTCCCTGGCACCACAGAACATCCGTCTCTAACCTGTTCCGAGCTCTGCAAACGTGACTCCCGCCTCTGCCCGCATTCCTGCCGGGAACCGCTTCTCCTGCCCAGACAGCAGGCTCTGGGTGCTTCTCACTGACACTGGGCTCTGCCAAGCCAGGTACTTGTGTCTAATACTTTGATTCCTACTCTTAGTGAGTTCTGCTCAAAGACAGCCTATAACATCTAATTTCAAGAATTTATTAAGTGTTCCTTCTGGAGGTACATATGCATATCTTCTGTAAATACGGTATTTTCTGTAGGGCACACGCTTCTCTGTTTTACCTTCCAAGTCACACTTCCTGATTGTAATAACCAAGTCAGGAATCCTTCCTGATTGAGTCTAAAGCACAGAACTCTGTGCTCCTTCTGTCTTCTTTTACAATTAGTAATGCTTCCATACGTATAATCATCGCTTTCTCCCATACCTCCTTCTAGAATTGTGCCAGACTGGCCAAATGTGTCTTCACTCCCTCTTTTCTCTCTTGTTAATTTAAAGGTTACCCTTGCTCTGCGACCGTGGAGTTTGATGTGTCCCATTCAGTATGTGTCATGAAATAGTGAGTCATGACACCTTCAGCACGCTTGTCATTCCCTCTCCTGCCAACCACAACTTTCCCAACTCCTGGGCTTGCTCAGGGCTCACAAGTCTTGGCTGTAAGCTATCACTGGGTTCTGCTTTACAGAACTATGTAAAATTCTTCTGTTTTAACAATTCTTACATAAGCCTTATGCACCATTAAAAACCAAACCTTTGAGATTTTTACCTCCACAGGAAAGATTCCTCATATTAGGTGGGGGGGAAAAAAAAACCACACAGAACCCTCGAATAAAAGGCACCACAACCTCTTACTTTCTTTTCTCTCTAGGTTTTGGCGTTGGCTCAGCCTCTCATCAAAGCCCAGCTCAGGTCTCCCCGGACAAAGGCCAGGAGGGACGTGTTCCTGCAGCAACTCTGGCCACAGGTGAGACCCACGTACACCCCGCCTGGGGCGGCAGATCTCCTATGTGTGAACAGATCCCGTCCCCACCCCTAACTCGAAGGCAGCTGAGCGCAATGAACGCGCGTCTCCTGTCCCACCCTCCATGTGCATGGCGATGCGGGGAAATGCACACGGGGACACCAAGCTTGCTGCCAGGCTGACGTGACCCCTCCTAGGAGCACTCACCACTTTGTCAGGCGTGTTTAGGTACAGGTCGACGATGTAATAGATGCGCTGCTGCAGCATGTTCTGGTCATCATCCGGGTACATGAGTCGCATAAACTCGGGGTTTTCCAGAGTCTCTAGGGTCAGCTGGCAGATAGAAGCCTGATTCTCTTTGGCAGCAACATGCATAACATTGTACCGACATCCTTCCTGAAAGAAGACTGTAGGTGTGAGCTTCATTTCTGCCAAGCACAGTCTTCCGAGGCTAACGGTGCTAGAAGCAGGCTTACCTGCACAATGGTGGGATTGTCCCCCGAACCAATCAGATACCGGGGGTTACTCCAGGTGAGATCGGAAAAGGTGTCGTCTTCTCCCTTCTCCACAGCCTTTCGAAGTTTGGCAGTGAGATCCTGAGTACGGGGGGTTTTGTAACTGTTGGCTCGCTCTTTGTTTACAGTTTCAGACTCAGGTGGGTACAAACCATCTGTCATCAAGAGAAAGGATTTAAGAATGTTTAACTTCACCAACATTTTCTCATCACCCACCGTGTGCTACGCTGAGGCCGCAGAAATCGCCCCCACACAAGCTCATCACCACCTAGTTGGGAGTGCGCTAGCCAACAGCGGGGCACAAACGTGCCACCACAGCAGGAGTCCAAGTGCAAAAGGGCCTGAGCGGCCTGCAGCTAGAAAAGGCTGCGAGGAGGGTGAGGGCACACCACCGCACGCACACAGGAACCTCCACGCGCACGGAGCACGCCCACGAACGCACAGTGAGCCAAGACTATTTGTCGTTTTAATTACAACACCCGAGAATGTCTGAAAACAATCTGAGCACTTTCACCGACTGCAAAGAGGGAAACCTCTAAGTATTAGAAATCACTGTGGCTTCGTCTACGAAGCACCTGTGTGAGCAGAGGAAGGAAGCAGAGGAAAACAGGCTGGCGGAGCTTTCGACTGAAGGCCGTATGTCCATAAGGAGAGGGTGCGTTCCCCGGGAGCCCCAGCCAGCCTGGGAAGCAGGACAGCTGCGGGCTCCAGGAGGGGGCAAGGCGGAGCGTGGGCCACGGTCAGAGGCTGCTGGGGTTCTGCACAAGGCCTACCGAAAAGGCCTCTCACGAGACCCCTGTTCAGAGCTGGAGCAGGTGTGGTGGGATTCCGGGCTGCAGGGCTCCCCCCGCAGGCCAGCTCCAGGTCCGCAGGACTATGTGTGCCAAAGCAGGCACCACCGTCCTAGAAGTAGGTGTGGCTGCAGGCGGGAAGGAGACAGGTCCCAGCATCTAAAAAAGCCCCAAGATCCCATGGCAGCAGGCAGAGAGGGAGACAGAGGCAGCAGAAGGGAAGGGCCAACAGTGGCCTTGTCAGGTTCAGGGCCCACTCAGTGCCCCGCTGCCTCTACCCTCGGGGTCCCTAGTCCTTCCCAGACCAGGTGACCGACCCACTCTCCTTCGGCTACTCCGTGGCCTAGGCCTCAGCTCTCTACTTCCTGGCAAACTGGACTTCTCTCAAAGGAGGAGAAAACCAGTCACAACACATCAGGAAAGAGGGCCCAGAAACCACCAGGGGTAACCCTGACAGCAGTACCAGAAGCTGACTGCCATATAACTCACCTTTCAGCCCACCACTGCTCATGAGTGGTGCTGTTTTCACAGGAGAAAGTGCTGAAGAGGCTTTGCTGGGAGAAGGGAAATAATCACAAAGTCCTCTAGCAAATTTCTCAGCATCTTCTCTACTTGAAAAAGCTTTAAATCGAGATCCTTTGATCATTCTGACAGCTTGCAGTGCTTCCTTTTTATCTTCATAAACATGAATCCTTTCTGTGTAGGAAAAGTAACAGGGAAATCACAGAGAAGTAACTGGCTCACACCCGAAGGCCCCGAGTTTCATAATAACCATTACCAGCTGTCTGATTTCTTTCACATTAGTATTTCAGATTTGTTTCTTAAAGGTTTTATTTTTAAGTAATCTCTACACCTAATGTGGGGCCTGAACTCACGACCCCAAGATCAAGAGTTGCACACTCCTCCAACTGAGCCAGCCAGGTGCCCCAGTATTTCAGGTTTTTAATCTTAAAGCCATTTTTAAAAAATGTTGACTTCTTTTTGAGAGACACAGAGACGCATACATGCACAGGGGAGGGGCAGAGAGAGAGACAGGATCTGAAGGGGGTCCTGTGCTGACAGCTGTCAGCACAGAGCCCGATGTGGGGCTTGAGCTCACAAACCGTGAAATCATGACCTGAGCCAAGTCATTCTTGAGAAAAAGGGCCTTAGCTAGTCAAAACAACACAGTTAATAAGACTGATCATATGCATGGACGTGAATGTAAATAATGTGTATGCTATACACGTGTAACTTTACTGTATCTAAGGATACGATTTCATACTGAAAAATAAAACTCCTGGGTTAATGTTATAAATAAAAATAACAAAAAAAGCAAGTTAAAAATTATGACTATTGCAAGAGAATTTTAAACATAATTTTGGGTGGGGAATGCCTTTCTAAGTGTACCAAGAAACCCAGAATACATAAAGGAAAAGTTCCTATTACATAAGAATATTAAAGTTCTGTAGGCGAACTATCACAATCAAGCTTGCTTGAAACTCTCAAAAATACATAAAATACAAATGGGAAGAAAAAAAATTTTTTTAATGGGGAGAAAAAAATTTTAACCAATATAAGAGAAGAATAGTAATGTCTATTGCCCAGTAAAAACGGTCAGTAGATATGACCAACAGATTCATACAATTAATAATAAATTAAAACCATATAAAAAGTAACTGACCTACAAGACAGAGATTTCCCTTATTCAAAAGATAAAAAAGAAAGTTCAATAACATGGAGTTTGGCTGACAGAACGGAAACAAGACTTCCCTTTTTACAGATATAAAACCTTGCGTTCGATACTGTAGACAGACTGGAAAAGTTACTCTCTCAAACACAGTGAGTACTAACAGCTTCTGGGGGGCAGTGGCTTTCAAAGGAAAATGCACACCTTTTGGGGTGTCTGGGTGGCTCAGTTAGTTGGTCGAGCATCCGACTCTTGACTCTGGCTCAGGTCATGATCTCATGGTTCCTAGGTGGCTCAGTCAGTCAAGCGTCTGACTTTGGCTCAGGTCATGAACTCAAGGTTCGTGAGTTGGCCCACAGTGGCCTGTCGGCCGTCAGCAGAGCCCACTTCACATCCTCTCTCCCCCCGCTCTCTGCCCCTCCCCTGCTCGCGCGTGCTCTCTCAAAATAAACATTCAGTTCTACTCATGGTACATAATGTGTCTAATCTCCTATTTTGGGGTGCCACCACAAATGATATCACAATAGTGATAGTCTGGATTTCTGACATTCTAATCAATATCAGGCTTTCATTAATTCTTTCCAATGCTACCTACTCTAGTCTTGTTTAAAATTGCAATTCTTGGGGCGCCTGGGTGGCTCAGTCGGTTCAGCGTCCGACTTCAGCTCAGGTCATGATCTCGCGGTCTGTGAGTTCAAGCCCCGTGTCAGGCTCTGTGCTGACAGCTCAGAGCCTGGAGCCTGTTTCAGATTCTATGTCTCCCTCTCTCTCTGACCCTCCCCTGTTCATGCTCTGTCTCTGTCAAAAATAAATAAACGTTAAAAAAAAAAATTAAGGGGCGCCTGGGTGGCTCGGTCAGTTAAGCGTCCGACTTCGGCTCAGGTCATGATCTCACGGTCCGTGGGTTCGAGCCCCGCGTCAGGCTCTATGCTGACAGCTCAGAGCCTGGAGCCTGTTTCAGATTCTGTGTCTCCCTCTCTCTGTGACCCTCCCCCGTTCATGCTCTGTCTCTCTCTGTCTCAAAAATAAATAAACGTTAAAAAAAAAATTTTTTTTTTTTAATTAAAAAAAAATTAAATAAAATTGCAATTCTTTCATGTTGAAAATTACTTATAGCTGCATTAGCCATTTACATTAACATAAAAGGGGTTCAGCTTATATTGAATAAAAAAAAAGGAGGGAGAAGATTAATCAAGAAATGGTAGCCAGCCAAAAACTACTTGCAAGTGAAGCATGTCTCACAGAATCCAACTTTCTTTATAAAAATTCACATGTCACATGTAGATTTACAAATAATTCAGCAGAATTCTATACAAAAATGCTGACGATGGTTCATTTGGGGCAATGCCATTATGGGGCCTAATTCTTCTCTGTAGTTTGTGATTTTCAAAATCACCTTCCCCTGCTGTCCATCCACCCCATGTGAGAAACACCAGGTGCCTGTCACATTACCATTTCTTGCAGGGATGTCCTCGTACGCCGGGCATACCCCATAGTACAGAGGCGGCCCTGCAGAGGCCGTCACCATGGCTTTGTGACCGTTGACCCCAGTGGCAGCACCGAAGGACAGAGAGCAGGTCTTAGACATCACGACATCTTCCTCTGGAGGATTCAAGCCCACGCTGTAACCAAAATCTCTGTCCTCAGACAAGCCAACCTGCTCAGGTTGGCTCCCTACAGCCGACTTCCAATTTCTCTGTGCGTCCTGGCTTATGGTTGTGGCTCCTGACATGTCGTGGCCAGGAGGCTGTGAAGGCAGTGTTCTTCCATGCTCCAGTAGAGCCTGAGCCAATTTTTTCTCAAAAATGAACCTTGTGGTTGATGTAATGGGTCCACATTTCAATCCAGCTTTCACAATTTCTTCTCTAAGGTCATCTGGATTCAGGAGTTTCAATCGAGCCAAGATAGCGTCCATTGTCATCTCACCTAGGCCAAGACAAGAATTAATCTGATGGTGAGAAGTACATTGTTTTCTTTTCTTTTTTTTTTTTTTTACATTTATTTATTTTTGAGACAGAGAGAGACAGAGCATGAACAGGGGAGGGTCAGAGAGAGAAGGAGACACAGAATCTGAAACAGGCTCCAGGATCTGAGCTGTCAGCACAGAGCCCGACGCGGGGCTCGAACTCACGGACCGTGAGCCAAAGTCAGACGCTTAACCGACTGAGCCACCCAGGCGCCCCTGGGTGTCGGACGCTTTGACCTGAGCCAAAGTCGGACGCTTAACCGACTGAGCCACCCAGGCACCCCTACATTGTTTTCTTATGAGCAACAAAACAAAAAACACAAGTGGCAAAAATGCTGGCTTCAGTTTCATTTCAAGCCAGTGTTTGTCCATATTTTTGGTAGTCTATGAGCCTCCTATGAGAGCTTTCTGAAAGTGTTTCCCAATTGATCATAATCTAACCAAATTTAGATAAGCAATTTCTGGTTTATTTGGATAAGAATCTTAGAACCTGATACTATTACGTGACACAATCACACTAACTTTCTAAGTAGGTACTCACACTGGGGGAACAGGCACATCATTTGGTGCTACTTAGAGTGTAATCTAGAACAAACCCAAGGAGGGCATGTGAACAATATCCGTCAAAAATACAACTCTAGAGATGCATCCTACAGATACATGTGCACTTCATTCCATAAGTAAAGGAAATTATACAAAGATTTAACCAGAGGAGCCACAGAGATGGCTCTGGCAGTCACTTTGCTAATATTAAGTAGTTAATGTTTAAGGTTTTGGGGGGGGCTTTCCATGTGCCTGGCTCCGGTGTAAGCGCACTACACAAAGTATTTAACCAGCATGATTTCTCTGTGTGGCAGGTCTCACCACTGTTCACCCCACTTTACAGATGAAGAACCTGGATCACAGAGACGCTCAGTCACTTGTTCGAGTGACACAGCCACTCAGCGAGTGCATCTGAATTGGAGCAGGAGCTCTAATCCACACCTTCAGAGAAAGAGCAGGTCGCAGGTTTAAGTGTGGTCAGCAAGCATCGGGGAGAAAGAAGAAATATTGGGGTACAGACTAGCGTCGTAATGGGGCTGGAAACAAGCACTTAGGTGAGAAAAACTGGAGGCGTGAAGGACAGATGGATCAGAGGCCATGGGGAGGGGTGTGTGGGCCTGCAGGCAGCCTAGGATGACACTCAGATTTCTGGTCCAGGTGCCTATGAGTGACCTGACCCAAGGCCGAGAATACTAGAACTAGAAGAGGTGGAGACTTACGCACTGAGCATCAAAAACATCTTAATGCCTACCGATCAGGTGTTTCGATTTAGAAGAAGTTCAGAGTGGGAAAAATTGGTTGTGGGAGTCACAAGCACATAGATGCTGGCTCTAATGCCAATAATAAACCAGGAATAACAAGGAACAAACACAAAGACAGTGAGCCTAAAGTGGAACCTGACAGTAAAAAGAGAGAGAAACCCCTAGAGGAGATGAAGAGAAATGCACACACTGATACAAAATGAAACCAAGGAGTAGAGGGTTTTAGGAGGTGTTTACAAATGAAGTGATGGGACATCCAGGATTGACTTGAAAACACTCTAGCAGGGGGACCCATGGCGGGGCACCGTCGGCTAAGCATCCAATCTTGACCTTGGCTCAGGTCATGATCTCACAGTTTGTAAGTTCAGGCCCTGCATCAAGCTCTGATGGTGTGGAGCCTGCTTGGGATTCTGTCTCACCCTCTCTCTGCCCCTTCCCTGCTTGTGCACCTGCTCTCTCTCTCTCTCTCTCTCAGAATAAATCAATAAAAAATACATAAAAATTAAAAAATAAATTATTCTAGCAGGAGAGCAAAGGAGGGAGGCAGTGAGAGATAAAAAAGATTCACAAAATATTAATACCCGTTGTAGCTGGATGATAGCTATAAGCAAAGAGTTCTTATATTACCCCATCTTTTCTGTGAATTTCTTTTTTAAAAAACTTTTAATGCCGGGGCACCTGGGTGGCTCAGCTGGTTGAGCATCTGACTTCAGCTCAGGTCATGACCTCACAACTCGTGGGTTCAAACCCCGTGTCAGGCTCTGTGCTGACAGCTTGGAGCATGCTTCGGATGCTCTCTCTCTCAAAAATAAATAAACGTTAGATTGTTTTGGTTTTTTTTTAACTTTTAATACCATCTCTCCCCACCCAACTCCAAGATTTCAAAACTGGCTATTACTTATTGGCAAAGGGGATACTGGCTTTTTAAACAATGAGTGTACCGCACAGAACCCCAAACCTGCCACAGAACTTCAAGGGGAGGGCCTACTGACCACTCCACCTAGGGGAGTACCCAGGTGATTCCCTACAAACCTCGATATAAGAGCAACAGAGGTGGCTCAATGATGGGAAACTGATGTGAACGTCACAAAGTAGGTCAAAGTCACATGCAAGGGGTTGGGATAACTGGGGCAGATGCTCCAAATAAACAGAGAGGCCACACCCATTCCTAGAAAAGTCCAGTCTTCATGCCATTCCTGTGTCTCTGCTCTAAAGCCACCCTTCTGATCTGGGCTAGTTTGTCCTTGCAACCAAGCAAGCCCTAAACAGAACAATTCCATCACATCACGGCACTAACTGTGTGACCTTGGACAAGTTATGTAAACTCTAAGCCTCAGTTTCCTCATCTATAAAATGGATATAATGACAGTTCTACCCCTCAGGCTACAGTAAGAGTGAGGTAAAAAATACATGTAAAGTCCGTGCTGCTAGGTTTGACACTGACAAATTATCCACAACTATCAGTTTTAGTTATTAGGTTACACAGGCTTATTATTTTGTAGCACATATGTTAGAAAGTCAATCTGAATATAAACAAAACCACTGCTTTAATACACTGTTTAATACACACTGTAATACAGTATACGAATACCTGCTCACCTGTACCAAATAAAGAATAAAGCAGAAACTCCAGTAGGAGTGGAGTATGGAAACTGGACAGGAAGAATGGACAGAGGGCCAGCACAGGGGAGAAAAACATCTCTGAACGTCACTCTTATGTTCTGACTTTTGGAAACATGTTTTTGGGGGGTGCCTGGGGAGGCTCAGTAGGTTGAGTGTCCGACTTGGGCTCAGGTCATGATCTCACAGTTCATGAGTTTGAGCCCCGTGTCGGGCTCTGTGTTGATGCTCAGAGCCTGGAGCCTGCTTTGGATTCTGTGTCTCCCTCTGTCTCTGCCCCTCCCCTGCTTGTGCTCTGTCTCTGTCTTTCAAAAATGAATAAATGTTAAAAAAAAAAAAAAAAAAAAAAAGAATAAAAGAAACACATTTGTGATTCACATACTAAAAAATAAGTAAATAAGCGAAAAGATGGAGAAAGACCTTCCAAGTGGACAACAGAAGCGCAAGGAGTGGTGGTGAACGAACCCAGTGACTGTACATTCGACAGGTCCACGATCCTGAAGCTGCTTTACACCAGCCTGAGGGGTCAGCAAGCACCTGGATACACCATGGCTAAGGAGAGTCCAGTTCCTCACTGACAGAAGGGAGTCACAAGCAAGGAGGCTAGAAATGGGGTCAGCAAACATCCATAAAGGGCCACAGACTAAGAGTGAGACTTGTGAGCGAGAAGGTCTCTCGAACACTCAAGAACAGCTACAGATCCAGCAAGACTGAAAAACCAGGTGGGGGCTGGATTTGGCTGGCAAGATGCGGTCTGCCGACCCTCGGGCTGGAATCCAAAGTATCGGCCAAACCCTGACTGACAGAGAGACAGAGATGACGGTACGGGAAACCCAGTCAGGTCTGCGAGCTGAGTGAACACTCCCAGGCTGTCCTACTCCTAGTGATTATGTAAGCTACTAACATCAGGGAATCTAAACGAATGGCATAGATTTAACTTTTTATTTTGAAAAAAACTATAAACACAAACAATAGTATGGGAAGTTCCTGGGGACCCATCGCTGGTGACAGTGCCGCACCCAAATCAGGGAAGTGACACCGGCTAAGCCTCACCAGTGTCGGCCCGACTCTGCTCTTCTTTGTACGTGCTTCCAGCACCACCCATCACGTGGATAAAGTCATGATCACAGAACTGTCCCCCCCCCAACCTCCTCCGCTGTCCCCAGACCCTGGCAACCACTAATTTGTTCTCTTCCACCGTAATCTTTCAAGAACATTCTGATAAATGGAATCACACCCTCTAAACCTCCTTGGCTTTTTTCAATCAGCACGATACTCCTGAGACACACCACCACCTCCTTCCTTCTCACTGCTGAGCAGCATTTCGTGGTGTGAACATGCCAGTCTTATTACCCTTTTGTCCCTTGAGAAACATTTGGGCTTTTCCCAGTTCTTGGAAACTACAAGTAGTTATAAGCATTCGCACACGGGTTTTTGTGTAAAAATGTTTTCATGTCTCTAGGATAAATGCCCAAAAATACAGTGCACAGTTACGTTTTTGAGAAACTGCCAAATTGATTTCAGAGTGGCTGCCCCTGTAACATTTCCACCAGCAGTAAATGAGAGACCCAGTTTCTCAGCATTTCCACCAGCAGCTTGCGGTACTGGCTACTTTCATTTTAGTCATTTTAACAGGTGCAGTATCTCGTTGGAGGTTTAATCTGTGTCTCACCACTGGCTGGCGACGTTGAGCATCTTTTCGCACATACGTTTGCTTCATACTAGTTTTGTAATTTTTTATAAGTCTAAAAAATGACTTCAGGGACACCTGGGTGGCTCAGTCGGCTGAGCGTCCAACTGTTGATTTTGGCTCAGGTCATGATCTAACGGGTTGCTGGGATCCAGCCCCGTGTCGGGCTCTGCATGGACAGTATGGAGCCTGCTTGGGATTCTCTCTCCCCCTCTCTCTGCCCTTCCCCTGCTCGTGAGAGAATACAAGTACCTCTCTCTCTCTCAAAAACAAATAAATAATCTTAAAAAAAAGGGGGGGGGCGCTCCCAACCCTGACCTCGTGGCCCCACACATCATTTAGCTTCAGCACGCAGGCGGTGTGCAGTCTCGGCGTCGTGCGGCTACTTGGCAGAGGGCTGGCGGTGTGACCGGACAAATCAGCGTGCTGTTTTCTCAACATACCGGCTAAAACTCTCTCCAGGAGGCGAGGAAAGGGAAGCAACCCAAGGACGGAGGGGAAGCGGACCGGGTGTCAGCAGGCCTACAATCCCAGCCGGCCCCAGCCTCCCAGCCGCGTGCTCTCAACCACCGGCGGGCCTTCCTGGGGCCTGTCTGCTCAGCTGCAGGGCCAGGACACCAGAAGTAAGCCATCCGTACGGACCCTGACGGTTAGCCCCGAGATCCGGAGACGCGGTCACTGACTTTACTTTCTGCTAATGAAACGCCATCCTCCTATCAGAGTACTTAAGGAACGACCGCTGATTCTCCAAAAAGAAACCCGACTTTCTGGCGAGAGGGTGAACTCAGTATGAAGAAGCAGGGTCCCTAACGCCTGCAGGCGCACACGGTCTGGGAAGCCCACCACTGTGGCACAGGCAGAGCGAGGCCGCGAGGGAGAGGACCACAGCCCGCAGGGCCTGGAGAAGAACTCGGCCAAACGAAGGAGCCAAGCGGATGAAGACTGCCCGGAGACAGGGGCGCCACTCCCGCGGCTCCCCGCTTCCCTATCGCATGCGCGTGAAGCCTCCGGGACTTACTCCGGGCCTTCGCCCAAAACACCAGACTCGGGCCCGCCAGGGGAGGGGGCAGAGTCCTGCCCCAGGACAGAGTTGAGGCCCTGGGAGGGGTGGGGACCCAGGCCGGGGGAATGAAAGGGACCCGGGCCGGGCAGAGGGAGAGGACCCAGGCCTGGGAGTGGAGGGGACCCAGGCCGGGCGAGGGGAGGGGACACAGGCCACCAAGCTGAGGGGACCCGGGCTGGGCGAGGGGAGGGGACACAGGCCACCAAGCTGAGGGGACCCAGGCCGGGCAAGGGGAGGGGACCCAGGCCTGAGGAGAGAAGGGGACCCAGGCCACCAAGCTTAGGGGACTCAGGCCAGGTGAGGGGACCCAGGCCACCAAGCTGAGGGAACACAGGGCACCAAGCTGAGGGGACCCAGGCCGGGCAAGGGGAGGGGACCCAGGCCAGGGGAGGGGGGGGGGACCCAGGCCTGAGGAGTGAAAGGGACCCAGGCCGGGCGAGGGGAGGGGACCCAGGCCACCAAGCTGAGGGGACCCGGGCCGGGCAAGGGGAGGGGACCCAGGCCTGAGGAGAGAAGGGGACCCAGGCCACCAAGCTTAGGGGACTCAGGCCAGGTGAGGGGACCCAGGCCACCAAGCTGAGGGGACCCAGGCCGGGCGAGGGGAGGGGACCCAGGCCACCAAGCTGAGGGGACACAGGGCACCAAGCTGAGGGGACCCAGGCCGGGCGAGGGGAGGGGACCCAGGCCACCAAGCTGAGGGGACCCGGGCTGGGCGAGGGGAGGGGACCCAGGCCACCAAGCTGAGGGGACTCAGGCCAGATGAGGGGACCCAGGCCACCAAGCTGAGGGGACACAGGGCACCAAGCTGAGGGGACCCAGGCCGGGCGAGGGGAGGGGACCCAGGCCACCAAGCTGAGGGGACCCGGGCCGGGCGAGGGGAGGGGACCCAGGCCACCAAGCTGAGGGGACCCGGGCCGGGCGAGGGGAGGGGACCCAGGCCAGCGAGCGGGGCGCGGGGAGGGGGGGCGGCGCTCGGGCCCAGGCCTCACCTGGGTCTAGGGCCGAGCTCGTGGCCGCGCCGGGCGGCGGGGCTGGACGCCCGCTCCGGCCCAGGCCCTGCGGCCGCTTATCCAGCCGCCGCACCAGCCAGCGCACCGCGATCAGCAGCACGGACGCCCCCAGCAGCTCCCAGACCAGCGCCGCCCACTCAGCCGCCGCCAGCCGCGTCCACAGCATCGCCGCCGCCCGGCCGCCGCCGCCGCTGCCCGGTCGCCGCCGCCCGGTCGCCGCCGCCGCCGAGGAGGCCGCCCGCCTCAGGACCCCGCGACCCGAGCTGCCCGCGCTACTGCCTGACGGCGCCGCACGCAGGGGGTGGTCGGTGCGGAGCCGGGACTGCACGCGGGGGCCGGGGCGCTCGCCCGCCGCGCCCCGTGGCCCGGCAAGGGAGCGAGGCCGCGGCCCCAGTCCCGGGGGGGGGGGGGGGGGGGGGGCCAGGGGCCGTCGAGCGCGCCGTCAGGCGGTAGCGGAGGCAGCTCGGGTCGCGAGGTCCTGAGGCGAACGGCGTCCTCGGCGGCGGCGCTCGGCCAAAGGGGGAAGCCCGGGACGGGCTGGGGAGGGCGGGGGCTCGCGGGCCGGGCCGGGCCGGGCCGGGGGGCGGGGGGGCCGAGGGCGGCCCGGAAGGCGGGCCGAGGGGGCGGTGGCATCTGGACGCCGGGGGCCGGGGGGCGGCCCGAGGTCCGGCGCGCGAGCCAGGGCGGGGGCGAGCCGGGGCCTGGGCGTTGGCCGGCGGCGCCCCCGCGAGCGCGCTAGCTCCGCGCGGCCCCAGTGGGAGCGGGGCTGCTCGCGGGATCGGAGCGACCCGGCCTCTCCGGGCCGGAGTCGGCGTTTTGTTCTCCTGGACCCGCTGTGAGGCGGCATTCGTGACCGCCTGGGCTTTTGGAGAACCAAGTTCTCCCGCGCCAGACAAAGCGGGCGACCGGGCAGCTGCCGCGTGTGCGCGGGAGAGCTGCTCCCTGCCGCCCGTGAAGCTGGCCTTACCTGGCCGGCCGGCGTTGCATCGCCGTGGCCCGAGTGAAGCTGTTTCCTCCCGGCCCTGGCCCTGGGGCGCGGAGGGCTTCCCCGCGGAGCGGGTGCCCGCCGCTGTAGTCTAGTCAGGCTCCAGGCTGCGCGATCCCGTCCCTTCCACGTTGGCGCAGAGGGGCCTGGAGCCGAGCAGGGGTGGCTGCGGGGGGAGGGGTTGACTCTGAAGTGGCGGGGGTGGGGGAAGGGCTGTAGGGGCTCACGGAAACGTTATGCTCGTCAGGCTTGTCAGAACTCTCCGACGTGTTCGATGAAAAGGGTGACTCTTCTGTAACATTTGGAAGCTTATTTTTTGAGAGGGAGCGTGCACGCAAGCAGGGGAGGGGCAGAGAGACAGCGAGAGGGAATCTCAAGCCGGCCCGAGCTACCAGCAAAGGCCAACGTGGGGCTCCCGCCGAAATCAAGAGTTGGATGCTTAAGGACTGAGCCACCCATTCGCCCTTGTAACTCAGACTTTTTTTTTTTTTTTAATGGAAAAACCCTGAAGAAATCCAATTGACGTCTTTGGTAAAAGCAAATGTAAGTGGATTGGGCAGCAAAGAGTCAGTAAATTTGAGGGTGAGTGAAGTGCAGATGAAACCGCAGTGAGATACTGCTTTACACCCAGCAGAATGGTTGATTTTGGGGAGACTGGCGTACTCTTGGCATTCTCCTACACTGCTGGCGCGAGTAAAATGAGTTAACCACCGGGGAAAACAGGCAGTTTCTCATAAGCAGACAAACTCTGCTCTATGGCCCAGCAGTGCAGGCTTCCCTTAGGTATGAAAAGGGACGGGCACACAATGTTTGTGGCAGTCCCAAACGGGAAACGCCCAGGTGTCCGGATAAACTCTGGAAGAATGCACACATTGTGGAACCGTCATTTGAAAGTCCTATGGTGCTGTACCATTCAGCAGTAACGCGGATGATTCTGAAAACCACGCTAAGCACAAAGACCCCACACAAAAGCGCACACAGTACAATTCCATTTGTAGGGGTCTCAAGAACGAGCAAAGCTTGTGGTCACTCAGGGCAGTGGTTGCCTCTGGGTGGGGTGGTTAACCGGGAAGGGACATGAAAACCTTTACCGTGAAGGAAATGTTCCACATCTTGCTTGGGTCGATAATGACAGGTGCACACAGGCGGCTGGATGGTTGCCCAAATCTGTCCGTGTTTTAGTGTAAATTTTGCGTACATTTAAAAAGGTAGAGGGCGCTTGGGTGGCTCAGTCGGTTGAGCCTGCGACTTCAGCTCAGGTCATGATCTCACAGTTCGTGAGTTCGAGCCCCGTGTCGGGCTCTGTGCTGAAAGCTCAGAGCCTGGAGGGAGCCTGCTTCGGATTCTGTGTCTCCCTGTCTCTCTGCCCCTCCCATGCTCATGCTCTGTCTCTCAATAATAAATAAACATAAAAAAATTATGTATATTATATATATTATATACATATATAACATGCACATTTAAAGCTCACAGTCAAAATGAAGCATCCTGTGAGGTACTTCATAAGCTAGCCTCTATCTCCCACCCTGTGGAGTTCGGGCCCAGACTACGTGCAAAGCCGGCAGACCATTTCCTCCAGCAGTTCCCAGGCCACGTGGGGGGCTGAGTGGGTGAGAACCTCCAGGTACTTCCCCAGAGCCGCTGCCCTCCCGCCCCGGTGCTGCGGTTGGTCCACACACATTCAACTCGGGGGAGGTACACTGTCCCCAAGGGAAGTCGTTGTGCTGCTCCTGAGCCCTTCGGGAGGGGGGCCGGGATGTGAGAAGGCCCGCCCCACACCAAACAGCAAGAACAAGGGGAGAGCAACACGGTTTAGTATCTCCCATTGTTTCTAGGAAAAGGCACTGCCGAAGTATACTTTTTACCAGAATCTGCGATGTCTGTTGTCAACTGAGCACATGCATAAAGGCAAGAGGGATTCCAGTAAATGCCTCTGGTTTCACAAGTTGCTGATTGCTGAGAATTCTTTCTCTAGGAAAGGCTTGGAGATTCTTCCAAGAGCTCTTGCATTTGTCCATCAAACTGGACGGTAGTGGCATAAATAATCCTGTTTCCCACATAATCTGCATGAGAGATTTCTGAATAATCCGGTGATTCCTGAACACCAGGCTTCCCGTCGGCAGGAAGTCCTGGGTCCCACACTCGGCACCCGGCCCTGCTCACCTGCCACCGCCGAGCCAGGCCCCTCCTCGACACCACTGTACGACCAGAGGACGCAGCGTGCTTAAAAAGTCAGTCCATCGATGTGTCAGTTCGGTGCCTGCAAATGTTTGGCAACTTTATAGGTAAAAGAAAAAAGTTCAGGGACACAGAACCAGCCCTTTCCTGATTGCTGTAGAGAAAAAGACATGACATCCTCACTACTTCAGGAAGTTAGGGCCACAGAAGCAGGTGGGCAGGAGGCTTCCCCTAAGCTCTGTGTAGCACACATATTACCTGACCCTTGGTTACGGAAGCTGGTCAAGTGGGGTCTGCGAGATGCGTAACTCCCACCGCAAAACCACATTCTGTGATCACCAGTTCACTTCCATTCTGTACACTTTCTCCTGCTGGTCAGTAAAGACTTCCGCGTCTGGCTTACTCTCATCGATCACAATTAGACAGCGAACGGAAGAGGGGAGACTGGAGCCACGACACTGAGATTTAGAGAATTATTTGTGGTCCAGCTGCGGACAGTCATGACAGCAGTGCCCAGTCAGTGCAGGGACAAGCTCGGGGATGTGCCCGCGGCCCCGAGGGCAGCCGCCTCCCTCCCTGTCCTCGTGAGGCAGCAGGTGGGTGCGGTGTGGGCTGCGGGGGGCAGGGCGCAGGGAGCATGCTGCTCTGGAGTCAGAAGCGGCACAAGTGAGATCTCACACCACGGGAATCTTTGGCAGGACAGCCAGGACGGCGAGGTGCTCTTTGAAGACGAGTATTTCAACACGGGTTATAAAACACAAGATAAAACTTCCTCCCAAATACGCTAAATATGTCGATTAAATAAGGCTCCCAATGAAATGTGAAAATCTTTAACAAAAAATAGTTTATTGCACAAAATTTAAGGAATTCCCCAGCACGCTTACATTTATAAAAAATCAACATGCTTTTTAAAGTTACAATTCGTTGTGCACGGTGACACCTTTCCCCTGAACAGCCCCAACCTGAGGACATCCTTTCATGAGGAAATTTTTAACAGAAATGAGTAACTTAAAGCCACCAAGTTTTCTAGATCCTCTAAAACGTTACCCTCCAGGATCCTATTATAACCTGAGACCATCACACAACCAGATTTGCCTGGGACGTGCGTCAGTGAACTTGTTCGAATAAGGCTCAGAATGTCTCACATGTCACAGGGGTCCTTGCGGAAGGCTCCAGGACATGTGTCTTTCAGATACACTGGTCCCTTTCACTACTAGAAATCTTTACACAGGACACGTCATTTCTGTGTGACAAGTTACTCATGGGAGTAGGAACACCTGTCATGGCTTCGGCAGCATCTACACCAAGAAAAGTCTGTAAACTGAGAAAGAGTTTAGTGAGAATCTTCTTAGCAGGCCTGGCCCATTACTCGGACCCCAGGCCACAGTAAAAGCCAGTTTCACATCCTGTCAGAACTTTGCCTGTTAGACCTTCCAGAAAGTAGAACAAAAGCATATAAATCCATAAGACCCAATGGCATCTATCCCGTGTTCCACAGAAAGATCAGTGGATCAGATAACCACGCCGCAGTAACATTTTTTTTGGAACGTAAGAAAAAAATAAATGACACGATGAAGTGTCCAAACCAGTGTCCTCTGCAGTGAGGACACGACATACAGTATTCGTGACCCACGATGAATAATATCCACAAACATAACGTAACAGCAAACCTAGGTTTCTAAGCACTCCAGACTGGACTGTCGTTTTCCAGGAGTAAATTCCAAATTCCCACTTCTGCACAACAGGAGAACGTTTCAAATGATACTCACTGCAGACTCTGGCTCTGGGAGGTAGCAGTCGAGGCCCTCGGAGGCTAAAAACAACAACAAACCCTCAACAGATCAGGAGCAGGTGGCCTCCACGTCCAGTTTTCTCTCTCAGGTGGCTGGTTAAGGAAGCCTAACAAAAGGCTGGACCGAAAGGCCCCAGATCCGGGGCTGTGGCCACACGGGAAACAGCACGGCGGGTGGGACAGCCAGGGCGTTCGGGAACCGGAGAGGGTGACAACAAAGGCACAGGGTGACATCAGGAAACCAGGAGGCGCTGCTGCCATCGCCACAGGAGCACGTGTACACACGTACACACACGCAGGCACGAGCACATGCATGCATACACACGCACACACGTATACACACAGGCGCACTCACACGCACACACAGGCGCATACTCACACGCATAGGCACACTCACACACACACACACACAGGCACATACAGGCATGAGCACAGGCATACACATACACAGGCGCACACTCACGCACAGGCACTCACACACGCACAAGCACACACACGCAGGCACGAGCACGTGCACACATGCACACAGGCAGGCACGCACACACAATGACAGATAGGCACACGCGCATACACAGGCACACACTGGCACATGCGCACGCACACTCCGACACACACACACACAGATACACGTGCACATACACACGTAGGCACACCCACGCGCACATGTGCATACCCACACAGGTCCACTCGCACGTGCACATGCACACACAGTGGCGCGCACACACACCCACGTGCACATACACACGTAGGCACAGCCACACGCACGTGCATGTGCGCGTGCAGGCGCACACGCAGGCACACGGCACACAGAGGGTAAGACATGAAGGAAAGGAGGTGAGGAACAGAGACTTGCTCACAACCAGCTGACCCTTTCCTAAGAGAAGACGCGCAGTGACCGTCCCCGGGGGGCCGCCGGCACGCAGCAGTGAGGAAGCAGCCACGGCAGGAGGCTGAGTGTCACGTGCTGGTTTTAAAGTTAAAACTGAGGCTAATACACCCCAAATAAATAAGAAGGTAAATTATGATTTTTTTTCTTCTCTAATGGTACAAAAACAATTTTGTCAAAAACGGTTTCCAACTCAAGATGAAAAATAGGATATATTTATAATGAAGTCTTCAAGTATTACTTTAAGATTAACCCTGTACAAGTGATATACGAGCTTCAGAAGTCCCAAGAGTTGCTAGGGAATTTTTTTAAACACTAAACATCTTTGTGGTTAACGCTACTTTATCAGTGAACCTTCTAACAGCATCTCGTGAGAGAACACAAACAGCTTTCAAATACCAAACTGTTTTCTCCTCAAGAGAGACAAAAGTAGTGAGTCGACACAGGCGGATGTGGCCCCATCAGTAACCCCTCCAAGTTCATCTCCAGACCAGCAGATCCGCACCAGAGGCCTCTCTGCTCTAACTCACAACAGTGAGGGTTAGTTTAGATTTCTCAGCCAAGTAGGGGACAAAGTTACAGACGTCAGGGGTCACGGCCAGTCAGTTTCTGCAGCGCCTCTGTGTTTCAGGTGGAGAAATGTCCACGAGCAACCTCCCACGCTCAGGGAGCTCCAAATCCAGCTCCTCCCCTACAGGACAGCCGGGGAGGCCACCACCACCGCCTCCCCACGGAGCTGACCTGCCCCTTCTAGAAACCTCAGTGTCTCCAGCGGAGAGGCTGCAGGACCTTCCAAACCTTCTGAAGAGTCCGGCGTGTCCTCTGATGACCACACAGGCTCTGCCGGACATTTTCGTGCAGGCGTGGGGTTGGGGGGGTGGTGGCCTGCGGAAGCCTGGGTTTGGAGCCCTGGCCCTCCTCCCCTCCTCTCCTGGAACCTCTCCCCGAGCATCTCACACGTCAGGCCGGCGCATAGTGACTGGGGTCAGCTAAGGCGAGTGAGGTCGTGCCGGGCCAAGGGTTGGATGGCAGGGGGTGTCGTGCACTTACGACAAGGCCCTCAAAAATAAAGTGAAACTAAAATAAAGACCCTTTTCTGTCTAAGAATATTTGGTTTTAGAACAGTAAATAAAATAATGATTTCTTAAAATATAATTTTCTGACTGACGTCCCTAAACCCTACGTGTGCATTAATTCCTGACAGCACATTTTCAAAAGGCAATCAACAAAAAGACAATTCAGGTCATTCTTAAATAATACAGACATCCTTTTTAAAGATTAGATTGATTTTCAGTATTTATATACACATCCTATGGTGAGACAGCCATTAAAAATAAAATAAAAACCAAAGGTGCAAATAAACTTTCGTTTCTGTAGAGAGGTAAAGCTCTTACTGAATTGGGCAGGAAAGAGAGAAATGGGACCCGGCCACGCAGCACTGCCAGTGCTCAGACAGCAGCATCTACGGTCACTCGTGAGAGATTCCCTTCGGACACATCCAAAACCTTCTTGCTGAGATCTAGGTTATGTTGTTAAGACTTGGTCATTTCGTGGGAAAAGCTAGTCGTGATTTGCAAATGACTATTTCTCTAGTCCTCAGCTCTCGTTCTGTCCTTTTACTCCTTGTAAAGGCAAATGCAAAATTTAAACCTCATCCCTTAGAAAAACAGAGCAAACAGTCAAATAAATAACCTTGACAAAAGAATATTCCTTTGGGCGGTCACACGCACTCGGACTGTGGACGCTCGGCAGCCGCTGTTCCAAGCTCCTCTCTGGAGACCCTGCACTGGCCGAGTTGCTCCGTGTCTCCCCGGGGGTTGGCATGATCTCCCAGGGGAGCCGGGCTGGCAGAGGGGTCCCCCTGAGTCCACGAGGACAGCGACTCGTGCACGGTAACGGTGTGCGCTTCCATCTGGCGCTGAAGGCTGTCCATCTCCTGCCTGGAGAGAGGGGGGGACGGGGGAAGGAAGGCCGGTCAAAGGAGAGCCAGACGAGATGCGGTAACTTTCCCTGGAGACAACCGGCTCTCTCAAACATGGATCCTAAGAAGCCTGACCCGGACAGCAGTCCCCTCAGGTACCGCGGCACCTTCAGGGGGCTGACAGAACCTGTCCGTTTGGGACCAGCAACACTGACAGGGTCACAGGATTTATGGGACTCAGCATTTTTCTCTGCACGTGCAGAGGAGGCCAATAGGCCGTGCAACTCTGCACACGGGGGCTTCTACTCAGGGAGGTGCATAAGTCGCACTGAGGGCCTGCCACATGGCTTCCACTCATAGGGTCAGAAAAGACGGCCCCTGGGGCGCCCGGGTGGCTCGGTCAGTTAAGGGTCTGACTTGGGTTCAGGTCACGATCTCACGGTTCGTGGGTTCGAGCCCCGCGTCAGGCCCTGTGCTGACAGCTCAGAGCCTGGAGTCTGCTTCGGATTCTGTGTCTCCCCCTTCCTCTGCCCCTTTCCCACTTGCACACTCCCTTCCAAAAATAAATAAACATCAAAAAAAAAAAAAAGGAGTAAACGAAATTTTTTAAAAATTAAAACGGAAGATGTCCCCACACGGCCACACCCTGCAAACACTGGCCTCGGGCTGGCGGGAGCAGAACATCCAGCCGTGGGGTTTCTAAGGGCTCAGGTCCTGGCTCCTCAAGGGCTTCTCAGGGTCACTTAGTTCTAGGCCATCCTCCCCGGATGACAGGGACCGACAGCCCAAGTGACCCCACGTGGCCCAGGCCTGCTCAGCCTCTGCTGGGCGTGAGGTCCTGCCAACAGAAAAGATTCTTCCAAATTAAACCTGCAGTCTATCTTTCGAGACCGAGTGACACAGAACACAGAACGCAGCTCGTACTTCAGCTGCTGGAGACAGCTGTTGAGGTTCTTGAGGGGCTCCTTGCTCACGGCAGGCGGGGGCCTCAGCAGCTCCTCCAGCAGGGAGGCCGGGACGGGACAGTCGGGGATCTTCACCGGCGTCACGGGGCCCGAAGAGCCGGCCTCGCCTTTCAGTTCCTTTCTCTGTTTTTGAAAGCACACGGTTAGCGGTGTCACTAAGAGGGGGACCCCACCGCACGTTCCCCTCATCAGTGCCCGGGGTCACAACAGGTCATCCCAGAGGAGCCTCCCGGGAAGGCACGGCCCCTGCTTCCCGGGCAGCAGAGCAGGCAGCCACGGGGTTCAATGAACCTTCTGCCTCACACACGCGACTAGGCACGTGCTGGCTCCCCAGGAGGATGAGAACACCCCTCCTCGCGGGGGGCTTTCCATGAAAGACCACGGCTTTGACTCTGCACATCCCTAAGAAATTAAGTCAATTTTCAACTCATACAATTCCCCTTTCTAGGACTTCAAACTTTTTCACAGACAGGTAAACAATGGTAAATAAACCTGAGTCTGAGTGATTTCTTTGCCCCTGGACAATATTTACGTAGACTGAGCAGAGAAACAAAAGCCAGGCGTGTGGAGAATCTGAGCGGGCTCGCGACGGCAGCTTCAGGGTCCCTGGGTCCCCAAGACCATCCTGGCAGCCGCTGTGTCCCAGCTAGCCGGCCTACCAGGCCCGGGACTCTTGTTAACAACAGCAAATGATGCCCTCGTATGGTTTATAAAGTATATTACAACAAAATGGTACCTGAACTCACGCTCTTGGAAAAGGCACCAAAATAAAAGGGTTTGGCCTGTTTCTAAGCACAATACTCCGGCACCGTTTATTTTCACACGGTACCTGCTCCTGGTTGATTACATGTAACTTCACGTCTGAGTAACTACGGTGCGCCCGCCACCGCCCAGCAGACCCGCAGTGGGCCCAGCGAACCGAGGGGCACAGAGCCCGAGTACCGTCTTGGCCGCGCCACGCCGCAGGTCCAGCCTGAGCTGCTGGTTTTGCTGGAGCAGAGTCTTCATGTTGTTCTTCAGCTCGGACACTTTAGCTTGCAGCATAAATTTATCTTTCTGGGTCAGGGACAGATCTTCTCGCACCGTCTCCAACTCAGCTTTGATATTCTAAGGAAAGGGAAGTCGGAGGTTTTTAAAAGCTAAAAAAGCTTCAACACGCCGCTGAGATCTTAAGTTTGTACATCACAATTCTAAGGGGCTAGAAACATAACGCTGATTTTTATGTGATGAGGTACGTGGTGTGGTGAGCATGCTTCCTCCTCAGGGTCTAGGTCGAGCAGTGTCCTGTCACATTCACGTTCTCAGCGTTTTTATCCAAATTTCAGAGCCTCTGCCAAGGAGCCAGCGACACTCTCGTGCCTGCTATCTACACTGGACCCCGAGTCGCCTGTTTAAACTCCGAGGTCAGCCACTAGAATAAGCCTCACCGTTACTAAAGAAGAATATAAATCAGGCCTAATGTTACTCAAGCCCTCCGCTCACAAGCAGGAATCCCGGCAAGAGCTACGTTCCTGATCCCTGCTGTGTCGAGACTGTACACGGATCTCTTTGTGGAGAAGTCTGTCAGAGTGAACGTTTCACACGCTTCGCCTCATTGACTGTGCTTTGCCAGATCCCATTCCGGGAACATGTCACACAGCTCACCCAGGCCGTACGTAGCGCTGGGGTTTGGCCTCCTTGGGCCGTGTGGGCTTCTCTCCAACGTAAGCGATGTCTGCAAAACGGCTTGGTGGAAGCGCGGAGTTCGCCGATAACTCGTGCGCTTAGCGCGCTGCCTGCCACGGTACCTGGGACTAGTGCTATGATCATCAACTGCCTCGTGAAGTGCTGCCTCTGAGCTTCTGCCCCAGGACCTTGACACAGCAGATACCTGCAGTAAGTGCTGTATTCCATCCAGTTCCTTTTTACTCTGCTGTTCAGTCAAGTCCAGCTGCTGCTTCAAAGACTGGATTTCTCTTTCTTTCTGATCCACCTCCCATTTGAGATTTTCCATCTAGAGGAGGGAAAAAGTCACATGACCAAGAGAATTTTACAGTGGCTTTCTTGCACTATAAAACCGCTCTAACCACATCTGTGTGTTAATATCATACTTATAAACAACAAATATCCTTTCCAAGCACACAGGGAACGAAGGAATGAGCGCGTGAACCGTCCATCGACAGAGTCTAGCTTCTTCGGCCCCGCCCCTGGCTCCATCGGCCCCGCCCCCTGGCCCCATCGGCCCCGCCCCCTGGCTCCATCGGCCCCGCCCCCTGGAGACGCAAAGCCTCCCGGAAGGTCACCTCTTGGTTTCCCGCAGGCTGTCTGTTCAGCTGCTCGTCCAGCTGCTTCTGCAGGAGCTGGAGCTGGGTCCGGGCCTCCTCCAGCTCCGCCTGGAACAGTCCTATTTCCTGGGAGTGTTTCCCCTCTTGGATCCTGGCAGAAAAAAAACAAGGAAGAACGAAATTACAGCATGCTTACCCCGCCACAAAATGTTGTCAGTCGAACGTTTTCCATCATGACAACGGAAACTCGCACGCTGCTCGCCCCGCCGGGGGCTGCTCTGGGAGCTCAGCCGCGCTCTGCCCTGACTAATCCTCACAAAGCCCCTGGGGAGGACACTCTGTGCGCCCACGTGACAGACTGTGGTGGCAGAAAAGCGCTCGACACGGATCTCTGCGTGTGCTCTTCTGGAGGCTGCATCGGGCCCGGGTGGTGGGACGGCCCTCGGATGTGTGCCCCACACACAGGGAGGGCTCTCTGTCCTCGGTGGAGGACCGGCAGGCACACGGTGGGCACAGCCACGTCAGCGCTGACATCTCAAAGTGGCGCTGCAGGCTTCAGACAGGAATCTGGTATGTTCTTCTTAGATGGGCCTCCCGTGCCCGAGACGTGCCGGAACACGGGTGACCTTCACGTGCTGAGCGCACGAATGGGGTGTGTGTGGCGGTGGCCCAGCCCGCTGCCGCGCGGCACTCACTGAAGACCTTCGGCCTCGGCCTGCAGCTTCTGCACCAGGTGCTCCTTGGCCTGAAGCTCCTTCTTCACCTCACTCAGCTCCAAGGTGGCGGCCTTGAAGTGGCGGCGGTTATGTCCTGCCTCCGCCTTGGCTGCAGCAACCTAACCAGAACAATATCAGCATTACCAAGGGCAAGAACCACACAGAATGTGGCCATGTGGCGTCCGCGAGGACTACCGCCAGCCCCACCCGCTCCCGCTTCTCCCAAAGCTTCTCAAGGTCCCAAAGGACTGAAGCACTGTGACACACGCGCCTGGTGTGCAGCGTGCGGCCGCCAGTTTCTGCCGGGTGACAAACACGTTCCAGGCTGTCTTCATCTAAACAGTTTCTGCGGTTTTGTTTTAATTTTATTTATTTATTTTGAGAGAGAGAGTACGAGTGAGGGAGGGGCAGAGAGAGAGAGAGAGAGAGAGAGAGAGAGAGAGAATCCCAAGCAGGCTCCATGCTGTCAGCATGGAACCCAACGTGTGCTTGAACCCATGAACCGTGAGATCGTGACCTGAGCCGAAATCAAGAGTTGGACGCTCAACCGACGGAGCACCCAGGCACCCTTGATCTAAGTGGTTTTGACAGTCCTCTTCAAGCACATCTCCAGATTTCTTGTTAAATTCAGTCATAGTTCATGTTTTCTGGGAGGAATACATTTTTCCACCAGACCAAGTAACTGCAGTAGAGCCACTAATTACTACGCATTCATGACACAGTAGCCTTTTCTCGGTAAACAATGAGCCTCCCAAGGTTTCTGAGACCAGCAAATTCTAAGAATGTAAGAAAATCTCCCATTTTCCTTCTAATGACTTAGTTTTCTTGTCTAATTGTACTAGCAGCACTTCATTTTTTAAAAGTTTAATAAAAATACTTAACAATATATGACAGTTGAACATACAAAATCTAACTCACATAAATAAGTAAAAAAAACTCCAGTAGAAAATGTCAACAGTGGCTTATCACTAGGAGCACATTCAAGATGATCTCTGCTTCAATCTTTAAGACCTCTTTTTTTTTTTTTTTAACTTTTTGCTAGCATGTACTGTTCATACAATCAGGACAATTACACTAAATGCATTTAGAGAAATAATTGACAATCATTCACAGTTAAGCCAATGTCGCGTATCCATCACTTTCCCTAGCACTTTTATTCACAAGTTTCCTAGTTTCAACTTCATTAAAAGGAGAATAAAATTAGTAAGTGAGCAAAATATGGAAACTGGGGGCAGGAAAGTAGGGAGGACGGCTGACTCCATTCACCTTCATGCAAGGGACAAAGACCGACTGCAGGAGAGGCTGATGGGGTCATGGTAATACAGTCCTAACAGACCTTAAAGCTGTCCTATTTGAAAGAATATTTTACTGTCTCACCCGAAAAAATGAAGAACTACTTATTTCTATCTCTACTATATCACCACGGAGAGATTTTTAAAGGACGCGGCAAAACCCAGGTCACACGCACCCTCGCACCCATGTGCGCACGGCAAACACATTCTGTGCCAGGCACGGGGCCCGTGAGGGTAAATGAGCCACGGCCCTGAAGCCATCAAGCTTACGTTCTTTTTTTTTCTTTTTTCAAGAATTTATAATTTTTTTTGAGAGAGAGAGCGTGTGTGCGTGTGAGCAAAGGAGGGGCAGAGACAGAGGGAGAGAGAGAACCCCAAGCAGGCTCCGCGCTGACAGTGTAGAGCCCGCCTGCGGCTCAATCTCGTGAACCGTGAGATCACGACCTGAGCTGAAATCAAGAGTCAGACGCTTAACCAACCGGGCCCCGCCAGGCATCCCTGACGCTTACGTTCTCATGAGGAATAACAGACCGGCACCTGGTGGGGAGCACGGGGGACTGAGGTTGACTCTAGCTCACAGGGGTGGGAGGGGCAGGCCCTCTGCAGGAAGACTGCCCTGACGCACTGGTGGGCACCTCAGCATGGAGACGAGCAGCCAGGAAATGGCAAAGGGTCTACGCAACCACCTTCCTCAATTGCGCTCCGAACACTAACGGAGCCATACGCTGTTCTGCAGTTTGCTTTTTTTAACCCAACAGTACATGTGGGACATTTTCCCCCAGCAAATACCCTCTGTGGGGCTCTGTGTGCGCGTCTCAGGCCCGTACGGCTGCCTCTGGGTTAATCCAGGGCTACTCTTCCGTGGATGGCCGTCAGGGCTCCCCCCGGCCGCTCACTGTCACCAATGCTCTGATGATGCTTTGCTCTCAGAACACATCAAAGACACTTGTAAAATCAAAGACACTTGTACAAAGACACTTGTAAATTCCTGACAGGGAACTGAGGTGTCAAGGGTTCACATGCTCAGTTTTTAGACACTGAAAAACCGCATTCCAATCGGCTCTGAGGTGACAATTTGGAACCGGCGGGAAGCTTCACACACCTGTTCCTTGAGGCTGTGCACTTTGGCCTTCTCCTGCTCCAGCGCGGCTTCTAAGGCGTGGACGAGCTGCTTCGTCTGGCGGTCCTCCTCCTCCTTCCGCTGCAAGACCGCCTGTACCTACAGCACATTGCCGATGCGGCACGTGAGAAGGGACTCAAACTTCAGAGGCCAGCGGAGCCCCAGGAGGAAGCAGGGCCACTGTGTCAGGGCCACGCGGGGAACCTGGCAGCATGGTGACACGCAGCGTCACGATGCGCTGCCAGCAAGTGCACAAGGCGGCAGAGTCGGGAGAATTCCGTCTCTGGAGAACGTGAAACCTGAGACCGCAGCAAAACCGTGCAGCCGCACTCGAGCACGCAGCGAGGAACCCAAAGCGTGCCTGTGAGTCAGGGGCTATAAACGCAAATACCGTCACCGTGAGGCAACCGGGTATGGCAGGGGTGGGAACCGGTGCCAAATAAAAGTCGACAAGCTCTCTGATCGCTGGGTACTTTGAGGCGGGAGCCGGACCGGGCTGCTGACGGCCCCGTGGGGATGGCACCGGAGCGCCAGGCCTTCTCGCCAGTCTCAGAGAGGCTGCAGAGCCAGAGGGGCTGAGAACAGAGTCTGGAGAGGGAGCCCCCCCCCGCCCCACCCAGGGTTCAAGTCCCATCTGTGACTCACAGAGGGAAGGACCCCTCATGACCGGCGGGACCCCTCGAGCAGGGAAGCTAACGGACTGGTCACAGCATTCACACCTCAGTCGGGGGCGGCGTCAGGAGCCCCCAGCTCTGCCCCACACCCCAGAGCCGCGAGGCGGGTTTCTGACTCCACCAGACCCCCTCCCCCGTTTCCGCATCTCTGCGGTGGGGCAGCGTTCTGCTTCAGGGGCTGGGACGCATGCGTGAGGCCACGCCGGACACAGAGCTCCCTGCCCTGCGGCAAGGCCCTGCCTCCGACAGAGGAGTCTGAGCACCTGGAGGTTCAGCTGGACCAGGTCGGCCTCCCTCTTGGCTAACGCGGTTTCTAAGATGCTGTTGTGTTCCCGCAGGGCCGCGTTGGACTGCCCCAGGCCCGTAAGCTTCCCTCTTTCGTGCTCCAACTCAAGGGCCAACTTCTTATTCGACTCCTCCAGGCGCTTTATCTTCCTCCTGAAGCCTCTGGACTCTTGCAGCTGAAACAGACGGAAGGCGCGGGGAAGTCACCTAATCACATGTGCTGGCTGATGAGCTAGGTTCCTGTACACCAGAAACCGAGTGCCCGGCGCTAGACAGCCACCCCCGGCCACAAAGAACCGCGGCCAGCCCAGCTTTCTCCTGGGAGCCCGGGACGCTATGGAGAGCCCTTGGTGACATCACCAACTGCCACGTGCAGCATCACCCAAAGCCACGCCGTCTCTGGGCCGGAGAGTCACGGGAAGTTCTTTACCAGAATAGATCTTCTCGTTACCTGCAACCTGAGCATTCAAACTGGGGACATTTTAGCCTTCGTGGTCTAACAACCCCTATGCTGGAGGGGTGCCTGAGAGAATGCTGGGCGACCACGCCTGTGGGGAGTCCAAGCAGTAAGGTGTGTGTGTGTGTGTCCGTGTGTGTGTGTGTCCGTCCAGGACCCAGACAAACGGGCCGATGGCACACAGAAGCATGGTGTGGATGTGAGCCGCGGGCCGGCTCCTGCCTCTGTAAGGCACCTCTCTGCCTGCAGCAGAGCTGCATGGGGGCAGCAGGGCCTGCCCGGCTGTGTGAGGATGAAACCTGGCCTACCTCATCCTCCAGCTCCAGCACCTTCTCCCGGTACTCCTCCAACTCCTGGCTGGTCAGTGAGATGATCTCCTGGAGCTCCTTCTCCAGCATCGTCTTGCTGTGGCCGACGGCCTGCAGCTCTGCCTCCAGAGCCTGGATTCTCTCCTAACAGCCAGGACAGGAAGGTGGATTTGCTCACGGGTTTCAACGTGGCGTGTGACAGGCGCCCCCCCTCACTCCCCGCAGGAGAGGGACCTACGACCTGTGGCAGGGAAGCTGCACCAGGCAGAACGGAACTACCACCCGGTGCACTGCACACACTCGCCCTCGTCTCCACACGTGATGTGTGTTTCTTAGCCGTTATACTGAAGGACGGTCTACTGTCCATCTCGCTCCGGCCTCACTGTACCGATAATCCACAGTGAGTAACCTGCCGAAGGTCCCGTCTGACAAGTATAAACACGGACGCTGTGCGTGGGGGACGGCAGGCTCCACGTGGCACTTTACGGCCTGCCCCTGACACGTGTAAGCCCCAAAATTAAAAATCAGGCAGCGAAAGATTTTCAACTTAAAGGAAAGCTGCAACTTAATACATCTCCCCCTCCCGTTTTAGAAAGTAAACAGGTAAAAGCAGCATGTGATATTCTCGGTTTGGTAAGAAAACAGCGTGCTGTGACACAGTGTCTTCCCGCTCAAATTCTTCAGTGGGGAGGAGACCATAACAAACTTCATTTAAGAAGAAACAATCCCTAAAAGGATGTTGGATAGGAACAAACAGAGGCACGTCAACTAGTCAGGTAAAACTTCACACTGGCCGAAGCTGGCAGGGTGTGTGACACCCAAGACCGCGTCGGACTCACAGACACGGGGGACGCTCGGGGCACTCTGACAGCCTGCATCACAGGAATAAAAATGCCCCCCAAGGGGCGCCTACGTGGCTCAGTCGGTTAGGCGTCTGACTTCAGCTCAGGTCGTGATCTCACACTCTGTGAGTTCAAGCCCCACGTCGGGCTCTGTGCTGACAGCTCAGAGCCTGGAGCCTGTTTCAGATTCTGTGTCTCCCTCTCTCTGACCCTTCCCTGTTCATGCTCTGTCTCTCCCTGTCTCAAAAATAAATAAACGTGGGGCGCCTGGGTGGCGCAGTCGGTTAAGCGTCCGACTTCAGCCAGGTCACGATCTCACGGTCCGTGAGTTCGAGCCCCGCGTCAGGCTCTGGGCTGATGGCTCAGAGCCTGGAGCCTGTTTCAGATTCTGTGTCTCCCTCTCTCTCTGCCCCTCCCCCGTTCATGCTCTGTCTCTCTCTGTCCCAAAAATAAATAAACGTTGAAAAAAAAAAAAAATTTAAAAAAATAAATAAACGTTAAAAAAAAAAAAAAAATCCCCCGCAAGCCCAGAGCCCCTGCCCTGCTGGCCCCATCCTCTGTCCTCCTCCAGGACAACCTCCATCCATTTACCCTAAAAAACCATCCGGAGCAAAAGGCTTTTGCCTTCCTTCCAGCAGGAAGAGCAGGCAGGTGCCCCTCTCCAGGGTCCCTCTTCTCCTGTCAGCAGAGCCACTCAGTCGCCCGCAACCCGGACACCGGGGGCCGCCCCCTCGCTAGCCCCTGGCCTGCGCCGTCGACACACGGGCTCTCCCTCCCAAGGGAGCAACGTGCTTCAGTGGCCCCTCCTTCTGGCTGTTCCGCAACCTTCGTCTGGACCTGTCATCTCTCAGCTACTGCAGGAGTCCACGCGGTCTCCCTGTTACAGCCTCGCCTGACCCCAGATGTCCTCGACCACCGCCCGTCAATGCCCACCACAGAAGAGTGAGATCTCACCCTGCCCGAGTCGCCGGTCAGCCCTCCATCCCATGCCAGCCCCAGCTCAGAGCCAACGCCTGCCCACCTGCACACACCCACACCCCTGCAGCAGGACCCCTGCCCGACCCACTGCACCCCTTAGATGCACAGCACAGATCTTCCTGCACACCCTGCACAGGAACATTCCCCTGCAGAGATGCACCCCCATCTACTCTAATGCCTCCTGTTTACTCAAGACCAGTTCAAATATTACATCCTTCAAGAAGCTTCTCTGGACTCTCCAAATACGCCCCGACCCCCCTACACTGGCACGCAGGCTGCTCACAGCACTTTACCCGCCCAGGAAATTCCTCCACAGACGCTGAAGGGGTGCGGGAAAGGACAGGGGTGGGGAGACCGAGGGCCCGCACTGAGGGAGCAGGCAACGGCGTGCTCCTCGAAGGACCGCCGGGGGCTGATCTGTGCAGTCACGCTGCTGGCATGCGACACTTCACAGAAATGCCGCCTACACGCTAGCTCCGCCCCGTCTCTCCAGACTCTTTCTCAAGGTGTTCCAAGCAAACGTTTGTTAAGACATCAAGTCCCCAGAACCGAGTGCACGACCGGCTGACTGGCGGGAGCGGACGGGTTACCCACTTGCAGAGTGAGGTCGCTGCCGCCGCCAGAGCCCTGGGCTCTCAGCTGGCTCAGCTCCGCCTCTGCCGACTCCTTGGCCGCGAGGGCCTCCTGCAGGCGGCGGCTCAGGATGCCCACAGCGCTCTCATAAGCCTTGTGCTTGGTCTTCATCTCCTTCTGGGCGCTGCTCAGGTCTGAGCCCAGCCGCTTCATCCTCTGCTTCTGTTCCATGATGGCCCTAGGGCGTGACGGGCGCACAGAGAAGGCAATCTGAACTCCCTTCCCACGAGTCCTGAGTCCTCCGAAGGACAGGCTCTCGCATCCCCCCCCCCCCCCCCCCGCCGCCCCACCCCAGCCCCGCCCCAGCTGGCTGCTGCACCTGCCAGGCCCGATCCCGTAGCGGGGGCCTGTGTTGGCTGCCCCCACAGAGACCAGCACAGCGCTCACGTCTGCCCTGCTCCCCTCCTGGAGGGGGTGCTCTTGTGAGGGCAGAGAACACGTCTGTCCTCCCAAACAAACTCTTCTCAGATAGCGGTAAACATCTTAACAAACCTGCTTACAAGCAACCTCCAAGGGACGAAGGCAGAGCAGGGCAGGACACGGGATATGCCACAGGGTTACAGGCCCCTGAAGGCTACCCGGCGTGCGTATACACGGCAAGAGGGATACACGCAAACGTTGGCCCTGCCTGGGGACCCGGCAGGGGGAAAGGCGTTGCCACACGCCGCTGGCATGTAATAGACACACAAGGGGAGCGCGTGTTAACCGTGAAACTATGCAGCCACGGAACTGTGGTGCGATCTGCTCTCCAGCGGTAACTTTGGAGTCTGACTTCCTTGGCTGCCTGTGAGTAGGCCCCAGCAGAGCTCAAAGCTGCTCACGCCCACCCCTCCCGCCCGCACATGCCTCAAAGTCCACTCACTTGGTGGCTTCTTGCTGGAGCTCCTCAATTTGCTTCTTGAGCACCTCGTTGGCCTCCGTAAGAGCTACGATCTGCTCTTTATCAAACTGCAAAGACTTCAGAAGAAGAGAGGAAAAGACAAAGTGAGGAGACCAAACCTTCCCTGGGCGGCCTGACTCTCGGGACCAGCCTCCTTGAGGGCAAATGGTGCCGTTTCAGGGCCACCCTCAAGGACAAGGGCCCTGACGAGGACCCTGACAGACAGGCTTGCCCTTCGTATAAATGACTTCTTTAGAAAGGTCCAGGGTGCTGGAGGGAGTGCCTGGGAAGGACCGAAGGCTGGGGTGGAACCCCCTGGGATGCAGCCCTCACCCACAGTCCCCAAGGACCACTGCTGCCCGAGCCCCCCAGGCTCCTCTAGGCCCCCCAGCACCCGCAGGACTGAACTACAGACGGATGATGGCCTCCAGCCCCGCGCTGCCTCCCACCTCACTGGCTGCCCTTCCTCATTTCTTTCTGTACGGTGAGAACCGCCTCCCGGGACGGGCTGGGTTCCCCACAGCCCCGAGCACCTCAAGGAACACGTGACCTGGGTGCTGCAGGTGTTACCCCCCAGGTCCCCGGCTCCTGGTAGCTCCTCTCGTGCCCCCTTCTCCCATCTGCACCTCCCAGGCCCAGCCTGCAGCCTCACCCAGTCTGCCCACCTGGGTCCCACCTGGCCATCCAGTGGGACCTGGGAGACATCCCACAGGACGGAGCCCTTGGTCTCCCCCGGCTGTTCTGTCACCCTCTCATCTCAGGAAACACTCATCCGCAGGACAGGAGTCTGGACCGGGGTCCTTTTGCCTCCACACTCACCTCCCGTGGACCACAGGGCCCCTCACATGTCGCCAGCCCCCTCCCCCGAAAGCCTAGAGCTCACAGAGCTGCTGTGGCGTCACCAGCCAGCCCAGCGCCTCCTCCCACATCGTGTCCCCCACACAGGGCTCCCGGCTTCCTGCCCGCCTCAGACTCTCCCTCAGCTCTCCCAATGCCAGTTCCCAGAGGCCGGGCCTCGCCCGTCCCTTCTTCTGTCCATCTATCCCTCCAGGACAGGGGCTCCAGGCGGGACTGGTTCCAGGCCGTCCTGCCCTCTACCCGGACGCAACACACCCCTGGGCACATCTGGCTGAATTTCCGGACCTGTAAGTGCGTCTCCATCTCGTCGCGCTCCCTCTGCACCGCCTGCAGATGCCCCTCGAGGTCGGCCATCTGCTGACGGACGTGGGACGCTTCCTTCTGCAGGCGCACATGCTCCACGTCCACGGACTTCTTCTCCCCTTGAACTTTAATTAACTCTTGCCTCAGCTCCTTCAGCTCCGAGTCCAGCCTCTTCTTCGTGGCCTTGAGCTCACCAATGAGCTGGTCCTTGGAGGTGGCATCCCGCCGGTAGGCCTCCACCATCACCTGCCCGATGAGACAGAAGCTGCAGCCGGGACAGGGCAGGGTCTTGGGGCTCACGCGGCTTCGACCAAAGTGCTCACCACTCGTCCACAGCATAACGCCTCTTGGACCACAGAGAACACATCCCACCAAGTCCAGGACACCACCAACTGAGGCACAGCATCAGGTCACGCGCCTAAACACATCTGGGTGATGTGCACAGCAGGTGTCGCCCGGCGGCTTCACCTTCCTCGGGCCCCAGGCTCCTGACGGGCCCTCCCCCCACCTGCATCTCGGCACAACATCCGGCACCACTTCTAACTGTCCCTCGGGTCGCCCTTCCCCAAACCCTTGGTGTCGGCCACACTTCGCACTCATCCTCCGACAGCCTCCATCAGCTTTGTGGACACAGAACGTGCGTCCCCACCCTCTGCGCGAACCAGGGCTCCCTTCGGCGCCACGTCGGGGCGGAACTTTCTCACAGACACGTTAACAGAAGAGTCCGTCTGTGCTGCAGCAAAGCACACGCCCTCCGACGTGACGGCAGAGTGGGATCGTGTCACAGATGCCGACCCCACTCTGAAGCCACATCCCGACCTGAGACATTGAAATACAAGAGGTGAGGCCGTCGCTTGGAATCAGTGTCTTTAAACAGCATGGCAGAGGCCTAGGTGTCGCCTTCTCCTTGACCGGTCTTGTTCTACGCAAGTGATTGAACCACACGGGACCTTTCTCCACACTTACTGCACATGAAGAAAACCGACAACACGTTTTTACCTTTTGTTGAAGAAACTGCTCCTTGACTTTCTGCGTCTGCTTCCTCAGAGTGGCAGCTTCCTGCTGCAGGTGCCCCACCTACAAAGGACACGCGTGCCCACACGTTACGCTGTGGGAGCTCCGTCCCCCGCGCTGGCTTGACTCTGGGTCCGTGTGTCAGGAGACCCACCTCCAAGGCTGGAGAGACAGCCTCCCGGGGGACGGGGAGGCCAGCCACCAACCCACCTCCCACCTCCCTGTTTTCAGGACAGTGTCTCTGTCCACAGGGTTGCCACCAGAGACCCCACAACAATACAGGCAAAGCTCAAATGGGACGCGGAGTGCCTCCGGGGTCCGCTGGCGTCCCTCTTACTGAGCCAACAGTAAAACCACATTCAGACCCACCCAGAAGGTCCCTGACAAGAGACTCGCCCAGGGTAGTGTTCGCAGGGGAAACACGGACTCCTTTCACTCTACTTCCCAGAGGAAAACCTACACCAGTTTCCTCGCGCCGGACGCTCGGGGGTGGTGGTCTGAAGGCAAACCGTTCCCGGCCACTAACTATCGCTGTACACCCCGCAGTCCTCCTGTTCCGTGTGTGAACGTCTGCCTGGGTCGGGTCACGTCGCAACGTCACGCTGTCAGCACAATGGCCCCCAAAGCGGCGAGCCGGCTCGTGTCCACACGCGCCCCTCTGTCTCCCGCCCTCGCCCACTGACGCACGACCGTCCCACCACGTGTCCAGCAGGCCCCACCGCAGGCATACAGCGGGGAAGATCCAAACGTTCTACATAACTTTTCCCGCGTCTGAGCTCTACGTCATCTGCAGACAGACGCTGGGGTTTCTCGGTAGCTTACTGTCCACACCCCACACGTGACTCGCTTTCCCAGCCCCGGGCGTCTACGCTGCCCGCAGTCAACGGGATGGGAAGCACGTGCCCTGCAGGCGTGGGTCCCTCCCCGGCAAGCGCTCTCCCGCGTTTCCACAACCAGGAGATCAAAGACGGGACGGGACAACTGCCCTGGCTCTCACACGTGTGGCCTCCGCTCCCAACGAAACGACAGCGAGCGCGGTACCTGGCTGGACTTGACGGCCAACTCCTGTCTCAGCTGCTCCAGAACCTGCGACGTCTCCTCGGCGCCCTCTGCCAGGCGCTGCGCTCCCCTGTCCAGCCCCTCCCCGCCGCTCCGGGCCGCCTGCAGGGCCACCTCTAAGACAATCTTCTCGTTCTGCAGGGAGCGGATCGCGTCGTCCCTGGAGGCGGCCTCCTCCTGCAGCTCCTCCAGCCGGGCCTGCAGCTCGTCGTAGCGCACCTGCGCGTCACCCAGGGCGCGCTCCCGGGCCTGCAGAGCCTCCTGCGCACAGGTGAGCTGCTTCAGCAGGTCGAGGTGCTCCTGCCGCAGGGCCTCAAGCTGCTGGTCTCGCTGCTGCAGCGCCAGCTTCACCTGGAAGACAGGAACCAGGGTCGGCGTCCTGCCCCCGGAATGAGAACGCCACCCGGCCCCCTCCCCCCCGCCGCCCAGCGCACGGACACGAAGTGCTGGCACGTGCGGGGGACACCCGGCCGGCACGGCGACGGCGGCCGCTCTGATGTGACGTCGCGACGAGTCCGAAGGACACAGCGCACAGACGGGCACCGCGAGGACAGCCGCACGAGGACGGCCGTGTGTGGCACCGGGGCGCCCCCACGAGGCCACGGAGGGCTTGCCTGCTCCAGCTGCTGCTCGAGGGACGCGGCCGCGGCCGCCACCTTCTGCAGCTGCTCCTTCTCGCCCTCGAACTCCTCCAGCCTCCGCTGCAGATCCTCCTCCACCATCGTCTTGGCCTCTTGGATCTGCGCAAAGGCAGCCTCCTGGTCCAACATGTCGGCCTGAGCACAGGAAACCGTGCTGTTTAAAGAGCAGGAAGACCCGCCACCCTGGGGAGAGGCCCTTGTCTGTCACCATCACGTCCCCAACCCGCAGGCAGAGGAGCCCGGGGCCAGAGGGGCCAAAGGCCGGTGACCTCCGGCCGTCCAGTCCACTCTGCTGACCCTTGGGACCGGCTGAGGGAGAAGCCAGCAGGCAACCCAGGTTTAAGAAATGGGACGAACCGGGGTGCCCGGCTGACTCTTGACCCCAGGGTTGTGCGTTTGAGCCCTGGGTTGGGTGTTGAGATGACTTAAAGCTTAAAGAAAAAAAAAAGAAAAAGAAAAAGAAAAAGAAACGGGATAGAGTGCTGAACGACACCCCCATGGCTGCCTCTGCCGTGAAGACAGGCTGCAAGGTGTCCCTGCTTTGGGGATGTGCCACTGGGAACACTGTCACTGAGCTGGTAAAACCAGACCGAGGCTGGGGGACAAGAACGGATGGAGTTCTTTACAATTTGCTCACGCAGATAAGATCCAACGCCTACGTGTGTTTCCCGAGGAAAAATGTCAGCTTCTAACTTAAATGTTTCCAGGTCTTTGGCACCAGGCCCCTGCCATGACGCGATTCTCTTCTGTCACCCGCCTCACCCGTGAGGACACGGGGGCACGTGCGGAGAAGCAGGAGAGGGGCGAGCGCCAGTCACGGGACGCTGACTTTCCACATCCTCAGCACAGAAGCGCCAGGCCACACGCTGCCCAGACCTTGTGCACCTTCCTTCCTTCTTCCCAACAAGCCTACTGAGCAGGTGTCACCGTCCTCATCTCATAAATCAAGGGAACAAGGCTCAGAGAGGGTAAGGAATGGTACAGGGTCTCACAGCTAAGGAGAACAGGCCAGAGCTACTGCCCCCACTGCCCGGGAAACAATCTGCAGGTGCAACTGGCCACATCCTAAGTCGCTCGTGTGCTTGCTGGGGGGCCAACAGAAACACAAGCTGAGTGCTCAGAGACAGGAAATGCTTACCACTGCGAGGCTGTCAGAGACACGGCATCTCAGAGACACACGCACTACCCTCCTCCTGCCCACCTGCTAGCCAGCACCTTCCCAACCGCGGGGCCGAGTGCAGGGCTCCAGGCCCACACAGTTAGTGGAAGATAAGTCACCGCCGGCAACTCAGATCAGACAGACGGATGAGTTTCCAGTGACGTGAGGAACAGAACTGCCGAACCCTGAATCGCTGTCACTTGTCCAAAAGGTTAGTTTAACAGACATCTGAATGGATAGAGTATTACTGTTTACGCACACCCATCTGTAAGTTTTCTCAACCTTGACGAGTGTCGCAGCGTGAAAAGAGCAAGCCCCAGAGCTGCCTGGCCCTCACCTCGATGCCCTGGAGCTGGATGGCAATGCGCTCCTTCTCCTTGATGGATCTGTGCTGGGTTTCCGTCAGCTGGTGGGACAGGGACACGTTCTCAAGTTTCAGGTGCTCCAGGAGGCCTGCCTGGGTCATCTGTCCAACCTTCAGAGAAAAATTCCACAAGGTAGAAAGTGGCTAGATTCCAGACACAAGCACAGCCCGGCCCACCCCAGAGGCCATGAAAGTGAGGGTCCTATCCAGTGACAACCGCAGGGGAAACTGTTCCCCAGGACCCTACTACACAGGGCTCACTGCCCACCCTCCTGTCACCCATCCTGACACTGGGGCTGTCTGTGTGTGCCGAAGAGGGGCAGGCTGGCAGCCCGGGGGCCAGTGGTCAATGCCCCCAAGGCTACATACGCACTTTGTAGCAAAACCTACACAGAAGTTCCTGCTGAAGGGATTATCTGAGGACCCTCAAGGTGAGGGCTCTCACCTGGATGGCAGGGACAGCAGCGGCTGGAATTTGCCCCAAAAATGACCTGTCCAACTATGACCGGCCACATCTCACGCCTTGGCCTCTCAGTGCCTAACTGTCCGAGATACTCACCAGGCTGACCCTGGCCATTCCCAGGAAGCAATCCAGCCTGGGGTCAGACCCTGGCTGTCACAGACTATTAGACCTCCTTTGACCCACCACCTCTTACAGAGAAGGTGCCCAGCTTTACAGCACAGCGTGCCAGCCCCAAGACGGGGCTCGGTAAAGAGAAGCCAGGGGACACGGCTCTGTGACCGGACCTTCGAGCACATTACTTCCAGATACAAGGTGAACACTCGTTGACACTGTGAGATGCCACATGTGACCACAAGTTGTGAATTTTGGGGTCTCAATGGAAGCTACCCAGAACAGGAAAAGGTACCATTTGCTGGGACTGTGTTTTGTTTTGTTAGTTTCCTTATTTCAAGGCATCCCTACACCACACGTGGGGCTCAACACGTAACTCCAAAATCAACAGTCACATGCTCTTCCAGCCGAGCTGGTCGGGTGCCCCTGCTGGGACTTGTGTTTTAAGGCAATGAAAGAATAAAAGCCACTCTGCTCTGTGCTGCCTCCTGAATGTGCCTGGCAATACTTCCGTGTTACCAGGGAAAGAGGGAGAAAACGCCCTCACCCAATCAGGAAGGCGGATCCTGGAATCTGGAGGTGCCTGAGAAAGTCAGGTACAGCTGACTCTCCTCCCCGGAGCCCCTCCTCCACTCTACCCTCCAACTTCATTTCTGACTCGGGGCAAGACACACAAATGTAGCTTCCTTAACTGTTTCGTGTCTCATGTAAAGGCACCATCACTGCAAGCTTGCGTTAACGTGCATGGTGATTTATTTCCAAGTATGTTGGAAATAGAACAAATATGTACCTGCGGGGTCCTTTACCTTGAAACATACGTAACAAATTTAAGAACATTTCTAATTCATATATTTGTAGACTGTAGATTTTTTTTTTAATGTTTATTCATTTTTGAAGGAGAGAGACAGAGTGTGAGTTGGGGGGGGGCGGGTGCAGCGGGCAGAGAGAGAGGGAGACACAGAATCCAAAGCAGGCTCCAGACTCCAAGCTGTCAGCACAAAGCCCAACGTGGGGCTCGAACCCATAAACCACGAGATCATGACCTAAGCCGAAGTTGGACGTTCAAATGACTGAGCCACCCAGGTGGCCCCCTGTAGATTTTTTTAAGTTTATTTACTCATTTTGAGAAGGAGAGAGAGTGTGCAAGTTGGAGAGGGGCAGAGAGAGAGAGAGAGAGAGAGAGAGAGAGAGAAAGAATCCGAAGCAGGCTCTGCATGGTCAGGTCAGCGTAGAGCCTGATGCAGGGCTCAAACTCAAAGACCATGACATCATGACCAGAGCTGAAGTTGTACGCTCAATCGCTGAGCCACCCAGGTGCCCCTAGATTTTGTTTTTTATGTTTATTTATTTATTTTGAGATAGCGAAGCAGGGGAGGGGCAGAGAGAGAGGAAGACACAGAATCCAAAGCAGGCTCCAGGCTCCGAGCTGTCAGCACAGAGCCTGACGCGGGGCTCAAACTCACGGACTGTGAGATCATGACCTGAGCCAAAGTCGGACGCTCAACCAACTGAACCACCCCAGCGCCCCTAGGTTTTATGTTTTAAAAGAGCATTTAGTGGAGTTAGTATTTTATATCTTCTACCTGAGAATTAAAGTTTTAGTTAGTCTATAATATTTCATCCGAACAAAGAAAACCAAAGGGAGAGAGAGCAAAACCCGTGTCTGCATTCAAGAAGAAGACAGAGGCTGACCAAAGCACCACTCAGCACCCTCCTAATCAACCTAATTAGTCCAAGGCCCCAAGACTTGGAGCAAAGTGCCTTTCAGCCACTTGCCTGTCATCCTGACCGCCTCTGGAGCACGATGAGCCCAGAGCAAGGGGCCTTGAGGGAAAGTGCAGAGACCAGCATTCCTCTGCAGCCTGGACAGACACCTGCCCTCCCCACCCCCCAGAATCCGAGGCTGACACGCCTGCACCCCAACAAAATGGAGGGCAGTGGGAGAGCTCACGCCGCGAAGACCTGGTGGTCAAGGAGCTGGAGCAGAGACCAGCTCCAACCAGGAAGGGGATGCACACTGTGCCCCTTGTGTGTCAGAAACCACGTCCCAGGAGGGCAGCGACCAGGGCCCAGAGCTGGTGCCAGAGTCCCCAGACCCGGGCAGACGTGGGTCTGAGAGCTGGGTTCAAACCACGACAGGCGCCCCCCAGGGGGGGCTCGTCACAGAACGAAAAATGATGCGGCAGAAGCCGTAAGACCCCTCGTGTCAGAAGGTCACGGACGGCGGCTGCTCCGCAGGCTGGAGAAGAAGCTAAATGAGCGGCGAGCAGACTTTCCCTAAAGGCAACCGTGAGACCTGAAAACAGAAGGACTTAATTTAGGGAAAAGGCCAGGGTCCCACACGAGACACGTCCGGGGCCGTACCTGGATGTGGGCCATCTCGCCCTGCAGTCGGACCCGGGCCTCCTGCGCCAGGGCGAGCTGCTGCTGGTACCACTGCCGCACGTGCTGCAGAGACGCGATCTCGGCCTGGGACGCCTTCAACTTGCTGCTCAGCGTGGTCCGCTCCAGCTGCACCTGCTGTAGCTGGCTCTGCAGGCCCGTCATCTGCTGTCGCAGGTCGTGCACTGAAGGCAAGCACAGCAGCTCAGGGCACCCACTCCTCAGGAGCCCGCAGCTCCGCACCGACGCCCCACGCAGACTCGGTGTCTCCCCGCGGACGCCCCACACAGACTCGGTGTCTCCACGCGGACGCCCCACACCGTGTCCGTCTCTCCACGCGGACGCCCCACGCAGACTCAGTGTCTCTGCAGAGGTCACACTGCAGTTGTGGATGCTGAACCGTGGCTCCCGGAGAAGTACGGGAGTGAACGGATCAATATACAACCTTGTCTCGTGAGCTTGTGTACAAAGGCACTTTACCTAATCTGTACTTTTGGCCCATCGATACTGAACTCGCAGCCAACGGCACCGTAATTCACGCCCGAAGGAAGCTCACCGAACACACGGAACTTCCTCCGCGAGACACGTCACAGACGTCTCACACTTAAGAGCACAAGATAGTGCTTGGACTTCACTTTAAATACAAAACCTCCCTACAAAGCACAAAGACGCAGAGGCTCTGACACTAGACCGGACAAGGGCACCCGCTCACACAGGAGAGCAGAGCACCGCCTCACCCCCTCAGCGGGAAGCGTGAATGTCAAGCGGCACCAGCCGTGCTCAGCGCTGCACCTGCCTGCGACGGACTGTCCTGCTCCAGGGTTACCGACAAATCTGAGTGTGCCCGTGAACGCGTAGCTACAGACCTGTGGGTACCGAGGGCCAACTGCGTGCCCGCAAAGCCACTGCGGGCGCCCAGGCGGCACCTGGTATCGTGCTAAGTGCTAATTGCACCAAAACCTGGCTCCCTGACGTGGTCAACTCTTGCCACTGATGAGGGCAGAGCGGGAGGAAAGGGGGCACGAAGTCACGGATGACCTAAATCACAGTGCAAACCAAAGTGGCCAAATATTAAGAAAAACACCTACCATTCTAAGGACAGTTCCCAAAAATTAAAAAACAGACAAGAAACCATCTCAGTTTAAGAGGATCCACGACCTCTTGTCTGAAATTCTTGGGGCCTGATGTGTTTCAGAGTTCAGACTGCCAGCACCTCAGAAAGGCGACCCCAGCGAGAACCACAGGAGACACGCCGTCAGCTCCACGAGGGCGTCCACACCGCACTGCGGCCCTGTGTGAGTGCGGTCAGTGCCGCTGCCCGACGGGCTTTGGTCATCAGGCCTCGCAACCCAGACTTAACGATTATCTTGGTGCTCAGCACTTCCCGGATTTTATAATTTTCTCAAGGGACTGCGTATCAGGAAATGCCCGAAGACTGAAAACAGTCTATGGCGTGTTTCTCGGCCAAGCAGTTTCTTCTTTCTGGTGCCAGAAAAGTCTCTGTCACAGCAGTCCGTCACTCTTTGTTCTCTGTCATCACATCTGAAGCCCCGTCTCGCGGCCTTGTGGCCCTCCAGAGCAGCCCCCCAAGCCACCCCTCTGTTCTGCGAGGGGAACCTCGTCTGCCCGGCCTGCACCAGAGGCTGTGAGGTCTGGGCCAACCGTGGCTCTCCGCTGCCCCCTGCCCTGCCCCTCCTCCTCCCGTCAGCCAGCACGGAGGTGCTGCGAGCACGCGGGCGGTGCTGGGCACCCAGCGGGGTGTGCGGCACACGCCCCAGGATGGGAAGACGGCGCGAGGACAGGGCTACCACAGGTTCTCTGTGCACAGCCTGCCGCCACGTCCCTCCGACACCAGCGTCCCACTTGTCTCTCCCTCCAGAGGGGACTCCCACAGGGATCCACCACCGCCAAAAGCTGCGCTTAAAGTAGGAAACACAAAGGTTTACTCATCAGCAGCGTCGGTTTTCAACCTTTTAAGCACAACCTGCCGTTCTGAGGAAAAAGCGAGCAGCGCCAGCCCCCGCACGACAGGCTTTGAAGGCGGAGCAAGGCAAGCAACGTTACTACCAACTAGCAAGGGTCTAGGGTTCGCCTCCAAGACCTGAGTCCGCTCCGCCCCCCACCTGCCGCGCTCACCTGTGTTGTCCTTGCTGAGGATGCTCCTCTGCATCTCTTCCACCTTGGCCACGAGTCGCCGGTACTGCTCCTCGGCCAGCTGCAGGTCGCTGTTGGACGATGCCAGGCTGGCGTTCTTGGCTTCCAGCATGTTCTGCAGGTCAGTCATGGCTCGCTCCAGGTCCCAGCAAGACTGCTTCAAGGTGTCCACCTCCGAACTGAGCGAGTCCTGCTTCTGCTGGCTGCTGTGGCTCTGCTCCACCTGTGCCTGCAGCCTCGTGCTCAGGGCGGCCAGCTGCGCCTGGAGCTCCGCCTTCTCTTTAAGTGCCTGGACAGACCCCCGACCGGAAAGCGACTCTCAGACGAGTCACTGCCACCTGTGCGTTAAGAGCGCCACCGAGAGGCACCGGGGAGACTCAGAGGGAAGCACCGTGTCTCCTGGGCTCGCAGCTGCTCTCGCACCAACCGCTCTCCCGGGAGGAGGCCGGTCCTCCACACAGGCCTGAGGGGCAGGAGGGGTGACCAGAGCCGCTCACGCTCTGCGCAGCAGCGCGCGAGCTGTGCGAGCACCCGCTCGCCCGTGAGGACGTTGGAAAACACATTTGTTCAAAAAAGAAACGAGTGCAGCACGGCGCACACGCACGCACCCCAAGAAAGAACACCAGGCATGCTGAGGGAGCCCCACGACAAGTGCCGTCAGATTCAGATCTGGGACCGTGCCTCCCGGGAAAGGCCCCCTGCTACTGCGCACGAGGGGCTCTGAGGGGCTCCAGCCGGAGCCCGAGGCCCGGCCCGGCGCTGGGTGGCGGCACCGCAGGGACACGAGCGGGAGGTGGGGCCTCCACGAGCAGAGGCCTTCGGGCAGCAGAGAACGTCTGAGAGACGGCGGGAAGGCACGTGCCCTGTCTGCCATCAGCATCTCCCGCCCACCCAAAAATCCATCTGTGAGACGTGTGGACGGGAATCCCAAGGTGCAAAGACGGGCGGACAAACGCACGTCAACACGCGTGAGGGGAGAAGCAACACGAGGAAGACGAACGTCAAATTCAGCAAACGGGACGACAAATACCCCAAAAATGCAGTTAGGTGAGCAAACACAATGAGATTCTGCAATAACAACAACTTGGATTTTAACAGGGCGGCCAGAAAGGATCACACCCGCCACAATCCACACAACTCAAGAGCAAGTCAGTATCCTAGGAGGGCAAGAAGGTAAAGTAAAATAAACACAACCAAAGGTTCCTACATCACTCACGGGCCGGAGGTGCAAACGAAGCAGAAATGCGCTGGATGAGGTTCTACAGGGACAGTGACAACCACGTGCCACCACAATTCACCTTGAAATCGCAGCGACCACCACCAGGTTTACGTGCACAGAGGGGTCGGTCTGCGTCCCTGGACCACGTCATTCAACAAACCACACCAGGCTGGAGAGGAAGCTATTCCCGCCACGAGCCGCTGCCCCACACCCTGTGCTGGGACGCGCTCCTGAAGGACACCCATGCCGCCGCGACACTGCCTCTGTGCCCGTGTGTCCCCTGCTCCCCACACCAAATGGACACGGCTGAATTCAACTCAACAGATTTACCCCACTTGCCAAGGAAAACTGAAAATTAAGGGGCAGAAAGAAATGGTTTTCAGGAGTAGACTGAACAGATACAGCAAAGCTCACGTCAGAAAAGGCAGAACCCGCAGCAGAAAGTGTTCAAGGGGCAAAGAGGACACTTTCACCAGTGTCTTTTACGGCGAGACCCGCCAACGGGACCGTCGGGCCCGCATCCCAGAGTCAGGACCGACATACAGGGAGACACCGAGCCACGCAGGCGGACAAAGGGTGAGGACACAGAGGACTGAGCACCCAGCCCGCAGGCGCGCACACGCGCCCCGAAGCCGTGGCGCCTGGCCGGCCTCCAGCGTCCGTTACCTGACTGGCCTCTAAAGACAACGCCTCCAGCTGACCCTCGAGTCTCATCTTGTCTTTCAGGGCCTGCAGCACCGCGTCGTGGCTCTCCGCGGCGGAGCTTTCCAGGGACACGCTGGGGGACAAAGGCACAGAGCATCAGGCGCCAGCTCTCCTCACGCATCCAGAGTCTCTGGGCTCCCCACACCGCCGCTCCAGTCCCCGCCACGTGATAAATACAGTTGGCAGGTTTCAGTGGACCACTGACGCTCTTACAAACGCTCCCAAGAAACCCTCTGGGGAGCTGGTCGGCCCAGGGAAGTATCCGTGCAGCTTTAGACACGAGTCTACGTAGATACGGGAAACAGCATCCCTCAACACTGGACGCGGTTCCTGACCTGCTCCCGCGTCTTACGGAACGACAGCGTTGTGTATACAGAGACGTTACACACTCAGGACGTGACGAGGAGAAACCCAGCACCGCCGGTCGGCTCTGGCGGTGGAGGGAGCACCCACCTGCTGCAGATGCTGTCTGTCCGGCTCCGCGTCTCCCCGTTGACCTCCCGTCCCTGGTCCTGGTGCTCGGCCGCCGCGGCCTGGAGGACATCCGTGATGGAGGGGAACTGGCCCAGGGCGGCGGCGGCGATCTCCCGGCCGTTGACCACATAGGAAGCGTCGCGAGTGCCCACGGGGTCCACCAGAAGCCCGCGCGTCCCACGGGTAGACACGCTGCTGAGGGAGGAGCTGTCGCTCTCGTTCCCGTCAGCCTCGGACGTGTTGTCGCCCGTCAGGGACGCGTTCTCCAGGTGGTCCTCGGCCTCAGGACACGGGCTGACCTCGGACACTACTGACGTCACGCTGCTCCGGCTCTGCTTCAGGGCGCCCCCGGCAGCGTCTGCGGCCGGAGCGTTCCCACCACAGCTCCCGGCACTGGAGTCGTCTTCGGTTTTGTAATCGGCCAGAGACCGGATTTTGCTTGGTTTGGAACTTCTTTTCCCCTTGGGATGCGCCAGGAGCCCCAGGCTGCCCACCTTCGGCCCTCGGGGGACGCTGGTGCGCAGGAAGGAGTACTCCTTTGTCAGAGCCACCGGGCTGGCACGGGGCAGGGCCTCCGGGTTCAGCATGAGCTCCGGGTCGAGCGTGCTGGACAGTCGTGCTCTGGCCGCAGGCTGACTGCACTGGGGAGGAAACCAAAGTACAGAAATCACGTCTACGAGTGACGGCAGCGTTCAAACCTCGCGGCCCGAAAGGCTGCACCGGCCACCCTCCCCGCGCCAGCCCCGGGCACGCGCCCCGCACGACCAGGACCGCACGGCATTCCCACGTGTCCGGCAGGCAGGGCCTCACAAAGCTGTCCCGTCAGCCCCGCGCACGCACTCTTCTCGACAGGCTCAACCACGTCCACATCCAAAGCGGCCCTGCTGGGTCACAGCCACCTGAGACGTACGATCACTCAGGGGCTGGGGAGCCGCGCTTCCAGGTATGCACGCCTGCTCGCGCCGGACCGCTTGAGACTCCAAACCATTGCCGTTTCAATGTAATTCTTAGGTATTTCATCATGCTGTTGCCGTAAGTATTCGCTTTTCCCACTAATTTTATAACTAGCCGTATTAGGCTAACTGTCGATTTTTTATACTTGTATTTTCAACTGACGATTTTCTGAACCCTCATTATTTTAATAATTTAAAATACATTTTAAGGTTTATTTTATTTTTGAGAAAGGGGGGGGAGAGAGAGAGAGAGGGGGGGGGGAGGGGGGGGAGAGAGAGAGAGAGAGAAAGCACACGCTGTCAGCACAGATCCCGACACGGGGCTCGAACTCACCAACTGTGAGATCATGACCTGAGCCGAAGTCAGATGCTCAACCTACTGAACCACCCAGGTGCCCTTATTTTATAATATTTTAATATATTAGAATTTTTTTCACTTGATTCTCTAGAGTTTTCCAAGGCATTATCAATACCTGCAAATAACATTTCTCCTCTTTTTCAATATTTATATCTCTTATTTCTTTCTCTTACATTATTACTTCAGCTAGAACTTCCCTAACGGCTTTGAATGAGACAAAGGATGACAGAAGATAGTGTTCCTTGATGCTATTTCAAAATGACTTTCTCTTAGAGACGTAGCCAATCCTAGGTTTACTCCACAAAGTCAGTGCTATCCCAACAGGGCAGGGGGTCAAGGAGGAGAAAGGGAACCATCTCAAAATGATCCTGGGATGTGACGAGAAGAATACCAACTAGTGAGCAAAAATAGCTAAAAAAGACGGGGCGCCTGGCGGTTCAGTCGGTTAAGCATACAACCTCCGCTCAGGTCTTAATCTCACAGCTCGTGGGCTTGAGCCCGTGTCGGGCCCTGTGCTGGCAATGTGGAGCCTGCTTGGGATTCTCTCTCACTCCTCTCTCTCTGCCCCTCCCCCACCCATGCTTTCTCACTCTCTCAAAAATAAATGAACTTTAAAAAAAAAAAAGAAAAATGAACAAAGACTGACACAAACACGCAAACAACTAACACGTAAAAGGTGCTCCCCGACAGGAGGTACTGTTGTTTTCACCTGTCGGAGGACAAAAGCTCAGTGTTTGTTGTTTTAACGTTGCCAAGGATGGCCAACACTCACAGTCTCATCCCTGCTAACGGGGGTATAAACCAGTCCAGCCTAGCCAGAGCACACTGAATATCCAACTAACAAATACATAAAGCCTTTTCCCGATAATGTGAAAGTCAACGATTTGCCCACAAGAATATAACCAAGACGCAAAACGTTCACTGCGGCATTGTTTGCAATTTCAAAAATGTAGCAACAACCGGAATGCTGACCACGAGGTTGGTTAAGGAAATGCGGGTAGACTACTGCATAGGGTGAGGCGGCCCCCACTCTGCACTCAGGACACAGGGAGGAAGGCAGCATGGAGAGCTTCTCATCATCTACGCCATGTGAGGATGACGTCTGAACTACGCTCCTCACGTAAACGAAATATTCCTAAAGAAATACCCTTCTGTTTCTCCTTCAGTAGTTTTTGTTCACTTGTTTTGCGTATTTTGACTTTTCACAAACACCTTTTCAGCAGCTACTGAGATGATCCTAGGCCCCTTCACGTGGACCTACCCCCATAACCCACGATGAGGTCTGGCAGATTCTCCCAGTCTGAACCAACCTCAAAACACCTCTCCTGCAGTCATGGATACGCAGACAGGTGGTGCTGACTGGTCGTGAGCACGTCACACGCCGCACACACGGGCCTCTGCACTCACACAGGCAGCCGCGGACCCCAGTGCAGCCAGACGTTCAGCTCTAAGCTTCGGTGACAGCCGTGCGGCGCCAGGCCGTGGGGACTGACTGAGACTCCGGTCCTCACACCGGACCGCGCCTCCCCAGGCTGCATTCTGCCCCAGCTGGCCCTGCCCCAGCATCTTGCAGCCACCCTGCCTTCCTCGCTTCTGAGCAAGCAGGGATCATAACTTGGTCAGACCAACGTGTGACAGACACAGTGCCTGTTTCCATCACTTTGAGAGCGGGTATGTTACTGAGGGCTAAGAAAGTATCCTTCCATGTAAAGTTATTATTTATTTAAGTAATCTCTACACCCAACATGGGACTCAAACTCATGACCCTGAGATCAAGAATCACATGCTCTTCTGACTGAGCCAGCCAGAAGCCCCCAAAAGTATCCTTCCATTTAAACCACCAGTTATGAGGCACCTGGGTGGCTCAGCCGGTTCAGCCATCTGATCCTTGGTTTCGGCTCAGGTCATGATCTCACAGTTTGTGGCTCAAACCGCATGTTGGGCTCTGTGCTGACAGCTCAGAGCCTGGAGCCTGCTTGGGAGTCTCTCTCTCCCTCTCTGCCCCTCCCCCTTCACTCGTGTGTGTGTGTGTGTGTGTGTGTGTGTGTGTGTGTGTGTCTCAAAAAAAAAAAACAAAAAAACTTTTAAACCACCCGTGTTATGTGTATATTACATAATTTTTTAAGACAAAGAGTGATGCTAAATTTCACATTTAGAATCCTACACTGAACTCCCGACATATTAATCACCTAATGTTGCATGAAACCACACAGGCCTCTAGAAGATAGAGTGTGGACAGGCCCTTGAGAAGGGGAGTGTGGATGATCCCAGGGTCGTGGGATAGAGCCCTGCGTCAGGCTCTGTGCTGGGCACAGAGCCTACTTAGGATTCTCTGTCTCCCTCTGCTCCTCCCCCGCTCATGCTCTCACACACACACACACACACAAGGAGACTCACTCTTTCCTGCTGGCGCTTCACCCGGTACTGTTTGAGCTGTTCTTCGAGCCGTCTCCGAGCCTGAAGCCGGACCTGCTCCTCCTTCTCCAGGGGCAGGGAAGCCTCTGTTGAACCTGCCGTGGAGGAACGACCACTTAGTGACTCGTGACGCACGAGGGCACAGAGGACAAACCAGAACAGTGGCTTGGCTCTTCCCATTCAACTACCAATTAAATATGATTTAGCTCCAAACAACACACAGCCGTCCAGTTTGAAAGAGCTATTTCCAGATGGAGACAATCGTGAGCTTCGGACACCGACCACAGACCAGACGTGCCCGGTCAAAGACTCACCGGTCGAGCACAGGGTCTGTGCTCACAGTTCCCTAGAGGTGTCCAGCTGGGAAAATGGACACAGGTCACCCGTGGACTTGTAGTAACAAGAGAAGTAAATCTGAAGTCAGTGCCAGAGCCGATGTTCTGAGGTTCAGGGACCCTCAGCTCCCACTTGGCTCCGACCACGCTTGTGACTAAACATAGGCGCACACAGAGAGCAGTGCCGACGGAGCGGGGCCCAGGGACGGGGGACGTGAGCCACCCTGGCATGTGGCCACGGTCACCAGACATGCCTTCTTCACATGGTTCCATCTAGGGACACAATCTGACCCACAGCTCATCTCAATCCCTACAGTGAGTCATGTTACAGTACAGCTTTGCAAAATCAGAAGGTTCTCATACAAGCAGTGCTCGGAGGTTACTCACTAGGGAAAAGCACTGTCACAGGGACGCATTCGGGACTCACCTGAAAGTGAAGGCCACGCAGGTGTCCCCGCGAGGCCTGGGGCTGGTTACCTCAGTTTCCTGACAGAGGCAGCTCCAGGGCAGGGGCCATGCTCGAGGACAGAAGGGGAAATGACAACTTTTGGGGCCAACAACAGATTTTAAAATATCTCAAAACCCCAATCTGTATTTTGGGTAATAAAAGGGCTGAATAGAAAGCAAAAGGCACAATGGCCCCAGGGTTCTTTCACACACAGCAGACGTGTAGACGTGTACACAGCACGCCGCCACGCACACAGGCAGGGTCGGCTGCTGCGCTGAGAGCAGGAAAATGTCACAATTTAACCACTTTATAGACCGCATCATCTTCAGATGTGGATTCTGAGGAGATCAGCAGCCGTTGTCTTCCATAATCCCTCAGACCTGAGCACAGGCCAAGAGCATCGCTAGGAACTCACCGAGTTACCACTAATGTGTGTGCTTATCACCGAAAAGATCTAGTAGTTTTCACAAGGCTCAGGGGTCCATGTGGGAAAACCCTAGGTGTCTATGGCCTCAAGCAGGGAGCCCCCAAGTCAGCAGACTGAGGGTCGGGTACACACTCACCAAGTGAGCACCTGGCATTAGGGCTCACAAATCCCTACGGTCAAGAATCCACACTTTTATATGGCATCTCTGGACTTTAGTGTTGACAGTTAAAATTTATTTTAAGTAAGCTCTATGGCCAACGTGGGGCTGGAACTCACAACCCCAAGATCAAGAGTTGCACACTTTGCAGACTGAGTCAGCCAGGCGCCTGCCCTAAATGTACAGAATTTTTATAAAGACGCTGCAGCCCTAGCAGAATAACGTCTGTGGAGAAAAGGGCAAACAATCCAAAAGAAAAATGGGCTAAACAAATCAGCAGACAATTCAGAGAAACGACCCAATGGCCAGCAGGTGAAGAGTGCCCGAGTGATCAGGGAAGCATAAGGAGCACAGCGCCTCCGGGCACAGCCGCCCAGCCGGTGGCGAGAGTGACAGTAGGGCCTGTGCGTGCAGGGGGGGGCCACGTCATCTCACGGTCACATCTCAGCGGCCACAGGCCTCTGCATGACGGAGGTAAAGACGCCCCCACCTCTGACCAGGAATTGCACTCCTGGGACAGAGCCTACAGAAACTACAGCGGCGACACCGTGCCCACGGGCGCCAGGGCGCTCTTGCCAGCGCCAGGGGTTCCGGCCAACGAACAGAAGTGGAGACCCACCCGGCCACGCACGGGGCCCCGACCAGCCTCAAAAGCAAGAACATGGAGTCGCATCAGACAACCTGGGGCGACCTCCACATAGCACTACGGAAAACACAGGATGCTACAATTGACTCCCTTTGTAAGAAACGACCAAAAACACCCGAAACCTGGCTGTTTAGAGGCCCGTGAAGGGTCATGTGAGAATGTGGCTTACTTGGAGGGGAGGGAACGAGGTACTGAAGGGGAAGGAGAGGAAAAACAGCGTGTGTGGTACGATCCCTTTATGTAAAATTATGTATGTCTGTGGAGGAAAAACGTGTTGGAAAGAGGCCTGGACGTTTCTAGGGTTCACAGTCTGCCAGTTTGTGACCTGTTTGCCCCTGGGTCCCCAGGGGTAAGCGCTCATCAAAATGATTCATAGAAGAAAGATTTTGAAGTTTAACTCCCCACTGTCTGCTCACCGTCCAGCGTAAGACATGCCGTGCACAGTCCCTCGAGCCCAGACCCTGAGCCGCACCCTCAGCGTGACCACGAGGGAACGCCGCTTCTCTCCAAAAGGGAGCTGCACGCAACACGCACAACCCACCACAGCGACAGACCGGTGAAGACGGAGGGACGAGCAGTGAGCGTGTCTGGAGGGTGGGGAGCGACGGGGGCGCCGCAGGAGGAAGGGGAGGGCAGGGAGGAGCCGGCGGGAACGGATGCTTACACAGTTGTGTTTCTTGCATAGGAAGACTGAGTCTGAGGGACTGCAAAGCTTCTTTTCTAACACTGCCCTCAGCACCAGTCCCCTGAGACTTCCTTAGGTTGTCATGGAAATCAGCCACACCTGCAGAGGCCTCGGGACCCAGTGGGCTCGTGGCGGGACCAAGAGGCGATGCAGGGTCTGGGAAGAGTGGCGTCGGCCCGTTCTGACAGGTGTCCCCCTTGCCAGGTCCATCCAGGCCTCGCCCTCCATCTGCGGCTCTATGGGCCTCGACACTGGCACCTGCAAGAGAGAGTGTGCTGAGCCATCACAGTGTCAACCACGAGAGGCAGCTGCATTTCAGACATGCAGAGAAGACGGGACAGAAGAGACTCCAGACGTGCGAGCATGAGCCATCTCCAATGTCCTAGGAGACCGTTCACTCTGGCGGCAGAGCAGGCCGGGCTCTCCTCACGTGGGTGTGGGGATCGGACAGCTGCTCGCCTGCCAGGGCCAGACACCCTCATCCGTGGACCACCCTCACCCTCCGCCCAGTGCTTGTGGAATTTAAGTAGTAATCTTCCTTCTCATTTAAACAATGAGGGACACCTGGGTGGCTCAGTCGGTTAACCATCTGACTTTGGCTCAGGTTATGATCTCATGGTTTGTGGGTTTGAGCCCCGTGTCGGGCTCTGTGCTGACAGCTCGGAGCCTGGAGCCTGCTTCGGATTCTGTGTCTCCCCCTCTTTCTCTGCCCCTCCCCTCCCCACTCGTTTTCTCTCTCTCTCTCTCTCCAAATAAATAAATAAACTTGAAAAAAAATTTTTTAAACAAGACCAATGAGAAATCTTATGGAAGTCTGCTTTTAAAAAACAGCAAAGGAAAATAAATGCTGAAAACACAGCTGATAATGTTTCTAACAGACACCGGTGACACAGGGCTGATTAGTCATGCCTCACATTTACAAAGGAATAATTCCAAAGTCATTTCAAAGCATAAGCGTATCCTCCAAAACGAGAAATCTAAGGTAAAGACGTAGATTAACTGATCAGAACACTTATGGCAAAGCTGAGCACAGAGTCAGAATCTGAGGACAAAGAGACTGTGCTACTGTTTGATCGACAGTTGTTAGATAAACACCCAAGTTTAACCAGTGATGACCATACATGCACATAGCAAGCTCAGTTTCACCGCTAACATTATTACATGTGGATTTGTCATACACTAACTAAAATCTATTTCCTTGTCAAAAGGAAAAAAAAAAAAAGACTTCTTACAATTAAATGATTTTTACCTTCCTTGCCCCCTCACCCTGGTGGGGGAGCCAGTCGGCAGTCAAGAACCAAGATGGCGCCTGGAGGGAGGGAAGGAGGATCCAGGGGTCTCTGGGTGTGGTTCCAAAGGTACCTAAGTGCAGCAAGGCCTCAGCCTCCTATGGGGATCCACATCACTTGGATCCCACGATGTACCCGGTATGAATCCAGGGAACTCCCCTTTACCCAAGCAAATTCAAAATGGGTTTCTGATACTTGAAATGTGAGGCCCAACCAATACAGCTACTCACTGTCATGCCTCCCCAAGAGGAAAAACAGAATACAAATGGGGCACCACAGGCTCAAAGCAACAGTGAGGAGACCGGACCACAATCCTGACCTGACCTCAATTCTTACTCAAACAACCCTTTGGGTCCATGCTGGGTGAGGGGGAAGGGGAGCCTGCATTTCAGATACTAGATTATCATTCTGAGGAGCTTACAGACCTGGAAGAGTCTCTACATCTTCCTGTTTATATGACAAAGTAGTTTTTTAAGCATTATATTGCACTTTTATTTTTTTTTTTAATTTTTTTTAATGTTTATTTATTTTTGAGACAGAGAGAGACAGAGCATGAACGGGGGAGGGGCAGAGAGAGAGGGAGACACAGAATCGGAAGCAGGCTCCAGGCTCTGAGCCATCAGCCCAGAGCCCGACGCGGGGCTCGAACTCACAGACCGTGAGATCGTGACCTGAGCTGAAGTCGGACGCTTAACCGACTGAGCCACCCAGGCGCCCCAACACTTTTAAAAAAACCTAACAGAGGGGCGCCTGGAGGGTTCAGTCGGTTAAGCATCCGACTTCAGCTCAGGTCACGATCTTTTGGTTTGTGAGTTCAAGCCCCTTGTTGGGCTCTCTGCTGTCAGTGCAGAGCCCACTTTGGATCCTCCGTGCCCCCTCTCTGCCCCTCTCCCATGTTCTCTTTCTCTCAAAAATAAACAAACATTAAAAAAGAAAAATCTAAAAGGCCAAAAAAAGACCATTGTTCCCAAACACAAGCCAAACTGCAGATAGATAACAAAGATGATGAAACAATAACAAACAAGGGCCACTAGCACTTCCTACTGTGTCTGAGGACCTGTGTACCATTTCTTTCAGCCCTCGTGACCACCCAAGGGTGCAGGCACCAGTAATCTTCCACTTACACGAGAAGAAAGTGAAACGAGATCGAACAAGGCCCTGCTCGAGGGTTCACTGTCTCAGTGACGGATCTAAGAGCCGGCTCCCTGTCTGTCCCACCGTTGGATCCTTGGTCTCGGGTCCCTGCTGTTAGCAGCCTTGCCTGCTGTTGAAGGAGCGGGTGCCCGAACATCATTTTGCAAGAGGAAAATGCAATTTCTCCCAGCGAATGAGTACATCAATACCTACAACTTTGCACTGACACATTGCACTGACCCTCCTAAACAGGAAGGGGCCTCACAACCGAGTAACTTATTCACCCTGTACTTCTGATGAATGAAGAACCCATTAGCTAACCTGCCAATGTGATCCAATAACCTTGGATCACTCCCGCACCGTTTGTGTATCCTAAAGGTAGATGCCAGGCAGGTACCACCACAGAACCCTTACGGAGACCGGTGCTGGCGCGTCTGCCGGAGCAGAGAGCGGGCAGCTCTCGGTCTGACACGCCCGGCACGTGATTTAAAGTTGGCATCAACTAAGAAAAAGCGCTCACAGGATCAGTAAAAACAAACTCTGGACGAAAAGTTCATTACGGTCTGAAGCACCACAGTCTTGTTCCAAAATGCAAGGTGATCCGCCGCCTCCTGTCTAAAGGCAAAGCGTCAGCAGCACAGAGTAACCGGCGACTTACACGGGGCGTCAGCCCACTGGTCAGGTGGCACCGGTGACCCTGGGGGCTCTGGGAGGGCCTCGGGGTGAGCTGGGGTGCCACTGCTGGGTCCGGCCGGCACTCTGTCCATGGTCAGGACGGCACAGGCTGGACCGATACTCGGGGGCTGCAAGCGGGCTGCGGGCGGGTTCGGTCTCGGCCATTAGCAGCAGCCCGGGGCTCCTGGGAAGACCCGCACTAGGCCGTCCATTTTGGGAAGACGTCCAGTCTCATAAGTGGCTTGAAATCAAACCCAATAACATCATGATACCTGACAGGAGGGAAAAGAGAAAGAAGGCATCATGAAACCTCATTTGTCAGATTTGAAGTAACAATTGCAAGACTAACATTTGGCTCCCGATTCACATCCATGTAATAAACAGGTTTATTCATTCAACAGATAACTCCTGAGTACCTACAATATGCTAGGTTTGAGGGTAAAGTGCTGACCCACCACACCGGGGCCCATTCCCGAAGGGAACCAGCTGGCGCCAGGGCAGAGCCACTCTGTAACCGGACCTGAGCCCCACGTGTAGCCCCTCGCAGGGACAGGCCTTGGGAGGCTGAGGAATTAAGCTACTTGTTTAAATTTAAGAAATCTGAGTTAAATAGCCACGCGTGGCCAGTGACTTCTGCCCTGGACCCGTGGGCCCGAGCACTCACGGGGCAAGCTCCCCTCCCAGGCCTGGCATGGTGGCGGAGTTCACGGAATGTGGCAACCCTAGGCTGTGTCAGGGGAAGCACAGAGACATGAGGACGTGGAATCGGGGTCCAGAGAAGGCATCTCGGGGCAGGTGATCAGTTTCGTCCTTCATTTCTGTCAGGATTAGCTTTTAGCTCAACCTGCTAGGCTAAGTTCAAGGGGGCAAAACTTTGCCCCAGGTTTGGCAACTGGTTACCATTTTTGAAGTGTACTGAGGATATTCATAACCTGTTCCTTGTCAGCAGGGAAGGTGTGAGCCACTATCCATTCTGCAGAGATGCTGGCATTTACTCCCTACATGGTAAGTTTCACGTCATCCTACATACTGTTCTGAGTCTCACAAGTTTCAGGACAAAAAGTGACGTGACTTCCCTCTCCAGCTTCCAAATCCCACACAGACATCTCAGACAAGAGCCTGAGCAGTGGCCCACACATGGAGGGGCTGGTGTTGACTCGACAGCAGAAGGCAGGTGTGCCTCTCTTGCCACAGTCCTCTCCTGCCGTCCCCCAGGAAGAGGCACCCACTCACTGGTGGTCGACACAGCCTGGCACACCCAGGCGTCGAGTGACTAGTGACGGCAGCATCCCCCGTGTAAACCCACGAGTGTCTGGCTAGCAGCTCTAAGAACGACACGTTCCACTCTGCCGTCTGGCACCTACAGGCCAAAGATGCTATGGCTGAGTAATCGCGCGGTAAGAAGATGAAAAGGTCAGTCTAGCGCCACGCGTAGAACCAGCACGAGGGTTGTACTAGAAAGGACCACTGATAGAATGCGTACCAACCAGCTAACTGAAAAGCGCTGGCTGCCAGTGTGGCTCCGTGGCTCGTTTGTGCACATATTTGAAGACTGAACCAAATTCCGGATCACAGAAATGAAGGGAGCTACTGAGGCTGGCCGATGATCCTGTCTGCAATGAGTTCTCAATGCTGTTTTTGTCTCTGCAGTAATCAGTACCCTCTTTCACCCTCAAAGACCTCCCAGGGCAGGGGGATAGACACACGAGCTCTTGGAGGCTCCACACCTGTCCCTGCACATCCTACAGGCCCCTCCAAAAATCACTGTTCCACAGGGTCCTGGCTCCATGGCAAATACTGTCCACCAGGCCTTCCCCTGGCTACTGCAGACAGCTGATCCTTAGGTAAGACGCCCACGAAGCAAGGCGAGGCACGTCAGCAAAAGGCCAGCCAGGCCGTCCCCTTCATCACAGGCTCGCCGCTGCAAGAATGGGTACCAACACATACAGTGGAACGTGGGATCAGAGGTCACTGCGCAGGGCACGCTGTATGTGCTGGCCCTCTTCGCAAGTTCCTTAACAGAAGAAAACGTTTGCATTTTGCTCTGCAATGTCTTTGCCCCCGCCCCGTGGTGCCTGCAAGGGCAACAATGACAGGTGAGTGCTGCTCAGGCAGAAGCTGGCCCCTCTGCCGTGGGGGCCCCGTCCCCTTGACCACCAGGCAAATCCCCAAGGGCCCTTCCACATCCACCATTACACATTGCTCCGAAGTCCTGCGGGGCCTCAGGTAAAGTGCCTGGCCCACTCCCTTCTGCCACCAAGACACCCCGTGTGCAAGCTCACTGCAGAAGGGCGTGTGTGCATCTCCTCCACGCAGCAAGAGCCCCGGAAGCAGAAACGACCGCTCCCAGTCGGCCCTTCCCCCTCGAACATCCCCCACTCCGAGTGACGCTCGACACGGGCTAGTAACTTCAATCTTTGGCGCTGCCAAGTTCCACCCCTTAGCAACCAAGCTAGTGGTTCCAGAACAATACAGTGTTTGCATCCTGAGCATCAACACTGCCTCTTCAAATACAGAACAACTCTGACTATTCCAACTGAAACCCCTCGGACGCTACCGTTCCAGTGAGACAAAGAATGCCCCTGGGAGAGCAGCAGGTAGTGGCCACACCCCAGATAAGCAATGTCCCCTGGGTGAGAACCCAAGCAGGCAGCTAGCCGGACTTCCCTCATCTGCTGGACACACAACACGGCCCGGCAGAGCAGGGAAGGCACAGGGGCAGCCCAGCAGCTGCTGAGGAGAATGGCCCGAGGCCGTGACGATGCCGGACCCGGGCAAGAGGAGGTCTGCTGAGATGCTCGTTCCACTGATGAAGCAAACGCGGAGACGAACGCGCCAGGCTGTCTGAGCCCAGTGCCATCACGTACTCCACTCACTTAACGCCCTTTATGTGAACTTCTTGCTAAACAAAAACCCTGCTGAGTCCCAAGAGGTCCTACGCCGCTCCAGAGGTGGACGACGCAGCCCTCCACAGCATGAGACCCTGGGACTGTGACACGTTCTGGCAACTCATAAACATGGCTCCCATGCACACGCAGCTCCTCCTGGAGCCGGACAGCACAACTCACTGAAGGCCCAGAGCAGCCTCCGCTGAAGTGACATCTCCCTGTAGGTAATAAGCTGGCATCTGTGTCTGTCCTCAGGCTCCAGTATACTTTACTTAGCAGGACTCAGTCGGTCAGGGTCTCACTGCCTCAGTGCTCACAAAAACAGGGCAGAGAGAAGGGTCAGACTTCTAGGGGCACATCCCAAGGAAGCGGTTATTAGGAACATGAATTCCAATTCGTGATTTTTTTTTTAAGTAGGCTTCATGCCCAGTGTGGAGCCCAACATGGGGATCAAACGCATGACCTCAGGGTCAAGACCTAAGCTGAGATCAGCAGTCGGATGCTACTTCAGCTCAGGTCATTATCTCAAGGGTGGTGACCTCGAGCTCCATGTCAGGCTCTGTGCCGACAGCTCAGAGCCTGGAGTCTGCTTTGGATTCTGTGTCTCCCTCTCTCTCTGCCCCTTCCCTGCTCGCTCTCTGTCTCCCTCTCAAAAATAAACAAACATTAAAATATATATATAGGGGGGCGCCTGGGTGGCTCAGTTGGTTAAGCGTCTGACTTAGGCTCAGCTCTAATCTCACGGTTTGTTGAGTTTGAGCCTCGCATCGGGCTCTGTGCTGACAGCTCAGAGCCTGGAGCCTGCTTCGGATTCTGTCTCCTTCTCTCTCTGCTCCTCCCCCGCTCAAGCTCTGTCTCTCTCTCTCTCTCTCTCTCCTTCAAAAAATAAATAAAAAAGCATTAAAAAATAAACATTAAAATTTTTTTTTCACATACATACATACATACACATACATTTTACGAGCTGGATGCTTAACCGACTGAGCCACCCAGGTGCCCCCCAATTCGTGATTTAAAAAAAATTTTTTTAATATCAGTTTTATCACATTACCATTTTTGACTACCTGCATTCTGCTGTGTTTCCTGGAGGGAAGAGACAGTTATCACAACTTCACAAAATGCTCATAACTCTAAATGCACGCCATCTGCATCAAAGGACTTCATGCCAAGAAAATCGTCTCAGGTACTTCTAGGACTTCAACTTCCCACGATTGCCATATACACGCGAACAACTCCGTCTACCCCACCTTGTTTGTTTCTACTGGCAATTGGAAACAAACAGCAAGGCCAAACATAAAACAGGATTTCCTTAAGAAGACAGCATCTAGTTGAGGCCACGCTAGTAACCACAAGTACACAAGTAAACAGGGACTGACACACAAAGTGAAAAGCCGGCAGGCCTCTGTCCCTGTACAGCAATGCCACGTAAAGCGTAGGCTCCCGCATCAGTCCTGACTCCTCCACCCCCGGCAGTAAGGTCATGGGCATGTTTCATAACCACTCTTAGCCAGTTTCCTCATCAGGAACATGATGAGAAACAGAATACAAAGTTTTGCCAGGATTAAATGCAACAAGGCACAGGGTCTGTCCCACGCCCTCAATAAATGGTAGCTGTTATGTGTTCTTTTCCCTTCAGTTGTTGCTCGTCAAAATTGATAGTAAAGTCGCTTAGAAGATATTCTCACACTTAGCAGAATGCACACTGCTAGAGGCAACTGGCGAAAAAGAAAAAGAAAAAGAAAAAGAAAAAGAAAAAGAAAAAGAAAAAGAAAAGAAAAGAAAAAAAAGCTACTTTTGAATCTGAGTAATGTCAGATGAGTTTTCTTTTCTTTTCTTGCCATTCGAGGTATGTTAACTGAAAGCTACTTCTCCAGGAAAGGGTTATGCTGGCAATAGTAAAGGAACAATTAAAAAAAAAAATCAAACGCATGAGTCGCCTGTACATGCTTCACTAGGTCTCAGTAGTTTTCAATCACACTGTCAAGAACCCAAACCTCTTACCATGAACTAGGAAGCCGCGTACCATCCGGCTCCTCCCTACACTGCATCCTCGACCCCGCCACTTTCCTCCTCTTTCCTTACGCCCTTGACACACTACTTCTTTACCAAAGTCACTCGTCGTCCCTCAGCGTCATCACACTGCTGCTCACTCTGCCTGAAACACTCTCATCCCACAGTTTTCCCTGACTGGCTGCTGGTCAGAGGCCTTGGCCCAAAAGTCACCACTCCCCACGGGCCTTCCCACAGACCCACGCCAAGCAGCACCCCGTACTACTTCTTCACTTACTGTCCCCGTCGCCCCACTAGAATGTGAGTTCAGGGAGGGCAGGGATCCCGCACAACTCCACCCACGTGTCCCAGAACCTACAATCAACAGTGCCTGTCACACGACTCACACTCAGCAACTATCTGTTGGATGAGGCCGAGCTGTTCACCTGCTCCACACTAGTGACCGTGCCTGGCCCGGCTCCTCTAGGAAATCTCACTGCAAGGGTGAAGCCCCTCTAGGCACCCAGAAGCTAAATGGAATCGAGGCGGAAGGAGAGGCAAGCAGCTACGCGGACTCTAAACCCCACTCCGCACGAATGTCCCGACCCCGTGTCACGTCTGTCATCCTGGCAGAACTGCAAAAGGCCACAGGCTGACACTCCGGTGCAGCTGCTGGGCAGCTGTGGGTAGCTCCACTAGATCTCGCCCCGTTACGCGCAGACAGCGCTTCCGAACGGCTTGCTGTGCGCCCATCTCCGAAGCCAGTACCGCTAACAGCCGCACAGGCCGGCTTCCAGGCCCCGAGGCTACCAACGGTGAGTTGCAGGACCAACGCGGGGCGGAGCCGCTCCAGGTGGAGCCGCGGTCACCCTCCGCGGCCGCCCGGGCCCCGTCACCCCTCGCCCGCCGCCTGGCCTCCGCCCGACCGTGCCGCGGCCCCCCGGCGCTCCTGCGCCCTTCCCGGGCCGGGCTCCCGGGCCGGGCGCCTCCCCGCGACCCTCACCCGGCGCTGCGGAAGCCTAGGCGGCCGCCAGCCGGGCTGCTCCGACGGAGACGTGGCCGCGCGAGGGGCGGGGCGCGGCGCAGCGACGGGCTAGGACCCTCCGGAAACAGCCTGTGCCCGCCGCCTCCGTTCCGGAAGACACACCGTCCCGTACTTGCCAACAGCTGCCCTCGGGCCCGGCTGCCCCGACCGCAGCGTCGGACTCGAGCCCACTCACAACCGACGCGAGGCAGGTTTCAGAAAGTGAGTTTGGGGCTGTCTCCCTTGTGGAAACACACGTTCGGGATTTGCAAGACAACCTCCGACCGGAAGCTAGACAAACGAACTTCCGACGGAAGTGGCGTGGCCAAGACTCCGGTCCCCGCCCTGTCCCGCCCAATCTGTCAGGCTGCGGGCGTGGTCACCCTCACCCCGCCCCGGCCCCGCTGGGGGCGTGGCTAGGAGGCCCAAGGGGGGCAAAGGGCCCAGCCGCCAGGTGGGGTGGGCGCTGAGGCTGCTCTCCGCAGAGCCCACGAAGGGCGAACCCCCACCTCCCACGCGCAAGTACTTATTTGTCTTTCAGGTGCCAATGCAAGTGACTCCTGCTTTGGAGCCATAGCAATGTCTTACCCGTTCAAAACAAACATCGTTGGTGTATAAATGAAGGTTTTCTCCTATTCATTCATTCATTCATTCATTCATTCATTCATTCATTTTGCCTCTGGGAAAATTGTTTCAGCACCGTTTATTGAAAAAAAAAAAACCCAAAACTTTGTTTCAGCATCGTTTATTGAAGAAAAAAAAATCTCTCTCGTCCATTAACTTGCTTTTGCAGGGATGCCTGGGTGGCTCAGTCCGTTAAGTGTCAGGCTTCAGCTCAGGTCATGATCTCATGGTTCATGGGTTTTGAGCCCTGCATCCAGTTCTGTGGGACAGCTTAGAGCCTGGAGCCTGTTTCAGATTCTGTGTCTCCCTCTCTCTCTGCCCCTCCACTGCTTGCACTCTCTCTCTCAAAAATAAATATTTTTTTTAAAACTTGCTTTTGCACACTTGTCAAAAATCAATTAGCTGCTTTTGTGGGTGTTTCTGGGTTCTCTGCTCTTTTCCGTTGATCTCTGTTGATCCCTCTGCCTACATGACGGTCTCCACCACTAGTCTTACAGCAAGCCCTGATACTGGGTAGGGGAATCCTCCTGATTTGCTCTTTTTCATGGTTGTTCTAGGTATTTGGGAAATCATACCCTTCCACATAAATTTTAGTATAAACTTGTCTATGTCTATAAAAATCCATCTTGGGATTTTGATAGGAAATGCATTGAAATTATAGATCAATTAGGGGAGAATTGACATCTTTGCTATGTTTCTTCTTTAAGTAGGCTTCACACCCAATGTGGGGCTTGAAATCACAACCTTGAGATTAAGAGTCACACGCTCTACCCACTGAGCCAGCCAGGTTCCCCAGCTGTGGAACTATGTTGAGGCTTTCAATCCATGAACATGGTATATCTCTATGTTTTTTTAGGTCTTTTCTGATATCTTCCATCAACATTTTGTAATTTTCAGCATACAGCTCCTGTATGTATTTTGTTAAATTTATGCCGAAGTGCTTAATTTTCTTTGTAGTAATTGTAAATGGTATTGCTTTAAAGTTTAGTTTCCACATGCACATTGTTAGTGTATAGAATGTGATTAAATTCTGTGTGTGTTGATCTTGTATCCTGAGAACTTGCTGAACTCACTTTTTAGTTCTAGGAGGGTTTTTTTTTTTTTCTATAAATTCCTCGGAATCTTCTACATAGACCATCATGTCATCTGCAAATGCAAAATTTAACTCAAAATGATCATGGACTTACATGCAGAAATGTGTGAAACTATAAAACTTTTATAAGAAAACAGAAGAAAAACTTAAGGACTAAGGGCTTGGTGAAGAGTTCTTAGACATGATACCATAAAAGCACAATCCACAAAAGAACAAAAAGAATAAATTGAATTTCACCCAAATTAAAAACATTTGTTTTGAGAAAAATCCCACTAAAAGGATGAAAAAACAAACTACAGATAATTAAAAATATTTGCAAACCATGTATTTGATAAAGGACTGGTACCTAGAATATATTAGAATTCCCAAAACTTAAAAAAAAAAAAATGCAGTTAGAAGGTAGGCCAATATATGAAGCAGCATTTCACCAACAAGGATATATAGATGGTAAATAAACTTGTGAAAGATGTTCAACATCACTAGCCATTATAAAATGCAAATTAACACCGCCTCAAGACTACACACATCTATCAAAGCGGCTAAAACAAATAGTAGCAGTACCAAATGCTGGCAATGATGTGGAGAAACTACACGCTATACACCATACACTATAATTGCTGGTGGGACTATAAAATGGTACAGACACTCTGTAATACAGTTTGGCAATTTTCCTTATAACTTAATTGTGTGACCCAGCAACTGCACTCCTGGATATTTAGCTCAGACAAAGGAAACTTAAGTCCACACAAAAACCTGGACACTATTGTTCACCACAGTTTTATTTGTAATCAAAGTTCAAACTGGAAACAACCAAAATTCAACCAATCCTACAATGGATAAATGGTTAAATTGTGGTGCATCCAATCATGGGGCCTCTTCCTCAATAAAAAAGGACTACTGACTGATACATTGCGACCACTTAGATGAATCACCAAGGCATCATGCTGAGTGGAAAAAATCTCAAAAGAAGTATACTTTATTACATGCTTTCGCATCCATAACATTTGTGAAATGATAATGACTATAGAGCTGGAAAGCAGATTAGTGGTTGCCAAGGAATGGTGGGGGTGGGGGTGGCTAAAGCGAGGCAGGGGAGAGGTCTTTGTGGTGAGAGGTCTTTGTGGTGAGAGCAGTTCTGCATCCTGAGGCGTACAAACTTTGGGCTAACATGTTTCCTGGTTTTGAGATTATACTACAGCTATGCAAGGTGCAGCCAATGGGGGAAACTGGAGAAACAAATCAGCAAGTAACATGTAACGACACGAAATGTAAATACAAATGAGCCTATATATAGCTGGCATATCTGTGCAGGGGAAAAAAATGCTAATCTAAGTAAAAAATTTTAAGTTTTATTAAGGTACTATTTACTTACAATATAATTTACCCATTTTATGTATACAATTCAATTTTTAAGTTTACAGTTACATTTACTAAATTTTATTTTATTTTAATGTTTATTTATTTTTGAGAGAGAGAGAGAGAGCGCACAAGCAGGGGAGGAGCAGAGAGAGAGGGAGACACAGAATCTGAAACAGGCCCCAGGCTCCGAGCTGTCAGCACAGAGCCCGATGCGGGGCTCGAACTCACAAACCATGGGATCGTGACCTGAGCCAAAGCTGGACGCTCAACCGACTGAGCCACCCCGGCGCCCCTATTAAATTTTAAATAAAATTGAATTTACTGCAATGCAGTTATAAAACATTTCCATAACCCCCAAAGGATCCCTCTAGTCCATATACATGCAGTCCCTCCCCCCCAATCCTCCTTTCCCTGACAACAACTAACCACTTTCTGTCTCTATGGATTGGCCTATTCTGAGCATTTGATATAAAAAGAATCGCACGATATGTGACTTTTTGTGACTGCCTTCTCTTTTACTTAGCATAAGGTTTTGAGGTTCATTCATGTTTCAGCATGCATCAGAGCTTTGCTCCTTTTTACGGATGAATACTATTGGACTGTCTGGGTATACCGTATTTTGTCATCCAGCCGCCGATGGATACAGTCTAGTGCCTGAGTGTGCTGGTCAATGTTCTAAGCGTAGGGGTTAGCTGGGGAGGAGAGACAGGATCCCTGCTCCAGCCCAGCTTTGTTTGTGTGGGGAGGACCAGCCCTTCAGAGCACAATTCCTGTGAAGGAAACGGTGTGTGTCAGTGGGAGGGGCTGCCATTTAATCACGTCATTCATTCATTCGTTCGTTCATTCACTTAATAAGTGGCCTACTGTATTCCAAGCGCTATTCTAGACACTGTACACAATCCCCGCTCTCACGGGCACTTACGTCCTATCAGAGAACCGGACAACAGAAATACAAGACAGGAAGTGAGGAGTTCGGAAAAGGGCAAGGTGAAGGGACAGTGTGGAGGCATGCTATTTCTAGATGGATGGTTTAGGAAGGCCCCCAGATGAGTTTGGGCAAACACATGAATGAAGTAAGGAGACACGCAGGTCACCGTGGGAAGTATTTCGGGCGAGGGAACAGCAAGGAGAGCCGCATGTTCCAAGGTTTCTTTGAGGAAGTCATAGTTGAGCTGAACTTGCATGACAAGGAGGCAGGCGTGGAAGGGTCTGGAGAAGAGCTTTCCCCGGAGAGGAATCGGCGCATCCAGAGTGGGAGGGGGTCTGTGTCGGGGCTGAGGGAGCAAGCTGCATAGGGTCTGCCAGAGAAGTGGGAAGACACTGGTGGGTTTCAAGCTCACCGTCTTCAGAAGAAGACAAACACATAAGAAAAAATGAGAAGTGCACACACAAGGCTTAACAGAGAGACAGTAAGGAGCGTGCCCCGTGCCTCAGGGAAGAGGCCCAGTAAAGTGATGTCTTTGTCTTTGACCGTGCACTCAACCACCAGTCTACCAGGCAGCCGGCAACCATCAGATGCTTGCCCACGTCACATGTTTTGGCCAAGTATACAACGGTGAAAAAGACGGGAAGATCCCTGCCCTGGACTCTCGGAGGGGGAGACAGACAGTAAGCAAACGTTTACTTTTCGGTAATGCAGGGACCAGGAAGGACACCCAGCAGGCTAATACCAGAACGGCCGGCCAGAGGGCTGCGTGCGGTGGGGTGTCCAGGGAGCACCCTCTGAGAAGTGCATCTGAACTGAGGGATGGGAAGAGGTCACCGTCTGCGCTCTGCAGCCAGGGTCCCTCTTAGAGGGTCTGGGTATAGGAAGGCCCTGTAGGTGGGGTGGGCAGAAGGGGAGATTTTCTGGGGGTGGGGCGGGGCCACCCAGTGCCAGGCCTTCCTGGGCCACGAGATTGTTATTCTTTGCTGTGTAACAAGCCACCCCAAAACATAGTGGCTTTAAACAACTATATTAGTTCTCACAGTTATACTGGTTGGGTGCAGCGGTGTGCTGGTGTTCTAACAAAAATGACATGACCTTGATTTGTAGCATTTACCAGTTTCCACGGTGTGAATCCTCTCCCAACAGGGCAAATTTCCAGCTACCAATGTGAGGTCCACAAACGGGCAGGCGGGCAGGGATGTGCACCATTGCAGAGAACCTACGCCATGCAGATACACCGACGCAAACACCCACAAGAGACACGATGGTCAGGCAGAGGAAATCCACTGGGAAGGGGGGAGTCCTGAGCGCTCATTACCTTTGTTTCTAACAGATCTTATGAATTCCAAACCTGTATGATTTTTAAATGGCTGTGTTTAGGTTACTAGCTCACGACATTGCTGAGGCCAGAACGATTATCTCCTGGGAGCTGGCGAGGCAGCTCTTCTGTAGGTCACTGAGGCTCGTGGTGTGGCTGGCCGCCCTTCAGAATGGAGTCCCCCTCATGCTCCTCTCAATAGCTGGGACAGGGGCTGACAGCAGGAAGGGAATGCACATGGCTTAGCTGTGCTGTGCTTTTGCTAACGCCCTGTGAGGACAGAGCGACACAGGCCCGACTGGGCTAGACTCTAGTGCATCAGGGACCTTGGAATTAATTCTGTAGGGAGCCGCGAATATCAGCACAAGTGTGCCTGGGCTCCTCCATGTACCTCCCCCCCCCCCCCCCCAACAAGCTGGCATCTCCAGGGGGAGTAACTGAGACCCACCCAGCCCGATTCCCATTAGGGACAGGCTTGGGCAGGCTGAGGTCTGGCCTGCTGGGTCTAAGCCCCAGAGCTGCTGTCCAGCATCCAGTCCTTCCTGGTGACAAGCCTCGATGCTCCCCTTCTCTTGCCTGAGGCCACCCCACCTGCCTATGGAGTGCTGACTGCCAGGTGGGCGAGAGGCGCTGGTCTGGCCCACAGTGATTAGGTCAGGGGTGGGTTTCCATTTGAACCAGCGGGGAAGTTCACCCGCTTCTGCTTGCTGGAGGCTGAGGTCTGAGCTGCTGCCGTAAACAGAGGGAGACGAGGGTTCCCGCGTGGCGTGGTTTCCTGCATCCAGCCACACTTGAAGCCAGATCTATGCTGGGCTTTCTAAATCCGGTCAGCCCCCAATTCATTTTCTCCCTCCAGCCTGGAGGCTGGCTTCCTGCTGCTGGTGTTCCTCACGGCCGTCTGGGTTCAGAGCTGGGCTTCTCGGGGCCTCCTCTCTGCGGGCTGCATGCCAACCTTCTCCACCTCCTCTTTGGTTTGGTCGCTTCCCGGGGTGCAATCTGCCAACATCCCTCTGCTGCTCTCACATCTGGGCCCGTGACTCTGACCCCGTCAGCTCTGCTGGGTTCTTGGCTGCACCCAGTAAGGCCTCCACAGGACCAACTCCTCCCCTCACAACTCGGACCCGCAGGCCAGGACAGGCTGCCCCTTGGAGGGTGCACCACAGATGGGGATATGGGCAGAGCTGGCCCCTCTTCTGACCGGGGGCACCAGGGCACCAGAGGGACGCAAGTCTGGGGATGGGCTGAGTGAGGCTGTGAGAGGAGGAGGGGGCAGCCAGCAGAGACCCAGCTGGGCCTGCTCCAGGCCGGGGCCAGAGTACCTGGAGACAAGCACATGGGAGTCCCCAGCTGGCCACTCACCCCAAGCAGACTGTGCCAGGACACCCGCAGCCGGGCTCCGGCCCAACTGTGAGCCTGCTGTTGGGCGGGTGGGAAGGTGTGGACGAACAAGAGTCATAAAGACATCATAAATACACAGCCACCCGGGTCTGGAAAACATCCCATAGAGTAACTGCCCTGGTCCCAACCCGCCCCTCCCCCGACAAGTCAGAGCAGGCCAGCTCTGTGCCGACCTCCTGTACTCGCTAGGAAGGAGGAGCCCAAGCTCCGGCAGAGCCAGCCCTGCACTGTGGACCCAGCAGCCCAATGTGACAGGTCCCCTCCCCTTCACAAGGAGCCACTATAGACCAAGTGAAGTCACAGCCTCTGCTTAAACCTAGGCTTACAGAGCTGCAATATCCCTAAGGAGCCACATCTTTGTTCTAACTTTGCAGGAGAGAAGGGAGTGATGAGACGTCGCCCTCTGATGTGGAGGGCAGGCCGCGGTCCCGTGCAGGCTGGGCCCAGGACTTAGACACGAAGCCACAGCTTCAACGTGTGACCAGAGGGTGTCACTTGGGGCTGGTGGATCCAAGAGATCCTATGCCTCTCCCCTTTTCCCAAGTACTCAGACCTGGGCCCCGACCCCGGGCCCCCAGGCCCGCAGGCCTCGTTCCAGCCACCTGGCTCATGCGAGTGAGGCTGCAGGTGCGACTCTCATGAGCGGGGAGTCAGTAACCAGCGGTGCCGGCAGGCTGTCCCCCGTGATGGGAAGGAGCACATCGCAGCCAACACATGGACGAGCGCGTAGGGAGAGAAACAGACACGGCTTGTTTATTAGAATGCGGGAAGGAGGCCTTTTCCACAAACAGCGCTGCTTCTCAGAGTCTGTATCAAGAGCAAGACAACAGTTGAAAATCCTATTCCTGAGAAGAAGCGAAAGTTACAATTTTACAAACAAAAATAACAGATGATTTCAACAAACGATAAAAAACTTTTTTTTAACAAAGAACAAAATTTCAAGTATTATTCCAGATGACATGGCAAACCCAATGACGGAGACAAGGTCTCACCGGCAAAGGTCCCTGGCGCTCTCGGGGCAGGGGCCGCTCCAGATGGGCTGGGGCACCCCAGGGCCGAACCGGCCCGGCAGGGAACAGAGAAAGACCATGGGGCAGCTCGGCAGGGCCTGTGGCTGTGCCCACGGAGTGGGAAGCGGGCACCAGGGCTCTGCTCCACGGCAGGCTGAGGGTGGAAACAACCCACCTTATGCCCTCCTGGGACAGGGCCACGCACCTAACACTGGGGATCTAGGGTTAGCAGTTCCGGAGATCTGATTTTTTCCTTTTCGTAATAAACAGAAACACATGTTTATTCCTTCAAACACCCTACTATCCCAATTTTAGTCAATTTGTAAATTATATATTACTTGTGCTACAGTTTGTGATAAATCTTACTAAAAGATCAGCACCAAACCTCTTACAAATAGAAACGCCCACGAGTCGTGGCTGTCCCCGAAGCAGGGCTGTGGCTATGCCCGCAGGCTGTAAGCCTTTGCCCCCTTTCCCTTCAACAACAGGACGTTTCTGACAGACTTTCCTTTTCCTCCCATGAGAGCTTTCTTGAAGAGAGACGTCTGTCTGTCTGTCTTAGCCACAGTTTTGGGAAAGGTCCAAAGAGCAAACCTGAACGTCATTGTCTGAGCGCGAGGGGGCGGCTGACAGTGGTTCTTCTGGCTGACGTGCTCTGGTGGCCCCAAGGCCAGAGGAGGGGCTGTTCATGCCACCCCAGGCCTCCCAGGCCACTGGGGTAGGGGGCTCTCGGCAAGAGGGTCTCACGCCACAGAAGAAAAAGCCACGCTACAGTGCCGGACGTAGAGACCCCCAGCCCCCCCCCCCCACCCCCGCCGGGGGGCTGTAAAATGCCCTGAAAATGTTTGTATCCGGTATTTTCTGAAACACGCTGTCGCTGACTTCCACTACCCCCACGCCACCTTGGTGCCTCCTAGATACTCAGTTCTTGAACCTTGTCTGTTCACAGATGTGATTGAATTTCCTGCAGGGACAAAAAGTCGAATTACACAAGCCAGCCTCAAGAAGCATTCCGATAAGCGACTCTGGAGATCACACGCTGGAGAAGCCTGATGAGAAACTGATCGCACATGCGGGGTGGCTCACAGCAGCAGGGTCTGATCCATCAAAGATACTAACCCCTAGACAGCCTTCTTGTCCTTCTTAAGTTTTAGAAGTCAGACATTTGATTTTTACTTTTTAAAATTCAAGCACCTTCGGTAACTTTCTTAGGGAAGAGACTCAGAGTTGTGCCTCCTCAGAATCCCCCAGTCACCGAGGGCCACCCCGCAGGGCAGAACCAGTAGACTCGCCCAGTGGGTGCCAGAGCCACCACCTCCCTCTTTGTGACCAGCAGGTCACCCCCAGAGTAGGACACACGTGCCCTAGCTATCCTTATCCCTGTCTTTATTAAGAAAGACTGGCTAGTTACTAGCCAAATCTCTTTCTCTAAAAGGAAACGGTCTCCTGGACTCTGTCTATGCTCAAATACACAGCCAGGTTTTTATTCCACGGGATCAGTCCTCCAGGGAGCCTTCACTTGGGGCCTTGTCCCCTGCAAGAAGGGCATCCTTCTCAGTAACTGTGATTTGAACCACAAGTGACTGGGGACCACAGCAGCCTCAAGAAGCATCAATCCATGAGGTTGATTTATAGGACACCTCACTTATGGCTTGAAAATGCAGACAAACTTACGTCCGCAGACGAACCCATGTGGCAAAGCGGATGTCACTGGGAGCAGGAAATGCCCAGTGAGAGCCGCCAAGTTAGAGCTATCACAGACACGTGCTCGCGGCACCAAACACAGACTCAGGGCGGCGGCACACACCCAGGCCGGTGGTTCAGGAAGTTCTCGGTGACCACGGCCACGGATTCACAAAGTACTAACCCTCCAGTGTGTCAGCGGGAACGACAGCTGTGTTCCACAGACACAGAGGGAAACGTCTGCATGCAAACGCTTCACGAAATGAGAACAGAAGAGCAGGGTTTTGAAACAACACTAGGGCTGTATACAGACAGAACTAAATGACTATGTTTATGAGTAAGTAGTTAACTGGTTCGTACAGATCTCTAAAAGCCGTGGCGTCAACTTGGCCGAAACACTTAAAAGAAAAAACTCGCCTTCCTGTTAGGAAAAAGAGGGTCTGCTTTCTGCAGGAGGCCCATTCTGGCGCCCTCCCCCGCCCTGGGTGCCTGTGCCCCACCCACAGTGTCTCACTCACATTGCGTGGTGGGCCTTCACCTGAGTGCGGCAGTTGCGGCCCCAATAGCAGTCAGGACGGGATGTTACAGCCACTGGGGAGAGAAAAAGTCACGCGTACGTAGTAACACCCAACACTCACAAACTCAGCTAAGCCAACTTAAGTAAAGACCCAAAGAAAGAAACTACAATTGTAGCATTTCGTCACGCTTTATAACTAGTTTCCTTGCCTGTTCCAAGCTTCCAAGAGGGAAAAAAGTTTAACTAAAAACCCACCTTAGGAAATAAAGACTACTACGCTTGCCTATAGGTTGTTTTTGCGAATCCTGTTTTAGAAACGTGTGTCGCGGCCCACGGGCCCAGAGCCTGAGCCAACTTGGGGTCGAGGACGGCCTGGGAATAAGCATGGCCGCCAGGCAGCCCATCTGCCCAGTCTTCTCCCTGCTGGTGCAGACAGCCACTGAGAACGCAGACGCCCATCTAGACTAGACAGAACTGAGGCAGGGGGTGAGGGGCTTCCTTACCTGGCAACTCGGAAGCAGGAATGTTCTGCCGATACTGGTAGGTCAGCTCTCGGAAGCTTCTCAGGCCACAGCAGTAACAGAGCACAGTGTTCCCTGTGATTCTGTAATCTGGAAGGACACAGCCTCATGTGGGCATGCCAGTCATCAGGCAGCATCATGTTTCCAGAACAGCAGAATAGCTGTGGCCTTGTAAACTAGTGGGAAACCAGTGCACTGATCCGTAAATGGGGTAGAGACAATGGGCCAGACTTTCAGAAAACAAGAACAAAACCAATCTCGATACCAACTTATTTCCTCACAGCAAAATAATTCCACTTGGATAAAAAATTCAAACACTTTAAAAATCCAAAAAAAGTAGGGGTGCCCGGGTGGCTCGGTCAGTTAAGTGTCCAACTCTGGATTTTGGCTCAGGTCATGTCATGAATTCAAGCCCCACATGGGGCTCTGTGATGGCAGTGTGGAGCCTGCGTGGGATTCTCTCCACCCCTTCCCCCGCTCAAGCATGCGTTCCCGTTCTCTAAGTAAATATATAAGCTTAAAAAAATAGATCATTTAAAAATTTTTTTTTTATGTTTATTTTTGAGAGAAAGAGAGAGACAGAATGAGAGCAGGGGAGGTGCAGAGAGAGACGGAGACAGAATCTGAAGCAGGCTTCAGGCTCTGAGCTGTCAGCACACAGCCGGACATGGGGCGCAAACTCAGAGACTGCGAGATCATGACCTGAGCCAAAGTCGGACGCTTAACCAACTGAGCCACCCACGAGCCCCCAAAATAGAGCATTTCTAAAAAAATAGTAACACTAAAAATAAAAATCCAAGAAAGTACTGAGAGGAATGAGTATTATTTTTCTCTTGAGCTATTTATGTCATAAAAACCAAATAACACACAGGAAAGGATCTGTAAATCTGACTACCTACAATGTAAACACCACAACGGAAACACATACAACAAAAGTGAGATACTAATAAAATAGTGGAAAACACATTTGCCACACAAGCAACCATATGTTGCACCTTTAAATGACAAAGATATCCTACCAAGCCATGCCCCCAAATCCAAATAGACTAACGTAAGTATGGGCCAAGGTCACAGACAAGCCAATGAACCATAAAGCAAAAAGATCTTCAATTCTGCTAATACCCCAACACAGGCAGATAAACCAGTGATACATCCCAGTTGCCTTGTCTGTATTTACAGGCAAAGGCAGGGCAGATGGGCTCAGGAAGATGCTGAGGCACGTTCTTCTGGGAGGGACAGCGAATATGGCAAAGTCTCAACTGTTTGTTCATACCACCGTCCAACAATTTACTTACTTACTATTTACTTATTTACTCGTGTATTTATTTACTTAATTTATCTTGATGGAACAACTTTTCTAGCCTACCATCCTGCAGGCTCAGAGGCTGCAGTGCTTATTCAGACAATGAAGCGTGGAGAATAACCTAAATATCCTATATTAATGATTTGGTTAAATAAACCACGATACTAAAATACTATAGAACAAAAATCAAGGTAGGGGCGCCTGGGTGGCTCAGTCGATTGAGCGTCTGACTCTCAACTGCAGCTCAGGTCATGATCCCGTGGTTTCATGAGCTCAAGCCCCGAGCTGGGATTCTTGGGATTCTCATTCTCCCTCCCTCTCTCTCTCTCTCTCTCTCTCTCTGCCCCTCCCCAACCTGCGCTGTCTCTGTCTCTCTCAAAATAAAGAAACTTGAAAAACAATCCAGGTAAAGAACTTCGCTGACATAGAAAGGGTCTGGGGAATACCACCGAGTGAAGAGCACATGTGGTAGGGTTTCATCTATGAGGACTCTGACCGTGCCCACGTGTGGCGGGTGCACAGGCCATACGGCATCATCACTGGGTCCTCGGGGGTGGGATTCCCTGTGATTTTCGCTTTACCCACCACGCTTCACTCACACGTCTTTCTGGGCCATGCCACGATGGCAGTCCCACCAAGAAGCTAAAGAGAGCTCAGGCCCGCATGTCAGACCGGGCGCCCCCAGGGCTGAGGCTGCACAGAACCCGAGACAGTCGTGAGCACGTATCCGCTCAGAAGGATTCCCAGAAGCCTCTGAAGTCTTTCACAATAATTTATGTCTTAGGAAAAAAAGTCATTTGTTGATTTTTCTGCACCCTCCCCGAGTGACTAAAACCACATTTCGCAATGTCCCGGGTGCCCCTGGGAGACGGGCCAAGCCTGCACCAACACATCAGTGAAAGGCCCACGAGGACCCTGAGGGCTTGAGAAGCACCGGACCCAGGACCCGAAAGATGCCAAGAGGTGGGGTCACGGTCTCTTCAGCTGTGTCCCTTCCTCCCCCACGGCAGAAAAGAGCCTAGAATGTGTCACATGGGCTCAAATCCTGAAGTACTGGCGCCTGTCTGCCACCCACCTCCAGGGTGGGTGGAGGGTGAGGGCGTACACGCGGGAAGGCAGCCCGGAGGCTCTCCTCCGTAGTGGAGGCAGAGGGGCCACCGCAAACACACCGCCGCACCAGAGGGAGGAAGGCAGGTGCGACGGCGCTTACCAGACAGCAGGAACACTCCCCTCTGCAGAGCCACGAGACTTTCAGTCAACATGTTTTTCCACGTCAAACCCCTGGTTGCCAGGTAATTCTGGGATGGGGAAAGAAGGGAAATCTTAGAAATACTAGCTTGGAGAACAGAAGACTAAAATGACAAGAAAGCAAACATTTCATGCAAGGCCCTCGAACGCGGGCAAGGCCACGGCACAGGCAGGCTAACCACGGCAGGAATTTGCATCAGGCAGTTGTGAGGCCTTCAGGACCGCAACACACGAGGACCAGGATGCCCGGGACCCGGCAACACGCTCACAAGCTAGTCTGCAAGGGCTCTCTTCCCACATGGCTTTGTCAGAGCCTCAGAAGGAAAGCTAGCTTCCGAAAGCTGAACACACGAGCTACCACATTCTCTCCAAAATCCTGCAGACGCTCCGAGCACAGGAGCGGGGCGACACCCGACCTTGGCCGGGGCGGCTCTAGTGTGGCAACAGCCGCACGACCACAGGGTAAGGAAGCCAAGGCTTTGCATCTACACCCTGGCCTCAGCTCTCTTGTGTGGACCTACAAGAGAGCAGCACGCGGACATCTAACCAGAGCACGCGGTGCCAAGGGGCCTGCCATACAGGTCCGGCGTGTGCAACGCTGCCAACATGGGAGAGAGGCACAACTCTCGCCAAGAGAATGATGTGCACGTTAAACACTGAAATTCTAAGAGGCACGTAAGCTTCAGCTTCCTAAGACGCGAGAAGGACAAAGTCAGAAAAGAGGAAGCCAGAGAGAGGCCCGGGTTCCAGCAAAGGGCCGCCCCGGCCCCCACCCAGACCCCGAAACTCTGCGTGGGGCACACAGGCACCGGAGCCGACACCTGTGGACTCGTGGCGTGATGGGCATGAAGGAAATAACCTCTTGGAAGACAGGAACACACGGGAAAACACCAATGTGGTGAGCTCGGCGGCAGGACTAGTCAGAGCCACTGGGAGAGCTGAAAGCCTCCCGGGGGCCTCTTCTAGGCCTGAGCCCCCACCCGCGCCTGTACGTGAAGTCCCCTACCTTCAGGATGTCCGACTCATAGTGATTATTGCTGAGAACCCCGTCCAGACACCTGTCACCCAGGTCCAGCTCTGCCAAATGGAAGGAAGCAAAGTCACCGTCTTACAATCTATGAAAGTATCATTCACCGACAGCTAAGATAACCAAATTTCCTTTCTTACAGTCCACAAAGAATAAAAGCTTCCATTGTAAAATATGGTTTTAAAAAGAAAACAAGTAAAATGACTTCTGACAGCTTTCTCCGTCCCCTGGGCACCTGGTCTGGCACCGTGAGGTCTGAATGCCGCAGCCAGGCGGCGTTTTTGTTGGTGGTGTTCCTCGCACATAAGTAAACCCTCCTGACTGAGCTCAGTATCCCCATAGTTGTTACTGCCTGGTTTTGAGCTAGCAGAGGGACACTTCTAAATGTCAAACACAGGGGGCGCCTGGGTGGCTCAGTCTTGGCTCAGGCCAAGATCTCAAGGTTCATGGGATCAAGCCCCATGCTGGGCTCCGCCCTGCGGGGCAGAGCCTAGCTGGGATTCTCTCTCTCCCTTCCTCTCTCTGCCCTTTCCCTGCTCTTGTATGCGCACTAAGTAAATAAATAAACATTTAAAAAAATGTCAAACGTGTGTGAGAAGCAGGTCATCGACGGTGGCCCCTCTCAAGTCGGGCCACGCTAGCCCACCAGCACCCTCAAATGCAGCAAGAGGATAGGCAGAGAGCTGAAGTGCCGGCATTACCACAGAACGGGGCCAGGCAGCCGAGACAGCCGGCCCGGGCGCAGCCCCAGTACAGGTGGCAGAAAGGCTGCAGGCAAACGGCACCTGTGGACACAGCACAAGCACCAGTCAGGCCATTTCGGCGAGGGCTAAATTCACATAACCACTAAATAAACGGCAAAGTCCACGTTAACAGCAATCCCAGAGTTGCAAATCCCAGCACTGTATTTCGTCTATTACATTCAAGAGTGACACGTTATGAAAATATGATGCTCCTGATGCGGCAACAAAGGTCAGAGGCAGCCTCCAGAAGGAGAACCACCCATACATGGAAACTCGGTGTACGAAGGGGTGGGTCATCAACTGACAGGAAAAGATGGTCATTCGATGTGGCTGCACACACAACTGAGTACGCAGATGAGGAAACAGACCCACGTCTTCACAGCACACCACACACACAGTCAGCAACACTCTGAAACCTGACCCTAGAAGGACGCAGGAGAGGCTCGGCGGTGGGGAGGCCGCTCAGGCAGGCAGCGTCCGTGCACGCCCTTACTCACACTGCTGGGGGGCGATGCGGGGGTCCTGCTCACGTTCTGCCCTCCGGTCGGGCATGGGCTGGAAGCAGCAAGTGCAGATGGCATGGCTTCCTTGCAGGGCACACACGTAATCCTGGGCTGCGGAACAGACAGGATATTCAGGCCGCGCACATCAGGACACAGGCAGAAATAGGAGATTCGATGCACGCCTAGGGACGTGGCTGGAAGGTACACAAGGAGACAGATCCACAGGAAAACCCAGGGAGAACTCACACGTGTTTTCTGAAACTACGAAACGGTAGTCTGCCATTTAAATGACACATTTTAAATAGAATGAAAAACAAACGTGATACTTCAGTTCAGCAGTTATAGCAAGATTTCAAAGATCACTTGAAGGTTTTCTACCATTTCCTTGGGCCATAAAGCACACGCCATAAAACAATGGAGCAAGTTCTATATTTAATCTCTGTCTCTTCCAAATAAACAGGTGGCAGGCCTGGGGGCCATGACTGGCCGACCTCCGCCCCCGCAACAGCTGTGTCCACACAGCTCAGCCGCGGCCACTCAATGACCACACGGGAAGCTCTGTCTATGCACGCACACCTGCTATAGGCCCATCCCATGGGGACTTCCAGTCTGAAAATGACACCGCACCTGCGGAATCGCAGAGTCGGGAGGCAACCAGGCCCCGCCCTGCCCATCTGTCCACGGGCCACCCATGGAGAGAGCTGCAGCACCGTGTCAGGGTGGATGGCTCTGAACTCGGCTTTGGGTCATGATCCTGAGTCCGTGGCCTCATGACGGGCTCAGGCCCACATCAGCTAAGAAACTGGGCCCTACTGAAGAATGGCCAGGGCCAAAAACATGGATTCCACATGTTCTCTCTCCCTTTCTCGATGGCACCTGGGGACCCGCCAGCGGGCAGAGCTCAGGGTGGCTCTGATGACACAACAGCCCGCTGTCGAAAAGAAGCCAGGCTCTCATTGAGGGGCCCACGTAGGGGTCATTTCAGCTTTAGCAAGCAGCCCTGGGGATGCCAAAGCCCAAAGCAGTGGGCTGGGGGTCCCACGTGTCAGAATGAGGAACGAACCCCCCGGGAGGGCCCAGGAGCAGAGATCCACGAGAGATCAACTTAACTCTCTCTGGTTTCTGAACCCACAACAGAGTACATGCAGCAACAAGGTAGGAGAGGGTAGGGCAAGGGAGGCAGTGACCGGAGCAGGGCGGGAGCGGGGGAGGAGCCAGAAGGAAAAAAAAAAAAAAAAAAAAAGCAGGACGACAGCATGGAAGGCACGGCGTCTCACCTGTCGTGACGCTGGTGGACGTGGACGGTGCATCCCCGGGAGCCTGTGCTGCCCCTGGCTCACTGCCAGGCCCCGGGCAGGGGAGGGGCTGGCCCGCCTGCCTCCGGTACTCAGGGCACTGTCTGCACACGATGTACGGCTGGCTGCAAGGAAGCACACGGGCACACGGGGTGCAGAGAAGCAGTGAGCTCTGCCCTGGCACACGTAGGGGGCGGCACCAACGCCCCCAGCCCCGATGACCAGAGGAGACCCAGATCCCCAGCCTGGAGGCATCTGGTCCGCCCGCAGACCTCATCCCTCCTTCATACCTCAGCTCTGTGTCTGCTGCCGCCCAGCGTGCATGAAAGGGACAGATGGCACGTCCCCACTGGACACCCGGTCAGTGCTCACGCCGGAGCAGTAGCAGGGAGGGCCCCGTTCCCTGCTACCTGCTGGCTCCCCTTTGCTGTAAGGTTTCCAGAGATCCCCCGCCCCCCGCCCCCCCTCCGCAGCTCCTACGGTTCGGAGACACATTGTGCCCACCCCGGTTTCCAGCACAGTGTCCCCCGGAGTGTGGCCACTCAGTCCCCACGTTGGGCACGACCCACTCTCACAGGTTTGATGCTGGGCGAGCTGTGAACTACGTCCAGGGGCACACTCAGGCCCATCACCCTAGGCACCTATGAAACGGTGTTAAAGTCTGAACAAAATGTGCCACAACTGAATGCTGCTGTCGTCCGGGGACTTCCCGGCGGGCCACCCAGCTGTGTGCACTTCAGCTGCGCTTTCCAAACAATGCAGATAGTTAACAAAAAACGAACCCACAGGAAACACACCCACAGACCCTCCCCTCCTCTCAGAGAACGCCGCCCTGAGCCTGTCTCCAATGGCAGGAGCCAACGAGGGAAGAACGGGGAAGACGTGACCAGAAAACAACTAGTGAGAAGCCGCTTGACCTCATTTCGGAACCAGATGACCTTCGTCTCAGGCCACACCAACTGTCATCAGAGTTTCCCGACATCCCTCCACAAACCTCAGGAGCCACCACCAGGACCCCTCTGACGGGCATACGATGACACAGGTGCCAGGCCCAGCAAGGCGCCTTCCCGGTGAGGCTCTCTGAGCTGAAGCACCCCCGCGAGCTAACTGGATGTGCGCTCAGAGCTGTGACTGTAGGGTCTGTCCCGCAGCACTGCCTCTCCAGTCAGAACTCCGGAAACAGCACAGAACCGTATGTACGGCAGGATCCCATCTTTATGAGGATATTTAAAGTATATCGCCTTTTACTTTGTTAACAAAGGAAATACGAGTGACTACGTATAGGAGTTGCCAGAAGGATACACAATAAAATGCTCATACTACAGTGATTTCATTACTTTCTGCTTCACCACTATTTCTAAATTTTACAAAAAGAAAAAAAAGTAATTAATTAGGGGATTTGATTTTTGTCTCTTCAAATGTCATGACCCACCCAAAACACGCACTGTGGACTTCTGAGTCCGCGGACAGCAGCATTCTACAGCAAATAAAACAAGGTCTGCGAGAATCGCATCCTCTTGGCCAGGTGACCGTGGCTTTCCTGCAATAATATCCTCACAAATGACGATACTGCAACTCACACCGTGGGACTCCGGTCACCAGCTGAGCTAGAGGAAGCGTGCCCACAGTAGACAAAGAACACATTAAATCCTGCACCCCGTCGTAGCCAATGCACGAAGGCACCTGAGGAGGTGTCGGCAGATAACAAGGGACGGGTTACGGCAGTCATTTTCTAACAGACGTCAGTCTAACCACTACCCTGCACGCCCTGAACTCACACAGGGCTGTACACCCGCTACATCTCACTAACGTGGGGAGGAAGAAGATAAGCAACGAAAGAGAATAAATACCGCGTGTACGCCTGAGAAGGGAAGGGGTACTGGAGAAGGCTGGTGGCAAATCCCCCCACCATCAGCAAACTGAGCGGCCGTCCTCAGCCGGCGCCCGCCCCGTCCTCACCACGCCCGAGGCGGGCGCCGTCACTGGCTGACGTCACACGTCAGAACGCAGACCACGCACGAGCTGGGCCGCTCAGTACAGAGGCGGGACTCGGGCCCGTGCTGCCTCCCAGCTCCCCGCTCCGCTCAGAGCCAGGCACAAGCTCACCTGATGTCCGAGGACTCGCTGTCCGCGTCTGACAGTTCCAGCAGGTCCTCCGAACTGCCCTCCTCATCAGAGAAAGACCTTCTGACTTTGGGCTGCAGCATGTCTTGGGTGATCTTGTTCCTGGCAGCCATGCTCCGCACGTCTTCCTCGCTGCGACTCTTGTCTGGAATTCAAAGGACATGGCTCTGCTGGCCGAGGGGCCCCTGGAGAGACACCCCACCGTCTCCTGGAGCTGGGCAGGCTCCCCACTTGCCTGGGTGCTGGAGAAGGTACGCCTCCACCAGGTTGTTCAGGATGTGGTTTTTACAGATCCTCTCCACCGGACAGCGGCAGGTGGGGCAGAAGGCGGAGCGCTCCATCCAGCCCGAGTAGCAGGCGGCACAGAAGGTGTGCATGCAGGGCTGCAGGCTGAGGGCACAAGGACAGGTCTTCAGACACCCCCCGCGGAGCACTTGCAGGTGGAGCCTCTGTCTGCCAAGCCGCGGCAGCCCCCCGGATGCCAGGGCACACGGGGCATGGCCTGCCTGGGGCCTGAGAGGCAGGGGCCCTAGTTTATGCTGCGTCTTTCCCAGAGGAGGACGTGGCCTCACTCGGGCTGAGGGTCGGTTACAAATTAGCCACCCACCAAGCTCACTTGATCCAGCAGAGACTAGAACCCGTGCTTCTCGGTGTGGATGGGGGGGCGGGGGGGGGGGGGACGACACACCCACCCTGCGTACAGTGCCCACTGGTGGCAGCATCTGCACGCTCCGTTGACTGGGAGTGTCGCCTGCCTTCCATAAGCCAGGTGAGAAACAGTTCCCATGCAAGAACAGCTTTCACCCTAAACTACTTTAATTTGGTCCTTGTTAATTAAAAGGAACCAGAAGTGACCATCCGTATTCCGAGAGGGACGGTCAAGCAGGCTGTGACTCCAGGAACATGAGGAACCGGGACACCGAATGCCAAAAAGGCCTGCATTTAAGTGGAGACTCGGACAGGCTCTCCCTCTTAAGTCCCCACAGAAAAGCCGGGAGAGGGCTGTCCCCAAGCCGCTCCTGGGGGCCTCATCTGGGGGCACTCCCGACGTGCCAACGACGCCCCCTCAAAGCTCAGCACGGTTCTCCCGTTCTGCGTCCGAGGCGCGCCAGGCCTCTTGGGTCAGTCGTGACGGGTGCGGACCGAGGCCGCTGTCACCTCGCCTTGCAGGCTCTTCTACAGCCGTAGTTACCACGGCCAGGTTCTCGGCGTGGTGGCCACACGAGCAGCACGACGGCAGCGCCCCAAGCCGAGCCGCACCGGATGCGGCCCGGAGGCCTGCTTGCCGGGGGCCGCTCCCCACCCCCGCCACCACCCCACGACACCCCCGCGGGCCCCCCGCGGCGACCGCACCTCACGCAGTCGTGCAGCAAGTCCTGGCAGATGATGCACGTGAGTGTCTCCTCCATCTTGTCCGGCTTCACGGCCTCAGGTCTGACACCCCCGAGGGCGGTGTGGGCGTCGCTACACTGGTCCGCAACCAGCAACTGCAGGCTCAGCTCGGCCTCCCCCTCTGCGAGAAAGGGGCACATGCCCACCATCAACCAAGGAAGAAACAGACACCGGGTCTTTTTTGTTTTAGGAACATCTTAACCTGTGGACAGAAGACACAGCCCTCACTGCTGTGTGTAGTTTATTTTTTTAAGTTTATTTATTTTGAGAGAGAGCATGTGGCTGGGGGAGGGGCAGAAAGACAGGGAGACTCCCAAGAGGGAGAGAGGGAGAGAGGGAGAGAGGGAGAGAGGGAGAGAGGGAGAGAGGGGGAGAGGGGGAGAGGGAGAGAGGGGGAGAGAGGGAGAGAGGGGGAGAGAGGGGGCGAGAGGGGGCGAGAGGGGGAGAGAGAGGGAGAGAGGGGGAGAGAGAGAGAGAGAAGAGGGAGAAGGAGAGCGAGCGAGAGAGGGGAGAGAGAGCCCCCCCACCGCTCTCGTTCTCCCCCCCCGCCCCCGCAAGCAAGCTCTGTGCTCAGAGTGTGGAACTCGACATGGGACTCAAGCCGAAGAGTGGTGAGATCATGACCTGAGCCGAAGCTGGACGCAGAACGGACTGAACCACCCAGGCACCCCTGTTTGTATTTTAAAGAAGGCCTAAAGTAAGTCCCAAGTTCCAGTACCCTTAAGTTTTGGTTTAGAAGAACAATGGCATAAAAAGCAGCATTCGGGATACATGGTTAAAAGATTAAGGTGGCTTGTCACACTATATTTGTGTATAATCATCGTTTTTGTTTAAACAAAAAACATGACTTGTGTATGTCCTGGAAAATACCGACGTTACCAAGAGCTTTTAACTTTTTTTTTTTCCCTTTTCTTCTGCTGGTGTTCTATAGTGCTCATAGATTAATTTTTATTTTTAACGAAAGAAATACTTGCACACAATTTACAAAATCAAATATTAAGAGGGCACCAAAAAAAAAAAATAATAATAATAAAAATAAATAAATAAATAAATAAATAAAAATAAAAAAAAGAGTGCACCAGCCCTCTGCCCTGGCCTGTCCTCACCTCCAACCTCCCTCCTCTGAGGAAACTACTTTCATGTTTTTGGGTGTTTCTCCTGGCGTGGACCTCCAGGTTTCTGAACTGTAATGCTCTGTTGAGGCTGACTGACTTTAGACACCGTCCATCTCCCGACATCTATTAAGATAGAGAAGGATTCTGCCCCCTGGCCCCATTCACTATATTATCGTAACACAATTGTTAGTTTGGTATATTGTATTTGTTAGTTCCGTACGTCGTATTTACGCTACTATGCTTAGGTAAATATTCACTGCTGAGCCAAACAGTGCACCAAAATTAAGTTTTCTTCCTTCTACAATTTTTCATTTTTGCTAGAGTAAAAAAAAGGCCTCATTTGTATACTTACTTTTTTACGTACTGTTGCTGATTTTTTTCGACACCCTCCTCAAGCCAGTCGCTTCAATTTTCCACTCAACACATCCAATATCCTCGTCTCCTTCCCCGAGGCCTGCCCTCCCTCCCAGAGCCCCCCGGCCTCACTGCTGCAACCGCAGGCTGCTCTCAGGCCTACAGCACAGCCACTGTCCCATTAAATGTTCCCAAGTATCTTTTACAATCCTTTTAACTTTGGCTTTTTAAGGGCAGATTTTTCTCTAAGTCACCTTTCTTTTTTCAAACCATTATTACTTTGAGAGAGAGCACGCATGCACAAGCAGGGGCGGGGCGGGGGGACGGAGGACCCAAAGTGGGCTCTGTGCTACCAGCAGGGAGCCCCATGCGGGGCTCGAACCCACCAACCGTGAGATCATGACCTGAGCCAAAGTTGGACACCTAACCGACTAGGCCACCCAGGTGCATATTCTTACAAACCGATAGTCATATCAAGACAGAACTGCAACTCAGAATGCACTGCTTCCAGACCATCAGCATAACCAGATAATAAATAGGGTTCAACCCCGATGCTGTCAAAAGGAAAAAAAGGCTCACATTGCCATTTTGAAAATGCTGAGGCATCCGCTTCCGCAGAAGGGGAGGCCCCGTCAGGAGCAGCTCAACAGCTCTCAAGGGCCAGAGATACACAAAACGGTGAGACTCTGACCTGCTTTCATTCTCTTCGTGACAGGCTCCAAATCCTCTTGGTCCCGGGACCCTGGCAGAGAGAAGGGTGCTCCTTCTCTGTCTGGGAGAGCCGAAGGGAAGGTGGGGATTTCATCATTTGCCACAGACGGACCACACTCTTTTGGGGAGACGCCTGCATCTCTGAAGCCTGTGAGAGGGACAAACAAGACAGGTTTATTTTTTAATTTGAGAGAGAGAGAGAGGGAGAGAGAGAACGTCAGCGGGGGAGAGCGGCAGAGGGAGAGACAAAGAATCTCAAGCAGGCTCCATGCTCAGCCCAACACAGGGCTTGATCCCACAACCCTGGGATCTTGACCGAAGTCAAAATCAAGAGTTGGATGCCTAACAGCTGAGCCACGCAGGCACCCCAACAAGAAAAGTTCTGATTCGTGCAGCCCGGAAGCAGAGGGTATGGCAGGTAAACCACCCCAGATTCAAACCAGGCCTAGGTGTTCCAAGATGCCGTATTCTCAGTAATACACGCTTACAGAAACACTCGGCTCACACTTCTGAAGTGCACACGCGCCCACTACTGGGCTCGGGGGAGCTGGGCCAGCAGCACACCCACTGGGAAAGAAACGCAGAGGTGTCTGTGACCGGGGTGGCGGTGCCGGGGTCAGCTGTGGGACATTTGGTCTAAGACAGGGCCAATCCGTGTGCCAGCAGCCCCGTAACATTCCCTGTGCTCTGAGCAGCACTGGCGCAGAAGAACACACAGGCCTCTCAGGACAGGGACGCAGCAGGCTTCAGATTACAAGGAGATGGAAGCCAGACAGGGATGCTGCGTGTGAACTATTTCCCAAGGAGTCACGAATTTAAACGAGCCTGGCAGAAAGGTTAAGGAGACTTTCTAATAACCTTTATCTTAATCAAGACCTAGTGTGTAACACCATACTACAGTACACATCCGGTCTATAATGCTCAAGCGTTGTCACCTTGAAAAAGAAACTGCCCTACAGCAGCCAAACAAAAAAGTTAGCAAAATTGTTTGGGCAGCAAATCAGCTCGTACAGCAAAGGGAGAAAAGAGGGAGCTTCCTGGGCTGGCTGCTGGCTCTGGTTCTCACTCCCACCATGGTCTCAAGGACTTTCTATGCTCAGTCGAGCTTCTCACTCCAGAATGAAGATGATGCTGATGGTACTCTCCGACAGACAAACGGTGAGGATTCATCTAAAACTTATGAAATAAGTTGGCACCAAACCTCACATTTAGGAGGCTGGTTATTTTGTTAGTATGTATACATTGAGGCATGCAGATAGAAAAATTTCCCCAACATTACACAATGGGAGGGAAGCTTTCCATCGGATTTGCTTACAGCAAGATTTTGTTTAAGCTTTTATCTGTTAATTGCACAATATATAAACACACTGCCCTTTCACGGTGGAATCAACAATTGTATGCGTACACAGACACAAGTCACATTTTCTTTATCCATCCATCCATCGAGGGACACTTAGGTTGTTTCCAAGTCTTTGGCCTTTGTGAATAGTCTGCAATGAACATGGGGTGCAGACATCTCTTGGAGACAGTGATTTCAATGCCTCTGGATATTTATCCAGGAGTAAGATTACTGGACCAAATGGTAGTTCTATTTTTAAAATCTTTGTTTTGTTTTGTTTTGTTTTGTTTTGAAAGAGAGCATGCACGAGTAGGGGAGGGGCAAAGAGGGGGTGAGAGAATTTTTGTTTTAATTTTTTTTAATGTTTATTTATTTTTGAGAAAAAGAAAATCAGAGTGCGAGCAGGGAAGAGGAAAAGAGAGAGGGAGACACAGAATCTGAAGCAGACTCTAGGCTCTGAGCTGTCAGCACAGAGCCTGATGTGGGGTTTGAACCACAAACTGTGAGATCACGACCTGAGCCAAAGTCAGACACTTAACTGACTAAGCCACACAGGCACTCCTAAATTTTTTTAATGGTTGGATTTATTGACTTATTTTTTTTAATTTTTCTTTTATTTATTTTTGAGAGACAGAGAGAGACAGAGAGTGAGCAGGGGAGGGGCAGAGAGAAAGGGAGACACAGAATCAGGAGCAGGCTCCAGGCTCTGAGCTGTCAGCACAGAGCCCAACGTGGGGCTCGAGCCCACAAACCACGAAATCGTGACCTGAGCCGAAGTCGGACACTTAACCGACTGAGCCACCCAGGTGCTCCCAGTTGACTTTTTATTTTTAATTATTTTTTAAATGTTTATTTTTGGGGTGCCTGGGTAGCTCAGTCGGTTGGGCACCCGACTTCGGCTCAGGTCATGATCTCACAGTTTGTGGGTTCGAGCCCCGTGTCGGGCTCTGTGCTGACAGCTCGGAGCCTGGAGACTGCTTTGGGTTCTGTGTCTCCCTCTCTCTCTGCTCTTCCCCTGCTCATGTGCTCTTTAAATGTTTATTTTTGAGAGAGAGAGAGAGGAGGAGGGGCAGAGAGAGAGCGGACAGAGGATCGGAAGCAGGCTCCATGCTGCGAGCACGGAGACTGATACGGGGCTCGAACCCATGAACCGAGAGATTATGACCCTTAACCGACTGAGACATCCAGGCGCCCCCATTGACTGTTTTTTTTTAATTGTGGTTTCTGCCTTTGTATCACGTATAAAGAAAAATTCCCCCAAATTATATAAATAATCACCTTTGTTTTCATCAGGCACTATTGTGGTTTACGTTCAAACCCATCTTGAAGTAGTTTGTTGTAATGGATGAGGGACAAAACTACCTTTATTTTCTTTCAAATGTTAATCACTTCTGCTCATTAAACAACCCAGTTTTGCTCGTGGCTTTGAACTGCCATATTCATTGCTAAATTCTTACACGCTTGGACCGTTATACTTTATTTATCTGCATATTTTTTCTGCGGCCAGTGTCAAATGTTTTTTTAGTCCTTTAATTTTATAACAACACGTTAATGTTACATGGACTTGTTCACATTCATTATTTTGTATTTCCTTTTTTTTTTTTTTTTTTTTCAATGTTTTTTATTTATTTTTGGGACAGAAAGAGACAGAGCATGAACGGGGGAGGGGCAGAGAGAGAGAGGGAGACACAGAATCGGAAACAGGCTCCAGGCTCCGAGCCATCAGCCCAGAGCCCGACGCGGGGCTCGAACTCACGGACCGCGAGATCGTGACCTGGCTGAAGTCGGAGGCTTAACCGACTGCGCCACCCAGGCGCCCCCATTATTTTGTATTTCTAAAAGTGTCGACGGGTGCCTGGGTGGTTCAGTTGCTTAACTGTCTGACTCCTGATTAGGGCTCAGGCTATGATCTCACAGGTCGTGGGTTCGAACACCGCATTGAGTTCTGCGCACTGACAGTGGGGAGCCTGCTTGGTACTCTGTCTCCCTCTCTCTCTGCCACTCCCTGCTCGTGCTCTATCAAAATAAATAAACATGAAAAAAATTTTAATTATATGTTACTCTAGATGAGTCTTGAAAACATGATGCGCAGTGAAAACAGAAGACACAAAAGGCCACAGAGTATAGGATTCCAATTCTTACTACTTAAAATTTTTTTAATGTTTATTCATTTCTGAGACAGAGCTCGAGTAGGAGAGGGGCAGAGAGAGGGAGACACAGAATCCGAAGCAGGCTCCGGGCTCTGAGCCGTCAGCACAGAGCCCGACGTGGGGCTCCAACTCACAAACCGTGAGATCGTGGCCCGAGCTAAGTCGGATGCTTAACCGACTTGAGCCACCTAGGCGCCCCATGATTCCGATTCTATGAAATGTCCAGAACAGGCAAAACCACAGAGACAGAATGCAGATCAGTGGTTGCCGAGGGAGAGCAGTGACTGTTTATGATATGATATGTTCTGGAATCACACAGCAGTATGAATATAGTAAAAACCCCTGAAGTGTACACTTCGCCGGGGTGATTTTTATGGCAGGTGAGTTATATCCCAATAAAACTATAAAAATCCCAGGAAATCTCCGACCTTCAGCATTTCTATCGGGGGTGGAAGAAAACAATATTTACTAGTACAGAAATCCTGCTGAGAGCCCGATGCCTGATGTCACCTCTGACTTCCTTAGTGGCTTATGTGACAACACATGTCAGAGTCAGTGACTGAAGAGCAACGCAGCTACCACTCTGAGACCCCCATCTCACCAGGGCTGAAGGGAGGCGCTTGCCCCGCAGAGGTGGGCTCCGTGGAAGAGGTAGAGGCCGTGGGGAAGAGGTCCGAGGTCGACGTCGATGGCTGTGGTTCCTCAAAGCACGCCTGAGTGGTGGGCGATGACGGCAGGACCTGGGGATCGTCACCTTGCCCTGCACCTGAGGTATCTTTGGTCACGTGGAACACATTCTCTTTATTAGCTTCTGTGAGCACAACAGGAGCAGAAGGAGTGTGGAGTCAGGGCTCAGGAGGAGCACCACTACCTCAGGCAGGACTTTCCAGCAGATGAAAAGGCTTTGCCAGTAAGAATCAGCAGACCTTACCACGCACCCACTCCTCTGTCACAGTCTCACTTACCAAAGGGGTCTTGTGTGATGCCTTGCTTTTCATGCAGAGACTCGTAGAGGTATGCCACGTCTGAAATGAAACCAAGCAGATCAGAACAGTGTCCTCACGTACCAGCAGGGCTCCTTCCCTCTTCTCCTTTCTATCACTTCAGTCCCTTTGTCGTTGTTGACTATGTTGACTTACTAGCTACTGACAACACTACCCAGTTTCAGGAATTTCAAAATAAGCGAACCAAAGCATCTTCACCAACTTTAAAATAAATAAGCCTCCGGGAAAAAACATCCTGAGCCAGAAGGCAGACGCAGGGAAGGGAAAACGATGAGTAGATAATGAATCTGTGCTTTGCCGGTCATTTCAAACCACCGGAAGGAGAAGACACAAGGCCCTGCCACGGGGCCAGGGGCTGGCCTTGACAATGCTACAGACAGCCTGAGCGTATCTGCCTCCTCCTGCCAGTTTGGGGGTAACCTTCCAAAAACTCTCCCAACTCTCCTTGTCCTGTTTCATTCTTCTTCCCCAAACATAGACACTCAGATCTGGAAAAGCCTGAAGGGGATCGTCAGGCCTCTGTTGTCTCCTGTAAGGTCTCCAAAAGCAGAGTCATGAGTGGCCTTCAGCCCCTCATTCTAGGTCTTCCTCCCCACAACTCAGATTATCTTCTGCTATGTAACCCAGCCCATCCCTGTTCACTTCTCCTTGCCATTTTGAAATGCAAGACTCATGAGCATGTGGTATTTGTGAAGAATGGCCGGGGCTCACAGTGCAAGGCCAACACTCCCACTCTTCAACAGGACTCACACCAAGAGTCTACATAAAGGGGAGCCCGGGTGGCTCAGGCAGCTGAGCGTCCGACTTCAGCTCAGGTCATGATCTCACGGTTCATGGGTTCGAGCCCCACGTCGGGTTCTGTGCTGACAGCTCAGAGCCTGGAGCCTGCTTCACATCCTGTGCCTCCCTCTCTCTCTGCCCCTTCTCTGCTTGTGCTCACTCTCAAAAATAAATAAACCTTAAAAAAAAGAAAAAAAAGAGTCTCCATAAAGAACAAAGAAAATGTAGCTAACACTGACAGTCTGAAGGGAAATACCTGCTTCAGCAGGCTCACTTTCACGAAGCTTCCCAGCTGTGACCAGACTTCCCCCCCCATACACCACCCGAGGCCCACCCTGTACATTCCCTCTCTTACTGTATTCTGGCTCATTCTTCCTATACACCAAGTAGATGACATCCCCAGTCTGCAAAGGACAAGTCTGCTTCTTAACAACCTTCAGCTTGTTAATTACTGTTCCATTGGTGCTGCAGAGACAACAAAAATGCAATTTATCCTACTTACAATAACTTGGGAGTTAAAATTTTCTTTTTCTACCACCACTTAGAAAGAAGTTCAATATCACGCCTTCGAAAATGTAAAATACTCCCAAGAATGACGTAAACATGTAACGAGGCACATGTGCAAGTGCCACCCTACAGTTCTCCCGAGAGAAAGCTTGCCTGCTGCCCCCTTACTGACAGCCTGACCGTGCTTCAACATTTCTGCTTGTCCAACAGCACATCGTCCGTCCTCCGCCGGCCTCTGGAGGACCCTGGACTTCTACCAGCAGCTCCGATTTCCAGCTTCCCCCCCCGCTTCTGCACTTAGCTCCGTCCACGCATCTCCCCTTCCCTCCCAGCAGGCCAGCTCATCCCTCAGATGGGCACTGACACCCTTAAAAGATGGGTTCTGAGCAGAAGCAAATGAATTCGAGGCTCTGGGCTGGAAGATGGTGTGGTCCCTCGGTCGGGGGGTCACTCCAGTCCGTCAGGGACCACACCACCAGGTGGAAGAGGCGGGGGCTGCAGAGGGCACAGGCGGGAGCCTAAGTCAGACGGGACTGGAAGGGCTTCCCTGAGGAGAAACCCGAGTAGAGACCCAACAGAAAATCACAAGTGGACGAACAGTGTACGAGACAAGAACCAAAGTCAGCAACTAAACAAACTGGCCCAGCTTCAGGCGTTCAAACCACCAAGGTCTTAACTCTATGGTTTCACGCCTAAGGCCTCCGGTGGTAAAGAGACTTTATTTTTACATCTGAGCAGACTTCTACTCCTTCAGTGTTCTGGAAAGGGCCAGAAAGTAAGCAGTTCAGGCTGTACGGTCACACGGTCTCTGTCCCAACTCCTGGGCTCTGCCGCTGACACACGAGAGCAGCCGCACACAGGATGTAGTCGAGAGAATGGCCGTGTCCCAGCGAAACCTCACGTACAAACACTGGTGGTGCCGCCACAGCCAGCCAGAGCCTGTGCTGCCAGGGCCCTCCGCACTCCACTCTCGTGCTCTTTCTAACCACAGGAGCCCGACTTTGCTCTTCTGCTCAAACCCCCGATGACCTGTCACTGCTCTCGGGCTAAAGTCCAGGCTCCCTAGTGTGAACACCAGGGCCTTCCCGCTCCGGTCTAACTTCCCTGCCTTCCCACTCACTGCTCCTCGGCACACAGGGCCTGCTCGCGCCTCGGGGCCTCTGCACCTGCAGTTCCTGCTGCCCGTGTGAAGAATGGACACCCTCTCCCCTCCAGGCACCTCAGCCAAGGAACGCAAGAGCCTCTAGAAGCTGGAAAAGCCGGGGAACGGATTCTCCCCTAGAGCCTCCAGAAGGAGCCGGCCCTGCTGACACCTTGATTTGGTTAATCCAATGAGACCTGAGTGAGACTTTGTACGTTCAGCACTAGAAGGTCGTAGCTTTGCGTGCTTTGAAGCCACTGAGTTTGTGGTAATTTGTTACAAGAGCCCCAAGAAGCCAATATGGTCATACGGCCAGCATTGGAAAGCCAGGATCTGCTGCCTGAGGACAACTCTGGAACCAGTGCTACGTTATCCTACATTGGGCTGGGAAATAAGGAACTTGATCTGCTACGTACCAGAATAGGAAAGGAGCATCAGTTCATCCTCATAAACCTAATTTCTAGTCTTTCATCCCTAACATTGTAGTTACCAAACAATCTCGGAGCACTTGACCTTCACAAAACAAAAATTCATCTGGTTGGGAAAGGCATATTCTCAACGTACTGCTGGAAGGCCATCTGCTACTTGTCCTGGGTTTAAAATAGGCACATTCTGACACAGCGTTCCTTCCTATGAATTTATCCCAAGAAAATAATCGACATGAATGCAAAGCATTTTGGAAGAGAAGAGTCGCAGCGTTGTTTATAATAAGAAAAAGTCAAAATAATAAATCTCCACCAATAAAGGAACTGACAGATAAGTTATTATAAAATAATAACGAAATAGACAAGATAAATCTAGATGTACCAAATGTAAGCTCGCCATAAATAAAAGTGAAAAAAAAAAAGGATACAACGTACATAGTAAAACCTCCTTAATACAAAATAAACACATACGAATTTCTAGTGGGCTAGTAGGATTTGCCAAAGCTTTTCACTTTTACCTACTCCTTATGTTGTGCAACAATTTTTTAAAAAGAAAATATTTTTTTGATTTGGAGGAAAAAAGTCTAATTCGAATAGGTTTGCAACTAGAAGGTTATCACTGCCTTTTAAGTCCTTTTTCAGAGATATTTTTGCTTTAATTTGAATATATTCAAGAAGCATCATAGACATGAAAGAGTTACTGGAAACCAGAAAATATATTTCCTAATAACCTGGAAACTAGCGAACTACTGTGTTAACAGAAAATAATCCCTTGTTTCTTCTCTGTAGCCACCGGCTTCAAGACAAGAAAGAGATTACCTGGTATCTTCCAGCGACACCTGACCAGATTTTTCATCCACAATAATTTTACAGTGATCTCCAGAGACCAGTTTATTGCCAGGGAATGAAAGATCACAACCTAAAACAGAGAGGGATACATTGGATGTGACCGTGGGGACTGTGCACAAAAGTGCCCTTTGCTTAATCAAAGCACGTGGTTGAAAATCAGGACCCATGGTATATGCACGGTGGGAGACAACCTAATCAAGTAAGATAGGAAGCAATTTTTTAAAAAGCATTTATGTATTAATCCAAAGTAAAGAGACAGGGACTGTCTTGAACCTTTCTGACTCCCCATTACCTAGAGGATACCCTCATCAACACCTCTGGCTTCTTGGTGACAATTTTACAACATGCACATATGTGCAGCTACCCTGATAAAAGCAGAAGTTTAAAAAAACTAAGGGACAGGGCGCTTGGGTGGCTCAGTCGGTGAAGCGGCCAACTTCACTCAGGTCACGATCTCGCAGTCTGTGAGTTCGACCCCCGCGTCAGGCTCTGGGCTGACGGCTTAGAGCCTGGAGCCTGCTTCGGATTCTGTGGCTCCCTCTCTCTCTGCCCCTCCCCCGTTCATGCTCTGTCTCTCTCTGTCTCAAAAATAAATAAACGTTAAAAAAAAATTAAAAAAACGAAACAAAACAAAAAAAAACTAAGGGGCTTAGTTAAGTAATTCTTCATCTTAAGTCAGTCCTTAATTTCTTTTCCGTGTAATCTAAGGTTTCATAAATCATCACAAAATTGAAGCGAGGACCAAGACTCACAGAAAACATGACTGAGCAAATTACAGACCATGAACACGCTTGAGAAAATTTAAAACAGAAGGTGGATGCATCTACACGCAATGATCTGAATACAGTCATTATATCCTCATTAAATGCAAGGGGGAAATCCTTAAATACTGTGTTCTCTCCAGAGAATAAAAGTTTTCAGGAGTTTTTACTATCTAATCGTGAATTTGCTTATAAGACATTTATACTATAGCTACTAAGGTTTATAGCTTTATTTTTAATAAGTAAAAATGGGAAGCAATATAAGTAAGTGTCCATTAACTGGTGGTGAATTAAAAAACAAACCGTGGGGAAAAAAACAAACTGTGGTACATTCAAACAGCGGACTACTACACAGCATCAACCAGAAATACATTACTGAAACACAAAACAGCCTAAAATGAATCTCAAAAGGATTATGTCAGAGAAAAGAAGCCATACACAGACTATGGTGGAATATTGTGTGATTCCACTTAGATGACATTCTGGAAAGGCAGAATGACAGGGATAGAAATTAGACAGATGGCTGCCAGAGCTAGGGGTGAGAGGAGGGGGCTGATCCAAAGGACCACCAGGGAACTTTCTGGGGTGATGGAAATGTTCTGCACTGGACTGCAGCGGTGATTCCATTTCTCAACACTCACTCAACACCTATAACGGGATGAATTTTACCATATGTGAACTACACCTCCCTAAACCTCAAGTAGTAGAAATCTTATTTGCACCTTTTATATTATGGGAAGTGCTTTGCTACATTTACCCAGGGTCAATTTCCCCTATGCTCAGGATCTTCCCAGCATACTGGGCACAAGAAGCAGGACAGTTTCTTTGCAGCCCAGACCTAGCCCTAGTGACCGTGTCACTGGGATGGGATTTTAACAAGCTTCTCCACACCAAGAACATGAGCTTTCTAATTTGGATCCAAGATACTCGTGCTAAGTTCTATTCTTGGCATCTGCCCTGTATGTCATTCACTTGGTTAAATCTGTCACATGGCTGGTGCACACTGCTCCCACTCCCCGAGGATGGGAAGCTCCCTGGGAAACACAGGTCAACTCAGCTCTGCCTTTATCCTCAGAATAATGCCTTATATATAGCAGGCACACTACTGTTTTAAAATAAGTATAACCACGTTCTACAACTCTTAAGGAATGTTTGTGTCTCCCCCAAATTCCCAAGTTAAAGGCCTGAACCCCAATATGACTATAAGGACAGGGCCTGTAAGGAGGAATAAAGGTTAAATGAAATCACTAGGACTGATGCCCTTATAAGAGAAGGAAGTAGATGGGGCGCCTGGGTGGCTCAGTCGGTTAAGCGTCCGACTTCAGCTCAGGTCACGATCTCGCGGTCTGTGAGTTCGAGCCCCGCGTCGGGCTCTGGGCTGATGGCTCAGAGCCTGGAGCCTGCTTCCGATTCTGTGTCTCCCTCTCTCTCTGCCCCTCCCCTGTTCATGCTGTGTCTCTCTCTGTCTCAAAAATAAATAAACATTAAAAAAAAAAATTAAAAAAAAAAAAAAAAAAGAGAAGGAAGTGGAAGAGACACCAACGTTGTGTGTGGCCTGTGAGGATGAGGAAGTCTACAATCCAGGACAAAGACTCAGCAAGAAACAAATTGACTAGCACCTTAATCTTGGACTTCTTGCACTTAACGACTGTGAAAAATAAATTTCTGTTCCTTAAGCTTCCTGGTCTGTAGTGTTTCGTTATAGCAGCCTGAGCAGACCAACAGGGCAACTTCTATTTCCCCAGAGAGCTCAATACATTCACCAAAAGGTCTTCTTTTTAAGATTAATTCAACAACCCCTTTTTGCTCCTCGTATTAACATGTAAAATGATATATAATACTGTGTTGTAATAACAATGGTTAATGTTATTTGCTAACTCTAAGCCAGGCTCCTTTAAGCATTTCCCACATTTGATCTCAATTATCCTTCAGGAACTCTAAGATGGACGTACAAAGGAGGTACAAAGTCCTTAGTCCAGACCAAAGAAGCTCTTCACCAAATTTCCTATTACCTCAATTAAAAGCAATTAGGGGCGCCTGGGTGGCTCAGGTCATGATCTCACAGTTTGTGAGTTCGAGCCCCACATCGGGCTCTGTAATGACAGCTGGGAGCCTGGAGCCTACTTCAGATTCTGTGTCTCCCTCTCTCTCTAGCTCTTCCTCTCTCTCTCTCTCTCAAAAATAAATAAACATTTAAAAAAAATTTTTTTTAAAAAGCAATTAATGCATTTTCCAAAACTTTCCAAGGACATGTAAATACATTCAAAATTGTAAACAAAACAAAAAAACCCTCTAACTTGATATTGGGATTTAAGACTACCAAAACAACAACAACAAAACCAGGTGCAGGTACATCATTAGGGGTAAAATAAAACCAAAACATAATTGCTTTTATTTTATTCTATTATCTTCATCTTATTTTTTTATCATAGTACTTAGCCTTTTTTTAGTATATGTGCTGCCGAAGCGAGCACTACTTAGCCTTTCTTTAATTCCAGTATAGTTAACCTAGAAAAAAATACTTGCTTTTCAACAAACGTTCACATTCTCCCTTTTTTACAATATAAAGTCAGAAACAAAAAAATAGACTCTTAACCACTGCTGGTCACCAGAGGGGCAGTGGGTGGGGGCTGGGGGAACTAGGTGATGGGGATCAAGGAACCCACTTCCGGTGATGAGCACTGAGTAACGTACAAAATCGTTGGATAACTATATTTTACACCTGAAACTAAACATCCTATGCCAACTGCACTGGAATTAAAAAAAAAAAAAATTAAAAATATATAAAATCAGAGAGATGATTTCTTAACTTTCAGACAAAATACATTCTGTTGACCGGACCAGTGCACTTCTGCCCCTGTAGGAAAGCTACAAGGGATGGCCACTTAGGAGTTTAGAGGCAGTTAAGAGTGGAGGGTGCCCACCCTTTCCCACCTAGCTGCCAGACTTTGTCCGTCCCAGCGTCCCAGGCTCATTCAATCAACGAATATTTGAGCAGCTCTGTTCTATAAACTGGGACTTGAGATGTTTTTCAATGTAGCCACCCACAGGCTATAAATTTCCCCCTGAGCACTGCTTCAGCCGCATCCTGTAAACTTTGGCAGATTACTCTTTCATTTTCATTCATTTCAAGGTATTTTCTAATTTCCCTCGTGATCTCTTTTTGGGCCCATTGGTTGTTTACGTGTGTTGTTTAATTTCCACACTGAATTTGGCAATGTTCTGTTACTGACTTCAATCTCATCCCATGGAGGTCGGAGAAGATGCTTCCTGCAGTCATGAACTTGAGAAGACTGCATTCTAATACCCGGGGCAGCTTAAGTCAGTGCACCTACTTCATAAAGTTGTAATGAGAATTAAATAATCTGCAGGAAGCACTGAGAAGTGACCTGGCGGAACGGTAAGTGAATAAACCGCAGCTCTCACAGGAAAAACTAGAAAGCACAGCGGGCCCCGCCCAGGGGCCTCCCACCGCCCGGGGAACAGTCTCGCCCGGCCCCCGGCCCCCGGCCCCGGTTCTCCCCCACCACCCCCGGTCCGCACCTCTCCTCCGCCCGATGGTCCACTCGGGTTTCCTCAGGAGCACGTGCGGCTCGCCCTCGCCGGCGCCCAAGCGGAGGAGTCTCCCCCACGGCTGCTGCTGCGGCGGCTGCGGGCCTTCCCCGGGCTGCTCCATCGGATTCACATCTGACGAGACCCGGAAGCGCGGGTGAGGCTCTCGGACCGCGAAAGCAGGGGCTGCGGCCCCGCCGCTCCGCCCCGCGGCCCTCCCGGCCTCGGCGCCCACGCCACGCCGCCGCCGCCGCCGCGGGCCGGACCCCCGCCTCCTCCGGCCGCGGCCGCGTTCCGCCCGCCGACCCGCCACAGCCCCGCGCGGTCCGCTTACCCCCCAGCGCGCGCCGAACCCGGAACCGGCCGCGCCGCCGCCGCCGCCGCTGTCAACAGACATCGCGGATCCCTCAGCTGATCCGCCGGGCGGGGCCAGCGGCGGCCGTGCCCTGCGATTGGCTGGCGGTGGCGCCCACCGAGCGCGGCGGCTAGAGCGGAAGCGGGAGCGGCCGCCGAGAGTGGGAGTGCGGGGGCCAGCGGAGCGTGCGCAGACGGGAGACTGCGGGCCCGAGCGCCTTGTTTGGTGATGGCCGGGACGTCTTCGTCTGCGGAGACCTGGGAAGTAACTGCGGTCGGCGCCATGTTAAGTCGGGGCAAAAGGGACGGCGTCACTTGGGGGTTGGGCGTCCGAAGCAAATTCTCGAAGCCGCGTGGGACGCGCGGGCGGCGTTTAAGTGCTCGCAGCGACACTCCGCCTGGCCGAGGGGAGAGGAGTGACGAGATAAATGGGAACTTTCGGATGCCGGTTTCCGCCCGTTGGGGAGCGAAGAGCGGGAAGTTGGGCAGTGCGCCGGGAGAGCGCGGCCGAGTGACAGCGCCTCCGTGGTTGGGCGGCCGGGGTGCGAGGGGCGGTGCCACCTTCCCGGAGGTGGCGGCCGGCGGCATTCCCGGGCCCCCGAGGTCGGCTCCCGCCTCGGGAAGAGAACACACGTCAGTCCTACCGTCAACAGAAATCCGAAAGGCCGGGCGACGGCGGCGGGCGCCCCGGGAAGGGAGCCTGTAAGTTAAGGGAGTGGCGGAGAAATAGTTCACGGTGTTCCCCTCTCTGTCATCTAAATCTTACATAATTTGTAATGTTTCCTTTTTTTTTTTTTTAATCTACTACCGTTTCTCTTAAGTAAAAAAGGTCAATATTCTCTCTGAGGTATTTTGTGGGCGCTGAGGTCTCTGCTTGCTCTCTGCCGAGCCTGGCACTGGGACCGCTTTCGGGGTCCCCAGCCGCGTGCCCCAGGCAGACCCTTAGCGGAACTGGGTGGACGCTGAGCCGAGTGAATAGTTCCCAAGCTTCTGGGGTGACGGGTTCCAGGACTATGGAGACAGAAGAGGTCGGGACGAAGGTACCTGTCCCCTTAGGCTTAGTAAAGTGCGTCTGCCCTGCTGGTCTCAGATTCCGGACAAAGGAAAGGCCAGAATTTAAAATTCTTAAGAAATCTGGTTTGGGGCGCCTGGGTGGCTCCGTCGCTGGAGTGTGGGACTCTTGATTTCAGTTCAGGTCATGACCCGCCCCCGGCCCCCACTCACCCTCTCTCCTTCTCTCTTAAAAAGAAAAAGAAAAAAAAAAATGGTTTGGATGTAAAAATAGCAAAACACAGCACCCTATTGGACTCTTTGTTGGAGACGGCATAGACCTGGCTAACCAGGCCTTGTTGTGCAAGATCCTAAGTTTTCTAGCCCCGGCAGCATCTCAGCTTTGTATGGCTGTCAACTCAGCAGTGAAACTCTTACCCAGATGCTTGACATTCTGATCTTTCTCTAATTCCAACAGAACACGTTGCGAGTTATTTATTAATTCCTTCAAATGATTTAATGTTACCCTGCACAAAACAGATTGAGGCCAACCAATAGCGATTACTCACTTGTTTCTGTTTTGAGGATGTAACCCAGGGAAATGAAGGCTGTTTTTCATCTTAAATGGACGTACTTCACCAGAGAACGTCTTACGGACTTATTTAACACATGTGCTACGTTGAGTATATACAAGTATGTATAAAAAAAAAAAAAAGGATTCAGAGTTCAAAAATAAAAATTCTAGTGATATCAAAACGTATGCACAAAAAAAAAAAAAAAAACGTATGCACAAGCAGGTGTGCCCTTTCCTAACTGGAGGGGACGGTGAGCAGCGACACAAAAGCAGGAACAACAGCAGATACGTCAGCTGTCATCTTCGGTAGACGGCAAAATGCTCTAAAACGCCACCCATCCCCAGAAGCCTAATATCACCCAGGCAGGAGCTTATCTAAACGCCACGTAAAGTACAAGTTTCTGGTCACCTACAACATGTTTCACCTTTCAACTGCTATAATGTTGAGGACGACCTGAAAAACTTGTCGTAACAGTGGAATATAACTGCAATATGGAAACACTTTTTTTTTTTTTTTTTTTTTTTTTTTTAATGTTCATATTTGGGGGAGAGAGAGAGAGACAGAGTGCAAGGAGGTGGAGACAGAGAATCTGAAGCAGGCTCCAGGCTCTGAGCTGTCAGCACAGAGCCCGAGGCGGGGCTCGAACTCACAGACCACAAGATCATGACCTGAGCTGAAGTCGGTCACTTAACCGACTGAGCCACCCAGGTGCCCCTGGAAACACCTCTTTTAACGTTACAGGAAAATGCATCCAGAAAGGTCCAACCTGGAAAATCGTGGATATTCCTCAAATCTGGCAGACTTGGTCCTGAATGACAGCACACTTCCTCTACCCCATGGCATCCAACCCAAAAAGCAGGCGGGGGCAACTGGGGTGGAGTGATGGGCCGGAGAATGAAAGTAAGCACAGCTTCCAAAATCAAAGTGCTACAGCTGGAAAGCATGCCTGGAAGATAAAGCCACAGAACCCATGAAAATCTGAGCCAGGGCACCTCATATGGATAAGAATTTTCCTGCAGCAATCCTACCCCTAATGTCAAGGACACTTGAGACAGTCCAATTCTTTGCTTTGTTCCCCTTAACATTAAATCATGAGCCTTTTCCATGTTTTGAAATGTCCACGAAACATACATTTTAAGAGCTGCCTAATATTCCACTGGAAGGGTGTACAATAATTTAACAGTTTCCTTACTGTGTGGCATTTAGGATGTTGCCAAATTGTCAGTGTAATAAACCCTATTCCATCAAAGTTCTCATACAAGGTCTTTGAGTGTATGCTGGGTTAAATCTTTAGGACAGATTACTAGAAATGGAATTACACTTCATAAAAAACTGGATATTTTCAAGGCTGTGAATACACGTTATGAAACTGCTTTTCAGGATGGTTGTGAGAATTCGCAATTTCACTAACAGTGTAGAAAAGCACCCAGCAAGTATTTAATATTTGGCTTTTGTTAGAAAAAAAAATTTTTAAGTTTATTTTTGAGAGAGAAAGAGCACAAGGAGGGATGGGCAGAGAGAGAGAGAATCCCAAGCAGGCTCTGTGCTGTCAGCGCAGAGCCTGACATGAGGCTCAATCTCATGAACTGCAAGGTCATGACCTGAACCAAAATCAAGAGTCAGACGCATAAGTGACTGAGCCACCCAGACACCCCAGAAAATATTTTTAAATTAATGTTTCACATTAAGATTATATGGTCATTTCATACAGAGTTCTTTGCCTAAAAAGATGAAACTAGATTATTTTACATGGTTGGTTTCAGTTTCAAACATTAATTTGTATTCATGTTAGTAATCTAGCAGGAAACATGACTTTAAAAATTTATAGGGGCACCTGGGTGGTTTAGTCGGTTAAACATCTGACTCTTGCATTTGGCTCAGGTCATAATCTCATGGTTGTAAGATCAAGCCCTGTGTCAGGCTCTGTGCTGAGTGTGGAGCCTGCTTGGGATTCTCTCTCTGCCCCTCCCCCTTCCTCTCTCTCAAAATAAATAAACATTAAAAAAGACTGTAGGGGCGCCTGGGTGGCTCAGTCGGTTAAGCGACCGACTTCGGCTCAGGTCATGATCTCACGGTCCGTGAGTTTGAGCCCCGCGTCGGGCTCTGTGCTGACCGCTCAGAGCCTGGAGCCTGTTTCAGATTCTGTGTCTCCCTCTCTCTGACCCTCCCCCGTTCATGCTGTCTCTCTCCGTCTCAAAAATAAATAAACGTTAAAAAAAAATTTTAATAAAAAAAAAAGACTATAAAAAATTGTGATTTGGGACACCTTCGATTAGAAGGTCTGATTTTCTGGGGTGCCTGGGTGGCTCAGTCAGTTAAGTGTCCAACTTCAGCTCAAGTCATGATCTCATGGTCTGTGGGTTAGAGCCCCATATTGAGCTCTGTGTTGACAGCTCAGAGCCTGGAGCCTGCTTCAGATTCTGTGTCTCCCTCTCTCTCTACCCCTCCCTGCTCATGCTCTGTCTCTGTCTCTCTCTCAAAAAAAGGTCTGATTTCCCATGTCTGATAATGGATTAACAAATGACACATATCCAAGGCAAAGGGTTAACAAACAATACAACTCTGTAATAGAAAGGAACAATTAATGCAACATCGTGGATAAATTCCAAAATGGTTATGATGAGAGACCCCAGAAAAAGAAAGAGACATCTAGTATATGATTTCACATATATATAAATCTGTAAGATTAATAGTAAATTTTATGTATAGAAAGCAGCTCAAGTTGCCTAGGGATATGGTAGGGATGCATAGTGGGGGGCTTGCCAGGTATATTCATTACCTTGATTGCAAAAACTTCTTTCATAGGTATACACGTATGTAAAACTCAACAAATTGTAGCCTTAACATAAGTGCAGTATCTGTACCACTTATAGCTCTATAAAGCAGTGGAAAAAAGTCTGACGTACAGACTAAGAGCTTTTTATTTTCTTGACACAGCTTTCAAAAATAGAATTAAGCTTACTAATTTATAAGCCAATTCATAGCTGGAAAAAATTTTAAATCCATAATTTACATAGGTGGAGAAATCTGGTTTTTTTCATTAGTTAATTCATGGCTTAAATCCATTGGAAAACATCTAAAAATATATCCAGCCTGGGTGGGAAATATGCACTACCTTTGAGTGCCACTGTCTGAAAGGAAGCAGTCACTCTTGGAGCAATCATAAAGAGGGGTCAAATGCTTGTCACTAACTGCTCATTCCTGCACATCTGGCAACTGGTGGGTGCTGGTGTCAATGGTGAACTGTCTCAATTACATCAGATGGGGCCAATGACACTGTGCTTCTGGCAATGAATGTCTGACAGCTGAACCCAAAACTTCTGTGGAATGAAAACTAAGACACAGAAACAATTATTTTGAAGGCTAAAAAGAGAAGATGTAAAATTCACTCAAATGTAAGGCGTGCCAAATGAGAGGTGACAGAGAAAATACACTTTTCCTTTGGGAGATATTTACTGAGAGGGTCTAGAAGAGGGAAAGAAATCAGATACACAGGAAAAACATTTATCTTCACACAGACAACTCCACATTTATACACAGGTGGTTTCACAGTTGTTATAACCTCACAAATAATTTTACACAATCACAGGCCATCAACACCAGACCCTCTATTTACGTCCCACCACTCAGTGTGGGATTTTACTTCTGTGCATCATCCTAAGGAATTCATTTCATTTGGGGAAAGAAAAAAAAAAAAAAGTTGAAGGGCGCCTGAGTGGCTCAGTCGGTTAAAAGTCCGACTCTTGGTTTCAACTCAGATCATGATCTCACAGTTTGTGGGTTCAAGTCCCGCATCTGGCTCTGTGCTAACTGTGCAGAGCCTGCTTGGGATTCTCTTCCTCGCTCCCTCTCTGTCCCCCCCTCCACCTCCCAAAATAAATATTTTAAAAAACAAAAGAAAAAATCAGGAAAACACTAATCTGTTGAAAGAACAGAATATGGAAAACCACTGGGAAAATACTTGCTGTGACAGAGTGAAGTGTCCCCATTGCAAAAAATTCCTGTGAATATCCAATAGTTAAAGAAAATACAGAACTCTGAGCAGAGAAATTGAGAGAGAATACAGACTACAAAACCAAGGCAACACAGGATTCAGAGAAAAGCAATATCACATGGCAGCATAGACTTAGCCTTAAAGGGAAGCCACAGAGAAATGGTTTTAGATGTAGCTTATATTTCAGAATTTACTTATTCCTGATATGTATCTTCTATTTGACAAGAGATTTTAACTATTCTATCATTTATAAAAGCCATTTTAGGAGATGGACACATGCCACTTCCTTCTTGAACCTCCTCTTGCTACCCGCTCCAGCCCAATCCTGTGAGGAAAGCCCATTCATCCTTTAAGACGCGCAAAAGTGCTCCTCTAAGTGAAGATTGGTGATGAAGTCACCATAGAAAATATTGGAAGCGCCTTAACTGCTATATAAGGAATGCACAGGGGCGCCTGGGTGGCTCAGTCCTTAAGTATTCTCGATTTAGGCTCAGGTCATGATCTCAAGCTTGGGATTCTCTCTCCCTCGCTCTCTGCCCCTCCCCTGCTTGTGCGCCCCCTCCCCTGCTTGTGCGCCCCCCCCCCCCCAATAAATAAACATGTTTTTAAAATGTGCAAATTGTGTCGAATGCCCTCTAGAAATGAAAATCTGCTAAGTTTGCTGCCATGGAGAGAGACTATATTTTCCAAATTGTAGGTGAGGGTAAAAATAAATAAACCTATACATTAGGGAAGATTTTAACTCGGTGGCCCCTGTTCCTACATGTAATTACAACTGGGCGAAAAATGGGGCAAAAATCACAAAATAAGAACAACGCCAAGGACCCACAGGACCCCACAGCCAGAAGGAGCTCGCTAGGGACGTGGATGGCTGCAACAAGCACTTCCGGTCTCCGAGGAATCCGTGAATGGGAGCGGACGCCGCGCTGGGAGGGGTGGGGCGCGCCCGCCCTCCGCCCGAAGGCCTGGATGTCCTGCAGGTGTCCTGGAGGACAGCCCTGAGACCTCGCCCCCGGCCCTGGCGCCCCGAGGGGGACGGGCGGGTCCGGGGGGGCCACTCGCAGTCCGCAGACCCCTCCCTGTCGCGCCCCCGTCCCCACTCAGGGTCCCGGCCGCTGGAGCCCCCCGCGAAGCTCGCCCGAGGACGGCGTCTCCCTGCAGCCGCAGCACTCTCCCCGGATCCCTCCGCCCTCTGCGCAGCCCCGGCTGCCCACCCCAGCAGACCCCCGGCCTGGACGGCAGGAGCCCCTCCACCGCCCGGGGGCGGTTAAGGAGCGGGAACGGCGGCTCCCTGGCTCCGAGGTCGGAGGCCTTTCCAGCCGCCCGTTGCTAGGCAGGGTGCTGTCTCCTGGCAACGCAGAGGCGGGGAATTGGCCGACAGACAGACACACTCTGAGCCAATAGCCGTGGGCCCCCTGGCCAATGGGAAACGTGAGCGGTCTGTTACTAAGGAAAATCCGGTCTCTAAGTAACGGACAGGCTCGGGACGGAATCCAGAAGTTACTAGCTGAGCGGTCATAAAGAGTAAAAAAGCATTTTCTGTAAACCAGATTTAAAATTTGGCTTGCCTTCCTAAGCCCATTAGGCCCTCGGTGCACCCCGGCCTCGCCACCTGCCGCTGCCTCTCTGGCCGGCGCCTGTGCCCAGGCCACCTCGACCCAGACCTGGGGTACCTCCGGGACCACGCTAGTCCCCAGGACCGGGTACCCCCAGGACCCGGCTCTTCTCAGGACCCAACTACCCCAGGACCCGGCTACTCCAGGACCTGGCTACCCCTAGGACCGGATACCCCCAGGATCCAGGAACTCCCAGGAATCCGGGGTACCCCCAGGATCCGACTACCCCAGGACGTGGCTACTCCCAGGACTAGCTACCCCCAGGACCAGCTACCCCCAGGACGCAGCTACCCCATGACCTGGCTACTTCAAGACCCAACTACCCCCAGGACCGGGTACCCCAGGACCTGGCTACCACAGGACCGGGGTACCCCCAGGGTTGGCTACTCCAGAACCCCGCTATCCCCAGGACCTGGCTACCCTCAGGACAGGTGGGCAGGCGCTGCAAGGAGAGGGTAGCAGCGACCTTGGCACGGCCTGCTGAAATCAGTGCTCTTATGTATCTCTGCTTCGTTTTAGCTTTCATTAGGTTCCTGGAAAAGAAGTGCCTCAGTCCCACGGGTTAGAAGTTAAGGGGGTGGTCGGTAATGAATCTGGCAGCTGGCAGGATGGGGCCGGTGTCAGAGGTGAGAGCTCTATCAGCCAGTAGTGGGTCTGGTCAGGGACCAGACTTTTCACTTACTGGCTGAGTCCAGTGAGGGTGTGAAGCTGGGTCTCACCTGCTGTGAGGACATGTCAGTGGTGGGGCCTGTGAGATCGCTAACAGGAGACCACCGCCAAAGTGATCCCCCTTTCCTACCTGATCCTGGAGAAAAGCCCAGTCATCTTTCAAGATTCACAAAAGCCACCTGTGACGTAAAGATAACCCGATGAAAGAAACCCAGAGTGATTTTATCTCCAGCCCAATCTCCTTTAATTGTAAATACTCCAGAATTCTCCCTTTACTTTTTATTGAAATGTAACATATATACAGAAAAGTGCACATGTATGTACATTTGATGATTTCCTACAAACAAAACACTCCCTTGTAACCACCACACAGTTAAAGAAACCTAACCTTAGCAGAACACTTCCTGCATCCTTTGTCTTTTCCCCCACTCAAGAGTCACCAGTGTCCTGATTTCTCACACCATAGATGAGCTGTGCCTTCTTGAGCATTATATAAATGGAATTATACAGTATAATTTTTTTTGTAACATGCTTATTTAACTTAATCTTATGCTGTGGGATTTATCCATAATGTGCATTTAGTCGTAGATGATTTATTCACATTGCTGAATTCTTCTGTGTGTATATCCCATTATTTTTTTTATGTTGATAGACCCCATATTTGCCTACTATGAATAGTACTATAGAATATGAATATTATAATACATATATACTAAGTATACCTCTTAAGAAGGGGAGACAGGAAAAAGATACGTATGCTTACTTATTTTTATTTTTGCAAAACATTAGAAAGATAGCCAGAAACCAATGAAATAGGTTTCCTACATGAGGTGACTGTGAATGTAGTAGAAAGGTAAGAGAAAGAATAACTAATCTGAGTATACTTTTTTTTTAGTGTTTATTTACTTTTGAGAGAGAGACAGAGTGTGAGTGGGGGAGGGGCAGAGAGAGCAGGAGACACAGAATCCAAAGCAGGCAGGATCCAGACTCTGAGCTGTCAGCAGATATCCCGACATGGGGCTCGAACACATGAACCATAAGATCATGCCCTGAGCCGAAGTCGGACGCTTAACCGACTGAGCCGCCCAGGAGCCCCTACTTTTGAACAGTTTTAACTTGAGAACTTTTTATATATTTCTTATATATTTATACAAATACTAATATTTGTATATTAAATAAACAATGTATACTAATATTATACAAATATTAATATTCATATATTAAATAAACAAATTTGGGTTTAAAACATTTAAAATTGAATACCAAAATAAAAGCACCAAATAAATAAATAAAAGCACAGACTTCACTGTATTTCAAACAAATGCTATAATCACAGAAAAGAAATACACAAACACGAAGAAGCCGTCCAAGTAGATTGAAATACAGTACCTTTGTTATGACTGGGAAGAATTGCTAAAGCCAGGCTTATTTTTGGTTGTTTTTGAAGTAGCATGGGCATAGAAATTCTAAGATTACTTTTGTGTTATATAACTGAACACATGATTAAATAACTGAGTAATGATTAATATTAGCGGGAACTAGGATTTTCCCTGTGAGAGGAAGCAGATACAGACCCTGAAGAGAGAAGGGGAGGCCAGTCCCATGAGGTTAGATTAGGGTTAGAATATTAACATGCACTCATAATGTACATCTATATGTGCATGCGTGTCTATGTCTTAGCTCCGTCCATTAAAATGGCCTTGTTCTAGGGGCTTCTGGGTGGCTCGGTAGGTTAAGTGTCCAACTCTTTTTTTAAAGTAATTATTTTTAATGCTTATGTATTTTTGAGAGAGAGAGAGAGTCAGAGCACGAGCAGGAGAAGGGCAGAAAAAGAGGGAGACACAGAATCGGAAGCAGGCTCCAGGGTTCAAGCTGTCAGCACAGAGCCCGATGCGGGGCTCGAACTCACGAGCTGTGAGATCATGACCTGAGCCGAAGTCAGATGCCCAACCAGCAGAGCCACCCAGGTGCCCCAGTGTCCAACTCTTGATCCCAGTTCAGGTCTTGATCTCAGGGTCATGAGTTAAAGCCCTACATTGGGCTCCACACTGGGCATGAAGCCTACTTATATTAATAATAATAATGGTAACAATAATAGTAATAAAATGGCTTAGCAGTAATGACATCTCAGGAGCAGTGAACACACCCGCATCCACACTGAGGTGTCTAAACCCCACTCTGCGCCAACAGGAACGAGGCTCCCTTGGGGAAGGGACTGACTGAAGTAGGGACTGTATGGGACTGAGGCAGGGCAGGATCTGCTGGCACAGTCCCTCACAGATGTTTTTCTGGAGTCTTTACAGGCTAACCTCCATCGCTCGCTCCCAACTCTGGGCCCTGTCCCTTCCACTAAGAGAACAAGGGATTGAGTCCTTCCCACCTGGAGTCTCCTTTGTCCCTTCTCCTCCTCCCGTCCCTGCCCGCAAACCCCTGGTCTCCTATCCGAAGGTAGGCCACGTCACCGGCCTCACCCCGGCACCAGAGGTATTTAAATGGTTCCTCTGCCCTCTTGTTGGACGGGAACCGCAGCCCGGGGGCACCCCCACACTGAGCGGGGGCCAGGCAAGGAGAAAGGGCCTCCCCAGACTTCAGGCAGGTGACGCAACCCTCCTCAGGCCCCGCGGTGTGCCTCGGGGACCCGCAGCTTTGGAGACTGGTGCTGGCCCCAGATACCTCCCGTGTGGCTGTGTCGCTGTGCAAGCTGTCTGCTGACAGCCGGCCCGCTGCCCCCACCTCAAGCCCGAGATGTGTCGCTGTGAGTGAGGGGACCATGGGAGGTCACCTGCTCAGTGACTGCAGAGCAAAAGGACCTAGGGACCCAGAGCGCCACTCCACAGACGGGGGCTCCTTCCCCTTCTCGGTCCTCACAGTGCCGCTCGGGCTGAAGGCAGACACCCGCATGGGCAGCCATCCCTGGCCCCTGTGCTAGGCCGCTTCCTGGAGGGAGCGGCCGTCCTTCCGTGTTCACTGCTTCCCTGTGGTTTGCCCCCCTCCCCCCGGGGGCAAGGAAGCCTCAGCAGGGTACCATGTCTGGGGGCCTCAGGTGGCCGGCCAAAGGCACGGCCTTCTAGATGCTACAGGCGCCGGCATCCTCCCTGTAGTGCCCACATTCCCCTGTGCCTTCCGCCCCGAGCTGTCGGGCTGCCTGGACACGCTGTCCTTCAGGTCACCGGAGAAGGACAGCACGGACCAGGCCCTGCTGAGCAAGTGCATACCCCGCACCTCCTGTCCATAGCTCCTTTGGGTCAGCCCGTCTTCCAGCACGCGGGGAAGGAGAGCATCACCCACCTTGCTGGGCTCTGTGCAGAGGGGCCCCGGCGATAAGGGCCGGGCAGTTCTGCCTGCCTCTCCACCTCACTTGAGTGGGCCCCGGGGCTGGAAAGGTGGAGGAGGAATGGGCGTGGGGTGCAGCCACTGCTCCTCTAATGAGGGGCACAAGTAGCCTGTCTTCATCCCCCAGCCTGAGTCAGAAGGGTAGGAGGGGAGGCCGCCTTCCCAACCAGAGCTCCCCTGACATCCCACCGGTGGGTGGGGGGCGGGGGTGGTTCCGGCCTTCTCAAGGGCCCGGCTCGGGACCCAGGCACCGAGACCCTGTGCTCGGTTTCTTGTAGCCCCTGCGTCCGGGCGCCTCCCCTGGTCCTTCAGACAACGGCGGTGCGTCTTGGCTCCAGAACCAGCCTGCTGTCCCCGCCTCGGTACTCAGGGCTTTCAACACACACTTGTTTCTTTAAAACGTTTAAAACGTGGATGGCTCTGTTGGAAGAGCATGCAACTCTTGGTCTTGATCTCAGGGTTGTGAGTTCGAACCCCACTTTCGGTGTAGAGTAAGTATTTATTACTTCAATAAATAAAACTTTCAAAAAAAAAAAAAAATGGGGCGCCTGGGTGGCTCAGTCGGTTGAGCGTTTGACTTCAGCTCAGGTCATGATCTCACAGTCCGCGGGTTCGAGCCCCGCGTCATGCTCTGTGCTGACAGCTCAGAGCCTGGAGCCTACTTCCGATTCTGTATCTCCCTCTCTCTGCCCCATCCGCACTCATGCTCTGTCTCTCACTCTCAAAAAATAAACATAAAAAATTTTTTTTAAATAATAAAAATAAAAATAAAACGTGAGAACACAGCAAAGTTTTGACAGTAAACTATTGTGGCTATGCTTGTGTACGTGCAGATATACCATTTTTTAAATTGTTTTTTAAAGTTTATCTATTTATTCTGAGGGGGGCGGAGGAGGAGGGGCAGAAAGAGAGGGAGCGAGAGAATCCCAGTGTGGCAACAGGGGGCCTGAGGTGGGGCTCGAACTCATAAACCCGTGAGATCACGACCTGAGCCGAAATCAAGAGTCAGGCACTTAACTGACTGAGCCTGCCAGATGCCCCCAGACATACTCTTTTTATATATGTGCTAGTGACCCCCAGCCGAAATCAGGCTCAGGGCACCAGGCAGCTCCTGCATTTCAGGGGCCACGTTTCCCCTCCTGACTCATTTCAGCAGGCAGGGAGCGGGGGTCTGCAGCCCAGCTGCTGAAATCGTGGCGCTACCTGCTTTCAAGTCTGATTCCAGGAGCAGCAGAGGGGAGGAAAGACCTACCAGAAGACCGTGGAGCCCTGGGGAGCCTGCCCGGGGGAGGGGAGGACAGCCTGGGCTGGTGGCGAGAGGGAGCTTCTGCAGACAGAGGGCCAGGGTACAGGCAACCAGGGAGCTCCGGCCATTCCCCTCAGGGCCCCCTGACTGTGCCCTGATTTCTGGCCCTGACCCTGCCCTCCATCAGGAACGGGTGTCCTACTTAAACGTCGGCCCCGAGGGGCTCAGGGCTGGGACGTGCCCAGCCTCTCTCACGGCCCGGTGACGACTGGGAGAGGCCAAGGGCAGGAAAGGCAAGCAGGCTGACATTCGTGCGCCACAGAGCTCCCCTTTAGCACCTTCGAGAACATCCAACAGGGTGCACATAAAACGTAAAAAATAGCAGTTCCTAACACACAGGGATGCCCGGGTGGCCCAGTCGGTTGAGCATCTGACTTCGGCTCGGGTCATGATCTCGTGGTTCATGCGTTCAAGCCCGTGTCAGGTTCTGTGCTGACAGCTCGGAGCCCGGAGCCTGATTCGGATTCTGTGTCTCCCTCTCTCTCTGCCCCTCCCCTTCTCACACTCTTTCTCTCTCCTCTCCTCTCTCTCTCTCAAAAATAAACATTTAAAAAAATTAAAAATAATAAGTTTCTAACACACAAAGCATTTTGTACAAAATGTTCATGGCACCGAGAAAGCCATTCGATTGAGAACACAATGACTTTGGCTCTTACTCTGACAATCAGTGTGCAAAACTATTCACGATGTAGTAGTAAAATGCCACGAGGCACACCGGATCAGCGGGATAAGGTGTGTGTGGGTGCACGTGTGTGCTTGTGGCACCTTCACTGCACACACCTGTGTCCCAGGCTGACTACTGAGTCACGCTCACCTGAGCGGCTTGGGCTGGTCGTCCCAGGGAAAAATTCCCTCAGGGGCTCACGCTGTGTCTCCAGAAAGCGACTCTCGGGGCGCCTGGGTGGCTCAGTCGGTTGAGCGTCCGACTTCGGCTCAGGTCACGATCTCACGGTCCGTGAGTTCAAGCCCGCGTTGGGCTCTGTGCTGACAGCTCAGAGCCTGGAGCCTGCTTCCGATTCTGTGTCTCCCTCTCTCTCTGCCCCTCCCCTGTTCATGCTTTGTCTCTCTCTGTCTCAAAAATAAATAAACGTTAAAAAAAAAAAAAAGTCCAGTGTCATCACTGCCAGATGTTCCCCCCACTTCCGCTGGCAGTTAGTCCCCACTTGTAAGCCCGGCCTAAGGCAACCACAAGTCTGGACATTTTCATGTAAATAGAAAATCCAGTCTAGTCTTTCGTGACTGGTTCCTTTCTTGCGGCAACTACGTCGTGCGTCTTTTTATCGCAAAAAGGGATTTTATTGTATGGACATAGCATATTTTCCTTAGCCACTCACTAGCTGTTTTGAATTTTTTCCAGTATTTGTTTATTATGAGCAATTCTTCTAGGAACTCACATACTGTGCAAGGTTGGGAGGCTGTCTTGTAGGAAGCTCTACATGCCCCGAATCAAGAACTGTCCCTCCCACACTTGTAATGCCAAGGGTCCAATCTAAAAATAAAAACTGGGGCGCCTGGGTGGCTCAGTCGGTTAAGCGTCCGACTTCAGCTCAGGTCACCATCTCACGGTCTGTGAGTTCGAGCCCCGCATCGGGCTCTGGGCTGATGGCTCAGAGCCTGGAGCCTGCTTCCGATTCTGTGTCTCCCTCTCTCTCTGCCCCTCCCCCATTCATGCTCTGTCTTTCTCTGTCCCCAAAATAAATAAACGTTAAAAAAAAAAAATTAAAAAAAAAATAAAATAAAATAAAAATAAAAACTACTGTAAGTAAAACAGGGAACTTAATGTGGGAAGTTGGTGACACGGGTGATAGGAGGGATGAGGTGCCGGAGAGGGTGGGGAGGCGTCCCAGATGCGAAAGCCAAGGTGCAGAAGCAGGAATCCATGACCGTCACTCAGCAGGGGGACAAAAGGAGGAGGTGTTTACCGGATCCCCGGTCCAGGGTCACCCAGCGGAAGCTGTAACCACAGCATGTCTACCTAAGAACAGCTGGAGTGACAGAGGAGACACAGCCATTGCTGGAGAGGTTACCTGAGGCCCAGACGGAAGAAATATTTTTTGTTTACTAATCTCACACCCTTCAGTTTCCCCTCAGTTTCCCCAAATTCATCTAGAAGCACTTGATACAGGAGACTGGGATACACCTGCGGGCCAGGCTTCCCCAGCCCTGGGAGCAGAGCAGGGAGGGTAGAGGAAGGAATGGGTCTGAGGACCAGGCAGGTCCAGGGTCAGCACGGTCCACCCACTCTGTTATTTGTCACCCTTCCTTCTCATCCTCCCGTGATACACATGTGACAGTAAGGTGACAATGCTGTCCTGCCTATCATGAATGGGCGAATCCCACAGTGACACTCTCATCCTCTCCCCAACGAGAGAAAATACAAAGTCCTAGAGGTCCTCGTTTGTATCTCAAGTCTAGGGTCTCTAAGCACAATGTGACTTTGCTCGATCTCATGATCTATGAACTGAATCCTAAAACAAAACCTCGCCAATCAACGTTCCATATCAAAACAAAAAATAGGGAAGGAAAGTTTGTTGAAACATAACAAAAATATACACAGCAGGTACAGTTGCCAGGTATTCACCATAAAACGCTGGCTGAGATCAAAAAATTTTTTTCTCTGCCCCCGTTGCACGTTATGCTTGCCATTAGCAAGCTACTGGTGGGTCAAGGTTCTTTCTTCATCACTGAAGACTGAATTTCTAGTAGTCCTGTCCTAATGGGTGCTTTAGTCTCCCACGGGAACTCACAGGGAAATACTACGAGGCTTGTCAGTGAATCTGTCAGGCTCCATACAGAGTCACCTGGCCCCAAATGTGTACCAGCCATTCCTTAATCCTGCAGATCAAACACTCCAGCAGTAATGGTAACCTCCTTCTCTGTTGATTCCCTGGCACAAGACGCTCAAACGGCATCAAGACCTGTAATCGTGACGTTTGACAGGAGCCCAAGGTGCAAGGACAGAGAGCAGAAACCGCACGTGACGTCTCATCTCTCCCACCGCCTCTGTCAGCAGCTCCCAGCCAGATTCCAGCTGCTTTTCTTAGGGCAGTCGTTTTCAAGACTGGACCCTGACCAGTAAGCCAGACAACAAATCCCACGTGACACTTCAGAATAATGAAGAGCTCCCCGTATGGGCTGCATGAGAAATTTGGGGTCAAGGTCATCCCCCAAAGCAATACTGTGTTAACCTAGGCCCTAACTCTTAATTTTGATACAGCCCCATATGCAAATAACATTTGCTCTTGGATGTGAAATCTAAAGACCGTTGTCCACAAGTCTCCCTTTGTCTGATGAAAACAGTCATTTTTCTGTAATTCTAAACGTTACAATCATTCAGGAAAGGATTCTGACATTGTCAGGCATTACCAAGGAGAGGAATTACTAAAAATTCTAAACAGAGGTAGAGGGAACATGCATAGTAGATGGTTTCAACAGAGACAAGTTAGCAACGCAAGAAAATCACACATATAGGGAGTGATACAAAGCTCTGAATTTCACCAACATTCAAGACAGGCTTTTGGCATTTTCAAATACATTATTTAAAGATTTGGGGCACCTAAGGGGCGTCTGGGTGGCTCGGTTGGTTGAGCGTCCGACTTCAGCTCAGGTCAAGATCTCGCAGTTCAGGAGTTCGAGCCCCGTGTCGGGCTCTGTGCTGACAGCTCAGATCCTCTGTCCCCCTCTCTCTCTGCTCCTCCCCAACGCGTACGCGCACTCTCTTTCAAACATAAACATTAAAGAAGAAGAAGAAAAAATGCCCCTGAAAAATAACAGGAGGATATGTTTTGTGGGTATTTGATTTTATTAAAATTTTTAAAATGTTTATTTATTTTTGAGAGAGAGACAGAGCATGAGCGGGGGAGGGGCAGAGAGAGAGGGAGACACAGAATCTGAAGCAGGTTCCAGGCTCTGAGCTGTGAGCACAGACCCCGACGCGGGGCTCGAACCCACGAACTGCAAGACCATGACCTGAGCTGAAGTCGGACGCCCAACCGACTGAGCCACCCGGGAGCCCCTTGTGGGTATTTCATTTTTGCCAGCTCCACTTCTCGTCTGTTTAGATGACGAGCAATGCAGTTCAGAGTTTTTCTTTTGCTCACTTGGTCAGACATTAACTTGTATTCTTGCCTTTGCATGTTTAATGTCAACAATCTGGATGTAACTGGCGACTCAGAAGAGGCAGGAGATTTTATTGAAAAATTCCAGCTTCTGTTATTGAACACAGGGCATGGTAAGAGTTCCCAAACTCATTTGCATGTGCCAAAAAGTTGTGGCAATACAACTTAAACTATTTGTTAAGTAATAACTAAATCATTTGGTCTGGCTTACCTTCTACTATGGTACAAGACAAACGATATACATTGTGCAGCACCCTTGAGAGATGCTGTGCTATAAACATGACATATACCATATTCACAGATTAATTTCACATACGCTATGAAATTATATAAATTCACAAGATGTAGCCATACTCAGGAATATAAGCCCTATATTTGTCTGAAGCAATAGGCTTTCTACTTGGCTGTCAAGATTACTGAACATACTCATACACAGACATACATATCTTTAAAGCTTCATAAGCTTATCACTTAAAATAGAATATATAATCTTTTTTTTAAAGATGCAGTACCGTACTTGGAAATTGATTTTTTTTTTTGACATTGCTATGGACAAATTTTCCTGTATTCATTTAAGTCATTATTTTGTCCTCGATATGAATAACTTGATTTATGATGAGACTAGACCATTTGCTGAGCGCTTGTCTCTACTGCCTTTGCCACATTCACTGCACACAGAGGCTTACTCTCCAATTCGGCATTCTGACGTTCAAGGAAGTAGAACTTCCCGCCAATGACCTTCCTACACTCATGGCATTCGCAGGATTTTTATAAATGTGTTTTATGATATAGAGAGAAGGGTGATTATTTTCTTAAAAGTGTCTCACACTCGCTCTATTTCTAGGGTTCCTCTTCTGTGTGAGTTCTCTGATGTATCACGAGGTGTGATTTCTGGGAAAAAGCTTTCCCACAAGTGCTACATCCATAGGGCTTCTCTCCTGTGTGAGTCCTCTGATGTATGATGAGCTGTGACTTCCAAATAAATGCCTTCGTGCATTCCTTACATCCATAGGGCTTTTCTCCTGAGTGAGTTTTCTCATGTCTGAGGAGGAGTGACTTCCCACTGAAGGCTTTCCCACATTCGCTGCACCCATATGGTTTCTCTCCTGAATGAATTCTCTGATGTTTACGGAGACTTGACTTCTCCCTGAAGGCTTTCCCACATTCATTGCATTTATTGGGCTTTTCCTCTATATGGGTTCTCTTATGAGTAATAAGTTGCGATTTCCCACTAAAGCCTTTCCCACATTCACCGCAAGCATACGGTCTCTCTCCTGTATGACTTCGCTGATGAATAATGAGCTGGGACGTCTGAGAAAAGACTTTGCTGCACTCACTGCATTCATAAGGTTTCTCTCCTGTGTGAGTTCTCTGGTGTGTAATGAGATGAGACTTTCTAGAGAAGGCCTTCCCACACTCACATCCATAACGTTTTTCTCCTGTGTGAACCGTCTGATGTGTCACAAGGTGTGACTTCTGGGAAAAGGCTTTGCCACATTCACCGCATTTAAATGGTTTCTCTCCTGTGTGTGTTCTCTGATGTACAATGAGTCGTGACTTCTTGCTGGTGACTTTTCCACAATCGTTACATTCGTAGCATTTTGCTCCAACATGAGTTTTTCCATGTTCGGTATAGAAAAAGGATTTCTCATATCCATTGAATTTACCAGGTTTCCTTCTTCCACGGTTTCCAGCCTCAGTAAATAAACCTAACGAGTGTTTCAAATGGTTTCCATTTGAGACATGCTTACTGGACTTTTGCTTTAACGGTGCAAGGTTCATGCTGGGTTGGAATGTTTTTCCACTGGCGTTAGTTTCATGGACTTGTTCCGATTTTTTAATCCTGTCTTGGATTTCTTGGTGCCAAGCTTTGTAATCGTCAACTTTCCAGTATTCTAGAAAGGAGAATGATAAACATATTTTGTGGATTCAATAATCGTGAACAGGTGAACTAGAAGTGCAGAAAACATCATGCACAACTATACATGTTTGGGAATTAAAATTAAATAAAGTGCTCTCATGGAAACTGAGGTAGAAAACTAATAATAGATAAGGGAAAGGGGAAAAAAAAAACCTTTGACTAAATAGGTTGCTAAAGGCCATGATATAATAATCTGTCCTAAGCAAAGGTAGGGTTTTATCTGAGCACAATCTGCATTAAAAAGTTGCACTACAAGGTAGGAAATGATGACACCAAAGTTATTCCTTTGGTTATAGGCATAGAAGGAGTAAACTTCCATAAAAGAAATCAAGTAGAGAATAGAAGGAATGACCGCAGGTATATAATAGTAATCTGAGGCATTTAACAATAAAAAGGGAAAGAAAATAGGAGGGAATTAGAATGATGAGAAGAAAAAAACACAATGAATTCTCGGTACCAGTGAAAAGACAAGGGATCTATCAGCAGGATACGTTTGTGGCGTGGAGAGGGGAAAAGAACACACACGGTCTGAGGTGAGAAGGGTTGGGCTCCTTAGTACAGACCAGAGGAGCATAGCTCACTCTAAAATCAAAGCAAAGACGGACAGATTATCCTCACACAGATAAGTGATCTATATAAGATCTGGGTATCTGAGAAGCTCATATCCGTGGTTCTGAGTCCCTTCTAAAGGTTTAGTGATTGGAGAATTATCTAAACAGCATTTCAAAGGTGCCCATCCCTCACTGTCTTTACGTCCACTGTAAACTGACATGTATTTTTTTATTAAAATTTTTTTAATTTTTTTTTTTATTTATTTTTGAGACAGAGAGAGACAGAGCATGAGCAGGGGAGGGCCAGAGAGAGAGGGAGGCACAGAATCCGAAGCAGGCTCCAGGCTCTGAGCTGTCAGCACAGAGCCCGACGCGGGGCTTGAACTCACGGACCGCGAGATCATGACCTGAGCTGAAGTCGGACGCTTAACCGACTGAGCCACCCCGGCGCCCCTAAACTGGCATTAAAATTCCACCTTCTCACATGTGACTCACCCGACAGGCTCTGACTTGGGACCTCTTCGCCTAGTATCCAAGGCTGCTCTCGCTCCAGTTTGAAGATCACATCTGGTTTGATAAGTTGAAACCCTGTATGTGAAAAATCACACATGACTGGAGCCTAATTTATTGGGCTTCAGACTTCTGAGAATAAATAAATGCTTAGCTTCAGAGGCTGTGCAGGGAGGCCTTCCATCTGGGATGTGAGCGTGCACTCAACACAAAACAGCGCTGAGAATTCGTGAATTCTTAAGCTAAAGCCTAAGTCACTGCACACTTCAAAGGCCCCCATTGATAGTAAGCGAAGAGGAAATGGCAAGTGCCTGGGCAGAGCCCGAGTCCGCACAAGATGTCCTTACCCAGGGACACGAGACTGCTCACATTCTCCAGCATCACGTTTCTGTACAAGTTCTTCTGAGCAGAGTCCAGGAGCTGCCACTCGTCCCGTGTGAAGTTCACGGCCACATCCTCAAAAGCCAATGACCCCTGAAAGAGCATGTCCTTGCTGAATCTGAAGAAATGGATACCATAACAAAGGAAAGGCGGCAAGGCCCTGGAGTGGGAGCCCCCGGGAGCCGCCACGCCAAAGTGCCCAGTTCCCAGTAACGAATCGCAATTGCTCTGAGCCGGATGCCGGCTCCCTCTGTTCTTGTCTCTCTTACATCTAGAGTCGGTCACGTGACTGTGTGCCGGAGATAGGACGTACGAGGTGTGTGAGGGCCATCCGCGGGGAAGCTGCCGTTTTTGGGTAAAAGAGATACTGATTTCGCCCTCTGCCCCCTCTACCTTTCTTCCTGCTGTTACCGCAGACGTTGCCCTCAGAGCTGCTGCAGCCACTTTGGGACGTGAGACAATGTGAGTGAAGTTTGGCAGAGCAGAAACCTGGAAACATTTTGTCCTTTATGATACCGGTCATGAGCTGTGCCAGCCCAGGACCATCTACTTCCGGGTGTCTTGCAGGAGAAAGTTCTATGGCCTTATTATCAGAGCTCCCACTATTTGTAAATGAAGTCATCTCCGATACACTGATTTTGACCATTCTTATCAGGATTCAGTACACAGGCTTTTTATCACATGCCTAGATTTGCATTATACCTTACTGGAGAAACAGAAGTCTTAAAAATCCTGTAGTGTTTTAAGTGAGATAGTATGACCTAGAATGTTTATCGACCCACAAGTGTGTGAGGTTCCACTCTGGTGTCATCAACACGAAGGTGAACGGGATTCACTCTGTCCTCACAGGGCCCTCAATCTTGTCGCCAGGTCAAGTTACCACAGACGCTGGGGCCAGAGAACATACGTGGTTTAAACACAACTGTAAGGGGTTATCATTTACCCCTTAGATCGGCAAAAATGAAAACTTTTCAATATCCCGACAAGCCAAGAATATGGATGAATGCACTGCGGGTGTGGCTGGTTCAGAGTACCTTCTGTGTGCCAGCACTGGGGACAGTCACCTGTCTGCCAGCACCGGGGACAGAGTCACCTTCTGTGTGTCAGCAGTGGGGACAGTCACCTGTCTGCCAGCACTGGGCACAGAGTCACCTTCTATGTGCCAGCACTGGGGACAGTCACCTTCCGTGCACCAGCAGTGCTGTCCGCCCGGCTCGCACCTTAGAGCAGGGGCTGCAAATTGCCAAGCCCAGTCAGCACTTAGATGCTAAAATAAAGCTTCTTGAAAGCCAGCTTCCAGCCATCTGTTCACGTACGATCCATGACTCTCTTGCAGGACCGCAGGGGAGGTGAGCAGTTGCGCCAGGGATGTGTGGCCGGAAAAGCCTAAAATATTCACCTTCTGCTCCTGCCTTAGAGACTTTCTTGTACATGTCCGCCGGGCAATAAATACATTGGTGTTTAAAACAGGAAATCTGACAGACACCCGGGTGGCTCAGCGGGTTCAGTGTCTGACTTCGGCTCAGGTCATAATCTCGTTGTCCGTGGGTTTGAGCCCCGCGTCGGGCTCTGTGCTGACAGCTCAGAGCCTGGAACCTGTTTCGGATTCTGGTGTCTCCCTCTCTCTCTGCCCCTCCCCCACTCACACTCTGTCTCTTTCAAATGAATAAACGTTAAATAAATAACCGAACAGGGGTGCCTGGCTGGCTCAGTCCGTTGAGTGTCTGACTTTGGCTCAGATCATGATCTCACAGTTCATGGGTTTGAGCCCCATGTCAGGCTCTCTGCTTATGGCTCAGAGCCTGGAGCCTGCTTCGGATTCTGTGTCTCCCTCTCTCTCTGCCCCTCCCCAACTAGCACTCTGTCCGTCTCTGTCTCTCAAAAAGTAAAATTAAAAACGTTAAAAAATACACAAATAAATAAAATAAATTGTGAACTAATTCAACTCACTTCTAGAAAAAAACCAGAATGATAAACCTCCACCCTACTTTCTAAAGGAAAGAGTCTATATACTCTGGAAAGTGAACAAAATGAAGCAAGTTATACTTCAGTTTCCACCATTTTTTATTTACAACATCTAGAATGCAGTAAAATATATATACAAAGAAGTATAAAAATGTGACCAAGAACTACGGCCACAGAAAGTAAAACCAGCCGACAGAAGGAGATCTACAGATGCCTAATTTATGTGAATTAAGAGACAGACTCTAAAATAACAATACTAAATATGTTGAATAACTTAGAGGAAACATGGATATGATAAGTGAAGGGATGGAATCTTTCAGGAGAGAAAAGGAAATTAATTTTTTAAAAAAGAACCAAATAGAAACTCTAGACTGAACAGCTGATATTAAGTACTTATCAAATGGACTTAACAGCAGATGTTATGAAGGAAAAGATTCATGAACTTGAAAATCGATTAATAAAAACCATACAGGGGCACCTGGGTGGCTCAGTCGGTTAAGCGCCTGACTCTTGATTTCGGCTCAGGTCATGATGTCACAGTTCATGAGATCGAGCCCCGCATTGGGCTCTGTGCTGACAGTATGGAGCCTGCTTGGGATTCCCTCTCCCTCTCTCTGCCCTTCCCCTACACTTGCTCTCTCGGTCTCAAACTAAATAAAATAAAGTTAAAAAAAACCAACATACACAGTATAAAGCACTGGAAACAATGTATCAAGTGTCAGTGACCTGTAGGACAATATAAAAACATCTTATACACCATAATTGGAGGGTCAGAAGAAAGAAAATAGGACAGAAAAAAATATTTGAGTAAATAATGGCTGGAAATGTTCCAAATGTGAAGAAAAACATTCCACAGACACAAGAAACTCAAAGTATCCCAATCAGGATACATATAAAGAAAACCAGACCGAGGTTCATCAGAGCCAAATTGCTCAAAACTAAAAATAAAATCTTAAAATCAGCCAGAGGGTAAGACGCAGTACATTCCAGGGATCAACATAAGAGGGATGGGACAACTGACCTCTCACCAGAAACAATGCAAGCCAACGTATAATGGAATGTCCAAAATGTTCAAACAAACAAAAAAATCTAGCATGTTTTTCAGGAAAAAAACCCAAAACAACCCTTTCAAAGGGTGGCTACATGGAGACAGCACAGCATGTGTCCACCAACACCGAAGGCCTCGTCAACGAGGGTGGGCCCATCGCATGGTGAGAAGAAGGAGGGAGGAAGCCCAGAAGAAAGTGCTTCGTTCCTGTGCCTGGGGACTCAGGCTGTGGAAAGCAGGAGGGCAGAGTCGCGCAGAAGCACATGTCCTCCAACACCCGAGAACAGGGACCACCACACAAACGCTCCAAAAGAAGGCAGGGAAAAGAAACAAAGAACAAATAGTACAAATAGAAAACAAATAGCAAGATGCTAGACTTCAACCCAAATATGTCAATAATTACTTAAAATGTTAACGGACTAAATAAACATTCCACAGAAAAGAGAGATTATCAGACTGGAAAAAGTAAGACCTACCTATATGATACTTACAAAAGACACACTTAATGATGATTTTTAAAAATTTATTTAATTTTGAGAGACAGAGAGAGACAGAGTGTGAGCAGGGGAAGGGCAGAGAGAGGGAGACACAGAATCTGAAGCAGGCTCCAGGCTCAGCTGTCAGCACAGAGCCCGACGCGGGGCTCGAATCCACGAACCGTGAGATCGTGATCTGAGCCAAAGTCAGTGACTTAACCGACTGAGCCACCCAGGTGCTCAAGACACAATTACAGAGGTACAAATAAGTTAGATGTAAAATACAGGAAAGGGTAATAGCACTCAGACATTCATATAGAAACTAGTGTAGCTACATTAATATTAAACAAAGTAAGCTTCAAGATAAGGGGTATTGCTTATATAAAAGATAAAAAAGGACATTTCATAACAACAGAAGGGTCAATTCATCAAGAAAACATAATAATCCTAAATGTGCAAACATTTAATAACAAAGCTTCACCTGGCGGCTGGGTGGCTGAGTCGGTTAAGTGTCCAATTCCACTCAGATCATGATCTCTCAAGTCGAGGGTTCAAGCCCTGCGTCAGGCTCTCTGCTGTCAGCATGGAGCCCATTTCAGATCCTCTGTCCCCCTCTTTTTCTGCCCTTCCCCTGCTCATAGGTTTGCACACACGCGCTCTCTCTCTCTCTCTCAAAAATGAACAAATATTGAAAAAAAAGTAACAGAGGGGCACCTGGGTGGCTCAGTTGGTTAAGCTTCCGACTTCAACTCAGGTCATGATCTCACAGTTTGTGGGTTCAAGCCCCACATCAGGCTCTGTGCTGACAGCTCAGAGCCTAGAGGTTACTTGCTTCAGATTCTGTGTCTCCCTCTCTCTCTCTGCCCCCTGTGCTCTGACTCTCTCTCCAAAATAAATAAACATTAAAAAAATTGTTTTAATAAAAATAAAAAAATAACAGAGCTTCAAAATACATGACGAAAATACTGACATAAATAAATGGGTGCAGTTTCAATTGCATAAGGCGAAAAAAGTGATGGATGTGGATGGTAGTGATGGTTGCACAATATTATGAACATGTTTATGTCTATCTTATCATAATCAAAAAACAGAAAACATTATCAGCAATAATTAAAAGAATGCAAGCTAAAAATACAAGGAAATGTCATTTTTCATCTATCAGGTTGGCAAGGATAAAAAGTTGACATGGGGGCGCCTGGGTGGCTCGGTTGGTTAAGCATCTGACTCTTGATCTCAGTTCACGTCATGAGCTCAGGTCTTGATTAGGGTCATGAGTTCAAGCCCCGTGTTGGGCTCCATGCTGGGTATGGAGCCTACTTAAAAAAAAAGAAAAGAAAAAAAAAAAGGTGATACAACTCAGTGTTGGTAAGGATGTGGGGAAGAGTCAGCAAAACACCGTTGATAAAACAAATTTGAATACGCTTTTAGAAGGCAATTTTGTAATCTCTATTAATATGTAAAACTTGCATGGCCTTTGACCCAGAAATTCTATGTCTGGGCATTTATTGTACATAAACTCTTGTACAAATCCTCAAAAAAAACTGGAGGTTTTCACCGGCTCTCAATAATTGATTGAACCAGTAGACAAAAATCAGTAAGAATATAGAATTGAACATGCTATCAACTGATTTAACCTAATTGACATTTATTTATTGAACATTCCATCCAACAACACATTCTCCTTGACTCACATGGATTATTCCCAAAGATACACCATATGCTGGACCATAAAATAAGTCCCAAAGAATTGATATCATAAGGAGACGTTCTCTGACCATAAAAAAAATACAATCAGAACGTAATAACAAAAAGGTATGTAGAGAACTCCTCACCTCAAGTATTTGTAAATTAAGCAGCACACTTTACATGATTCAGGGTCAAAGAATAAATCACAGTGAACATATTTTGGATTTCATTCTAACAAAAACAAAACAGACCAAACACCCCACAGTACTGGGGCACTCTACTGGAGAAGCCTTACATGGGTCTTAGGACAGTCAATTTTAGACACGTCTCAGCCATGCAGATGTGGCTCTTTTCATACAAGATATGAATTGGGGCACATATTCATTCAGTTCACCGGTTTAATGATTCCCTGTACCATGCTGGTAATCTAATTGAGTCTATGATGCCAGCCAGATTAGTCAATCTGATGTGTGAAGCTGTTAAACTTGTGAATGACTTCTGAGGGTGATTAGTTATTCAATGTGATCCAGACTTATGCTGAGAAGTCAGTTCTCTGGAAAAACAGTCCTAATTTGTAGCATTTGCTAATCTGTGTTGAAAATATTCCTACCATGGCTGATTTCAAGCTATCAAAGTTTAATAACTGGTTTACAAAACTCAGAATTTAAGTTTTGCAAGTTGGTATGAGCTGACTCCAACACATTACTGGTAATTAAAAAAACAAAACAAAACAAAACAAAACAAAAGAGTGATTTTATGCCAAACACAAGATCTGGATTTCACATCCTATATAGGTTATTGTCCCTACAAAAATAGTATATTTAATTTTGAAACAAATGTCTTAATGCAAACAACACACACATTTTAGGCCCTTCTCTTCAACCATCACACTGAAACATTGGAAGGAATCATTAAAAAAGTTGCTATTAAAACTTGAATGAAGGGGCGCCTGGGTGGTTCGGCTGGGTGCACGTCCAAGTCTTGATATCAGCTCAGGTCATGATCCCAGGGTTGTGGGATCAAGCCCCAAGTCTGGCTCCGCACTGAATGTGGAACCTGCTTGGGATTTTCTCTCCCTTTGTGCCCCACCTCCCTGCTCATGCTCGCTCACTCTATCTCTCTAAAAAAATAAATAAATAAATACATAAAATTAAAAATAAAATTTAAAAACTTGAATGGAAAAAAATCTCGATATACTGGCCAAACAGCAGAATGTATCTAATGGAAGAGGACATTTGCAGTGTGAATTACCACACTGATGAATTCTGCAAGAATCAAGGTGAGAAGAAAAGAAGTCAAATATATTAAAGAAAAGTTTTTAAACTCAGAGCATAGATCCAGAAGAGAATACCCATCAAGCATTCCAAAACTGGAGAAAATGGAGAATAAAGGGGAGGAAATAATGAGGGAAGCAAAACGGGAAAATTGCCCAAAGTTGAAGGCAGGCAAAAGCTTTTCCAACTGAAAGCAATAAAAAAATGTAAATTAAAAAAAAAAAAAAATGTGACAGGGTGCCTGGGTAGCCCAGTTGGTTAAGTATCTGACTTCAGCTCAGGTCATGATGTCATGGCTCGTGGGTTCGAGCCCCACATAGGGCTCTGTGCTGACAGCTCAGAGCCTGGAGCCTGCTTCTAATTCTGTGTGTGTGTCTCTCTCTCAAAAATAAATAAACATTAAAAACCAGTAAATTGTTCACTTTAAATGGGTGAATTGTATGGAACCATAACTGAGGAAATAAATGAATTACTTACCTGGGACTTAGTCATTTTCTGCCACACTTGGAAAATGGCCAGTAACTTTAGGCTCTGCTCTATCCTTCTTAACTCCTCTGGTCAGGACTCTCTTCACCAAGGATTCACTTCTGGGACTTCTTTATCTCAAATAAGCCAATTACTTCATGGAAACCGGAATCTGTTGAATCAGTTAACAAAGTCTCTTTAGTAGATGCAAATCTCCCTCTTTTGCTGAAAACTCACCTTCATTTAAAGCTCAAACTGTGTTTTCTATAGACTCTAAACAGACTTTAAATGGGTGATGAGTATTAAGGAGGACACTTGTGATGAGCAATGGGTGTGGTATCTAAGTGATGAAGCACTAAATTCTACACCCAAAGCCAACTTTACCATATATGTTAACTAACTAGAATTTAAATAAACTTAAATGAAAAAAAAAAATACTCTAGGCTCCTGGGTGACTCAGTCAGTTAAGCATCCAACTCTTAATTTTGGCTCAGGTCATGATTTCACAGTTCGTGGGATCGAACCCCACGTTGGGTTCCACAAAGAGTGGAACCTGCTTGGGATTCTCTATCCCTCTGCCCTTCCTCTGCTCGTGCTCTCTCTCTCTCTCAAAATAAATAAACTTTTTTAATTTAATTTAATTTTTTTAATGTTTTATTTATTTTTGAGGGAGAGAGAGACAGAGCGCAAGCAGGGGAGGAGAGAGAGAGGGAGACACAGAATCTGAAGCAGGCTTCAGGCTCCAAGTTGTCAGCACAGAGCCCGATGTGGGGCTTGAACTCACGAACTGTGAGATCATGACCTGAGCTGAAGTCAGATGCTTAACTGACTGAGCCACCCAGGTGCCCCAATAAACAAACTTTTAAAAAAAAGACTGTAAACAGATCTAACAAGGACTCAAACAGCAGCGTACGCAGAAGGAACCCCACAGCATTGATAGCATTTAACCAAGCATTCATTGTCTCTGAAAGGAAGGGAGACAGCAATGGTGTGTGTGTAAAATATATAGCAAACAGGAAATAAGAACATCAATTTCATTTAAAAAATGTTTTCAATGTTTGTTTATTTTTGAGAGAAAGAGACACACACACAGAGTATGAGTGGCAGAGGGGCAGAGAGAGAGGAGACACAGAATCTGGGGCAGGCTCCAGGCTCCGAGCTGTCAGCACAGAGCCCGACGTGGGGCTGGAACCCACGAATCACGAGATCATGACCTGAGCTGAAGTCAGATGCTTAACCCACTGAGCCACCCAGGCACCCCTTGAACATCAATTTCATTTTTAAATAAAGGCATGAATAAAAGAGGAAAGTGAATCCAACCATTCATGAAATGAATAATTCAGCTGAGTTTCTCCTCAAAATACAACAAACAATTCATTTTAAGGTCATAGCGTTCTTTGAGAGTTCTAAATTAGTTAATACATGTAAGTACCTTAGAACTATAACTGGCACATACACATTTAGTAAATGCTAGTTAGCGCTCTTACTATTACAGGACATGATTATAGAGAAATCAGAAAATACATATCAACTAACAATTATTACCCATAACCCCACTACTTCAAAGGTACCTCTCTCACAGGGTGTTAGAAACCGTCTGACATTGTTACAAAACTGTGATCTTACAGTCTTACATTTTTGAATCGCCTTTTATGCTATATAGTAAACCCACTTTCAGACCAATAAATATAACTGCAGACCTGTGATTACATCGTATAAAAACTCAATCAATTTTCAACCAACACCTGATATCCAGGCATCCCTCGTCTTCGATCCCTGACCCCAAGTCCACCCAATCAGCAGCCTCAAAGACCTCCCAGTCAATTCCACAGCTCACTAATCAACCATTTGCAAAAGCCCATTCACCACTTACTCCACCAGTCGTACTCCCAACAAGCCCTGTGAGTCCCAGTCACCAGGCACATTCGGCCCATCACTAACTCCCACAACCCTATCACTTACACCAATAAGTCCCTCATTCACCCCCCAACTTATTAACTCCCACAGGCTTCCCGATGACTCCTCCGACTGTCCCCACAAACTGTCGCCTCAGTTGTCCAAATCTACTATGTCCCCAGTCATTCCCACAGCCCCCCAGTTACTCACAGCCAAATGTCTACCAGTCTCTGCCTCCACCTGCAGGCTACCAAGTCACCAACCCCATAGTACCACAATCAGTCACTAACCCATAGTTCCACAATCACTACTCTTTCTTCCTTTTCTTTTTTGTTTTTAAAGGCGAACTCTGCGCCCAGCCTGGGGCTTGAACTCACAACCCCGAGTTCAATAATTGCACACGCCAGCGACTAGGCCAGCCAGGTGCCCCAATACTCTTCTGATTGATACCCAGGCCTTCCTAATGGCTCAATCATTCCTACTGTCCCCAATTCCTCACCCATCAGGCATCCTAATCCTGATCTCTGGATTCCCCAGTCACTGATGTAAACTGACATCCTAGGCTCACTTCCTCCGTGAGCCTATAATTAGTGACACACACAGCGCCCCCCACACCTCCACTGGCCTCCCAAACTACTCAACCCTAAGGCAAAATAACAGGTTAATGAGAAAAATCCCCCTCCAGTAATGTCCCCCCACTCACAGAGCTCTTGCAAACCCCAGCAATCCCCAAACCACACAAGACCCCAATCTATCACCCCGAAAATATTCAACTTCACGCTCCCTCCAATCAGCAAATTCTATTTGCCCTTCACTAACCCCACCAGGCGCCCGATTTCTGCACTCCACAGCTGCCCCAATCACTGACACCCCGAAGGCGCCCCCAGCCCACATCACTGACACCTTGAGACCAGCTCAGGCCTGCGGCCCCATCTTTCACTCCCCGAAGGTGACTTTAAGGCACGAAAGCTTTAAATCTCTAATTCTGTCCCACCATTTCTGCAGACCCCCGGACGCCGCCCTAACAGGTCCACAACCACCCCTCGCCCCACGCACCCCGCCAGCCCCGCCCCCGCCCCCACACTCGTCCGGACAGGCCCCCGCTCACTCACCTCACTACCCGTCACCGAGCCCCACGGCCCCTTCAGCAGGCGTCGGCCCCCAGCCGCTCTCGGCCCCGCTCCCTCCGGCGCCCTCCGCACAGGCCCAGTCACCCATCCCCGGAGTCCCCTGCTCCGATCCTGCCTGACCGGCCCGCTCTGCCCCGCCGCCCCAGACCCCACTGGCCCCACACGCTGCCCTGACCCGCAGAACGCGCACCGGGGACACCGCGGGGCCCGCGCGGACACCGAGGCCGCCCCCGCCCCGCAGCCCGCCCGCTCCCCACACGGCCTCCCCCTCCGGCCAGTAGTACCAAGGTTCGCCCGGCCCACCGAGGAAGCGTGCGCGCAGCACTACATTTCCCAGAGTGCCGCTCGTCCCAGAACTACATCTTCCAGAGGGCTCCGCGGCGCGCCTGGCCATATAAACTCCCAGGGCTTTTCACCAGTTCCCTGGTTGCAGGGCGCCGGCCGAGTGTATACGCGCTGGTGAACGAATGCGGGAGTTGGTGGTTTCTCGTTCCTTCCATAGGAGAGCCTTTCAGTCAGGGAGAAGCACGCAACTTAACAAACTCCGGTACTAATGAAAGTAGGGGCCTGATTGTGCTCGGAGGACTTGCAGACCGGAAAGCAGTCTGGGGTGCCCAGCTGGCTCAGTCGGTGGAACAGCCACTCCGGATCTCAGGGTTGTGGGTTGAGCCCCACTTCGGTGTAGAGAGTAAAAATATAATATTAAAGGGCGCCTGGGGCTCAGTCCATTAAGCCTTCCACTCGTGATACCAGCTCAGGTCATGACCCCAGGGCCCTGAGACCAAGCCCCATATTGGGCTCTGCACTGAGCGTAGAACCTGCTTGGGATTCTCTCCCTCTGCCAGTCCCCTGCTTGCGCATGCGTGCGTGCGCTCTCTCAAAATTAAAAAACAAACAACTAAAATCTTAAAAAAAAAAAATTGGTGCCTGGGTGGCTCAGTCCGTTGAGTGTCTGACCGAGTTCAGCTCAGGTCATGATCTCACAGTTGGTGAGTTGGATCCCTGCATGGGGCTCACTGCTGTCAGCGCAGAACATGCTTGGAATTCTCCCTCTCTTGCTCTCCCCCCTCCCCTGCTCACACTCTCTCTCAAAAATAAAAATAAAATCAATTAATTAAATTAAACCTTTGGGGAAAAGACCGTAAAGGAATCCAAGGACAAGTGCGTCTCCCATGGGCTGAGCACTGGACATTGGGGTGTGGAATCCAGGTCTGGTCCTGCACTATGTGGTTTCGTGGGGATTCGGATCAGGTGATATCTGACACAGAAAGCACAGGGTAGATGTGAGTAAATCTTTTTAGTGTGCCTCATCTCTTTTTAGAAGTTGTGCTCACTAAACTGTAAGTATCCTACTCTTTTAAGATTCGAAGGATTAGGGGAGCCCCCAGTTTAGCATGGGGGGAAAAAAGCGAGGTGAGCCAAGGGCTGGGCAGAGCATTAACTCTTAACACTGCCGACAAGTAAACGAAAGCTGGTCTCTTGATGTTTCAGGAGTATTTGAATGATAAACATGTTGGAAACTGGCGACAGCTCAGATTTGGTTTGGGTTACCTAGTTGAATGGAAGCTAGAGTTCATTGTTCCCAATGATCACGCTCACACATATTAATTCATTCAACAGTTTACTCAGTAAACATACAGGTACAGAGATTTTCTTTTCAAGCACAGCAGAGACATGTGTGTGCACCAGTCTGAGCTCCCACAGCTCCCACAGGCGCCCTTGCTCTCCAGGTGCACCAGGCAGTGGAAACACATGCCAGCAACTTACAGCCTGCTTCTCACCAAAGGGACAACAGCTGACCTTGTTCATTAGCTGTCTGCCCTGTCCTTGTGTGTGAGGCACAGGTGGCCCAGATCTCAGATGTCATTGCCTGACACATTCTGCTCTGTACAAACACATACAACAGAATAAGTATATATGACTTGTTCATGCACTTAGAGCGGCCCTGTGGCCACCATGGTTTGGAGATAAAGCCACACAGCCATTCCAATGGCTGCAGTGGTAGTTTAATATGCTTCCTTAACATAACCCCTCTCTAACAAATGCTAGAAGTTAATCTGCTTCCCCATCTTCTTGGGAATCTCAGCTTGATGTGGGTTTTTTGTAAATAATTTTAATGCTAGGAATCATAGCAATGCTTTAAATGAGAATCTAATTACAAATGTCACTTCATTTGTATTTCTCTCTTATCTTACCAGTAGCTGCTTCTATAGCTACACTATTTGTTGGGCACTTTTAATGATTTAGGTGTTGTAAAATATCTATGTATAATGACTTAGTTATTCAATAAAGTTGGTGTTCCCTGGTTTATTTAATCTTAGCATCTGAAAGGAATAGGCTCGATGACAAGATGTCCAGACTACCTGGATTCAATGAGTAGTCACTGTGACCTAAGTTACAAAGACCCCCAAAGAAAATAGTTACCAGATGGCACCACCAAGCCCACAGGTGGGGTGAGCCACGCTGGGAGGCGCCTCGTAACTTAGCTACTGGTCATGCTTGTGAGCTGGTCACAAGATGTTACACTGCCTGTGTCTATGCTGCAGACAGACATGATGAGATGAAGTTTTCTAAGATAATGAGAGTGAGTGTGGCCTGACCCTTCAGCATGACAAAGGGGTGGGGAGGGAAAAGCTGTTAGGCTTATGTGCTGCCACCTAGAGGGCACACGGCACTGTTGCAGACACTGCCACAGCTGACTGTCACAGTGCTAGTCCAGTTGTGCCCAAGCCTTGAAATATTTATATCATTTGCTAGCTAATTCCTTAAAGACAGGATCAGAGTTACACACAAGTTTACTGGTACAGACTACAGTGTGAATGGTGCCATTGCGGTTGTACAAAAAGGAACACCTGCGTGAAAAGCTTCTTCAAAATGCAGATCGAAATGCAAACACAAATGGGAGAGAAAATACAGGGGTGCCTGGGTGGCTCAGTCAGTTGAGCGTCCGACTTCGGCTCAGGTCATGATCTCACGGCTTGTGGGTTCGAGCCCTGTGTCGGGCTCTGTGCTGACAGCTTGGAGCCTGGAGCCTGGAGCCTGCTTCAGATTCTGTGTCTCCCTCTCTCTCTGCCCCTCCCCACTCATGCTTTGTCTCTCTCTCAGAAATAAATAAACATTAAAAAAATTAAAAAAATTAAAAAAAGAAAAAGAAAATACAGCTGTGCAGCCCGATGCAATATTTCCCTTCAAAAGTGGTTACCAGACTGGGTGAGAGAGGGTACAGAAAGGTGAAATGAAGTCTTAAGAGGTATTCGACAAATGACGGGACGGTGCTGCTACGTTGGGCCTCTTTGGTGGTTTATTTCATCCTAACTTATTACACTTCACGAGGCTGGGTAGTGTGTGACAGGCACTGGGGTGGAGCCCCTGAAGTGATTCTCTGTAGTAATGCTGACCCGCTGACATGGAAGTCTTGTGTGGGGGTTACAGATTACATAGATTATATGTAATAAAAAGCAACAGACTCTGGAATGAGGACATTTTAACTGCACAGCACAGTGTTTCTAAGTGACAAGCTAGGAAGCATGAAGCATCATTCCCTTCTGCCTTACTCAGAAACTATCTTTTTCCTTGTCCATACATATTGAACATAAATGACATTTTTTTTTCTTTTTGTTGTAAATTGCTTGGCTAATCGAGAGGTAGCATAAGACTTCATAAATGTTTTGGTTTCAAGAGTTAGTGTAAGTGCAAGACCACTGGGTATGTAGCAGACAACAACCTATGGAGCCATTTAGATTTGCAGCAAAACAAAAAAACACAAAGAATTTTGTTACTTGTTATAATTTCTACTGAACTGGTTAAAAACAGAGAGAAAATATTGATATTTAGTGTGGGAAATCTTGATGGATGTCAGTCTATGCCCGACGAGGCACACGTCCCAGTAACTGATTCTGTCCCAGTAACTGATTCTCAGAATTGTGTTAAATGCTCGTTTAACACCTGGCACAGAAAACAAGTGCTACACTCAAAATATTAACCTAAGAACATTCACTAGAGGAACCATGTCCAGGTATGTGTTCTGAATTAAGGAAACCAAAACCAACCAGAGGTCGGTAAGCACCCAGAAATAGTTAACACCCCAAACTGTGAAGAGCAAGGAGAAGGAAGCGTTAACTGAAAAACGGTCTATGGCCCCAGGAGGGCAGCAGGGGGAGGGGGGGAGGGTGTGCGGCAGCCCTTCGGGCACAGACACCACTCACACCGAGGTCCAGGCAGGGGCGTGGGGTTAAGTGTTCCAACCTCTCTCCTCCCGCCCGCTGACTGAGTACCTCCCGTGTTCAAACCTAAGCACAATCCCTGGTGAGGCCGTCCCTAGGGGACAGCCCCTGGGGGTGCAGAGCCGGGAAAGGGGGGGGGGGATGTGGAGACCGAGCAGCACATACACACGTCCGTCACATGTGCCATTCTACTGTGTGGCTGCTACACACACAAGTTGCCCTGAGCCCTGGGGAAGCAGGTTTCTGACTCAGAGGATGCAGTCTATTTAACTAGTTCTGAAGATTCACACTTAAGTGTTGTCGTTGAGATACACTTTACTTCTAAAGACATCATAACCCACAATACATTATTTGGCTTTAAGCAGTCAATTACCATTTTAAAAGACTCTTAAATGAGGAATGAGATCTTTTATATTTACCCACATATTCACCACTTCCAGAGCTCCTCTTTTCTTCCTGTAGATCCTCATTTCCACCTAGGATTTTCTTGCTGCACCGAAACTTGCTTTAGTGTTTCCTGAAATAAGGTCTATAGATAAAGTCTCTTTCATTTTGCTTCTCTGAGAAACTTTTTTTTTTTTTTTTGCTATCATATTTGAAAGATGTTTTTGATGGGAAGTAGACAAACGGCAGGTGGTGGGGGTTTTATGTAAAGTTGTCTGTCCCTCACTCCGTTGTGTTCCAGCTCGAGTAGTTTCTGACCACAAGTGTGTGTGGTCCTCTGTTCTGTGCAAGTATCCTGTCTTTCTCCAGGTGCTTTACAACTGTTCTCTTTATCATCGGGTTTTATCCGCTTGACTAGGATGTCCATCAGCAGGATTTTCTTCATGATCTTGAGGTTCTTTGAACTTCTTGAATATGTGGAGTTACATTTTTCATCATATGTGTAAACATTTCATCTGTTATTTCCTCAAATACTTTCTTAGGCCTCTTCTCTGCCCTGTCCTTCTAGGACTCCATACGAATACACGTGCCTTGCTGTAACCAACTCCCTATTGTCTTTTCTTCGAGTCTTTTTTTTTCTGTGTCCATCAGTTGGACAGTTTTTATTTTCACTCAAGTTCATTGATATTCTATGTCTAATCTGCTCTTAATTCCATCCAAAGTTGTTTTTTTGTTTTAATTTTCAGATATTGTTGTTTTCATCCTGAGAAGTTCCACTCAGGCTTTTAAAAATACATCTTCCAATTCATCTGTCACATTCCTGTTTTCCCATATATCTATAAAAGCTATTTGAATATCCTTATTTAATGCCAACTGCTTCCATTTTTTCTGTATCTTTCTAGTGACTGATTTTTCTCCTGGTTACAAGTCATATTCTCATGGCTTCTGTGTATGCCAGCTATGTTTTTGGATGCCAGACATTGTGGGTCCAGACTAGCTTTCGATCTAGGATTAATTACTTCACTACTAAGATAATACTCTGCTGGGAATCCTACCCGATGCCCCATGTGTTAAAAGTCGTTGCCATTTCAGGTGGTGGGAATTTTATTCCCAGCCCTACATTGATTTCTGGGAACTGTTTGGCGGACTGCTTTCCAGCACTTTTCCTGGACTCAGGAAATTTCTGGTCACACATGTGCAAATCAGTACTAAGCCAAAAGACTAAGCAGACTCCTTGTAGATTTCTGCAGCCCTCTCTCTGGGAAGCTCCCTCCTCTCCAGTACAACTCCCTGCAAACTTAAGCTACTCTGGCCTCCCCAAATGCCAATTCAGCAATTCTCTTTGATTCAGCAAGACCACATTTGTTCCTTCCCCTGATGTGCACCCTGGGAACTGCCACCAGGCACCAGGCTGGGCTCTTATGGGCTCACCTCACTCTCTACACCTTCTGCCAGGGATCACACGCTTTCGCCTGTCATAGGTCTCGAAACCGTTATTTCATATACATTTTACAGTTTCTAGCTGTTCAAGGCAGGGGATTAATCTGGCCCTTGCCACATCACCACAGCAGAAAGCATATCTTCACACTTAAAACACAGCTACCACTTAAAATAAACTACTTTTTGTAACTTATATACAACACAACTCTATAGGATTATTTCGATAGAATCATGCTTACCAGAATTCTTCAAAACTATTAGGACTTCTCCTTCATACTGAAATCTCTAATTCAAGATGCTCAGTATTTCCTTTGCATATGTCTTCTCTAGTGTACCACGAATTATCCTTTCTTGACGAAACCCCCACTCAATTTTTACAACGATTGAGTTTCTCCTCATGTTTAGGTCCTCTGATGAGAAGCTGTCACTCCTGACTACCAGGTTCTGCACTACTAGGATACTGATAAGACCTCCACACCAACAAGTCATTAACGTGTAACAAGCTGTGTGTTTCAGGAGAAGGCTCTTACGCTGTCTACGTAAAAATACCTCCCTCCTTTCTGAACTCTGCTGGGTGGGACCTGCATTCTCAGTGTACTGACAGGATTTCTCCTATCAGTCTGACAGATTTCCCATATTCACAGCACTCGTGCGGTTTCTAGATTACATGAGTCCTCTGATGAGCCATGAGCTGTGACTTCCTGCTGAAGGCAGTCCCACACTCACTGCATCCATAGTATTTATCTCCTGTGTGAATTCTCTGATGCCTCATAAGGTGTGACTTTCTAGTGAAAGACTTCCCACATTCACTACATTTATAGGGTCTTTCTCCTGTGTGAATTCTCTGATGTATAATGAGCTGTGCCTTCTCAAAGAAAGCTTTCGCACACTCACTGCACCCATAGGTCTTCTCTCCTGTGTGATTTCTTTGATGCTTAATGAGCTGCACTTTCTGAACAAAGGCTTTCCCACATTCACTGCACTCGTAAGGTTTCTCCCCTGTATGAATTCTCTGGTGCCTTAGAAGCTGTGGCTTCCAGGCAAAAGCCTTCCTGCACTCGCTACATTCAAAGGGTTTTTCTCCAGTATGGGTTCTCTGATGATGAACGAGGCTTGACTTCTCGCTGAAGGTTTTCCCACAGTCCCTGCACCCATAGGGCTTCTCTCCTGTGTGCGTCCTCTGATGTGATATCAGGCTTGACTTCTGGGTGAAGGCTCTCCCACACTCACTGCACTCATAAGGCTTCTCTCCAGTGTGAGTTCTCTGATGCGTCAGGAGCTGTGACTTCCCAAAGAAGGTTTTTCCACATTCAACACATCCATAGGGTTTCTCCCCTAAATGGGTTTTTTGATGTCTGATTAGCTCTGACTTCTTAAAGAATGCTTCTTCACAGTCACTGCACTGATAGTTCTTCTCTCCTGTATGAGTTACTTGATGCTTCATGAGCTGTGGCTTTCGGACAAAGGCTTCGCCACACTCCCTGCATTCGTAGGGTTTCTCTCCTGTGTGGATCCTCTGATGCCTGATGAGGAGTGAGTTCCTGCTGAAGGCTTTGGTACACTCATTACATGCATACGGTTTCTTCCCCGTATGAGTCCTCTGATGAGTGATGAGCTGGGACTTCCAAAAGAAGGCTTTCCCACAATCACCACATTTATAGGGTTTCTCTCCTGTATGTGTTCTCTGATGTGTAATGAGCTTTAATTTCTGGGAGAAAGCTTTCCCACAGTCACTGCAGCCATATGGTTTCTCGACAGTATGCGTCCTCTGATGTCTTTTAAGCTGTGACTTCCTGCTGAAAGCTTTTCCACATTCGCTGCATCCGTAGGGCTTCTCTCCCGTATGAGTTCTCTGATGTAAAATGAGTAATGACTTCCTACTGAAAGCCTTCTGACACTCACCACACCCATATGGTTTTTCTCCTGAATGAGTCCTTTGATGAATAGTGAGCAATGACTTCTGTGAGAAGGCTTTTCCACATTCACTGCATCCATAGGGCTTCTCTCCTGTATGAGTCCTCTGATGTATTATGAGCTGTGACTTCTTATTAAAAACTCTGCCACACTCCATGCATAAATAGACTCCAGTATGTGTAATATGGTCTGCAATGAGCCACGACTCTCTACTGCTGGCCTTTCTACATGTATTGCAATCACAGTATTTTATTCCACCATGGGTTCTATCAGGTTTGATGTAGAATAAAAATTTCTTACTGAGCTCATCAAGTTTCTTTCTTCCAAGGTTATTTTTTGAAATAAGAAACTCAAAACGATGTTTCAAATGTTTTTCACCTGTGCCACATTTATGGGGTCTCATTGCTAAATGAACAAAGTTAATGCTTGAATGAAATATTTTCCTAAAAACATCACATTCATCGCCTCTCTCCATACTTCTAAGCTCGTCTTGATTATCCTGGTGCCACATTTTGAGACTGTTATCTAGCCAGACTTCTTCTAAAAAGGAAAAAAATGAATCATACTGTGTAAATCCCCCAATGATTATGCTTATTGAACAAAACTTCTGAAATGGAGCCTAGGATTCCAGTTAAAAAAAAAAAAAAAAATCTCCCAAATACAATCTCTCCTTATGGGACAAGAAAAATGTTCACACACACTGTATGTTAACAAACTGGAATTTAAACATGAGAAACAGTAGGTTCCTGTACTAGCGTTACACTTAAAGAACATTCTCATTCAAGACCATCACCTGAATCACTGACATCACTAACTTCACCATCACTGAAACTATCTCTTGGGGTTATCAAAGAGTTCTCCAGAGCTCAGCATCAACACTTTTATTTAGGATTTTTGACATTTTAACTGAATGTATATAATCTATGTAATGAATCTACATGTAATCCTATCAATGAAAATTATTCCAAACCACAAGAATTCTTTTAACATTAGGACAGGCTTTTTTTCACCAAGTACAATTGTTTGTGATTTCTACAACACGACCATTTATTGGATTATTTTTAAATGAATGTTTGTTTGCTTTATGATATCATTTATTAGCAATGGTGAGGTAATATTCCCAATATACCCTGAAAGATAAAAGATCTGCCAAGACTTCAAATACAAGGCAGCTACTTCTCTTCTGCAGGATTTTTTGGAGGGAAGGGGGTTGGGGAGGTAGAGCCTAATCTAATCCTCAGACATATCAGAATGTCCGAACAAGGACCAACTAGAGCTGCTGGTATGGAGAATAAAAGGATTCAATGTTTTGAGGTTGAGTGAGTGGACGTATTAATACTATTCGCTGAGTGGGCTCAGTCGGTTAAACGTCCCAACTTCAGCTCAGGTCATGATCTCACAGTCTGTGGGTTCGAGCCCTGTGTCGGGCTCTGTGCTAATGGCTCGGAGCCTGGCGCCTGCTTGGGATTCTGTGTCTCCCTCTCTCTCTGCCCCTCCCCCACTCACACTGTCTCTTTCTCTCTCTCAAAAATAAATAAACATTAAAAAAAAAGAAAGAGTAGGGACACCTGGGTGGCTCAGTCGGTTAAGCGTCCGACTTCGGCTCAGGCCATGATCTCGCGGTTTGTGGGTTCGAGCCCTGTGTCGGGCTCTGTGCTGACAGCTGGGAGCCTGAAGCCTGCTTCGGATTCTGTATCTCCCTCTCTCTCTGCCCCTCCCCCACTCATGCTCTGTCTCTCTCTCTCTCAAAAATAAATAAACTTAAAAAAAGAAAGGACAAAAGAAAAGGTGATCAGGCTTTTTACCCCTTTGCTTAAAAACCCTTTGGTAAATACAAGCTTTCATCCTGACTCACGTGCCCTTGCATGTCCTGGTCTCTTCCAACCTCTCTTGACTTCCGCTCACAGGCTCTTCCTCACTACTGCTCAGCCACAGTGAATGCCTTCCCATCCCTTCCATCCCAAAGGCCTTTTCTGCCTTAGGACCTTTTCATTTGTTTTATTTGACACGCTTTTCCCAGCTTTCAGCAAGCCTGGCTCATTTAAGCGTAAACATCATTTCAAGAGCATACTAACGATACCCTGTTTATTTCCTTTCTGGCTCTCACCAAACAAGTAATCACCTTACTTCTGTGTCCCCCACGGGAATGTAAACCCTGGGGGCAGGGACAAGGCTCGTATTTTTCACTGCTGTATCCCCACGACACAGCACACAGCAAGTGCTCAACGCTTGCAGGATCAGTACTGTTCACTCATAACTGGACTTCTTTTTTATTTATTTTTATTTTTTTTTAACATTTATTTATTTTTGAGACAGAGAGAGACAGAGCATGAACGGGGAAGGGTCAGAAAGAGAGGGAGACACAGAATCCGAAACAGGCTCCAGGCTCTGAGCAGTCAGCACAGAGCCCGATGCGGGGCTTGAACTCACGGACCGCGAGATCATGACCTGAGCTGAAGTCGGACGCTTAACCGACTGAGCCACCCAGGCGCCCCATAACTGTACTTGTAAAGCAGTGCCCTTCCGTGCCATTAATCTTGATCATTAACTTTGCATTTTAATACAAATGCTTTGTGTTTGATACTTAACTATTGAATAAATACAGTTTTGCATTTTCTTCTATATTAAAATTCTCTGGTCCTGTGAGGCTATTTCATGGCTACTTCTCTCAATTCCTCTCATTCTTCGTAACAGCAGCTGTTCTAAACTAGATGAACATAAAATCTATCTTCACAGGTGGTGGTTTCTAAGCTACATATACCCAGACCTAATAATCCATGTGAAGGGTACCCAGAGATCCATAATTTGAAATATTTCTTAAGGTGAGCAGAGATACTTGCTTAGATGAAAACCTTTGCACTAAAGAAATATTTGATAAACAAGAAAGGTCCTGCCTTACCTGGCCCCATAACAGTCAATTAATGAAACATTTAATCAGTACACACCATAAATCCTACAGACAACAGAGAAGAATACGTTATTTGCCATCTTTCTACGTGGGGAAAAAAACCTGTAAGATCTAATTGTTTAAAAATTCCAGATAACGTCTGACCAGGGCCAAGATTCCTACAATACAATACTAACTGGGCAGAGACTTCAGAAAGGCTGGGAGTCAACAGTCTCTGGAGGTAAAAAAGGGGCCACCTGAAGAGAGGGACACTGTCTACGTGAGGAAAAGATATGATAATCAATGGCCCACGTGCAGAGAAAAATGAATGAAATGCGTGGAGGAAGAAACTAGTTCTAATGCAGCTGACCCTGACTTCTGGGCCAAGAAAATACAAACCAAAACTGAATAAAATGCTGCTATACCATGAGTTCTTCAATATAAATGTAGTTAAAAGATCACATGGCACACGGGGGTCTTGAGCCCAGCAGACGATGGGCTGAACGAGGAGCTTGGAGAAGACGAACATCAAAGGCACCAAAAAGCACCACGGGAGCTGACCGCACAGGGTCAGTCTGCACAGAACAGGGAAAGAGGCAGAGCCCCCTGACCAGGTTCACGGTGTTAGCTTTTCATTCTGTATCCTTAGATTCACTGTCTGCTCTCTCTGGGTTTAAAACAGAAATCTGACCAATTAGAGGGACAAATTAGAGGGACTGACTCAGTGTTCCTTTAACAGGAAAAATTTATGAATTCATAAAGAGTTATGAGTAAAGAAGCCTAGCCCTGCAGGCTAGAAGTGCGGGAAAGAAGGGAAAGGAGACCGAGGAGCTGGGAAGAAGAGCCCAGCCCAAAAGCAAGGCCCTAAGTGCTAGCCCCCAACTTATGCTGCTGTATAGGAAAGGGGGTACGTGCCGCTATCAGCTCTGTGCAAAAAGGACACATCCTGATGTGGAGACCGGGACAGAGAGCACATGAAAACCCAGAAGGAACTCAGGGCACCAGTCCTGAGCCAACTCTAAAGATTTAGGAATTTCAACCAGTTTTGTAAATAACATTTCAAACTAACTTTTCAAAACATTATAACCTGACATCAAAAACCTTATTAAACTTTCACTGTCTGTCACACACCTGATTACCTCTCACCTGAAAAGTTCTGACTTAGAACTTCATCTATTATCCATGGCTCTTCCTGCTCCAGCTTGAAAATCCCATGAGGCTTGATAATTTGATAACCTGTTAATTAGAAAAACAGACAACTTGGACCCAACTGCTTGGGCTGACGGACTCTTAAACATGAAGAATATTTACCACGAAGGCTAGAAAATAAACCAAGTGAACCAAAACCTTGTGATTGCGTATCAAGTGATCCTTGAAATCTGTAGCTCAGATCCAACATTAGTAAACATCTTCCAGGTGCCACAGTTACTAGACTCACGCTGTTTCCACAAGAACACTCTTACCCAAGAACACTAGGTTGCTATAGTTCTCCAGCATCACGTCTCTGTACAAGTTCTTCTGCGTAGGATTAAGTAGCCGCCACTCCTCCAACGTGAAGTCCACAGCCACATCCTCAAATGAGATCTAGAAAAGCGGATTTGCTGTTAAACCTGAATGGGCTCCATGCACAATACATGCTTTCTTCTCCGCGGTGCCAGGCAGCCGCAGGGACCCCTGGCTCCCGGTCCTGGTGCATGTGTGTCACACTTCCCTCCTGAGTGTGGGCTGCACTTACGGGCTCACCTCCGCTGAACACGATAATGATGGGATGTCACTGCTGAGATCAGGTCACAAAAGAAGGTCACTTCCATCTGGGGAACCCTCCTTGCTCTCAGGGGGAATCCAGCTGCCATGCCTTGAGGCAGGCCTGTGGAGAAGCCCATGTGGCCAGGCACTGAGGCCCGCCCACTCCCACGTGAATGAGCTTGGAAGGGGAGTACCTCCCTGTTGCACCCTGAAAGGACCTCAGCCCTTCCTAACCTCTCGAGCACAGGCTTGTAGGAGACCCCGACTGGGAACCAAACGTGAGCGCAGCTGGCAAATTTCTAACCCAGAGAAACTGTGAGATAAACGTAGATGTTATTAGCCACGGAGGTTGTGGTAACTTGTTACACGGCAATCGAGAACTAACATAATATCATAACCGTGCACTATACGTTGAGAGAGAGACAAAATGTTAAAATATTTATCATTATGAATTTACTTGTCTATCCATCCATCGATCCATTACAAAAGAATTTGGAACAGGTTGTATTTAAAGTCACTGTGCTTCTCAAAGAAGGTACCACTGGGTATTTGGGAACAATTCTTAGCTGAGGCCCACGCAGTGTAAGATCCTCAGCATGCCTGGCCTCTACGTGCAAAATGACAGTAATGTTTTTTGGTTACTGTCAAAACCCAAACCGAACCTACACATTTATCATTATCATTATTTTAATATTTATTTATTTTGAGAGAGAGAGACAGAGCATGAGCAGGGCAGGGGCAGAGAGAGAGGGAGACTCAGAATCCAAAGCAGGTTCCAGGCTCCGAGCTGTCAGCACAGAGCCTGATGTGGGTCTTGAACCCACCAACCGTGAGATCGTGACCTGAGCTGAAGTCAGACGTTTAATCCACCGAGCCAGCTAGGTGTCCCCCCCCCGCCCCCCCCGCATTATCTACATATTTAAAACACGCTTCTCCCTCCAGGTGGTTTTGCACCCAAGTAGTAACAATTAACTGGCTCCTTCACATATCTTCTTGAACACAGGTTTTGAGCATTAAGGCTCCCCAAACCGGAAAAAGTGTTAGAAATATAAATATGAGTAGAATAAAAACCATGTTCTTAAATACTTTTTGGTCTTTTCAGGCCAGGAAATAAGGTGTTACAAAGGTCATGAAACAAGTAGATACAGGGTTTTGGGACAAAAGGCAAAGGAACTACAATAACAAAAACGAAACGATGTGGAAGAACAACCATGTTGCAGGATTCACGTTATCTGAGTTTAAGACTTCCCATAATGCCCCAGTGATGAAGACAATGGTAGTATTAGACAAAAGTTGAATGAACCAGAACAGACAGCCTAAAAATAGACCCCCCTAAACATGCTCGGTTCATTTTTTACAAAATGAATGCCACGAAGAAAGGAGTTTTTTCAACAAATGATGCTAGAACCCATAAGCAAAAGAATAAACCTCAACACATACCTCATACCATATAAAAATGAATTCAAAATGGATCACAGGCCTAAATGGGGGGAAAAAATCATAAAGCTCTAGGAAAAAACCCGTGTGATCTTGGGTTTGGCAATGAGATTAAAATAAGAACGGGGGGGGGGGGGGGGGGGGGGGGAGGGGAGGGACACCTGGGTGGCTCAGTCGGTTAACTGTCCAAATTTGGCTCATATCATGATCTCACAGTCCATGAGTTTGAGTCCTACGTAAGGCTCTGTGCTGACAGTTCAGAGCCTGGAGCCTGCTTCAGATTCCGTGTCTCCCTCTCTCTCTGCCCTTCCCTTGCTCGTGCTGTCTTTCTCTCTGTCACTCAAAAATAAATAAACATTAAAAAAAAATTTTTTTTTTTTTTTTCAGTTTATTTTGAGAGAGAAAGAGCATGTGAGCCGGGTAGGGACAGAGAGAGAATCCCAAGCAGACTCTGCACTGTCAGGGCAGAGCCCAACGTGGAGCTCAATCTCACGAAGCACGAGATCATGACCTGAGCCAAAACCAAGAGCTGGACACTTAACCTACTGAACCACCCAGGCGCTCCTTGGCAATGAGATTTTAGGTACAACACTGAATGCATGGTCAACTTAAAAAAATCAACGAAATGGACTTTTTCAAAATTGAAATTTTTTCCTATATGAAAGACGCTGTTAAGAAAAGACAAGGCACAGACTATGACAAAATATTTGAAAACCACTTATCTGACAGAGCGCGTGTATTCAGAATAAATAATTCGTGAAACTCAACAATAAGAAAATACAATTAAAAAATGGGTGTCTCTTGAAACAAGGGGAAAAAAAGCAAAAACGAACTACTGGGACCTCATCAAGATAAAAAACCTTCTGCACAGCAAAGGAAACCATCAACAAAGGTAAAAGGCAACCAGCAGAATAGAAGATATTTGCAAATGACATATCTAATAAATGGTTAGTATCCAAAATATATAAAGAACTGATACAATGCAACACCCCCCAAAATGTAATCCAATTAAAAATGGGCAATAGATATAAACAGACATTTTCCCAAAGACACGTGGATGGCCAACACAGGAAAAGATGCTCAACATCACTCATCACCAGGGAAATGCAATCAGGGAATGGCTAAAATTAACAACACAAGAAACAACAGGTGTTGGCGAGGGTGCAGAGAAAAGGGAACCCTCTTACACTGCTGGTGGGAATGCCAACTGGTACAGACCCTGTGGAAAACAGTATGGAGGTTCCTCAAGAAGTTAAAAATAGAGCTACCCTACAATCCAGTAATTGTACTACTGGGTATCTACCCAAAAAATACAAAAACACGAATTCAAAGGGATACATGCACCCCGTTTATTGCAGCATTATCTACACTAGCCAAGATGTGGAAGCAGCCCAAGTGTCCAACAGCAGATGAAAAGATACAGAAGACATGGTATACATACAATGGAATATTATTCAGCCATGCAAAAGAATGAAATCTTTCCATTTGCAACAATGTGGATAAAGCTAAGTAAGTTAAGTCAGAGAAAGATAAATACTGTCTGATTTCACTCATACGTGGATTTTAAGAAACAAAACAAACGAGCAAAGGAAAGAGAAAGAGAGAGAGAGATAGAGAGAAAGGCAAACCAAGAAACACTGTTAACTGTAGAGAACACACTGATGGTCACCAGAGGGGAGACGGGAGGGGGCATGGGGGAAACAGGTGATGGGGATTAAGAGCACACCCCCCCCCCCCCCATGATGAGCGCCAGGTGACATATGGGACAGTTGAATCGCTGTATCGTACACCTGAAACTAACACTCTGTTAACTGTACTGAAATTAAAATAAGAAACTTAAAAAAAAAAACCTCTTATTTAAAAAGAAGTCAGCTAACCAAAAAATAGACAAAAGATCTTAACAAGCACTTAACTAAAGAAGATGTACAGATAAAAAATAAACATGAAAACACGTTCAACATCATTTGTCAATAGGGAAATACAAATTAAAACTATAATGGGACACTACATACCTATTAGAATTGCTAAAAACAAAACAAAAACAAAAACAAAACACCCCACACAAAAAGTGACAAATGCCAGTGAGGATGCAGGGCAACAGCTCTCCTGCCGTGAAGCTGGGAACGCCAAAAGGGCAGTGACTCTGGAAGATGTTTTGGGGTTGAACAGAGACTTACTACTCCCAGGTACGTGCCCAAGGACACTCAAAACTTCTGCTCACCTCAAGATTTACGTTCAAATCTGTATGCACATGAACACAATTGCTAAAATCTGGAAGGAACCAAGCAGCCCTTCAGAAGTGAGAGGGTAAGCAAACTGGCAGGTTCGTACGAGGGGGTGCGACCCAGTGACCGCACTCAGCAGGAAAAGGAGCCAACTACTGATTCAAACAAGGGCGATGAATCTCGAAGACACAAGTGAAACAAGGCAGTATCAAAAGGTTATACACTAATGAGTCCATTCTATGACATTCTGGAAAAGGCAAAACTGCAGTGACAGAGAACAGATGAGTTGCTGCTGGGGTTAGGGACGCACGGAGGTGAGACGGGGAATTTCTGTGGAGGCTGGAGCTGTTCTAAATCCCGACTAGGATGCTGGTCATGTTAATTTATACACGTCCTGATCACGAGGAGCCCTCCCATGGGCCGAGACATCTGGATACGCTCCCGGTGAGCTTGTCGTTACCCGTGTGGATGCTCAGGAGCAAGGCCCCCACACTCACCAACAGACGTGCCCCGTCAACCCGACGTGGAGACCAAACCTGCCTCCACCACAAAGCCCTCGAGTATGTGACTGATTGCCACCAGGACCCAGAAGACGCTGGCCTGTGGAGACTCAGATTCCGTCCTCAGTGGGGCCTGTGCACGTGCCGCCCGTGCCATCAGAAGAGGCTGAAACGGCCTGGACGTCACGTCTGGCCTTCCACACGCTGGCCGTGGCTAGAAACCGCCCAGACACAAGTTCCTGTGCCGAGAGCCACGACATTGACAGGTAGCTCTCATCGGGCCCTCTGCCCCGGCCAGAGGGTTTCACTGGACTCCGACTGCAGCTGACACCCTCTTCAAGTTTGGTTTAGCGTCCCCATGGGTTCCACTGACTTGGGCCACACTATCCAGGCACTACAAGACCACATTTGTTCCTTTCTGCGGTTCCCTGGATTCACCGCATCTGAGAACGGCCCCAGATGAGCCATGCGGTTGTCTCAGTGGACACTTAAGGACAGACTTATGTGACTGACGGGAGGGGTCAAGATAGCCCCAGCCCGGATTACACAGCTCAGACGGGCATCCTGGGGCCTCAGCGCAGTAAGTCCCCAAAGGACACTTCTCTTTGCTGCCATGTGAAGACCAGGCTGTCTTCACAGACACACCCATCTTCCACAGTTACTGAGACCTCAGGCTCCATGGGGGACACAGCAAAAGGCTTCCATCCCCTATGACCTCTTCCTGAAGATTTGACGAATGTGAGATTATATAAAACTGTTTTAAAATCTTTTGAAAATTCTGGAGGTTTTGCTAGCCGATTCTTAAACATGATGCATGTTTCCGGTTAAGTTAGATAAAAATATCTGTACCTCTTACATACACCCTTTCCAGACAAAGCGTCTGGACGAAAACAGATGAGCTTTTAAAAAGTTGTGGGAGTGCCTGGGTGGCTCAGACTTCAGCTTAGGTCAGGATCTCATGATCATGGGATCAAGCCCCAGCATTGGGCTCTGCATTGAGTGTGGAGCCTGCTTGGGATTCGCTCTCCCTTTTTCTCTCTCTCTGCTCTCTGCCACTCTCCCCTGCTTGTGCACGCTCTCTCTCTAGAATAAAAATTAAAAATAACTTAAAATAAATAAAGTTTTGATTACTAAATGGGGCACACTGATACAACAGAAAAACAAAAACAAAATCAACCTAGCACCTGGAGAAGCATGGGGGTAGAGAAGTACACGAATGATGTTTGTTCTCTGGACTTGCTCCTAAAAGCTTCCCCCTCCTCCTGGAAAAAACAAAAAGCAAAAGACACACCTCCCAGTGCTGCCTCTCCAAGCTCGTGCGAATTCTCTGGATTTAGACTGACTGCTGAGCCAACACAGATGCCTTCCCGACAGGGCTGACTGGAGACAGCAGACGGCAGCCTCAGTTCCTGTACTTTCCAGGAAGAGCATCCCCAGAAGTTGCCCACATCTAACAAAGAGTGGACTAATAAACTGGGGTCGTGGATGCAGCAATTTGGAAGTAAATGCCCCAAGCACTTCCTCTAAAGCCAAGGACTAAACTACATTATTCAGACTTGACTAGAAACCCAGGGCAGAAGGGCCCACAGTGGAAAGCCACACTGGGGGCCGGCCCTGCTTGAGGTACCCTCCGTAAATCCTTTGTTTCCAGAAAAACCACACGTGTCCTCTAGGGTTGCACTTCTGACCTGTGTACCCCAACCTTCGTGACACTCTCCATTTCTTGAGTCAAGAAAGTAAAAAGAGCTAAAGGCAGATACACCCACGCCCAGCTTTTGCCAACAGAAGCAAAGATATTTCTATCCAAAATGTACCAAGATTCCAACTGAGAGAATATGGGGACCATCTGAAAGTTTTGTAGTGGTCAATTCTGCCGGATGATTTAGGTTTCTTTCCTAAAACTGGAACACAGGTAAGATGGGTATCGGGGCCCACTGTTTCAGTCCTGAAACAAACTCTGTTCTGAGCTTTCCTTCAAATTTGTGCCCTTAGCTCACACTGAGGAACTCTGTAATTTCTTAGCACTGCGAAATATGTTTATTATAGAGCTGCTATTTAGGACTGTGTCCACTCTCTCATCCACATCAATAGCTGTCCAAATATTTTGGGCTCTGCATCATCAGCAAGGTTTGCTTCTACTGAGTAACTAGTCTGCTTTTCGTCAGAGGAGACCACGTAACTATTCCCACTTCCCTTCCTGTCTCCACTTCTGGGAACATCTGAGGACAGCGGGCAGCTCACCTTCTTGTACATCCATGCGTCAACTTTAAGACTTTGGTATGATTCCACAATCCACTTCGTTCTTCTCTGACATCTTCTTTCCCAAGTTTGTATTTTCTGATTATGACTCAAATGTATTTAGAGCTTTCCTGCAAACCTCTCATATCTACATATAAAAACTGCCAGATAATAAACAAGTAACTCACCTGTGACTTGATCATTTTCAGCTGCTTGGAAAATCTGCTCTGTTCTGATGCTCTGGAGAGAGGCCTCTGGTCAAATGTCTGTACACTGAGAATGCACCCCTAGTCCTGAGGCCTCTTCTTTTTTATCTCACATGAGTTATCTTGTTCCTCAGAGCCATGCCCTGGAGATGCAGTGGAATTTCATTTTAGATGATGTCATTAATTCGGGACCCTATCTCGGATCTCTCTTCCTGACAAGCCCATCGGGTTTAGTGGGTAAGAAACAGGGCGGAAGTCTCGGCCGGGCCAGACTGCATCTGGGCCGGGTCTGCGCCACACAGCACACTTGCAGCCCTGGCCCGCACCCGAGAACGCCACGTGAAAGCCACATGTCTCACTGGTTCGGCCAAACATCCCCAGAGGAGCGTCACCCCACCAAATGCTCTGCAGAGGTCAACAAAGTTCAGGAACATAACCTTGGCTCGCTCACTCTGCAGCAGTATTTCCTGGGGACACAGGTGCTACAGAGTAAAATGCAACTTATCTCTAGGCAGGATGGTAAAGGGAAAATGGCTGTTAGACCAAGACGGCGAAGCAGCCTGGGGTGCTGGCTTTCTACTCCAAAACCAGCCCTGCAGTGAAAAGAAAGCCTAGATCAGAGAAACTAACAGAAACAGTAAGAAGAGAGGCTCTGGGGGAAGACTAAGGCTCCCGTGTGGGTCTGAGGCGGAGCTGGGGGGAGCCACATCCACGACAGCGAGGAGAGGCGTGAGGAACCTTCCCCGTGGTGCCTCTCGGTGCGCGCCGGGACAAAACCGCCTGCCCTTTCCCTCAGAAGCCAGCAGGGACAGCCCGGGCCACACTTCCAAGATCAAAATCCCTGCAGAGTGAAGGGGCCGCAGAGATGACAAGGGCTGCCCTTCGTCACCTCCCACAGCCCTCCGTACAAGGACGCTGTCCACACCCGCTGCTCAGGGTCTCTGACCCTTGACGGCAGGAGATGCTTGAGGGGGTGGTGGGACAGCACTGTGTGTTCTGCAGGGTCCACGCTGTCGGCCCTGGCGCCCCTCCCCTCTCCTCCCCTTCAAAGGTGCAGCCTCAGCCCTCCCCTAGTGCAAATTACCCAGAGTGCAGGAGAGCAGCTAACACTCTAGATGAATATGCATGAGCTCAGAGGCCAGTAAAGGCAAATACAAAAACTAAGAAAAAAAAATTAATTCTCCCTCATGCAAAAAAAGGGAAAAAGACTCCCCTGACTCCTCTTCGCAAAGTATTTACTTTCGAAAACCCACAACCGTACATTCTCTGTTCCTTTGAGATACGTATAAATCTCTTCTAAAGCTAAACAAGCTTCGTCCAGCTTCCCACCCCAAAACATCTTTCTTAAGGACCTAGGAGCTATCTCTTTGAAATCATCGGGAAGATACACTCCTATTTCCCAATCTCAGGAAGGGCAGGGGCCTGGCCAAGTGCCTGACTTTGGCAGCTGATGTCCCGCTGCAGTCCTGTCACCAACACAGAGGTCTATTTTCCCTTTGGATAAAGGTGATTGGCTAACACAAACAGCCACCCCAAGTGCCAGGTAAGTAGCATGAGCCATGTGCGACACATTATCATTTATCTTGAGACCACGTGGACATGGGTTCTTCCGGCCTGGCTGGAGAAAAGAGGGAGATTTCTTTCTGCCTTTGCAATCTCTTTAGCAGGTTGTCTGTGAAGCTCACTGCATTCCAGTTTAACTGCTTTTCTTTTTCTTCTGCTTTTGTGAGATTTGGGGGTTGACAGATTTGGGTTTTAATTATTTCCCCAACAGACCAAATAACCAAATAACTGAGTACAACCACTATTTTAAAAGCTTTTTAAGAGATCACAAACCACCTAACAGATATCTCAGGCAGAATTATTGGAACAAATGAACCAAGATTTCAGCTAAGTATAATAAACAAAAAATACTACATCTTGATGTGTACACATACTTACACTTTGAATTCCTTCACTGCTCATGGACCAGGTCACTTACATTCAACCAGATACAAGATCAGCGCCGGGGACTCCACAGCGTGAGATCACAAAGAGATGTCATTTCCTTCCTAATACACCTAAAAGGAAATGTTCAAAAATCACAGTACCCAGTAAACTTGGGGACAAGAGGGACAAATCCCACCTTTCGCAGCAGCCCTGCCAAGAGAGGTCTGTCTGGCACCTGTGGTCTCTACCTGTGGTCTAGGGTGTTTGCTGAGCACCTAAGCTCCCGGTGCTCCCAGCTTGGTCTCCACAGGCTGACAGGCTACTTAAGAAGACTGGACACGGTGGACTGGTCAGTGGGCACTTTTCCAGCAAATAAACGGAACAAAGAGATAATATAGTACCTGTGGAAGGTTTAGGGCAAGAGCTCTTTATTTAAAGACACTGTTCTATTAAAGAATAGGTGAGGGTGTCTTCAATGTCCCAATGGACATAGAGACAAATCTGCTGCAAATGAAGATAGGAAGTTATGCTTGGATGTTAGCGAACTGCCAGGTTTTGCCCCAGGGCAACTAACAAGAGTGGGGCCAGACCAGCCCCCCCGAAGGCAGTTACTACCCACCCCAAGTTGGGCCAAGGGCTGGAAACAGACGAGACAAAGCTGCTGTCATCACCAGTTGCTGCTTGGTCAGCAAAGCCCGTGCCCTGTGCAGACAGTGAGCAGGCAGGAGAAAAGAAACATCTGAACACATCTTAGCCTTGACCTGACCCTGTACATCAGCTTCTGACATCATCTCCTGAGGGCCTTGAAAGTCTCCCACTTTATGATGAAGAGAACGGAGGGACGACTTGGGCCAGTAAGTGGAGACAGGTTCCCACATCAACAATATAAGGAGGATCTTGTGGGGCAGTCAAGAAAGAATCGAAAGACAGGCTGGATTTTGAATATTGACCCAAAACAGTGGTAGAGGGCAGAGCAAGGGCATCCAGAGCAGGAAAAATTCCGAAAAGTGGGAAGGGAGAAGAATGACAGGGGTTTTGCCCACTTGTGGCGTATATACACATAAAAGTCAGATCCGCCCAGGGAAACTGGACTCTGTTTAGTCCAGTGTGAAGAGTGTAGGGCTGGAGGGCAAATCTCTGAGAAAAGGTTCTAGGAGAGCAGAGAGCAACATTCAAAGGTGAAATGCCTTTTTCCAAGATGCCCAGGGAGTTCTCCTGGACACAGTTAGGGGTCTCAACAGTCTGGGAAGCCCTGAGTGAAAAAAGAGAGTTGTTGCCATCCGAACCTGGGGTCCCTGAGATCAAAGGCCCACCTGCCCCAGGAGCTTCTGTTTAGCTTGGACCCCTTTGGGGTTGATGCACGGATCTTCTCTCACCTCTGGAAAAGGGAATGTGCCGACTATACTAACATCCCAAACTGCCACTCTCGTTTCCTCCTTCAGGATCCCGACATACTCCTGCACCCCGCCCTCACACGCACATGTACATTCAGCACTCTCATGTACACACACACTCACACACACATGCACAGTCTTGTTTACGGGCCAGGAGAGCAGCAGTTTGCTGAATGCCTCTCACAACCAGGCCCTGTTCTGAACACATGGGAGAGACGACTTAAGGTCCCAAGACAGACAGGGTCCCTGTCCTCTAAGAAATGCATTCTAAGATGGAAAACAAGTAAATAAAGTAACGTCAGACTAAAAGAGTGCTCACAGGAAATTTTAAATGTGACAGAGGAAGGGGTGGGTGGAGGGTGCTCCTTCCCACGGCCAGAAAAGGCATCCTGGAAATGACTTTTAGCTGAGTCCTGAACAGAGGATGGAACCCACTGTGGACGCCTGTGGGAAGAGCATGCCCATCAGGGAGCACCACACTCAAACGGCTGGAGCTAGAGAGAGCTGAAGGCGGTTCGGGGATAGAGGAGGGCAATGAGGCTGAACCAGCTGAGAACGTTTAAGTGAGGGAATATTTCAGTAAAAGGAGCCGTCACTGACCAACAAAGTGATGTGTTGGGTGAGAAAGACCAAAGAACAACAGAGAATATGGTCATTTAACAGAAGTTACTCTGTGAGAGTCTTGCCTGAGCCAACGCATGGTCAGCACTCATTGAGACTACCCACACCCACAAACACAACCACGCAGGCCAATAATCACCAAAGATGGCCTCAATCACACACGAGGTCCAACAGACCTTGAATGACTGAACCCCCAGCCACCCCACCCCACGGACCAACCTTTAGCATTCACAAGGCTCCCAGTTCCCCACCCACCCACCTGAGAGTTCTCCAGCCCCCATTTCACTGAACACAACAGGGACCTCACAAATTTCAGACCGCACAACCACTGAGCCCCATAAGCCCCACTCCCACTTATCCCACTAGCCCATCATCCCACTAGGACCCTCATTATTGATCCCACAGGCCGCCCCTCCAGGACCTTCAATTACACATATGGTAGGTCTCCAGTGACTGCTCTACAAAGCCCCCAATCACCAACCCCCAAGTGACAAAACCAACGCACAGAAGTGCATCAACCAATGAAATCCAAAGTCTCTCCACAGCCCCGCCCCCAATCAGATACCCTTAGGACCCTTTATTCCTGATCATTCCAGGCTCCCCCTCGCTCAGCCCCAAGCACCCCGCATGGTCATTCCTATAGGTCCCTTGACTGATTATGACGGCACCGCCCCTCATCACTCATTCCCACAGGCTTCTAAACACTAACGCCGGGAAACCAGTCGCTGGCTCCCCTACACTCCCATCCAGTAATCTCAGCAGAGTCTGTTCACTGACTAGGAATGGAGTCAGTGAAATCCTGAACACTGAGTCCCAAAGGACCCCTACGGAATTCCAAGCCCTCCCTCCTTCAGTTGCCCATCCACTCACCTGAACAGTGCCCCGATCACCGGTTCTCACAGAACCGAACCCAGGGGATGCCCAATCCGTAATCATACGGGGACCCCAACCACTCACTTCCACGACACCCCACTTTCTAATCTACCCCACGCTCACCCACCATTCACTGGCACCCCGACAGATCCTCACAACCCTCACCTGAACGGGCCGCCAGCTCCGCCCTGCCCAACACGCTACCTCCAATGACTCTAGTTACTACCCGCACTGTCTGCTCACGCACAACGCCCACAGGCCACCCACCAACTCGTATCCAGGCCTTGTCCCTGACACGCAGTGCCCCAGTCCCTGATGCCTCAACCACAAAATCTCCCCAACACAGGCACAGACCACTCAGCAGCACAGGCCACCCCGGTCCTCCCCCTCCATCGAAACGGCTACCGCTGAACTGCCAAGTAGAATGTAAAGAAATATCTTATTCCACAATTACTGCAGGAGGCGGAGGCATACTACAATAGGGGGAACACTGTGGCCGGAAGAGTTGCCAGCATCTACGCAGGGCAAAGACCTACGCGGTTCCTTCCACGGAAAGGGAGATCCGAGGTCAGAAGAACCAGGAGCGTGGAAGGAAAGGGCAGGATGATCAGATAGTAGATCAGAGGAGGGCAGTTCTCGGGAAGGAGGGGGCGCAAAGCAGCTCAAGTAGGCAGTGAATCAAAGTTCAGGGCCTGGGGCAGGGGTGGGGAGGTGGGGGAGAAGGAGGCTTAAGTCCCACGTCTCAGTAACAATCATCTTCTCCTGACTGCTCAGTGGGGACGACAGTCCAGCTAATCGCTGACGGGGCAAAGGATGGGAGTTTGGAGGATTGCTATCCGGCCGCGTCATCGGCCAACAAGGGGGCATGTGTTACGCAGAACACATGCTTCCTGGAACAGGAGACGGCGGGAGACGTCCTAACCTTCCTGCTGCCCGGGAGCCCAGGGCTCAGTACAATCCAGCACTGTCACAAACCAACAGGCCTTCCAGTCGAAGAAATCCTCGGGCCGCCAATTCTGAGCTCCCCCAAACAGACCTCCACAAAGACCTTATGGTTCATCCACACCGGGCCCACTTGCCGACCCGGAGGCATCTAAATCACTGACGAGCAGAGTCCTAATTACTCCGGAAAACCACCCTCCGGCTGCATCCCCGACGGCACACGCTCGCCGTCCAGCGTCTCCACACGGGGGCAGCTTCAGGGACTTCCTCTCTCCCGATCCCTGCCCCTCATGCCCAGAACCGCCAAGCCCACGAGTCTCGGCCTCCGCCCAAAGCCGCTCCCACTATGACTCACGCCAGAGGGCCCCATCACCCACTTAATTCCCTCCGCCGGCTCCACAACCACTCGTCCGCCGCGAACCCCGGCTCACTGATTTAGCACAGACACTCCAATCCCTTGGCCCGCGAGCGCCCCACGAATTGGCCGGCTCCACCATCTCCCTCACAGCCTCCTCGTCACCCACCACCACAGGCGGCTCCGCCAGACCCCCAAATCTCCCTCCTGACGCCCACAGTCGCCGCCCGCCACACCCGTCCCATCCCTACGCGCCCCCAAGCCCCTAAAGCTGCCCCAGAACCGCACCGCACCGCCCCCACGCCACGCCCCACCCGGACCGGAACCGGCGCCTGCGCTGCGTGGCCGGCCCCCACAACCTCCCCCCCCCCGCCCCCGCCCCCGCCCCCGCCCCGGGTCCTCGTCGCACCCGGCTCCGGAGCCAGTTCGTGCGCGCGTCAGGGTTCACCGCGGGGCCCCCGCGGACATCAAGGCCGCCCCGGCCCCCGCAGCCTCGCCGCGTCGCCCCTACCCCCCACCTCAGGCTTCGGGCCGCTGCGCCGGGACTCACGCGGCCCACCTCGGAAGTGTGCGCGCAGAACTACATTTCCCAGAGTGCCGCCCTCCCTAGAACTACATCTCCCAGACGGCTCTGCGGCGCACCTCCCCGGATTGGCAGGTCGGAGGTTTCCGATGGACCTCCTCTCCCGCGCTGCCTGAGGGTCTCTGGGTCAGAAATGTCAGGCGGAGCCGCTCTCCTCAAAATATGTCTGTGGGTGAACATAAATGTGTCACCAGGAGGAAACTTCTGTATCCTTTACATTTCTGATGCTAAAGCGAAGTCATTTACAAAGTCAAAGTAAGTGAAGCAGGTAAATTCTAGTGCATCCAACTCAGCACTGACCAAAGTAATGGAAATAAATGAAATGAGGGCTTTAGGGAGAAAGAAACTTTAACTGTGGAAAGAGGAAGAAATTAACGAATATAAAAGCAGAAGTTAGGGGCTCAGTCGGTTGAGCGTCCGACTTCGGCTCAGGTCATGATCTCACGGTTCGTGAGTTCGAGCCCGGTGGCGGGCTCTGTGCTGACAGCTCGGAGCCTGGAGCTGCTTCGGATTCTGTGTCTCCCTCTCTCTCTGCCCCTCCCTCACTTGCACTCGGTCTCTATCTCTCTCAAAAATAAATAAACATTAAAAAAACTTTTTTTGAAACAGAAGTTAAGGGATTAAAACAGCAAAAACTTGAAAAGCCACGTTTTTAAAATAAAATATGAAATCATACTAGAAATTTTTATCAAAAATGGGGAGGAACAGCAAAAAGAGCTGGTAAAGAGAAAATAGAAATAGCCATAAAAAACAAATTTAAGGGGCGCCTAGCTGGCTCAGTTGGAGGAGGGTATCACTCTTGATCTTGGGGTCCTGAGTTCAAGCCCCACATTGGGTATAGAGATTACTTAAAATAAACTAGGCGCGTCTGGGTGGCTCAGTTGGTTAAGTTTCTGACTTCAGCTCAGGTCATGATCTCGTGGTTTATGGATTCGAGCCACAAGTCATGCTCTGCTGAGACTCAGAGCCTGAAGCCTGCTTTGGATTTTGCGTCTCCCTCTCTCTTTGCCTCTCTCTCTCCCAAAAATAAAATAAAATAAAAAAATTAGAAAAAATTAAAAAATAAATAAACTGAAAAAATTAAATACTTGTAAAAGAATATTTTACTCAATTTTCTGTAGTATGTTAATAAATCTGGAAAACAATGAAGTACATGTTTAAAGGAATAGTTAGGTAACTAACTTATTTTAAAATAATATCCATGTAGAACTAAAGCCAGTGTTAAAATGCTTTCAGCTCCTGGCTCAGATGTTTTAATGGGTGAATCTGAGTCCTCCACACTATCAAAGGACATAGTTCTTGCCAATTTCCAGAAAAATCTAGATAGAAGGGAAGTTCTTCTTAACACAAAGGTAGCAAAAAACTTATGCCATGACGAGACAAAGGTTAAAAAAAAAACCCAAAAAACTATAAAGCAATCTCAGTTCTGATATTTTTGTGAAAATTATGAAAAAATAGCAAATGAAATCAAGCAATATTAAAAATACATATCAGGGCGCCTGGGTGGCTCAGTCAGTTGAGTGTCCGACTTGGCTCAGGTCATGATCTCGCAGCTCGTGAGTTCGAGCCCCACGTTGGGCTCTGCTGACAGCTCAGAGCCTGGAGCCTGCTTTGGATTCTGTGTTTCCGTCTCTCTCTGCCTCTCCCCCCACTTGTGCTATGTCTCTCTCTATCAAAAATAAATAAAATGTTAAAAAAAATACATATCACAACTAAGTAGAAGGCATTGCAGGACTTTATAAACTAATGTAATTAGTAATGTAATGTAATTATTAAAGATTAAAGGGGGAAACATGCATCATCATCTCAATGGATACTGAAAAATCATTCAATGAAATTCAATCTGGAATGTGTATTTTTAAAGAATTTACTCATACAGGGGAGCCTGGGTGGCTCAGTCGGTTAAGCGTCCAACTCTTGATTTCAGCTCAGGTCGTAATTTCACGGTTCCTGAGTTCAAACCCTGTTTGGGCTCTGCGCTGACATTGCAGAGCGCGGTTGGGGTTCTCTCTCTGCCTCTCTCTCTCTCTCTCTCTCTCTCTCTCTCTCTCTCTCTCTCTCACACACACACACAATAAGTAAACTTAGAAAAAAAAAAAGAACTGTGTTATAGCTACAGTTTTTTTCACATTTAAAATGCTCATAAAATTTCTGTCAAGTAAGAACTCTCAGATATGGGGATGCCTGTGTGGCTCAGTCACTTAAGTGTCTGCCCTCAGCTGAAGGGAGCTGCCTCACCCAGGAGTAACCTCCTTGGGGTCAGCCCATATCCAAAAACTGGTCAATATAAGGTTACAAAGTCCCCACCCCTTTACCTCAATTTTCTTCATCTCTGAACAACCAGTTTCAGAGATTCTATGAAATTAGTTGAGGCCTCTGTTGTGAAAGCATCACTGTTCAACTTTACCCTTCTGTCCAGTCCTGCTTCCCTCATTCCCGCACGGTGGTCGTTCCTGAGAGCAGTCCCTAATACACCACCTGTTTATTATAAAGTCTGTTTCCCGCAAAATTCAACCTACTGCATGTGTATACTTACTGTCCTAACTAGCTTATAAATCTTAGAAAAATAAATTTGTCTCATTCTTTGCTGAGTCCCTTAAGGGAATAGACTTAGATAGTAGATATTCTACAAGAGCACAGTAATAGGAAGATCTAGAAAAGCTAAGACTGAGAAGAAACTATTATGGGGGCGCCTGGCTGGCTCAGTCTGTGGAGCACGTGATTCTTGAAATCAGGCTTGTTGAGTTCAACCGTCATGTTGGGCGTGGAGCCTACCTAAAAAGGAGGAGGAGGAGGAAAGAAAAGAAGAAGAAATGGTGATGTAAAAGACAATTCCAAAAATGAAGAAATAATTATTCTAGGTGTATTCCATATAAATTAACCAACCAATCCAATATCTAATAAGAGCCCATTGTTTCCAAATTTGGCAACAAAAACAAATAAGAGCACTTTTTAAAGTTTATTTATTTTGAGAGAGAGTGTGAGCAGGGGAGAGGCAGAGAGAGAAGGAGACAGAGCCACATTCTGTAAGCATTTATGGGAGAAACAAAGCAGCAATGACAGAAAATCTCATGATCTTGAGTAATTATAACAACACCAAAAAGGCAAATTAAAGTCTCAAAAACCTGGTGAAAGAACAAGTAAATAAGCCAAAAAAAAGCAAAGGATATATTAAAAGTAAAGGCAAACAACCAGACAACACTGGCAAGAACTAAAAGACGGAAAGTAACGGACATCTAGAGAACACACTGTTAGAAAACCACAGGCCCAAAGTGGGGGCACTTGTAATACCTAACCTAATACAGTCCCAACTTCCTAGAAATGCAATCCTAATAGGTCAGCACCAATAAGATAATCTGTCACATAGCCCTTTTCATCCCCCAAAGGAAGAGGAGGTAATCCACAGTAAACATCCTTTGTCCTCAAATGAAGGTGACCTTACCTAAAATAATCTTTTTTGTTTGTTTATGACCTCTTTGTCCTGCCTTTTAAAACCTTTTCCTTTCTGTAGCCATTTGAAGCTCCCCTCTACCTGTTAGATGGAATGTTGCCTGATTCATGAATTGATTAATAAAGCCATTAGATCTTTAAATTTTAGTTGGTTTGATTTTTCTTTAACAACACTATCTAAAGACTGTTAAGCATGCTAATCTTTGTGTGCACATGGCACACTGTCCCGGATAGGTTCTATATTGGACCACAAAGTTAGTCTCAATAGAGTTACAAGGATTGAAATTAAAACAATTAAGACAAAACTCAACATACCAAAAAAGTCTAAACTGATAGAAATACAAATCCTGAGCTCTTTTCTTTTTTTTTTCAACTTTTTTTTTTTTTAACTTATTTTTGGGACAGAGAGAGACAGAGCATGAACGGCGGAGGGGCAGAGAGAGAGGGAGACACAGAATCGGAAACAGGCTCCAGGCTCCGAGCCATCAGCCCAGAGCCCGACGCGGGGCTCGAACTCACGGACCGCGAGATCGTGACCTGGCTGAAGTCGGACGCTTAACCGACTGCGCCACCCAGGCGCCCCTGAGCTCTTTTCTTTATTCCACTTACCTCCAATTTAATCTTCCCTTTCTATCTGAATCCAGAGCCACTCAGTTATAGACTCCTAAAACTGCCAAGCAGATTATATTTTTAGCAAGTCTCAAAAATATATTCTCTGCCTAGTTCTCTGATTGATGTAAATTTTTACCACGTAAAACCTTTCTTAGGCTAGCCTCCAATCCTCCAATCTGGATTGCCATTTTATGTCATGTAAGTAAATGTAAATGCACAGGCTCTAATCCTACAGTCTTCCCTGATCTTTCCATAGGGACTTTAGTCTCTTGCTAATCCAGGTCTCCTTATTCATAATTATGTGCCTACATTTTTGTCTTTATTTCCCTATTTCATTCAAATATTTGTTGAATAGAAAGCTTTTCTTTAAAAAAAAAAAAAAGATTTTCAGGCAGAAAGGCCTTTTAAAATTATGCTGTTCAGGGGTACCTAGGTGGCTCAGTCGGTTAGGCTATGGACTCTGCATTTCAGCTCAGGTCATGAGTTCAGTTTGTGAGTTTGAGCCTTGCATCGGACTCGGGATTCTCTCTCCCCCTCTCTCTGCCCTTCCCATGCTCTCTTTCTCAAAATAAGTAAAATAAACTTAAAAATATGCTATTCATAGTTTTGGGGGGTTTAAATTTTTTTTTTTTTTTTTTGTTAGTGATCTCTATACCCAACGTGGGGCTCGCACTCACAACCCCGAAATCAAGAGTCGCCTGCTCCACCAGGAGCCAGCCAGGAGCCCCATTATAGTTTTATTGTATTGGTATGAGATAATTGTTTGATCTTGGACCAGGAGCCTATTCGTGTCTATTCTTGGTGCCCTTCTATTTCTTTTCACCTACTGTAGTTTCTCTTGTATGGAGTTACTGTGTTATTCAGTGCGCTGCTATTCAAGACTTGTTTTATAACGCTGGGAACGGCAGCTGGTGGCCTTACAAAGTGTCCTTCTCTGCTACGCGTTGGGATCTGAACCCTGTCTTGTTTGAAAGCAGACCTCAGCCAGTCGGTCCCCGCACTGAGGCCGGAACGCAGAGGGGACCGACACTAACCCACCAGGCTTGGTCCGCTGGGCACAGCCGCCTTCTGCTGGAGGCCGGGCCAGTGAACAGGGACCCTCCGCAGAGGATTCTGGGAGATGTAGTTTTCTTCGGGGCCGTTCCTTCAGGTGCATCGACGCATGACGTACTTCCGCTGCGCCGCACCCGCAGCTGTAGTCGGGTACTCTCCTGCAGGGCTGTTTCCGGCTCGGTGTTGGTGGACCGGAGCGGGCCCGGGAGTTGCGAGTTCCCGGGGCCCCGGACCCGCGGAAGCACAGACTTAGCCCTGGCCGGCACGTCCTGTGCAGACCGGGAGCTTGGCCAGCTAAGCCCTACGGTCGGTCTGGGGCGTGGTCGGAGCCAGGCCGGCCTCGGGGGTTCCCGTGTCAGGGCCGCGTCACCGCACAAACTCCTCTCCGACTTCTTCTGCCCGGGGCCCGAGGCCTCGGACGGGTAGGTGACGGGTGCCCGCGGACCCACCTTCTGTGGGGCGGGAGGTCCGTCCTGGGTGGGCGCGGGTGAGACCAGCAGGGAGACCTTCACGGTTCGGTTCTCTGCTCCGCAGTCTGCACGAAACAGCACGGGATGGCCGCCGGGTTCCGGACAGCTTCGTGTTGGGTAAGTAGGGACTTTCTCGTTTTTAAAAAGGTGACTCGGCACTGAGGATGGGCACGTTCATCTTATGGTCACAACCGGGGCCCGAACTCGCGTGTTCCCGCGCTTCACCCCTCCCCGCCCCCTTCTCCCCGTGTCTCTCTGGTCTCTAGAAACGTTCCCTGTTTTCTGGCATTTTGTGTCCGGTGTCCTCTCATTTGAAAGTTATGCTTTATTGCCAGCTGCAGACCCTGAACTTTGGGGGAAATGAGGGTCCTTGTTAAGGGAGCAGGAGGGAGCAGTTTTGGAGCTGGGGAGGGCCAGTGGATCTGGCTGGTGACTAGCCAAGTGATTGATGGAGGGAGCGAGAGGGGACTTGACAGTGATTGCTGAACTTCTGACCTCTTGACAGGGTGGTGATGCTTCCAGTCTTGGGAACGTTATAAGCGACATCCAGGAAAAGAGTGTAGCTTTGTAGGTGTTGAACGTGTGGTGCCTACAGTTGAATCTTAGCTCGAGCGGGAGTTCTCAATTGGAAATGTCCGGATTAAAGGTCCCTATGTTAGTCGGAGCTCAGGATATGATGTCACAGCGCCCTGCAAAGGGCCAAATGGAGCGTTTGTGGCAAAGACCAGGAAGGACTGTAGTGCAGAAGGGCCAGGGAGCAAGAGAGGTGGAAGTTTGGGAGAGTGGCTGTTTCCCTGTGAATTTGAGAAAAGAGATCTTCATAAAAGCCGTGAAATGGAATACTTCAGAGCAGTATTTCATGAGACAAATGGTATCTTTTGGACTTGGATATTTATAAATCCTAAGCAGTTTTTCCCTACCAGAGAGAACGTTGGAATGGTCACTTCCTGAGAGGTAGTGGGAGTGTTGTAAAGTGAATCACATAAGATCGTGGACAGTGGAGCGTAAGGCAAATTACTGACAGCAGAGACCTTTCTCAGGTGGTGTGACACTTCGTGTGTGACAAGAGTTTGGGTGCCAGTAAGAAGGGAGTTCACTGAGGTGGCCTGAGTGATACACTTGACCTTAAAAGTAAGGATATTTTACTTTATTTATTATTATTATTTTTTTAAGTACTGTCTACACCCAATGTAGGGCTCAAACTCACAACTCTTAGATCAAGACTAAGCCAGCCAGGTGCCCCAGGATCCCCAGGATATTTTTATCCTTCTTTTTTTTAAACGTTTATTTATTTTTGAGAGACAGAGAGACAGAGCCCAAGCGGGGGAGGGGCAGAGAGAGAGGTTGACACAGAATCTGAAGCAGGTTCCGGGCTTTTGAGCTGCCAGCACGGAACCGGGCGTGGGGCTCAAACCTATGAACCGCGAGATTATAACCTGAGCCAAAGTCAGGTGCTCAACTGACTGAGCCACCCGGGCGCCCCTAGGATATTTTTATTCTCAGTAACTATATAGGAGCGCCCGGGTGGCTCAGTCGGTGGAGTGTCCAATTCTTGATTTCGGCCCAGGTCATTCCTGGGTTTGTGGGATCTAGTCAGGTCTGCATTGAGCATGGATCCTGCTTGAGATTCTTTCTCCCCCGTCCCTCTCCCTTGCTTGGTCATGTGCACGCTCTCTTGTTCTTTCTTACAAAAACAAACAAACAAAACCATAACCATATAGAAAATACAGTAAGAGAAAACATGTTTACAATAGCAACTAAAAAAAGGTAAAATAAGTGAACGGACTCATACTTTATAAAGAATAAGTAAGTAAACAAGAGTAAATTAAGACTCTTTATTTTTTTAAATGAAGGCTCTAAAACTATTGAATAGTAGTAGGTACCACAGTTGGGTAGGTACTTTGTATGAAATCATGAAAGACTTGTGACGCTGTGAGGCAGGTGTGTCTCCATTCTACAGGTAAGGAAACTGGGAAACCTGTCCATGGTACCAAACTGGTAAAGGATATAAGGGGACCAGGGTTGCAGGGCAGGGACTCAAACAAAGCAGTGTTTTCAGAGTTTGTGCTCTTATTGCCCCTTACATTTTAACGTGAACAGTACTTGCCTGTTTTGAGTGCACGTTTTTTTTTTTGTTTTTAATTTTTTTAATGTTTATTTATTTTTGAGACAGAGAGAGACAGAACGTGAACGGGGGAGGGTCAGAGAGAGGGAGACACAGAATCGGAAACAGGCTCCAGGCTCCGAGCTGTCAGCACAGAGCCCGACGCGGGGCTCGAACCCACGGACCGCGAGATCATGACCTGAGCCGAAGTCGGCCGCCCAACCAACTGAGCCACCCAGGCGCCCCTTGAGTGCACGTTTTGACTTAACAAACATTTATTGACTATTACGCCAGGTAATTTTCTAGGGCATGTAGGGGTGAACAAGATTGTCAGGGTCCGTGATCCCATGCAGGGTGTGGGAGATGGTCAAACATTCCAGAGGAGCATCATAAACAGACAAAACCAGCTGTGAATATCATGCGTGTGAAAGAGAGCGGCTGGGTGGCTACTTTAGATTGGCTTCCTCTCGAGGCAGCGTATAAATAGAATCTGAGTGATAACTTCATGATCATAGGACAGTGGGTGTAGCAGGGGAGGAAGCATTGCAGCCTGGGGTTGCGTTCCAAGCAAGTGGCAGGTGCCTCTGGTGGAAAGCAAGCCCGGGCTGGAGTGGATCGGGTTGGTGCATCAGCCGGGGCCAGATTGTGTAGGGCCCTTTAAGTGAGGGGAAGGATCATGATGGAAAGTCCTAGGAGATTTCATGTTACCTTATGTGATGTTATTATTTTCAAACTGTAGAGAAGTTGCAAGAATAGTATTAAAAACTCCTGTACAGTATTGTATATAAAAAAAAAAAAAAAACCCTTGCCCCAGAATTGTCAACTATTTGCCATATTCAGTCTGTCATTTTCTCTTTTCTTCCTCGTCTGTGTGTATACGCATGTGTACACACGCACACTCATTTTCCTCCCTCCCTCTTTGTTCCAGTTCGTGGCATCACTTCACCTCTGAAAGCCAGCTCTTGCCTACACACCTCATCTTTTTTCCCCAGTCCTCTCTTCCTTCTTTCTTTCCCTCCTCCCTCTTTCTTTTCTTCTTTCTCCTTTCTTTCCCTTCCCTGTTATTTTATTGACACATGTATTCTAGCTTAAAAGTATTGCTTTTCCTCTTTCATATTAAACAATTTTTGATTGCATCCTTTTAGAAAGTGGGATTGTAAGACACAGCCAAACCCCCTTTGGCTTCCTCTTCTGTCAAGTGGTAGTCAGTAGCGGGTGCCCGATCTCAGGGTTGAGTCAGGCCCCATAGTGGTGTGGAGCCTACCTAAAATAAAATTTAAAAAGCTTTATAAAGGGTAGTCAGATTGGGGGCTTCCCATCCAGACTTTCCCTTCCCTTCCCTTCCCTTCCCTTTCCTTTTTTTTTTTTTTAAATGCTTTTTTTATTTTTGAGAGAGAGAGAGAGAGAACGCATGAGTAGGGGAGGTGCAGAGAGGGAGACAGAGGATCCAAAGACAGCAGTGAGCCCGAATTGGGGCTCGAACTCCCGAAGCATGAGATCATGACCTGAGCCGAAGTTGGACACTCAACTGACTGAGCCACCCAGGTGCCCCCAGACCTTTTCTACTGGAAACGTGGTTTTATGTTTTTCTTCTCTTCTGTAAATGGTGCAGTTTGCCATTTCCCCTACATTTGTTTTAGAATTCTTTATGGCAATACATATAGATTGTTGTGTTTCTTTATTCTTTTGAGAGACAAGTATGTTTAAATTTTTAAGAATAATTGATTAAAATTATGATTTTTATGGGTGATGGGGTGGAATGTCAGGTGTGCTTAATTCAACATTTGAAAAGTTTTGTTTCTATATGAATTGCATCATACTGTGTATAATTATATTCCAATTTGAAAAAACGTCACTATGGAATGGACGTACCATATTCTCATTTAGCTATTCTCTTATTGATGGAAATTTAGGTTGTTGAGCGTGTTGCTCTTGCAGACTTTGAAACAGTGAACAACTCTGCACGTGTATGGATGTTCCTATCATTAGTTTTTGGTGACAAATTTGGTACTTCTACATTCTCTTAAAACACAGTGCAGTCACAGGGCGCCTGGGTGGCTCAGTCGGTTGAGTGTCCGACTTCGGCTCAGGTCATGATCTCGCGGTCCGTGGGTTTGAGCCCTGCATCAGACTCTGTGCTGACAGCTCAGAGCCTGGACCCTGCTTCAGATTCTGTGTCTCCTGCTCTCTCTGCATTCTCGCACGCGCTCTTTCCCTCTCTCTCAAAAATAAGTAAACGTATTTTTAAAAATTAAAAAAAAAAAAGCACAATTCAGTTTCTTATAATCATCTTCCCATCCTACTTCCCCTTTCTCTCCTTAGAGGTAATCAATTTGGCGTATATTCTTCTAGATCTTTGTACATACCTTTGTGTATAGCTGTTTATATCCTTAAAACATTTGGTTTATTTGTGTGGGTTATTATTTAAATGGGTTTCACTCTATATAACATTATTTCTGTTTTTTTCCATTAAAAAATATATTTATAGTTGTGTCTGTAATGGTTTTATACATATTTATCCCTGTGTGACTTCTGACTTTTTTTTTCTTTAATTGAGTTCTAACTTAATGATAGTAAAATGCATAAATCTTAAATAGACTATTTATATTCTTTTAGGTTTCTGGACCCAATTCCAACGAGAGGGGTGGGGGTGCAGTTCCCCTACATACAACAGCAAGCAACTCTTGGACACCAGCAGGTTGTCTGAGAATTCAACTTAATTCCAGCACTGTCTGCCCAGAGATGGCACTAGATTTCACAAGCTGAGGGCTCAGTCCCACCAGACTGCCCTTCTTCCCCCAAGCTCAGCCACAGGTTTCAAGGCCCAGGCTGTTGTTACCAGGGTTACAGATGGGAAGTTTCAAAGACTTGCTCCTTAGGTTCAGTTAATTTGCTGGAATAGCTCACAGAACTCAGGGAAACACTTAATTTACATTCACCCGTCTATTAAAGGATATGGTAAAGAACACCAAATCAACAGCCAGAGTTAGAAGCGCACATGGGGAAAGGGCTTGGAGCCTCCGCGCCCTCCCAGGTGCGCCAGTCTCCCCTCTCCACGTCTTCAATCTGGAAGCTCTCCGAATCCAGGCCTTTTGGTTTTTAGGGAGGCTTCGCTGCATTGGTGTGATTGATTAAATCATTGACTGCTGGTGATTGATTCAACCTCTAGCCCCCCTCCCCTCCTTGGAGACTGGGCAGAAGTGGGGGGGCACTCTCCCATCAACCAGCTGCCCATCTGTAGGTTACCTAAGGGTTTCCTAAAGTTGCCGCATTAACATAACAAAAGATACCTTAATCACACTTATCAGGGAATTTCCAAGGGTTTTAGGAGCTGTGAGCCAGGAACCCTTGGATGAAGACCAAATACATGTGAGAAATATGTTTTGAACATTTGAATGACCAGATACTTTTACAAATCACAAGACTGAAGCATACACTGAAGACAAATCAAAATCAAAATAAAGATTTCCGACCCCCTAGCAGGTTCCGTTGTGTTTCCTATCACCACTGCCCCACCCCCCAGGGGCCACTTCTTTTTTTTCTGTTACACCGTAAAGCTTGCCTTTTTTTTTTTTTTTAAACTTAATGTAATTGGAATTCTAAGTGTCTGGGGTTATGTGTCAAGGAGTAAAATTCCTATCTACTTTTAGCTGAATTCTGAATTTTAAGTGTTGGATTCTACTATATTACTTTGTTTCATCTATTAAAATGATTGGTTGGCTGTTCTCCATGAATATACTAGTGTGACTTCACAGATAGATTTTTGTGGGGTTTTTGTTAATTTTGGATTGTCCCTTAATTTTTTGGATAAATTTCCTCGTCCTAGTGCTATGTGTGTGTGTACAGGCCTTGTTACTTTACTAGGATTTTTATCCAGATATTTTGATCAGAGTTAATAATAAATGAGTTAACACTACAGTCTGTGCTGTACTTGCCTGGTTTTGTCTGTGGGGTTTTGTGTAAGTTTGTGTGATATACTGTGTGGGCATCCCATGGTTTCCTGGCTCAACATCAGTTAGACATTTTGGGAATTTTATGTTCTTTCCATGTTGGTAGAACTTACTTAAATGTAGTGTGGGTCCATTGCCTTTCTGGAGAGGGTATACCTTTGTGGGGTTTTTTGGGGTTTTTTTTTGGTTTTATTTTTTTTAGTGTGTTTTATTTTTTATTTTTTGAGAGAGACAGAATGCGAGCAGGGGAAGGACAGAGAGAGAGGGAGACAGAGAATCCGAAGCAGGCTTTAGGCTCTGAGCTGTCAGCACAGACCCCAATGCAGGGCTCGAACCCACAAACCATGAGATCATGACCTGGGCTGAAGCCGGACACTTAACCAACTGAGCCACCCAGGTGCCCCAAGAGGGTATGCCTTTGATTGCTACTTATTTATTTAGTTTTTAATTTTAATTTTTTTTTTTAAAGATTTTAATGTAACCTCTGTACCCAACATGGGGCTCGAACTCCTAACCCTCAGATCAAGAGTCGCATGCTCTTCTGACTGAGCCAGCCAGCGTCCCACTACTTATTTTGTGACCATTGATTAGTCAAGCTTGCTTTTTAAATTATTTCTGGGCCAATTTTGGTTACTTTTACTTTTTTAAAACAATTACTTAAATCCACGTTTTTTACAGATTACTTTTACTTTCTTAGAGGATTTTTGCTTCTTAAGTTTTCAAATTTATTGGAACAAATTTGTAAATATAGTTAGGTCTGCCACCATGTTTGCTTTAGAAATGTGAATTCAGCACAGTTGGTACCGTAGGGAACAGCGTGAACTTTCTGTCTGACTTCAGACAGGCCTCTTTCCACTATTTTATGATCAGCTGCAGCCCCTCTGACATCCAAACACCAGGTCTTGCAAAGTGAAGTGCTATATTGTCATTTTATATATTTCTTAAATAAAAGAAATATTTTTATATATTTCATAAATGTTGTCATTTTATATATTTTATATATTTCATAAAACTTCTGTTTTTGGTAGGTTCCTGGTGTTCATTTTTATGTGTTGCTGACAAAGGTGTTGTGCCCCAACCCCATTCTCCCCATAATCCCCGTGAGTTTGCTGTGTGACTTTGCATAGTGATGATTTTTTGCAGCATACCTGTCACATTATGGTAGAATTGCCTCTGTATAATAATCTCATGAATTTAACAGTCTCAGAGTTATGGACTCTGTCCTGGTCATAATAGTTTTCTTTTTTTTAATTCCTGCGTTTCTTGACCAGGCTTGGCCAATAAAAGCTTTTTAAAATAGTTTCTTTGTATTTTATTTTTATTCTCATCAAGCTCAAAATATAGTAAAAAGCTTAAAATAAGCCTCGTGGCTTGCCTCCACTCTCTGCTCTGCACCTTTTTTCTTCCATCCTGTGCCCACACTCAGCCATTTGGTCCCTGTTCACTCTTGTGCCCCTGCTGTAGCTTTTACACAGTCACATTGGTGTGCGTTGCTTTGGTTTCTCCTCCGCCATAAAGTTGCTGGCTTGATGAGTGGCCTGGGCTTGATCTGGATGCAGGAAGTCGCGGCCTCATTTTTCTCCATCACAACCTCAGATATGCCTGTCAACTCTCCCTGTCCTTGGCTCCGGCGGTTGTGTCGGCGAGCATTCATGATTCTCTGGTCACTTTCAGATATTGGAGAGTCCAGTCTATGCTCTATTCCCGCCTCCTCTCCTCGCCGGACTTAGGCTGCGGAGGAGAGATGGGAGGGCTCATCTCTTTACTCCCACTTCCTGTGGAGGCTCCTCCTGGGTTGGGAAGATCAGTGCTGAGGCCAGAGAAGCTCCTGTTGTCAGGTGGTCCGTGCCCAGCACCAACACGGTTGCTTGGAGCCTGAGACGGGCCCCGCCCTGTATTTCCATGTTGTGAAGCGATTCTCTGTCGCTCACCTCTGCAAGTTCCCCCAGAATTCACTGTCTCTTCCCACTGCAGGGTCTTCCTGCAGGCAGCGCTGTTGGGTTGGGATCCTGTCAAGGGGGATCAAGTTCAGGAATCTTTGGGTGTCACTTCACTGCCTTTGCAGAGTGCTCCAGAATCCTCATCTTCAGGAATTCCCAGAGTGCAATGTACCAGATTCCTGCTTTACTGAAATCCCTGAACACAGACCAGTTCCTTCTGACTGGGCTCAGTGGACATCCACACTGCCTCTTCCTTCCCTCCCTTCCCCCAGTGGCCTGCTTCAGGGAATTGTGTCCGGCTGCTTCTCCAGCCTCTCGTTCCCCTCATTTCTTCTCCCTCAGGCATCCTCGCCTTGTTAAAGGGCCGCGTCCTTGCCGTCCTCCTCAGCACCCTTCTCTGTTGGCCATGTCATACCCACCAGGATGTCATCTGGCTCTGTTCTCACTTGATGCCCAGAACCCAACCACTGCTTATTACTCCAGTGCTCTCACTCTGGCACCAGCCACCTTCATGGCTCCCAGATCCAGGACCCTCCCTCCTCCGTGGCAGGAAGAATGCTGTCAGGTGTGAGTCAGACCACTCTGCTCTTGTCTGAGGCCTTCTGACGGCCCCTCCTCTCTTGGAATGGAACCCCAAGACCTTCCCATTCCCTTTGAGCCATGCAGGACTGTGTCTTAGTTTTCATGTAGCCTGGAGGGCTCTTCCTGCAGAAATCTTGACATTCCTTCCTACATCGCTTGGGTTTCTGCCAAATGTTGCCTCACTGGAGGGCTCCCTGATCACTCCATCTTCCTATGCCTGCTTCCTGAACTCTGTCCCCTTACCCTGCTTGAGTCTTGGCAGAGCGCCGTCCCCACCTGCTTGGTGGGTAGTTACAGGTTTACTGTCACCTCCCCCTGAAGGAACAGAAACCCAATGTGCATTGCTGAGCCCCCAGCACCTGGGACAATCCTGGCACTGTCGGTGACTCATAAATGCTTGTTGAACGATCAGTACTTTTTTGGTCCCATGAAAGGATTTATTACGAGCCTACTGGGTAGTTCGCGCTTACGGCTCACACAGAACTGCCAGCCCACCCCCACCCACAGTGGCTCTCCATCGTCTTCAGCTCTGCAACACGAGCTCCAGGCCCAGAGTCTGCTGGAGGGAACCCTGCTTGGCCTCAGTAATGGATCCCTTCTTTTTTTAATCCAAAAAATTTTTAATTTTTTTTTTTTTTGAGACAGAGCACGAATGGGGGAGGGGCAGAGAGAGAGGGAGACCAAATCTGAAGCAGGATCCAGGCTCTGGGCGGTCAGCAGAGAGTACGACATGGGGCTCGAACTCACAAACTGTGAAATCACGACCTGAGCCGCTGAAGTTGGATGCTTAACCAATGGAGCCACCCACGTGCTGCTGGGCCCCTTGTTTTTTAATTTATGTATTTATGTATTTATTTATTTAATTTTTTTTATGGTGCCAGGCTCTCACGCCCTCTGAGACTCAAGATGGGTTGAGGAGCTGTGAAGATGACAGCTACTTTGGAGGGTAGCCCTTCCCATGTGTTTAGAATTGTTCTCTCCATTCCTGGGCAAAATGTATCCTGGATAATTTTTTTTTATCAAAGATTTGAAACACCTGTTTCATATGCATGTATAGATGTTTATTTCCCTCTACAAGACTGAGAGCTTCTTGAAGGCGGAAGCTGGTTGTGTTCATCCTGATATTTTCAGGATCAAAAACAGTATTTTGAACATGGAAGCTCAAACATTTTTTTGTTTTGGTTTGCTTTTATTCTAAAAGCCTGTGCTGAACTGGGCACAGGAGGCAGTCAGTCTATGGAGGAACATTTCTCCTTTTCCGGCTCCTGTACATCTGTCCACATCACCTAATGCGGTGGCGTCCGATTGAATGGGATGTATATTATTACAGGGGTTGTTGTCATTCAAGGATGTATCTGTGGAGTTCACCCGGGATGAGTGGCAGTTACTGGACTCTGCGCAGAAGTACCTGTACAGGGATGTGATACTGGAGAACTATAGCCACCTGGTGTCTGTGGGTAAGTGCGGCTTCTTCGTTGAACTCCGATCACGAATTATAAATTGCCATCCTTTTTTCTTTTCTTTATCTACCCTGAGGTCTCTAAAGTACTTAATGATTATGCACTTGAGCTTTGGAGGTCAAAGGCTCCTAGTCCCTATTTGGCCCTCATCTCCTAATTGTAATCTTCCCCCCAAGTGCAAGTGAGCAGTTTCACTTTGTAGTTCCAGACCCCTGAGTTCCTAGCAGCTCGGCCCACATCCTCTGTGATTTTCCATCAACAGGGTATCATGGTACCAAACCTGATTTAATCTTCAAGTTGGAGCAAGGAGAGGAGCCGTGGATAATAAATGCCAAAGTTTCCCGTCAGAGCTGTCCAGGTGGGTGAGTGGGAACCAGGAAGGTGTGGGTGGGGGTGTGAAGCACGGCTTGCACTTAGGCCGTGTTGTGCGGAAACTTTCCTTTGAGGCCCTTGAACCATGGGGGGCGCTCGGGACGGGCCCACAAGCCAGCTCCTCGGGAAAGGAAGGGACCATCGCTCTGTCCACGTGTGGGTTTTTGTCTCTAGCTCTGAGGGGCAGGCACACCCTTCCTGTCTGCGCTCTGCTCAGATGCTTTCTGGGTTAGTTTCCTTCCCCCCGTGGTCCAGGGCCGCCTCAGCCATCCCAGCCTCTGAACAGTCCTCTCTCCTCTCCTTTTGTGTGGCTTCGTGCCCTCTGCTCTCCTTATGTGTACTTCCTCTCTTCCTTCCACAGATGAAGCCCTCAGTCTTTTCGTCCTTTGCTCAGCATCATTGTGTTGCGTTATTTCAGCGCTTCCTTTTCTCAAACTGGTCACCTACAACTGTTGCTTTCTTGGGCACTTTTCTTAAAAGGATTCCAAAACCTACCACGGACTCACCTGTGTCATTAAGTGATTTTGTCACCTTACATTTCCTGGCTCCTTACTCTTCCCTTCGGAGTCGTACAGAGTTTCCCAAATTTACCTGTTCTTTCCCGCCGATATTGTAACGACTGAAAGTCTCTTGCGCTCTGAGGATTTAAGCTTTCTTTCCCCCGTGTTGTAGCATCCTGTGGACATCCTTGTCCTCTTTCTCCCGCCCTCTCGTCCTGGCTATAAATGCTCATAAGAGAGCCGGGCTTCCTCACTCATTCTCAGCAGCAGAACTGGGAAAGAACGCTTCTCCTGTGCCTTCCTCACTTTGATTACTGCTGCTGTTGCACTTGAGCTACCACGACCCGGCTCTGCAGGCTCTCCTTGGGTGCCCCGTCTCCCTTCTCCTTTGCTAATATCGGTTCTGCTTCTGTTTTTGCTAGTAGTTGAACCTTTGGTGGTGTCTCCGTAGCTCCTATGTCCTCAGTTGTCACCCAGACAGGATCCGTATTTTCCCAGGCGTGGACAGCTCAGATTCTTAGCCATATTTGAGAACTCTAGTCTTTTCTTTAGCTGTTCCTGCTGTAGCTATTTTCATAAACGTCCCTGTCACTAGTTTGAAGAAATACACAAGTATCTTACATCCCAGATTCAACCTGAGTAAACATTAAAGAATTTATAGTTTCAAGTGGCGCTTGTCTGGCACAGGATGGCAGCTCCACAGTGGCTCAGCGCAGAAGCTCGGTGATGTCAGGGACCAAGGTGCCACGTGTGTCCCTTTCTCACCCTCAGATGTTATACTTTTCTTCTGCCCAGGTGGGTACCTTCGTGCCGGGCATCACATGAAGACACAGTCACTGGATAAGCCCTGGTTTTTTCCAGAAAATCCCTTTCATCAGTCCCCAGAATTTTTCTCAAAGCCTGCCGGCATGTTTTCTTACAGTTGACACGCCAGTGTCTGAACTAGCCGGGGGGCGGGGGCGGAGCTTGGTGGAGCCCCACGTGGGCCCTGTCCTCCCCAGTCAGGGCTGGTGCTCGGGAGGAGGGCAGTCCCGTCGGGAGTGGAGTGAACAGTGTGTGCTAGGGTCCTGCCTCTGGGTTTTCATCACACTGCGCTTCTTGCCACCCGGACGCCTTTAAATGTGCAAATGTGAACACGACACACGGTCATCGCTTCTCCGGGGAGCGGTACATGTTCTTGTCCTGGACCTGAGTCCAGTCCCAAGCCCAGAATTTCTTGAGATGTGTGTGGTATCAGCAGACAGGTGTGGCTGTGGCCTCACGATCTGAAGTGATGGGGTGAAAAGATCGACGGTCTGTTCTAGACACATGCAGTAGTGGGGAAGGAACTGGAAGCTATGGTAAAAGCTTCTCTTTCCAGAGGGGTGGATGAGGGATGGCAGTCATCACTGGTCTGTCGCACACTCTCCTCCTTGGGAAAAAGTTCAAGGAGGACTTCTTGCCCTGGCATTGGTGTAATTTCCCTGTTCAGTCTTCTCTTTTTGTGCTGTGCAGCCCCTGGTGAGATAAGGCTTGGGGAGAATGGCCCGTGTCTGTTGGTGCAGATTTGGGGGTATTTAGGGCTAAAAAAATCATAGGCTGTTATCAGATCAGGCTCAGGTTCCCTTCAAAACTTCACAAGTGTCCGGTTAGTTTTTTTTTTTTTCCCTGACTAATTCTGTTAAGCCAGTAACAACAACCAAAAATTGTCCGGACGTGTCTTCAAGCCTGAGAAGTCCTCTCTTCTAGCCACTGGTCTTGGTATTATCACCCCATCCCCCCATTCTTGAGTTTAGTGGGCCCGCTTTGAGGTACAAACCATACTCCAAATTGTTTCCACGTGAACAGGGAGAGAGGGTTTAGCAGGAGGTCCTCAGGAAGCAGGAGAGCTCCTGATGATTCCACGGTGTGAAGCTGTCGTGGGATGATGAGGCTGTACCCCGATGAGTGCTCGACCCACACCTGCCACTTCTTTCCAGGCGCCCTGTGTGGACATCACACTCACCATGGCGTGACTGGGCCTCATCGCTGTGCGGCCTTCAGTGTCATCCGCTCCAGGGCTGTTTTGGTACCCCTGCCCTGGGGGGTCCTGTCCATCACAGCATGGAGATCAGCCCCCTCTTCACTGAGCACTGACCTGTGGTCCGTGTGCCTGCTTACTGTCTCCATTTGGATATTTGACTGGGATCGTTAGTGTAGTAAGATCCAAAACAAAGTCCTTCGTTTTTCCTCCAAACATGGGTCTCTCAGTGTTTTCCCTCTGCAAGGGCAGCACCCCGTTTCTCAAGCCTACAATCTGGCGTTAGTAAAGCGTCCCCTTCTCAGCTTCTCCTTCATCTGGTCCTTTGGTAGGTTTTCTTGGTTCTGTCTCCGTGTATGTTGCACATTTGCTCAGCTCCAGAGCTCAGTCTGAGCCACTATCAACGTCTTCCTGCCTTACTGCGGCGGCTTTCTCGTTGGTCTGTCAGCCCTTCTCTTCATTTTTTCTTTTTTAATTTTTTTTTTAACGTTTATTTATTTTTGAGACAGAGAGAGACAGAGTATGAACGGGGGAGGGGCAGAGAGAGAGGGAGACACAGAGTCAGAAGCAGGCTCCAGGCTCTGGGCCATCATCAGCCCAGAGCCCGACGCGGGGCTTGAACTCACGGACCGCGAGATCGTGACCCGAGCTGAAGTCGGACGCTTAACCGACTGAGCCACCCAGGCGCCCCCCCTTCATTTTTTACTTCACAGCCAAACATCTTTTAAAAGCATGACATGAAAGGGGGGCCTGGGTAGCTCAGTCAGTTAAGTGTCCAACTGGTAATTTCAGCTCAGGTCGTGATCTCAGGGTCATGAGATTGAGGCCTGTGTCATGTGGAGGATTCTCTCGCCCTCTCGCCCTCTCTCCCTCCCTCCCTCTCTCCCTCTCTCCCCCCCTCCCCCCATCCTCTCCCCTCTGCCCTTCTCCCGCTCTCACACATGCTCTCTCCCCCAAAAAATGTTTCAAAACATGTTTTCTGGAAAAAAAAAAAAAAAAAAAAACAGGGGCGAGTCGGTTAAGCATCCAACTCTTGATTTCGGCTCAGGTCATGATCTCACGGTTCGTGGGTTCGAGCCCCACATCAGGCTCTGTGCTGACAGCTCAGAGCCTTCTTTGGATTCCGTGTCTCCCTCTTTCTCTGTCGCTCCCCCACACGCACACTCTCTCTCTCTCATAGATACATATACTTAAAAGCAGAACACGAATCAAGATGTTCTCTAATTAAAACCCCTTGGTAAGATGAAAACTTTTTGTCATGGCCTTGCCTGTTTGGTTCCTGCCTCACTCTATTCATTCAGTGGGCTTTGACTATCCTGACCTCTTTCTATTTCTTTTTTTTTTTTTTTAATTTTTATTTAAAGAAGGCACATGCAACATGGGGCTTGAACTCACAACCCTGAGATCAAGAGTCTCATGCTCTACTGAGTGAGCCAGCCAGGTGCCCCATTTTTTCTGTTCCTTAACTGTGCAAGCAGGTTCCCTTCTCAAGAACTTTGTATGTGCTTTTCCTTCGGTTTGAAATGCTCTTGCTTTTATTTTCGTGTGGCTAACTCAATCTTCTATTTTTTTTTAATTTTCACTTTTTCTAAACATTTATTTTTGAAAGAGAGAGTGTGAGTGGGGGAGGGGCAGGAAGAGAGGGGGACAGAGGATCTGAAATGGGCTCTGCGCCGACAGCAGAGAGTCTGACGCAGGGCTCCAACTCATGAACTGTGAGATCATGACCTGGGCCCAAGCTGGACACTCAACCACCCAGGAGCCCTGCTAACTCGCCTTTTAGTGTCTCGTTGTACCTGTCTGAATATTATACCCTAGTTACTCTGTATTGTCTCAGTTCACTTTTTGAGTAATAAGCATCTGTAATAATGACATTTCGATATCAGGTAAATGACATTGGCTCCTAAGTGCAGGCTAAGCTTTGTAAGCCTCTGTTTTAAAAGCCATTTTGGGGGCACCTGGGTGGCTCAGTCGGTTAAGTGTCTGACCCTTGGTTTTGGCTCAGGTCGTGATCTCGAGGTTCATGAATTTGAGCCCCACGTTGGGCTCTGCACTGACAGTGCAGAGCCTGCTTGGGATTCTTTTCCCTCTCTCTGCCCCTCCCCTGCTCACCTGCTCATGTTCTCTCTCTCTCTCTCTCTCTCTCTCTCTCAAAACAAATAAACTTAAAAAACCATTTTTAATCACTGCTAATTTGCCACCCGTATTTCCGTAATGGGCTTGGTTTGACGTCGTTCCTCGTGCTCCCCAGCTCAGAAAGAAGGCATGTACACTTGGCCAGTATTTCTTTCGAACCAGTGTCTGAGGTCTGTTATCAAAAAAAGACTCATTATGTGGCAGTTTTAAAACTAATTTGATATCAGCTACATGTGATGATTAAAAAAATATATATGTATTTTTTTCTTAGAAGATTGGAAAGAATGGTACCAGAAAAATCCAGATGAGCTTGAAAATGTTGAGAGAACTTATGCTTGTAGTGCATTTGGAAAACTTAATCTGAGCAGAACCCATGTTTCTTCAAGACAGAGAATCCATAAGTATAACACACATGGAAGAGGTTTGACGCAAAACTCAGGTTCAACCAGAAACTGCCTGAGAAAAAATCCTGATAAGTTTCATGGATACGAAGAATCATATTTTCTTAAGCATCAAAGAGCTCACAGTATAGAAAAAAACTGCGTGTGTAACGAATGTGGGAAAGCTTTTCGTTGTAAATCACAGCTGATCGTCCATCTGAGAATTCATACGGGAGAGAGGCCTTACGAATGCACGAAATGTGAAAGGGCGTTCAGTGCGAAGTCAAACCTCAATGCTCACCAGAGGGTCCACACGGGAGAGAAGCCCTACTCCTGCAGCGAGTGCGGGAAAGTTTTCTCTTTCAGGTCACAGCTCATCGTCCATCAGGAGATTCACACGGGAGGGAAACCTTACGGCTGCAGTGATTGTGGGAAAGCCTATAGCTGGAAATCACAGCTCATTTTACACCAGAGAAGCCACACAGGAGTGAAACCTTATGAGTGTGGCGAGTGTGGGAAAGCCTTTAGTCTGAAGTCCCCGTTTGTTGTACACCAGAGGACTCACACGGGAGTGAAGCCCCATAAGTGCAGCGAATGTGGGAAAGCCTTTAGGAGCAAGTCCTACCTCCTGGTTCACATCAGGATGCACACAGGCGAGAAACCTTACCAGTGCGGTGATTGTGGGAAAGCCTTCAATATGAAGACACAACTTGTTGTTCACCAGGGAATCCACACGGGAAATAATCCTTATCAGTGCGGTGAATGCGGGAAAGCCTTCGGTAGGAAGGAGCAGCTCACTGCGCATCTGAGAGCACATGCCGGGGAGAAGCCCTACGGGTGCAGTGAGTGCGGGAAGGCTTTCAGCAGTAAATCCTACCTCGTTATACACAGGAGAACACACACAGGAGAGAGACCCTATGAATGTAGTTTCTGTGAGAGAGCCTTTTGTGGGAAATCACAGCTAATTATACACCAGAGGACTCACTCGACAGAGAAGCCCTACGAATGCAGCGAATGTGAGAAAGCCTATCCTAGGAAGGCTTCACTTCAGATACACCAGAAGACTCATTCAGGAGAGAAACCTTTTAAATGTAGTGAATGTGGGAAGGCTTTCACCCAGAAGTCGTCCCTCAGTGAACATCAGAGAGTTCATACAGGAGAGAAACCGTGGAAATGCTCCGAATGCGGGAAGTCCTTCTGTTGGAATTCAGGGCTTCGTATACATCGAAAAACTCACAAGTGAGAAATTGAAGTGAAGTAGATGTTAGAAACTCTCTCATAGAAGTTGATCCTCAGGAGACTAAATGATAATATGGGCGGGATGCACCAAGCGGGAAGTCCTAAAAATACACTCCTGCCGATTGAGTCCGAGAGAGACGGTCATATTTGGAAGAATGGGCAAAAGCTTTGAGAAGTAAGGCCTACAAGTCTCTGTAGACAAGAACTGAAGGAGTGAGGAACAGTGACATCAGATGCGGTGGTGTCATTATGAAGATAAAATTCAGAGAATTCGTATTTAAAACCTTCTAAATTTAATAAATTGGAAAAGCATTGTCCCATAGAAAATGTTATATGTGGAGAGTCACAGTCCAGATTTGAAGCTATGTTTTAGATTGAAGAAAACCTCGATTATAAATGGTAGATTTTTTCATGGTGGAGTATAAAGTTGATTTTTATTTTGATATGTAAATAAAGCGGTGGAGGAAAATGGCAAGGAACATATTCTGAGGGTTGAGAGATATTTAGTGTGACTTTCCTGAGTAACACTGAATAGCATTTTTAAAAATTTTTGGTATTTTATTTTTTAACGTAACTTGTTAGACATATATTTGGTAGCTTGTGGAATAACATCCCCCCGATATTCTCCATATTAAATGCTAAATATCAGTATTGTCTCTTCATTTCTTAGCAATATAACAGAAATAATGTTGGTTTTAATAATGAAAAGATACTGCTCCCTAAATGAGTTGACTCACTCACCGATCTACGTAAGTGGGTCTGGCAGTTATTACGCGGCTGCTGCATAAGAGAACTCATTGGAACGAACGTGGATTATATGTTAGCAGTGCGGGGTCTGTTCACGGGTAAGAGCACAACTAGTTTTCTCTGCAGAAGCACCTCTCGTGCGCGTTGTCCGGTTGGCGTCTTTCCGGGCATCTGTTCATCAGCCATTGCTGGGTCTTTGCTAGATTTTGAGCCTCAGATTCAGCGTCACATGAACCAGAAGGGAAGTGTGGGAACTCACTTACTCTTGCCCCAGAATTGAGACCATCAATTCCTCCTGCCCTCCTGGTTTCCCAGAATAACTCTGGGTGCTGTCTCTCTTTGCACCTGCTTTGCTGGCCTGTGTGCTTCCTCCTCTCCAGTAAAAGTGTTTTTTTTCTGCTAAAGTTAAAAAGAGTTAATTTTTTTTTAAGTTTATTCATTCATTTTGAGAGAGAGCAGAAGCACAAGTGGGGAGGGGCAGAAGAGAGGAAAGAGCAAGAATCCCAGGGAGTCTCCACAGTGCCAGTGCAGAGCCTGACATGGAGCTTGAACTCAGGAACCGAGAGATCATGACCTGAGCCGAAGTCAGACACTCAACCGACTGAGCCACCCAGATGCCCTATTTCTTTTTTTCAATATTTATTTATCTTGAGAGAGTGAGAGGTTGTGAGTGGGGGAGGGGTAGAGAGCCAGGAAGACAGAATCCCAAGCAGGCTCCACACTCAGTGCAGACCCCGACTTGGGGCTTGAACCCAACGAACCAGGAGATGATGACCTGAGCCGAAATCAAGAGTCGGACAGATGTTTAACCGACTGAGCCACCTGGGCGCCTCAAGGAGAGTGAATTTCCTGGGTGCCCTGGTGGCTCAGTCGGTTAAGCGTCCGACTTCAGCTCAGGTCATGATCTCACGGTTTGTGGTTTGAGCCCCACTTCGGGCTCTGTGCTGACAGCTCGGAGCCTGGAGCCGACTTTGGATTCTGTGCCTCCCTCTCTTTCTGCCCCTCCCCCACTCGCGGTCTGGTCTCTCTCTTCCTGAGTCAAGAAGAAAATCAGATTCTGTTTACATTCCAGTATGGAAACCTGTTAGACCATAGTATTAAATAGTGTCCTTGTGGACACCAAGAACCTCGTAACCCCTGATGATTAGATTTTGGGAACACTGAGGGACTGTTGCCAAAGAAGAGTTTTTAATTTATTTTATTTATTTATTTATTTTTTAACGTTTATTTATTTTTGAGACAGAGAGAGACAGAGCATGAACGGGGGAGGGTCAGAGAGAGAGGGAGACACAGAATCTGAAACAGGCTCCAGGCTCTGAGCCGTCAGCACAGAGCCTGACGCGGGGCTCGAACTCACAGACTGTGAGATCATGACCTGAGCCGAAGTCGGATGCTTAACGGACTGAGCCACCCAGGTGCCCCGAAGAGTTTTTAATTTATGAAGAAATAGGAGACGAGGTGGGGTGGCTACTCCTGGTCATTCATACTAGCCCTTAAGCAGTGACAGACGTGAAGCCCTGAAATCTATTCTCAAGGAAGAGTATTAACTGTGACATTTGTCTTGCTGAAGTAAGCCGTCCATTTCACGTGCTCGCTGATCCCTTATGTAAACAAGTATTGGTCTAGAAAAAGTTGTCTCTTGATGATTCGTGCATTGATAGCTGACAGGAGTCTGAGGACTCGGCCTAGCAAACTCCTGGCAGACGTCACTAGAGGCTCTAGAAATACGTAGCTTGGATGTTGGAAGCTTACAGCTCACCCGTCACCTGCAGCTCGCTGCCTGTATTTGTATGGCTGGCAAGCCAAGAAGTCTTTATGTTTTTTAATGTATTTTTATGGCTGTATGTATTTGTATGGCTGCATTTGTATGGCTGGCAAGCCAAGAAGTCTTTATGTTTTTAAATGGCTGCAAAAAGATCAAAACTACTTCACGAATTGAAAAAATTATTTGAAATTCAAATTTCAGCATCCATAAATCAAGTTTTGTTGGAACACTGCCAGGCCTAATCGTTTGTGTGTTGTCTGGCGGCTTTTGCACTAACTACAATGGCAGAGCTGTGACAGATACTGTTGCCCAGGAAACCTGCCAACTCCTGATGTAGGGCCCCTTTCCCTCCCTGAAAAAGTGGAAGAGAAAACCTTGCAAGAGCAGGTTTATTCTGCCAACACCCCAGGGCTCAATACTACCAGTTCTGTGCCCAAATCTGTTCTCATAAGGATCCCAGTCGTTGGCTTAAGTCTCACTCTTGTTATCTAATTTTCACGTGATTATTTCCATAAAGAAACTATTGCTAATTAACTTCACATCCTGAGGTACTGGAGGCTAAGAATCCAATACGTCTTTTTTGAACGGACGCAATTCAAACCATAAGTTTGCCCTCTTGCTCCCCCTCACCAAATCCGTGTTCTTTTCATATGCAAAGTACATTCCCCCCAGCCCCAAACCCCCTGAAGGCTTAATTCACCCAGCAAGCAAGGGAGCTCAACTTGAAAGACTCCTCTAAATACCATCTAAATCAGATGTGTGTGAGACTTGGGGTAGCTTTGTCCCGAGGCAACGTTTCTCTCCCTTTGGGAACATGTGAAATCAGACAAGTTCTCAGCTTCCAACGTACAGTGATCAGACAGGCACAAGATAGACCTTCCCATCCCAAAAGGGAGAAGTCAGGAAAAGGAGTTGTGAGGCCTAAGCAAGTCCAAAATAGGGCAAATTCCATTAGATTTTAAGGCCTGAGAATAATTCTCCTTGGCTAAATGCTCTGTCTTCTGAGCCCACTGGGGTGGTGGCCCTGCTTCTCATCCTGGATGGTGGCCCCGCCTCTGGAATTGAAAAGGTAGCTTCACCCTCTGGGACCAAGGAGGTGGTTCTGCCCTCAAGGTCGTTCTGACCTGTGTGCACATCTAGATAGCTCTATCAGCCTGTTCTTCTGCCTGTAGAACCCCAGACATCCAACGACTTTCCCTCATTTCAACCCGTCCCTGTCCCCATCAGTCCAAGCTGGTAACATTTCTGCTGAGTCGGTTGATGGATTTAGTCCCACACCTAATATCTCTGCTGTTCTGCCACATCCTTGTTCTCTCCAGAGCGTGCTTTTGCATTTTTTGCAGTATGGGTAAATTGAGGGTCTTCCAAATTTGTTTAACAATTGGTTCTTCAGCGTATCTCTGTCCTCCCAAATTGTACTATTAGCAGCAAGAAGTCGGGCCAGGTCTTTAACGCTCTGCTTAGAAATCTCTTCCGCTAAACATTCCAGTTCATTGTTTTCTAAGTTCTGCTTTTTACGACACACTAGAACACAGTCTAGCCACGTTCTCTGTCACTTCATTACAAAAACCATTTCTTCTCCAGTTTCTAGTACCATGTTCCTCACTGTTACCTGACACCAGAAGTACCTTGGACTTCCATGTTTCTACCAACAGCGTCTTCAGAAGGCAGTCCAGGTTTTTCGTACCAGGTGCCATCCTCTGCCAAATCCAAAGCTGCTTCCACATTAAAATATATAATTATTTTTTTATGAGAGCGTGCGAGTGAGCGAGGGGCAGAGAGAGAGAGGGAATCCCACCAGATACAGAGAGAGGGAGAGAGAGTGCAGAGCCCAAGCTGACCTGATGCCGGGCTTGAATTCACCACCTGTGAGATCATGACCTGAGCTGAAGTCGGATGCTTAACTGACTGAGCCACCCGGGTGCCCTGCTTCCATGTTTTAAGGTATTTGCTGCAGCAGCACCCTGCTTTCCAGTGCAGAGACCTTTATTCATTTGCTAGGTTGCCATAACAAAGTCCTTCAAAATGAGTGATTTAAACAACAGACACTTGTTGTGTTATGGGTCCAGAGGTCAGAAGTCTGAAAACGAGGTGCCACAGAGTTGTTCTCTCTGATGCTGAGAAAGAAGAATCTTGTTGCTAGCTGCGCTCTTTGGCTTGTCCATTCCTTTGCCTCTTCACATCATTTTCTCCCTGTGTGTGTCTATATTTGTGTCCAGATTTCTCCTTTTTATATGGATACCAGTCATCTAGGCTTAGGGCCCCTCCCAATGACCTCACTTAAACATGATTATCTTTGGGACACCTGAGTGGCTCAGTCCGTCGAGCATCCAACTCTTGATTTTGGCTGAGGTCATCATCTCATGGTTCATGGGATAGAGCCTTGGATGGGGCTCTGTGCTGATAACCTGGAGCTTACGTGAGGTTCTCTCTTTCTCTCTCTCTGCCCCTCCCCTGCTCTCTCTCTCCCTTTCTCCCAAAATAAATAAACTTTAAAAAAGACAATGATTATCTTTTTTTTTAAGTTTTTTTTTTTTTTTTTTTTTTTAATTTATCTTGAGAGAGAGAGAGAGCGAGCAAGCAGGGATACTGAAGCCACGTTTTGTCTCTTGGACTTTATTAGGACTACTGATGGAATTTGAACAAGTTTTGTGTATTTGATAATAGAACTGCATTTATGTTCGATTTCTCAATTTGATAACTTACTGTGGTTAGATAATGGAATGACTTTCTTGGAAATACTCACTGAAGAGTTCAGGAGTGTAGAGGAATTATGTCTGTCAGAAAAATATGTTCTTGTATAGAGAAAGCAGACATGGTAAAATGTTAACATTTGGGGAATATAGGTAAAATGTATTTAGGAATTCTTCACTATTCTGTGAATTCTATAATTATGTGATTTTTTAAAACTTTGCATCACTATCAAATAATTTCTAAATAATAAAAAAAATGATTCATCAGATCAGGTCAATATATCCAAATCAATGCTATTTTCTGCATACCAGAAACTTTACAAAATGCGATTTAATAAAATGAATCCATTAAAAAATATATTAAAACACAACATGTAAAAGAAAACTTGTGGTGTTGGAACTGTTCAGTATCATGACTGTGATTATTGATACATTAACCTACACGGGTGTAAAACTGAGTAGAACCTAATACATGAACACGGGTGTAAGTGAAACTGGAGAAATCTTGATAAGTACTGTGGACCATATTAATGCCAGTATTCTGACTGTGATACACTATAGTTTTGCAAAATGGTAACATTGGGGTAAACTGGGCTAAGTGTGTAAGGGATTTCTTTCTATTATTTTTTACACTGCAGGTGAATTTACAATTGTCTCAATAAAAGTTTCAATCGAAATAAGTCTATTAAAGATGTAAAAGGGGAATGAATAGTATATACAGTCAATGGAATATTAAGTACTATGACACAAACTACAACTGCATAAACCACATGTCCAAGTATTAGATACATAATACTGAGTGATGAAAGTCACTCTCAGAAGGCTATGCAGAATCCCATTGTTGAAGGCCAAATTAAAGTGAAATGGAATTACATATTATTTAGGCAGGCATGTATCTGTGATAAAATGATGAACCACAAAAGAAAGGACGATAACTGAAATATTTGTGTTGGTGTCTGTCTGTGCAGAGGAGCAGCAAATAGAAGCTGCAAATTCCTTGTAATTTCTTGTTTCTCAGATTGGATGACAGAGTCGTGAACATTCATGAGAAAGAACTTGAGAACTCGTAACTAATGTTAGATGAAAAGAGGACATAAATACAGATAATTCATGTTTTTTAAAATTATAGGAGAATACTAAGGGTAACCATGTGCCACTAAATATGAAAAATTAGATAAAATTTCTCCATTTTCTTGCACACGTCTCCATTTTCTTGCATGGCCAAAATTGACCAAGCTGAAAAAGCAAGATTTACTAAGTCAGTAACAAATCAGGAAATTGCATTGTAGTTAAAATGTTCCTCAATGAAATGTAGCAAGCCCAGATTACTGAACAGTAAAACTGTACAAAACATTGACGGACTCGATCATCATTGTGTTATACAACGGTATGAGAAAATTTTTATTTTTTAGTGTTCGTTTGAGAGAGAGCATGAGCAAGGGAGGGGCAGAAAGGGAGACAGAATCCCAAGCAGACTTCACGCTGTCAGTACAGATCCCGATGCAGAGACTGAACTCCTGAACCGTGAGGTCATGACCTGAACTGAAATCGAGACTCAGATGCTTAACCAACTGAGCCACCCAGGCACCCCAGTATTAGAAAAGTTTAAAGGATAGATTACTCCTAAATTCATTTTACAACCCTAGTATAAACTTCACACCAAATCTGGATAGAGACCATAGAAAAACATATTATAGGCCGGTCTAATAGATGAAACTTCTCTGAATGAAATGGAATCCAAGCTTTCCCATGTACACATCTGTATGTGTCCATTTAGGCCGAATTATGTGAAATTACTGATAATTGGCCATTTTTTACATATGTGGTAGATTTTGCTTTCCAAAGATGACTGTAGCCAAGAGCCAGCCCCTTCTCACCTCCTCTTCCACAGTGTGGCTGAGCCACCCCTCCCACCGAGAGTTCTGTTTGCTGGTGGTCGCCGTAGCCACCAGAATGTGGTGGAGGGCTGCTGCGTGCCCCCTACACACACACACACACACACACACACACACACACACACACACACACACACACACACACACACCGGAAAGGCAACGCAGCTTCTGCTGTCCTGCGTGGAGTACTTGTTCTTGAAGCTCTGGGCTGCCACGTGAGCAGTCCTTCAGGCTGTGATGCTAGGGGTACCCCTGAGAGTCCATAAAGAGAAACAACGTAGACGGGTTCTGAGGCCACATGAAGAGAAAGATGCCGTATTCTTCAATGCCATCTTCCCAGCTCCAGCCACCAAACAGCTTTGCATGCGACATCCTGAGCCAGAAACTGCCTGGCCAAACCTTTCTGGAATTCCTGACCAACAGAACCATGAGAGAGAATAACATCTTTGTTGTTATGTGTGCTAGGGTTTTGAGGGTGATATTTTAGGTAGCAGTTGTGATTAGAATAGAAATTTGGTCTACAAGTGGGGTGCTACTGGCCTTGGCACTGGGTGGTCAGCAGAATCTGGAAGACTCTAGAGGAAAATAGTAGTGAAACCCTGAAGGGCCCTTGGGGAGAGTATTAACAGAGTCCAAAGTCATAGGTTGTTGCTGAGCGCTTGAAGGAACATGGGGAGAGTGTTATGGGAACATGGGGAAAGGAGGCTTTTTAAATTTTATTTTTGAGAGAGAAAGAGACAGAGCATGAGCAGGGGAAGGGCAGAGAGAGAGGGAGACACAGAATCCGAAGCAGGCTCCAGGATCTGAGCTGTCAGCACAAAGCTCAATGAGGGGGCTCGAACCCATGAGCCGTGAGATCATGATCTGAGCCGAAGTCGGACGCTTAACTGACTAAGCCCCCAGCTGCCCCAAGGAGACTTTTTAGATAAAGTCAGACCTTCTCAATATTGCCTTTGCCCTGACATACCTAATGTCCTCAAATAGAATACCTGGGGATGTGGCTTTTGCCTAGTTGATACATAAAAAGCCCACAATGTCCCCTCTCCCACTTCCTATGTATCCCCTGCAACAATGCATATTTATAATTACCAAACTCCTTCTCTACCAAAATACTCCTAAAACAGAAATGGGGGTGGGGGGAGCGGGCGGTGCCTGGGTGGCTCAGTTGGTTAAGCATCTGACTCTTGATTTCAGCTCAGGTCATGATCTCATGGGTTCATGGGATTGAGCCCCATGTCTGGCTCTGAGCTGATCGTGGAGACTGCTTGGGATTCTCTCTCTGCCTCTCTCTCTCTCTCAAATAAATAAAACACAGAAATTTGGGAGCTCCTCTTTTTAAGAATAGAAGTCAAGCCTTCAATGAGATAAGCCATAGCATCAGCTGGTGAGTTCTAAGAACCTGCTTGCAAATCTGGTAGAAAATCATTTTGAAGAAAATTTTATTACAACTTCAATTCCCAAGAGTATTTTACATTACTTGAGTTGGAGACATGCTAACCAAAGAGTTGTCGTGAGATTCATGAATGTCTAGTTAAAAAACAAACCAAAAAAAAAAAAGGTAAAATTGCAAAGTTAGTGGAAAAATACAGGATAAAATTATGGTATGGCTAATTGTAGTGTTCACAGCAAAAAAGAAAATGGGAGAAAAATCAAATTGTAATCTGAAAAGTGATATAAATACATACATGCACACAATAAGTTTTAATTTTTGAATGTTTATTTATTTTTGAGAGAGAAACAGAGCATGAGCAGGGGAGGGGCAGAGAGAGAGATGGCGACACAGAATCCAAAGCAGGATCCAGGCTCTGAGCTGTAAGCACAGAGCTCGACGTGGGGCTTGAACCCATGAACCATGAGATTGTAACCTGAGCTGAAGTTGGACACTTAAATGACTGAGCCACCCAAGTGCCCCCATACCACAAAGTTTTAAACAGCAATATCAACTTTGACTAAAAAGGACAAACCCTATGCAAAATAAAAGGAGCTCTTAGGACTGCCAACTTTTGGGGTCAGGAAGAGACTGAGAAGGATTTCTTCTTGCAAACATGGATCAGTTTTTATTAATAAGGAAGGATGACTCAGATGGCAGAATCAAGGTCCAGAGGGCACAGCCAAGAGCTAGGAAGAACTCCCAAGAGAACAGGACCAAACCCTAAAGGGCGAGCTGGTAACATGTATTTAGTAGGATTTAGGCATTTCTGTAGACCGATGACTGCGGGGTGGGGACTGTTGTCCCCGGTTTCGAAAATGAGTATCTGTAGCAGTTTTTCTGTGTGTGCTCTGCTGTTGTATTTTGGGTGTGCAAGATGAAGACAGCCTCATTTATCCTTAATTTCCTTAGATATCCATCTCCAAATATAGCCACGCTGGGTTGTGATTTCAACAAAGGAATTTTGAAAGAACACAAATATTCAGTCCATACCGTATTTAATAGCAAGTAAGAAAATACACCAGGGGAAAAAAACTTCATAATATCATTAGGATTGAGAAGCTTCTTAGGAATACATCTGATACAATGTTGAATTTAAAATGAAAACTATCAGGGTGTGTGGGTGGCTCAGTTGGTTAAGCCTCCAAATCTTGGTTTTGGCTTCAGGTTACAATCTTGAAGTTGTGTGAGTTTGAGCCCCAAGTCAGGCTCTGTGCTGACAGGGCAGAGTCTGCTTGGGATTCTCTCCCTCTCTCTCTCTGCCCCTCCCAACTCACCATCTCTCTCAAAATAAAGAAATAAACTAAAAAAATAAAATAAAATGAAAACTATCTAGGAATAAGTCTCTTAAAAACTCATAGAAGCAGAATTTATGAATAAAACAATAACATTCATAAAAGAACTGAAAAAATTCAGGGGTGCCTGGGTGGCTCAGTCAGTTAAGCGTCCGGATCTTGATTTTGGCTCAGGTCATCATCCCACAGTTTGTTGGTTCGAGCCCACATCAGGCTCTGTGCTGACAAAAGCATGGAGCCTGCTTGGTTTCTTTCTCTCCCTCTCTCTCTGCCCCTCCCTGCTTCTGCTCTCTCTATCTCAAAAATAAAAAAAAAAAAACATTTAAAAAAAGAACTGAAAATTTCAAAGATATACTATGTTTAAAAAATTTTGTTTTTAATTTTTATTTATTTTCGAGAGAGAGACAGACAGACAGACTGTGAGTGGGGAGGGGTAGAGAGAGAGGGAAACACAGAATCTGAAGCAGGCTCTAGGCTCTGTGCTGTCAGCACAGAGACCTACCCGGGGCTTGAACTCACAAGTGGCAAGATCATGACCTGGGCCAAAGTCAGACGCTTAACCAACTGAGCCACCCAGGCACCCCAAAGATATACTATATTGATAGAGTCAAGTCAGTATAATGAAAATATTAATTCTTGCAAAATATACATTTAATAAAATTCCAATGAGAACAATAAAAGAATTTTCTTTCTTGAAATGGGACAGATTCTATCATTAACAGGAAAGTTTACTGGTCTCCAACTATGCAAGATAATCATGAACAAGCACAGGTAGAATAGTTTCCCTTCCAGATACAGGAGGTTTTTTTAAGCTAGAATATGAAAACATTGTGGTACTCACACAGTTATAGACTAATAGGCAGATGGAACAGAAAATATTCCAGAAAGGGTAACTTGGGCATATAGGAACTTGGGATATAAAAGAAATTAATTTGTAAGTATTGAAGAAAGAATGGGTTGTTTGATACTTGGTGTTATGGGCTGAATTGCGCCCCCCTTTCAAATTCTTATGTTAGAGTCCAACCCCCAGCACCTCAGGAAGTGACTGTATTTGGAAACAGGGGCTTTAAAGAGGAAATTCAGGTAAAACTCAGTCATATAGATGACCCCAATCTGGAAATGACTGGTGTCCTTGTAAGAAAGGCGATCAGGACACAGACACACACGGAGGGACAGCCATGTGAGGACACGGCCACCTGCAAGCCAAGGACGGAGTCTTTGGAAGAAACCAAACCTGCCAACACCTTAGTCTCGGACTTTTCACGTCCAGAATCTTGACACACGAGATTTCTGTTGTTCGTCCCACCCTGTGGTATTTGTTGTGGCAGTCCCCGTGCTACTGCTGAGAGGGTCTGCGTTGTGTCTGTGGAGTCTTGGTTCTTGGATTCCCCTCAAAACATTTGCGTGGGGATCCTGCTCAAATAAAGAGGGCCAGAAGGAAGGGATCAAGCACAAAGCAGCTTGCTGAGGACAGGCCACTCTCGGGAAGGGAGGGCGGGCAGGTCCAGGGTGGCACCTGCACTGAAGTTTTGTATTGGCGACGGGTCACAGGTAGGGCAGTCTCCGACTGAGGTTGTTCCCCTCCCCTGGGAGGGGCAGTTCTGGCTCCTACAAGGTTCTTGCTGGAACTGTCAGGGCCATCTTTCCCCAGGGGGAGGCGAGGTGGGAGGGGGGCTGAAACCACCAAACGCGTGAACTATAATAAACCCGGGGTGGGGGGGGGGGTCATGCTGGGCAGAAGTTGAAGAGGAGAGCACGTGTTTTGCCCCTGTGGCTCTTGGTCTGTCAGCTCCCAGGGTGTTAGAAGCCACAAGGCCAAGATGTTGAAAACCACAAAGGATGTTGTGCCCTCGGCTTCTAATGTGTCACCTGCTTCTCACCACCCTTGCCTCCAGCTAACTGCCTGCTCTATCACTAGCAAACGAATACCCTTGGAGTCAGGAAATTAGCTTCCCATAGGGCAACAAAATGAAATGAGATCAATGCTTCGCACTATACGCATACACACAACTCCAGAAAGATTAAAACTTAAGTGTCAAGCCAAAATGCTGAAACTGTTAGAAGATAATACAAGGAAATATTTCTTTTTGTTTTCTCTTTCAAGAGAAAGATTTCTCAACGAGACACATAAGGAACCCATAAAAGAAAACCTAGATACATTTTATGATGTCAAAACTAAAATCCAAGGGACCAACATGGTCATAATCTAAGTTCAAAGACAATGAATTAAACAAAAAAATTAAAACATGTTGCATATTGAGGATTTGTAAACAATATACATTCAACTCCATGAATCTAGTAGAAAAAGATAACCTGACAGAAAAATGGGCAAAGGATAATTGACAGTCTATGAAACAAAACCCCAAATTGTGTGGAAATATATACACTTCAGCAGACACGTTTCCTGTATGTTCTGCATTTCAAATATTAGTCCAGTTTTTAAAATCTTTATCTTAACTATTCATATCTCGCCACTAACTCCTCCTGATGTTCCAACATTAAACAGGATACTAGCTTTATGGTTATTGTCTATTTTTAAAATTATGTTAAAGCAGCTAACAATTTTTTCTAATTTGTTCTTTTTTTATTCTTTTTGGAGGAGGGAGGGGGAGGGGCAGATGGAGACAAAGACTCTTAAGCAGGCTCCAGACTCAGCACAAAGCCTGACATGGAGCCCCATGGAGGGCTCAATGCCATGACCCTGGGCTCACGACCTGAGTCGAAATCAAGAGTTGGATGCTCAACCGACTGAGCCACACAGGTGCCCCTCTAATTTATTTTTTAAAACTCTGGAATGTAATTGTAAAATGTTTATTTATATTTAGAGAGAAAGAGCATGTATCCAGGAGGGGAAGTTAGAGAGGGAGAGAGAATCCCAAGGAGGCTCCGCGCTGTCAGTGCAGAGCCAGACATGGGGCTTGATCCCACGAACCGGGTGATCGTGACCGGAGTCAAAATCAAGAGTCAGATGCCCAACCAACTGAGCCACCCGGGATCCCCTCTTAGTATTTTTGCATGGGTAGTCATAACCAAGTTTTGTCTGAGCTTCCTTTTCAAGTCATACATGTGGATTTTGGTGTCTTTATGCTGCCTAATAAATAGAAACAGTTCCTTCTATTTCCTCTGGAAATTTTTATGTGTAAGAATTCCGTAATCACTGGATGTTTGAAAGAATTCCCCAGAAAGTCAATGATTGGTGCTTTTTGGCAGATAATCTCTGAAATTGTCCTCATTTTTATCCATGACGTGTTTTTCTCCTTTCTTGAGTTGAATTTGACACATCCATCCCAGGAGAATCATTTAATTTCAAATTTCTTAGCATAGAGAGGATTCTCATTCAATTTCCTGTATGTCTGTGGTTGTTCTCTTTTTATCATCCTTTCCTTCTCTCTGTAAGGATAGTGACTTATTTAGAGCTTTCCCCACATCACTTGAATTATGGATCAGCTTTATTTTTTTGTTAATTCCTATCTACTTAATATAAACGTATGGATAAAATTTTTTTTATTTCCTCAGTTGGATTCTTAAACCAATTGTCTCTTCTTTTTTAACGTGTTGATAGATTTGGGTTCTCAGTGTTTCAAATCGTAATCTTTTTTTTTTTTTTTTTATAATGTTTTTGTTTCTTTTTGAGACAGAGAGAGACAGAGAGAGACAGAGCATGAGCAGGGGAGGGGCAGAGAAAGAGGGAGACACAGAATCCGAAGCAGGCTCTAGGCTCCGAGCTGTCAGCACAGAGCCCGATGCGGGCCTCGAACTCACGGACCGTTAGATCACGACCTGAGCCTCAGTCAGACGCATAACCGACTGAGCCGCCTAGGCGCCGCCTAAATCGTGATCTTTTACGTTTTTCCCAAAAGCGTGTTCACGCAACTCGGTCCTGGGCGCGCGGTCGCCCTCGCGTCTCTAGGCAACCAGCGCTCCTCAGAGGGCCGGGAACCTACGTGCCGCGGATCCTTCTGGGAAATGTAGTACAAAGGCCCCTTCCTTGAGTGAAGCTGACCGAAAAAAAAAAAAAGAAAAAAGAAAAAACAAAGGCGTCTTTCTCTCGCGCACGCGTACTCGCACTCGCACGGCCACCGACGCTTTCGGGTTGCGCCCCTTCTCTTTGTCTTTCGTCGCCAAGCGAGAGGCGAGTGTGGGCGTCTCCGCGCGCGCGCCCGCGTACCCGTGCGCGGCCCCGGGCCCCGCCGCAGCCCGGTCGGGATTTCGTGGGCCCGCTGGCTCAGCACGGAGGCCAGCGGGTCGTGGCCGGGGGCGCGTGCGGGCAGGGGGCGGGGCGTCGGTGAGTCTGGGGGGGCGCGGGGCGGGTCACGTGGTTCCCGGGCCTGCGCGTCCGAAGACTGAGGCCTGCGGTCGGTGCCGGGTTTTTGCGGGGTCCGGGCCGGCCGTTGGGGTTCCGTGGGGGGGGCTCGCGGGAAGGACTCGGCGGTCGTGTTTGGGCCGCAGGCTTGGAGGCCTGTGGGCGTCGGCGCGGGGCTCGGGGTTCGCAGGCAGCGCGGCGGGGCGCCGGGTGAGTGCAGGGGCGCGGGGCCGGGGCCGCCGCGGGGACGCCGCCGGCCCCGGGCCTCTGGGCTCTTACTTGGGCGGGGGGGTTGGCCTTTCCGCCGGGGCTGTGAGGGCCGTGCCTCCCCGCCTGGGTCCCCGGACGCGAGGGGCTGCGTGGGTGGTCCCGGCCTGAGCCCAGAGCTGGTCCTTGAGGCGTCGGGCGGCGAGGGGACTTCTTGCCTGTGCCCCTGTAGCCCGGCTTCATCCGCCCAGCCCCGCCTGGATCAGTAGGATTGTTTCCAAAGGCTTCGCTGCTACAGAACAACTCTCCGGGCCAAACCCAAACCCCAGGCAGTTTCTGACCGACGATAAGTGGCCGCCGTGGCCGGGACAACAATGGCCCGAAGTTCTTAGGGCCGAATTTGGTCCGCCCGCGATTTCTGGGCCTCACGTTTATCGGCTGAAAGTGAGGGGGTGAAAAGAAATGTTTTTCCCCTAGCTCTGATGCTTTTTGCCGTCATTAAAACATACTTCTGTTTATTTTAATCACTTACTGCTGGTTTCATCCGTGTAGCGGTGGACTGGAAGCGCTCGGCTTGCCGGCTGTGCTCTTGGATTAGGGACCTTAAGATTTTGAAAAATAATGTTTATACTTTTTTTCTGTTATGAATTTAGAATGTGTTCACTGCAGTCAGTCTGGAGCATCCGGACCCACAGACTCAAGTGAAAATCTTCCATGATCTCATCGCCAGGAGATAGTGACTGTTAGCATTTTAGTACATTTCTTCTAGTCCGTGCATGCTGTCTACTTTTGGGACGCGTTATTTATGTTTGCTTAAAAAAACAAATTGGGAGTATGCTGTTCGCAGCCATTTCAGTTTATCACAGATACGTTTCTTCAACGTGAGCTGTTTTGTTCCAGGCCCGCAGTGTTTTCAGCGGGCCTCTGAGAACTTCTTTTGTTTTCCTCCTTACTCTGCCCTGGTGTCCTCATTTCTGGACAGCGAGTGGACTGCATGGCACCTGTACTGGAAATCTGAACAGAGACTCTGGGGGCCTTTGTCCAGCTCTCCCTCCAGCGTTTTGGGGGGCGGGGGGCTGTGACTGCAGGTCTGAGGGGCACTGAGGGGACCAGCGGCCCAGATTTGCCACTTCCTAGGCGTGTCATCCATGTTGGGCAACTTGCTGAACCTCTCTGTGCCTTGTCACTGTCTGTAGTGGGTGCGGGATGCATCAAAAAAAGGCACGATGATGTTTAAAACGTCTGTCACAAAGTAATTAGTCGACACTTTTTATTATTCTCCATTTTCCCCCTGAATTTCCTTTAGAACTTGACGCTGAGTGGAACTGTGGGATGATGATGAAGGTTGCGCCTTCCTTCTGAAGATAAACCTGAGAGCTGTCACAGGGAGAGGTGCAGTGTGATGCGGGAAACTGCCCAGGTACATGACAAAACCGCTGAAGTTAAATCGGGCCAAACTGTACAGTGAAGGGCATAGGCTTCATTTGCTGAGAGGACGTGTGGTGCCAAATATAAAAGTTCAGAGGAGAACTTCTCCCTGAGGGGCCAACTTTCAAAACATTTGTTTAGAGTAAGGTTGGATCTCCCTTTTTTTTTTTAAACCTTTTTTAAAAAAAATGTTTGTTTATAGGGGCTCCTGGGTGGCTCAATTGGTTGAGTGTCCAACTTCAGCTTAGGTCATGATCTCACGGCTCGTGGGTTCCCAGCCCTAGGTGGGGCTTTGTGCTGACATCTCACAGCCTGGCACCTGCTTTGGATTCTGTGTCTCCCTCTCTCTCTGCCCCTCCCCTGCTCGCTCTCTCTCTCTCTCTCTCAAATGAGAGAGACAGAGCACAAATAGGGGAGGAGCAGAGAAGGAGAGGGAGACCGATTCTGAGGCAGGCTTCAGACTCTGAGCTGTCAGTACAGAGCCTGACATGGGGCTCAAATCCCATGAACCCTGAGATCATGACCTGAGCCAAAGTTGGAGGCTTAACTGAGCCACCCACTTGCCCCTCTTTTTTTTTTTTTTTTTTTTTTTTAAAGATTTTGTTTTTAAGTAATCTCTACACCCAGTCTTGGGCTCAAACTCACAACCCAAGATCAGGAGTCACATGCTCCACCAACTAGGCCAGCCAGGCACCTAACTCTGCATTTTTCTTAATGATAAACTTAAATATCATCGGAAATGTTTGATTTTTTATTTTTATATATTTATTTGTTTATTTATGTAAGTAGGCTTCATGCCCAGCATGGAGCCCAGCACAGGGCTTGAACTCACACCCAGAGAACAAGACGTGAGCTGAGATCAAGAGTTGGATGCTTAACCAACTGAGCAACCCAGGCGTCCCCATCAGAAATACTTTAAAACTACCACACTGATGGCTTGTCACACCCTGTTGAACTGAAATTCTCAACTCTGTTTTCTATAGTAAGTCTACATCATGTTGACTTAAGTTTTCCACTCTTGATAGGTTCTCACTGAAAGCAAGTAAACTTTCTTTGACAACAATTGTAAAGGAAATTTTAAAATCAAATTGTGAATTTGTGTTTAAAGAAATGATTTCAATAAGAAACCTAGTTTCATTTGTCACAATGCCAGAAATTTTATTGTGTGAAATGAAGTGAAAGCATAATGTGAAGCAAGTGACATTTATTGTAGGTATATTTTCTTGGTTTGTGGTGTGTGTGTGGATGTTTTTTTTTTAGCCACACGGGGGTTTTTATATTTAAAAAAAATTTTTTTTTAATGTTTATTCATTTTTGAGAGAGAGAGAAACAGCGTGAGCGGGGGGAGGGGCAGAGAGAGATGAAGACACAGAATCTGAAGCAGGCTCCAGGCTCCGAGCTGTCAGCACAGATCCTGAGGCGGGGCTCAAACTCACAAACCATGAGATCAGACCTGAGCCGAAGTCGGACGCGTAACTGACTGAGCCACCCAGGCCCCCTAAATTTTTTTAATGGTTAAATTTATTGACTTTTTAAAAAAAATTTAAAACATTTTTAAAAAACGTTTATTTATTTTTTCTTGAAAGGGAACATTTTATTTGCGTTTTCTAGGAAAATAATAGGATCAAGAAATACCCTTGAAAAGATTAATTCATCCCCATGGAGACTAGAACAAAGAACTCTCAATTCAAGCTCTTTTATTTATGTAAGGATTGTCATTAAGAAAAAAGAAAGATGTACATATATCATTATCTACTTATCTATCTATATAGCTAGGTACAGAGAGGATACATTTACACATATATTCATACATGGTATGTATTGGTTATATAGATACGTGCGTGTATACGCCCACACACACACACTACTGTGTGTATCAAGTACCGTTTTAAGCACTTTGCAAATAACATCCGAGATGTATAGATTAAAATCACTAAGCCATAGTAATTTTATAGTAATTATAATCTGTGAAGTTTGAAATATGCAAATAATGGTAGAAAATTATTTATAAAAGAGGTTTAATGTCATTTTGGTGCTTTTTTTTTAACACATCTTTTTTTTTTTTTAATTTGTATCTGAATTAGTTAGCATATAGTGCAACAGTGATTTCAGGAGTAGATTCCTTAATGTTCCTTATCCATTTAGCCCATCCCCTCTCCCACCACCCCTCTAGTAACCCTCTGTTTGTTCTCCATATTTAAGAGTCTCATGTTTTGTCCCCCTCCCTATTTTTACATTATTTTTGCTTCCCATATGTTAATCTGTTCTGTGTCTTAAAGTCCTCATATGAGTGAAGTCATATGATATTTGTCTTTCTCTGACTAATTTCGCTTAGCATAATACTCTCCAGTTCCATCCACATAGTTGCAAATGGCAAGATTTCATTCTTTTTGATTGCCGAGTAATCCTCCATTGTCTATATATACCGCATCTTCTTTATCCATCCATCGATATACATTTGGGCTCTTTCCGTACTTTAGCTATTATTGATAGTGCTGCTGTAAACACTGGGGTGCATGTGTCCCTTCGAAACAGCACACCTGTATCCCTTGGATAAATAACCTAGTACTGCAATTGCTGGGTCATATAGGGTAGTTCTATTTTTAATTTCTTGAGGAACCTCCATACTGTTTTCCAGAGTGGCTGCACCAGTTTGCATTCCCACCAGCAGTGCAAAAGAGATCCTCTTTCTCCACATCCTTGCCAGCATCGGTTTTTGCCTGAGTTGTTAATGTTAGCCATTCTGGCAGGTGTAAGGTGGTATCTCATTGTGGCTTTGATTTGTATTTCCCTGATGATGAGTGATGTGGAGCATTTTTTCATGCGTCGGTCAGCCATCTGGATGTCTTCTTTGGAAAAGTGTCTATTCATGTCTTTTGCCCATTTCTTCACTGGATTATTTGTTTTTTTGGGTGTTGAGTTTGATAAGTTCTTTATAGATTTTAGTTACTAACCCTTTATCTGATATGTCGTTTGCAAATATCTTTTCCATTCTGTTGGTTGCCTTTTAGTTTTGCTGATTATTTCCTTCGCTGTGCAGATGCTTTTTATTTTGATGAGGTCCCAATAGTTCATTTTTGCTTTTGTTTCCCTTGCCTCTGGAGATGTGTTGAGTAAGAAGTTGTTGCGGCCAAGGTCAAAGAAGCTTTTGCCTGATTTCTCCTTGAGGATTTTGATGGTTTCCTGTCTTATGTTTAGGTCTTTCATCCATTTTGAGTTTATTTTTGGGTATGGTGTAAGAAAGTGGTCCAGGTTCATTCTTCTGTATGTCGCTGTCCAGTTTTCCCAACACCATTTGCTGAAGATGCTGTCTTTATTCCATTGGATATTCTTTCCTGCTTTGTCAAAGATTAGTTGGCCATACATTTGTGGGTCCATTTCTGGGTTCTCTATTCTGTTCCATTGATCTGAGTGTCTGCTCTTGTGCCAGTACCATACTGTCTTGATGATGACAGCGTTGTAATACAGCTTGAAGTCTGGGATTGTGATGCCTTCTGCTGTGGTTTTCTTGTTTCAAGGTTGCTTTGGCTATTCGGGGTCTTTTCTGGTTCCATACAAATTTTAGGATTGTTTGCTCTAGCTCTGTAAAGAATGCTGGTGTTATTTTGATAGGAATTGCATTGAATATGTAGATTGCTTTGAGTAGTATTGACATTTAAACAATATTCTTCCTATCCAGGAGCACGGAATATTTTTCCATTTTTTTGTGTCTTTTTCAATTTCTTTCATAAGCTTTCTGTAGTTTCCAGTGTGTAGATTTTTCACTGCTTTGGTTAGATTTATTCGTAGGTATTTTACGGTTTTTGGTGCAATTGTAAATAGGATCCATTCCTTGATTTCTCTTTCTGTTGCTTCGTTGTTGGTGTATAGGAATGGAACTAATTTCTGTGCATTATTTTTATATGCTGCCACTTTGCTGAAATTTTTTTTAATGTTTATTTATTTTTAAGAGAGAGACCAAGTGTGAGTGGGGGAGGAGCAGAGAGAGAAGGAGACACAGAATCTGAAGCAGGCTCTAGGCTCTGAGCTGTCAGCACAGAGTCCAACGTGAGGCTCGAACTCATGGACTGCGAGATCATGACCTGAGCTGAAGTTGGATGCTCAACTGACTGAGCCACCCAGTTTCCCCCCTCTCCCCCTTTTTTAAAAATTTCTTTTTAACGTGAAGTGCCCAACTCTTGATCTCAGCTCAAGTCTGGATCTCAGGGTTGTGAGTTAAAGCCCCGTGTTGGGCTCCATGCTGGATGTTGTCGTAGACTCTTTTTTTTTTTTTAATATGAAACTTATTGTCAAATTGGTTTCCATACAACACTCAGTGCTCATCCCAACAGGTGCCCTCCTCAGTACCCATCACCCACCCTCCCCTCCCTCCCACCCCCCATCAACCCTCAGATTGTTCTCAGTTTTTAAGAGTCTTTTTTTTATGGTTTGGCTCCCTCCCTCTCTAACTTTTTTCTTTCCCCTCCCCCATGGTCTTCTGTTAAGTTTCTCAGGATCCACGTAAGAGTGAAAACATATGGTATCTGTCTTTCTCTGTATGACTTATTTCCCTTAGCATCTAACACTTTCCAGTTTCATCCACGTTGCTACAAAAGGCTATATTTCATTCGTTCTCATTGCCACGTAGTATTCCACGTAGACTCTTAAGTCTAAACTTCTTTCTTGGCCAGCAAGAAATCGGGTGCAGGATTAAAATGGGAGGGATGGCTAATGTTCGTGAAAAGACAAGAGCCCCGATTAAGGGTCCTTGCTCCGTTTTTATTAGGATCAGAAGGCTTACAAACATGGTGATGGACATGCACAAAGAGACAATGAAACTGTGGACATTAACTCATGGACGTGAGGGAAAGGGGTTCTTGAAGATACTCGGGTTTAGGAGTTTGGGTTGATAAAAAAACAAAAGGTTGGCAACAGGTGGATGGGCAGGTGTTAATGGCAGACATGAGGAGCTGTGTCTGTTTATTTTCGCTAGCCTAGGGGATAAGACAGCAAGTAACCTCAGTGTTAACAAGGCACCTTTCTTTTGTTAATTAGCTCGCCTCTGGGCAGCTTCACCTGCAGTGCTCTAGCCCTATTTACCTAATTTGGTCCTTCCTTCCTATGAAAGCAGCTTTCTGCTATAGTACTGAATTGGGGGTGCTTTAGCCTTGAATACCTAATCTTGCTTACCTCATGTACCTTTGTATTGGGGGCCTTCCCCCATCCCCCGTTCTGGGGGCCTTTGCCCCCACCCTACTCTATTCTGGGGGCGATAGCCCCCCTTCTCTATCCTTATTCGCCTAATCTTGTTTACCCAGTCTTGGGTGTGAGCATCCTATGGCTTTGTAATTCTTTATGCTTTGTTAACCCATCAGTGCAGGCTCAGGGAGTTCCTAAGCTTATTCCCCACAGACATGAAGACTACTTGAAATCCTGGTTCCTAGCAAGAGGAGAAAAGATTTTAGGTGCAGTATGAATATACCAATAAAGTGCTTTATTCCTATGTTCACAGATCCTGGTTACCCACAAATGAGCCTGCTCATGTGATATAAGAAAGGAGCTCCTGGAACCAGGAACTTGTCAGTGTGAAAGACCCAGCCACCGCCTTACAGTGGAGCTTTGGGACAGAAACGGAAGAGGCTCAGCGTGGAGCAGGTCTCAGATGTGCAACTCATCTGGCCTAGGCAACAGAAAATGACCATGTTACAGGTTGGTTGATTGTTTCTTCTTCATTATTTTCCAGGGGATTAGAAGAGGTATGTAAGTCTTCCAGTGAAAAAGAAAAGTGTAAGTAGTTCATAAATCAGAGGAAGATAACCTTGGAGTTGAAGATCCAGGTTGGGACAAAACTGGAGCAGTTAGAATAACGTGGGCATCAGGGATGGCAGCTCCCTGCACAGTGGAAAATCCATGTGTAACTTTTGACTCCCCAGAACTTAACTGCTGGTAGCCTACTGTTGACCAGAAGCCTTACCGATAACAGGTGATTAACACGTACAGTATTTTGTATGTGTTTGATATACTATATTGTATGATAAAGCTAGAGAAGAGAAAATGTTAAGAAAATCATAAGAGAACATACATTTATAGTACTATACTGTATTTATTGAAAAAATCTGCATATAAATGGACCTGCACAGTTCAAACCCCTGATGTCCAAAGATCAACTTTATTTAACTATAGGGCTTTCAGAAGGTCTTGAGATTTGAATTTTAATGAGCCATAGTGTCCTGCATAATTAATGAATTTGAGGTACAAACTTGGTTCTCAAATTTTTAGCAGTTCTAATAAAGAAATTAGAACATTTCTACGAGTTGCACTATCCTAGAAAAACGTAAACTAATTCTTCATAGAGAGTAAATATTTTTCATTCTTTGATGAAGTTTTGAACAAATAATACCGTGTGAGTGATGTCCTCAGAGAAATATAGTAAATACATGGGTCTTATGGTAATTTTTTATAGTTTTCTGGAGTGTGACCCAGGGAGAAAATGCCAGAACAGAACTTAGTAATCATAATTTCTCTCTTTAAATGCGGAGCAGAATTCACACACAGAAAAGTACATAAAATGTAAAAGTACAAAGTAATGAATTATTATCAACTGAACGAATACCCATGAACCCACCATTCAGGTCAAGGAACAGAACATTCCAGCCCAGGTGAGGCCTTCCATGTGCCTCTGCCAGTCACAACTTCTCCCTCTTAACAGAGGGAACCAGGACCCTGACTCTGTAACCATTTCCTTGCTCTTTATGGCTTTACTCCAAAGTACCCGTCCCTAAACACTGCAGTTTCCTGTTGTCTGCTGCAGTATGTACTAATTCGTGTCTGTTTCTTTCAACATTTTGTTTGTGAGATTCAGTGCAGTTGGAATCTTCTCTCCAGTTAAGGCAGCTTCTCAGTATCACCAAATCCAGTCGGTGGTCACATTTCTAGTTGTCTCGTAAATTTACAAGTCACTTGCAGTTTGTTTGCATCAGAATCCAGGAAAGTTCATACAGTGTAATTGGTTCATCTGTCTCGTAAGTCTTCTTAACCTGTTGGCTCTTTTTTTTTCTAGCCCCATTCTTGATTGAAGAGGCCAGGGCATTTATTCTGTGGATCTCCCACTGTCTGGGTTTTGCTCCTTGCATCCCCACAGTGTGCCAACGTGTTCCGTGTTTCCTGTAAATAGGCCGATTTAGAGTTGTGCTGGCTAGTACCCAAGCCACTGGCCACACAACAATGTTTAAATTTAAAACCACTAAATCCAGCCCTTCAGTCACACTAGCCACATTTCAGGTACTTAGTAGCCATGAATTAGTGCAGATAAAAGCATATCTTCATCATTACAGATTTGATTTGGAGGCTTGATCAGACTTAGGTGTGACTTTTTGGGTAAGAGTGTTTCAGAGGTGGTGGTATGTATTCCAGGAGGTGACTCCTGTCTGCTTGCCCGTTTTGTCACGTCAGCAGCTTCATGATTGTTGCCTTGATGGACTTTTATTAGGGGCCACAGAATGATACTCTGCTTCTAAGCACTTTTTTTTTTTTTTTTTTTTTTTTTTTGGACAGAGAGAGACAGACAGAGCATGAACGGGGGAGGGGCAGAGAGAGAGGGAGACACAGAATCGGAAACAGGCTCCAGGCTCTGAGCCATTGGCCCAGAGCCTGACGCGGGGCTCGAACTCACGGACCGCGAGATCGTGACCTGGCTGAAGTCGGACACTTAACCGACTGTGCCACCCAGGCGCCCCTCTAAGCACTTCTTTGTTTCTTAAATGAAGTTATTGCTCTATCCCATGATGAAATATGTCAAGGATCAGCTTGTACACTTTCTGTGCCAGATCTGTAATTAGTCATTTCCACAGTACGTGGCATTTGAAATTTTATGGTATATAAAATTTTAAAAATTTTCTTGCCAAAACATGGAAATATAGTAGGTTTTTACATACTGACTTTGCATTCAGGAACTTCTTAAGCCTGTTTGTTTATTTTTAAAGTTTATTTATTTATTTTGAGAGAGAGAAAAAGAGACAGTACCAGTGGGAGAGAAACGGGTAGACAGGGAGGTAGAGAATCCCAAACAGCCTCTGTACCTGTCAGTACAGAGCCTGATGTGGGGCTTGAACTCACTAACTGTGAGATCATGACCTGAGCGGAGATCAGGAGTTGGACTCTTAATCCCTTGAGCCACTTAGGCTCCCTTAAACCTTTTTATTAATTCTAATAATTTTCTTTAGATTTTATTAGATTTTCCATGTTAACAAAAATATCAGCAATATTTTTTTTCTTAGTAAAAATAAATTGTAAATTTCTAGTTTGCCAGGACTTTTTTTTTAATTTAATTTTTTAAAATATTTATTTATTTTTGAGAGAGAGAGAGAGAGAGAGACAGAGCACTAGTGGGGGAGGAGCAGAGAGAGAGGGAGATGCAGAATCTGAAACAGGCTCCAGTCTCTGAACTGTCAGCACAGAGCCCGATGTGGGTCTCAAACTCACAAACCATGAGACCATGACCTGAGCTGAAGCCGGATGCTCAACCGACTGAGCCACCCAGGTGCCCCAGGACTTTTTTTTTTTTTTTTTTTTTTTTTTTTTTTAAGTAAGCTATATACCGAATGTGGGGCCTGAAGTCAACGACCCTCTTAGATCAGGAGTCGGACAGTCCTCCTACTAAGCCAGCCAGGCGCCCCTGCTAAGACTTTTTGTAACAAATGTTGATTACTTTTCAGTTTTTGGTATGTTTTACTCTTTTCTCGTCTGCTTGTTCTTTTTCATATTTTTGTATTCCTTCCTTATGAAATCCAGTCCTTCTATATGAAAATTTAAACGAGCGTTTTAGCAATTTTGTTCAGTTTTTTTCTGTTGTTTGTAGTTCTTGTGGACATTCTTTTAATTTGCAAATATTCTTTATCTGCATCTATTGAAGTGATTACATATCTTTTCTTAATCTGTTAAAGTAGTGAATATATATATTCCTTTTAATGTTAAATGCAACTTGAATTTTGAATTTCTCGGATAAACTCCAACTTAGTCCTTTTTTTTCTTTCTCCCAGTGCAAAAAGGTGATTTTCTTAAAGCACAGGGATAGGACCCACAGGCAGGAAATGCTGCCTGCCCCGGGACTGAGGAGAGACTGATTATCTACCCAGGAGTAACTCTGACTTAGCCTTAAATTTTTTTTTTTTTTAAGTTTATTTATTTATTTTGAGAGAGAGGGTGAGCAGGAGAGGGGCAGAGAGAATCCTCAGCGGGCTCCACCCTCACAAGTGTGAGATCACGATCTGAGCCGAAATGAAGAGCTGGACACTCAACCGACTGAGCCACCCAGGGGCCCCTCCAGCTCAGTCTTGCTATATTTTCTTCTTTACATATTGCTCAGTATGGTTGTCATTTAGGATTTTCACATCAATGTTCATGTGTAAACTGGCCTTTGCTTTTCCTTTCTTGCAGTATCCTTACTGAGTTTTGTTATCAAGGTGATGCTTGTATCAAAGTATAGGGTTGTGTTCTTGCTTCTGTGTTTGGTAATTGTTTGGTAAAACAGGAATTATTTCTTCATTAAATGTCTACAGAATTAACTGGTAAAGCTGTTTTTTTGTGAGAAGACTTTAACTCATAAAACCAATATTTTCCACATGACTAATGCTTGATGTTATAAAATCTTTAATGGGAAAATTATCCACTGAAAGATCAAGATAAAACGTTAGATTTTAATGTAACAATATGAGAAGCTCATTAATTGATAAAGGTGGAGGTTGTACACTGCAGCTCATCTTTTTTTTTAAAATTTTTTTACATTTATTCATTTATGAGAGACGAGAGCATGAGTGGGGGAGGGGCAGAGATAGAGGGAGACACGGAATCCGAAGCAGGCTCCAGGCTCCGAGCTGTCAGCACAGAGTTCGGTGCGGGGCTCGGACTCATGAACCGTGAGATCATGACCCGAGCCTGAGTCAGATGCTTAAGCCACTGAGCCACTCAGGCGCCCCTGTTGTAGCTCATTTTTAAGAGACTATAAGTTGATTAGTTTTGGTGTGGTGTCAAAGAATATCCACAGTTAACTAAATATCATTGTTTGTAGGATTTCTTAAAATCCTACATAGCGGTCATACTATGCACGACAGTGTTACATCTTCTTTTCAGTATTTGTACTTTTTCCTTGCATTTTATTGTACTGGCCAGGACCTCCTGGACAATGTGGGTTCGAAGTGTCATTGCCTCCCTGCTCTCGGCGGGCACTGCTTTCTGTCTGGTGCATTCCAGCATTCGTTTCTGGCACCATCTGGAGTTAGTACAGACTGCGGGTTAAGGACACCCAACAAGACTGCTCTCATTTCAGTTGCCAGCTATAAGTCTCCCGAGCCACCTGTACTTGTGACCAACTGGCTACAAATTGGGGGGGGTCCCATGACCCCTTCATGTTTGCTGGAACAAGTCACAGAACTTAGGGAAGTGTTATACTTACAATTACAGTTTTCTTATCAACAACACAAACTGGAACCAGCCAAATGAAGAGACACGTAGGATGGGGTCTGGGAGGGTTGTGGATGCAGAGCTTCTGTGCCCTCTCCCTGTGGAATCAGGGCACATCACGTTTCTGGCACGTTTTTGTGTTCACCACCTAGGAAGCTAACCTCACGTTCCAATGTCCAGAATTTTTATGGAGTTTTTATCACGTAGGTATGGTCATGTAGGTTGATTGAATCAGTGGCTGTATGATTGAGCTCAGCCTTCTCCCCTTCCTGGAGGTTGTGCTGATACCACCTGACTCAAAGCTTCAACTGTTTAATCAGATGGTTGATCTTTCCAGCCAGTGTCCATCCGGAAGACTAGGAGCCCACTGTGAGTCACCTTTTTTGTGAGAAGCATAAACTCAGGAGGGGGCCCCATGAATAATAAAAGCATTTCTGTCACTGGGGAAGAGCAAGGCTCTGTCCCAGGAATCTGACACAGAGGCCAGACAAATTATACAGCCGTTTGCCATTAGCTGCCTGTGCTGTCTAAGTTTAAATTAGTTAAAAATAGGGGCTCTTGGGTGCCTTAGTCAAGCGTCTGACTCCTGATTTTGGCTCAGGTCATAATCTCAGAGTGGTGAGATCGAGCCCTGCGTAGTTGGGTTCTGGGCTGGGCATGGGGACTGCTTAACATTCTCTCTCCCTCTGCTCCTACCCCCCTTGCACACACACTCTTGAGTGCTCTGTCTCTGAAAAAATAAAAAGCTGAGGGGTGCCTTGGTGGCTCAGTCGGTTAAGTGTTTGACTTCGGCTCAGGTCATGATCTCATCGTTCTTGAGTTCGAGCCCCATGTCGGGCTGTCTGCTGTCGGTACAGAGCCCTCTTCACTTTAGATCCTCTGTCTTAAACACACATTAAAAATAAATAAAAATAAATATAAGTTGGTTAAAAATAAGTAAAACTAAGAAGTCCTTTCCTAGTCACCTTTGAAGTATTCAGTAGATGTTTGTGGCTAACAGCTACCTTGTTGGATGGTGCAGATAGAGGACATTTAAGTCATCACAAAACATTCTTTTAGCTAATGCTATTCCAGTCCTCAGGGAGCAAATACTCCTTATTTTGCCGTTAAGTGTGATGTTAGCTGTAGATATTGGTAGGTTATGATTATTAGGTTTGTTCGATTCTTAGTTTGTTTGACAGTATTTCACAATGAACAGATTTTTATTATATGCCTTTTCCACGTCTGTTGAAATAATGGTTTTTTTTCCCGTATTCTGTTAATTTTTATGGATTTCTGAATGCTAACCCTGTCTTGCACTGCTGAAGGAAACCTTATTTGGTCAACTCACATTATGCTTTGTTTATATATGGCTTTTTGTTAGGAATTTTGTTTCTATTAATTTCCCTGTGATGTTCGCTCCTTTTGTGTTCTTCTTTGGTTTGGTCTGCTGGCCTTATACAGTCAGTTGAGAAGTCTACACTCTTGCTCTGGTCTCTGGAGGAATTTCTGTGAAGTCACTGTATTTATTCCTTAAATGGTTGCAAGAATTCACCTCTGAAGCCTCATAGATTTGGAGGTTTCTTTGAAGGAAGGTTTTGGGGGATGGGGTCAGTCTTTTTAACATTCAACTAATACAGATTTTTATTTCATATTGTGTAATTTTTGAGTGCACTGTTTGAATATCTGTTTCATCTAAGTTGTCAAATACATTAACATAAATTTACTAATTTTGTTATCTTTTTTAACAGCTTTTTTGAACTATGACCTCAGTAGGATCTACCCAATTTAAGTATATACTGGGGTGATTTTTTGGTAATTTTATGTTGTGTTACTGTCCTTACCCTCCAGTTTTAGAGGGTTTGTTTCATCCCAGGAGAATTTTGTCATTTTGCAGTCAATTCCTATTTCCATCCATAGCTAAGGAAACCACCAATTTGCTTCCTCTCTATATAGGGTTTCTTTTTGGACATTTCATATCAGTGGATTTATATAATGTGTATTCTTTTGTGTCTAGCTTCTTTGCATTAGCATAGGTTTTTGAAGTCCGTCAACATTTTAGCATATGTCAGAAATTCATTCTTTTTATTGTGGACTAGTGTTCCATTAAATGGATATACCTCTCTTTGTCTCTTTACTACTTGCTGGGCATGTGGATTATTTACCCCTCGCAGTGGTTATAAGTGCTGCTCACAGGAGCAGCCATGTACAAGTTTTACATGAACACGTTTTCATTTCTCTGGAGTATATACCTAAGAGTGTAATTGCTGGGTTGTATGGTCAAATTATATTTACTTTTTAAGAAACTGCCACAGTCCATCGTGTCAGACCACTTTGTATTTCTAGCAGTGTTGAGTTCCAGTTTCTCCACATCCTTTCCAATACTTATCATCTGTCTTTTTATCATTATGGCGAGTGTGAAGTGGTGTTTCATTATGGTTTTAATTTCCTTCATAACTAATGATGTTGGTCATTGTTTCATGTGCTCATGTGCTTATTAGCCGTTCCTGTATCTTCTTTGATAAAATATATTAAAATATTCTACCTACTTTTAATTTTAATTTTTATTTTTTAATATTTTTTTTAATGTTTTTAATGCTCATTTATTTTTGAGAGAGAGAGAGACAGAGCACGAGAAGGGGAGGGGCAGAGAGAGAGGGAGACACAGAATCCAAAGCAGGCTCTAGTCTCCAAGCTGTCAGCAAAGAGCCCGACGTGGGGCTACAACCCAGGAACCGTGAGATCATGATCCGAGCCGAAGTTGGATGCCCAACCAACTGAGCCACCCAGGTGCCCCTATTTTTTAATATCTTTTTAAAGTAAGCTCTACGTCCATGCAGGACTTGAACCGCTAACCCCGAGATCAAGAGTCACCTGAGCCAGCCAGGTGCCCCTACCTACTTTTTAACTTTTCTTAAAATTTTAATTTAGTTTTTTTATTGAGTTCTAAGAGGTTTTTCTTATAAGTTCTGAGTCGAGTTTTTTTTTTCAACGTAAGTAGGATTTGCAAATAATTTTTTCCTGATTGTGGCTTGCCTTTTCATTTTTCAGTTGTGTAGTTTGAAGTGCAACAGTTTTATATCTTGTTACTTGGATAGGAATGTGGAAACCTTACATTGTCTAGGTGTTGTGACGCTCTGTCTGCTGTGTTTATGTTACACCTTTGCATATTGAAAATCCATCAGAAGATACTACAATACTACGATTTTTGCATCCAGCGGTCAAACATACTTCAAGGAACGAAGAGGAGGGGCACTTGGGTGGTTTAGTTGGTTAAGTGTCTGACTCTTGACTTTGGCTCAGGTCGTGATCTCATGGTTCATGGGTCAAGTGTGGAGCCTGCTTGAAATTCTCTCTCTGCCCCTACCCCACTCTTGTGCGTGAGCTCTCTCTCAAAATAAATAAATCAACATTAAAAAAAAAAAAAAAGGAGCATCTGAGTAGCTCAGTCAGTTAAGCGTCCCGACACAAGCTCAGGTCATGATCTCACAGTTCGTGGGTTCGAGCCCCACGTCGGGCTCTGTGCTGACAGCTCAGAGGCTGGAGCCTGCTTCGGATTCTGTGTCTCCCTCTCTGTCTTCCCCTCCCCCACTCATGCTCTGTCTCTGTCTCTCTCTCTTAAAAATAAGTGAACAGTAAAGAAAGGAAGGGAGGGAGGAAGGAAGACAAAGAACAGCAAAGAACGTAAGAGGAGAAGATTGTGTTGTATTTGCATGGATATTTGCCATCCCTGTTCTTAATTCTTGAGCCTGGAGTTGCCTGCTGGTACTGCTTCCTTCAGAAGGCCTCTCATCTGTCAGCCCTTTGCCAGCAGCTCTGCTGCCCTGGATTCTCTTAGTTTTTCTTCATAACAGAAAATGCCCTCACGTCACAGTTATTCCTGGTGAATAAGCTGGTTACAAAATCCTCGGTTAACAGGTTTTTCTTTTCAGCACTTTTAAAGTGTTTTCCTTTTCTGGCCTCTGCTTTTTAATAGGAAATTTACAGTCATTTCAATTGCTGTTCTCTGTAAGTGAGGTGACTGTTTCCTTGTCTGTATTCTGTAGCAGTTTGATTATGATGTGTTTCGTGGTGGCTTTCTTTTTTTCACGTCAGACACGTAATGTGCCGACGTCGTAACAAGGTTTAAGGGTGGCACATGTCACACAGTGGCGTGAACGCTCACTTATCACGCTTATGAACTACAAAAGGCTCGGTGGTGGCTTTCTTTATGTTATCATCCAGTTGGGGGATCACTGAGTTTCCTATTGACTTATGCCTTTTGCCCCATTTGAGGAGCATTTGGCCATCATTTCTGTTTTCCACCATGTTCTTGCTTTTTTCCTTCTGGAACTCCTCTGACATGCATTTGGTGACAGTGTCCTGAGCCCTGAGTGTCTGAGCTCTTTTTTAAGTTTTTGTTTTTTTTTTTTCCTCAGTTGCTCAAAATGGGTACTTTTATTGACTGTCTTCAGGTTCACCAGCTCTTCTCAGAGTGTATGATGTGCTGCTTAGAGTCAGGTTTCTTATTTTCTGATGCTATTATGGATTATTTAGAGTGCATGTTTTCTGATCATCTCAGGTAACTTTGGGATGGAAATCTATCTCTTTAAAAATTTTTTTTCTTAATGTTTATTTTTGAGAGAGAGAGAGAGATCATGAGCAGAGGAGGGGCAGAGAGAGAGGGAGACACAATCTGAAGCGGGCTCCAGGCTCTGAGCTGTCAGCACAGAGCCTGACACGGGACTTGAGCCACAAACTGCAGGATCGTGACCTGAGCCGAAGTTGGATGCTCAACAAACTGAGCCACCTGGGCACTCCGAGATGGAAATCCATCTTGACCTAAATCCAGAAACCTTTCTAAAACCTAGATTTGGTTATATCTCTCTCATCTCATGGAATCATGGCTAGCTGTTGACAATGAGAAAGTGTCTATCTCTGTTAACCAGTCTGCCCCCCCACCCCCCATGTGGCCTTTTAATCTAATTACTACTTTGTACCTTGTGTTCTTATCTAACTGAACTGTTTGTATCTCCTCAACTCTCCTGGTTTTGGGGTTTCATTGGAGCTGTTGGCTCTCAGAATGCCTTTGCACCTCCTTTTTTTGTGGAAAGCATTGCTAATTTCTTAAAACTCACCTCAGGCTTTACCTCTTGCAGAGAGCCTGAGTTGACCCCGAAATTGAAGCTGTCCTTGCTTTGACCCACGTGGTGCCTCAGCTACAGCAGCTTATTGTATGAATAGGCGTATATATTTGTAGCCTCTACAAGACTATGCAGTTTTTTAGGGTATTGTGTTATTACCTTTTTTTGGGTACCACCTCTCTGGTGGCAGATTTGAGGTTCAGTAAATATTTTGTTGGTGGTTCAGAAGATTTTTGAATTTTTATTTATTTATTTTTTTAATTTGATTTTTTTTTGGGGGGGGGGGGTGGAGAAAGAGTATGTGTGTGACCAGAAGAGGGACAGAGGGAGAGAGAATCCTAAGCAGACTCCAGGCTCAGCATGGAGCCTGACATTTGATTTCACAACCCTGGGATCATGACTTGAGCCGAAGTCAAGAGTCACACCCTCGACCAGCTGAGCCATTCATACGCCCCCTGTTGAGATTTAAACTCCCGAATTCCATTTCTAATGTATCGTATATATGGAAGGGTGGAAGAGTGCATCATCGTGTTTTATTGCAGAAATACCGTGCAAAGGACGGTCATTTTCCATAACTTGCTGTGATGAGAAAAATGTGCTTACACTCCCAATTCTTTCCTATCTCTCAGAGTGATAGTTGCTTCAGATTGACCAGGGTTATGCTTTTACAGGAGGCATTCTCATTTGAGGATTTATCTGTGGACTTCACCCAGAAGGAGTGGCAACTCCTGGACCCCAGTCAGAAGGACTTATACAAGGATGTCATGCTGGAGAACTACAGCAGCCTAGTTTCGCTGGGTAAGAAGAACTTCCTGGAGGACCTCAGACTATGCCTATTACCTTACTTGTTTAGTTGCTGAGAGCTGTGGGGGTTCTGAATTTTTTAATGGTTTTGAACCTGAATTCAGGAGATTAAAAGTTCCGTGCACTGTGACACTAGGGAAAACATCTGGACCTGCCTTCCAATTACGAAGGCTTATTTTCTTCATGCGTCCTCTGAAACTTACCGCGTTCATGGGGGGTTGGCACCTAATGCGAGGAAATGGCTATGTTTCACTTGCTTCTTCTGTGTTGAATTACTTACAGAGCAGTTTTGTATAGCAGGTACAGTTCTGCTCCTTTTAAGTCACTTTCCCAAGGATTGACAGCTAGTCATTGAAAGGGCCTGGATTTGAACCCAGGCTGATGGGCTCAGGAGCCTCTGAAGCATGTAATGGTTTTGTATTTGGATTACAGAAGTGAACAATCTTAGAACCATCAGCCACCAGGGAGACCCCTGCTGTTGAGAATTGTTTAGTCTGTTCATACACAGATGGGTACTTCACTGGGCCGGTGTGATGCCAAATCTTTCTGTTTCTTCGGTGGCCCTGAAGCCCAAGCAGTCAGGGTCAAGGCTTTTGTGTTTTCCCCTGAACAGGGTATGAAGTTATGAAACCTGATGTCATCTTCAAGCTGGAGCAAGGAGAAGAGCCATGGGTGGGAGATGGAGAAGTTCCAAGTGCAGACTGCCCAGGTGGGTGTGAGAACCGGCCAGAAATTCAGTCTCAGTTGGTCACTGGGTTGATGACATCTCTGAAATGTGCTTTAGAGAGCTCTTTTCACAATCTCTGGCCCCGTGGTGGGGTTTCAGAACACCTGATGTGAGCCACTTTGTGTCTTTAGGTGTGGCTTCTTTGCTTCCAGCTTGTTTAGGCCATGAACTACTCCCTGTCTGCCAAGTCTGGAACTTTGGCTTCTTTCATATTCTGACATGTTTAATCTTCTGTTCTCTGCTCACCTACGGTTAGACACGTCTGCTTGTACAGTTAGGAGGTTTCTTTCTCGCCTCAGTGGGGTGTCTGATGCCCAGAGAAGTACCCCGTGGGCCCACTGCACTCCATTCAGCCTCTGTACAGCTGAGAACAGTTGCTTGTTCCTCCCAAACAATTGGTCCTTTTTCTCCCTTTTTAAAATTAGGTTCTGTTGTACTTTTCCTGTAGATTGGATACCACGGAGTACATTGAATGGTCTCTCTCTTATTTAAGTTTTTTTGCCCTTTGGAAGTTATCTTTTTAACTTAACTCCTCAATGCACACTTAAAACTAGGCTCATGATGTCCCATAGGGACATCTGAATTATCCAAATAATTGGATTTGGAATTTACTTCACTTACTGAATTATCCAAATTTCTAGATAGGTGTAGAATCTAACCTTCTTTTATAAGTTCAGGCTCCCTCGAAATCACCCCCTGAGATACGTATCTGAGTGGCACTGCGGTGGGAGGAAGGGCGTTGATATGGGGGTGGGGAGGGAATGGCAGTGCCTGTGATGGAAGGGTGCTCACCTGTGGCGGCTGCCTGGACCCCCCCGAGGGACCAGGAAGCCGGTCACCTGCTAATGCCCAGTGCTCAGGGCTTGAGCGTTGCTCTGGGGGCGTTCGTGAATTCTCCAGAATGCCCAGAATCCCTGCACACAGACCAAGAATGCGCTTGCAGCTTAAGGATTATTTTGGGCAGAGAGAGATGGGTGCCTGGGGTGGGCCCCACAGTCTTCCCAGGGTGCAGGTGCCATCTGAATGTAGCTGAGGCATTGACAAGAGTCTGCTACAGCCTATAGCCTCTTCTTTCAGGCTCTCCACTGTGTGAATCTGTGCAGCCTCTCCTGCTGTTTATACCCTCTTCCTCAAATTCATGGTCAACTCCATTTGAACATTTCTCAGTGTTTTCAGACGAAATACTTACTCTTCTCTGCATCTCCATTTGATTGTGCTGTGTTTTATCTTAATCCTTTCCACACAAACTCTGTTTTCACATACACATTCATACACATGGAATGTTCCTTGACTGTCCAGCTCAGTTGGTCTCACTTTTTTCGGAAGTCCCATTCCAGACCTGATCACAGGCTGGGTAATATTCTTTAGTTGGTTGGTCTCTGAGCTTTGTGTGCATGCACAGACACAGGCTTATAGTTTTATACCCAGCTCTGTGTCAGACAGGATTCATTCTGCAAATTCTTCTCCACAAGCCCATTGTTCTAATACAGGTGTTTTTAGCCAGGTGTGCATTAGATCACGTGGGGATTTGATTCAGTAGAGTGGTGTATACGTATTTTAAAATGTAGTATTCTAGAACTGGAATTTGTAGTTTGAGAAACTCTTGTGATTTTTTTTTTATGTGCCCCTCTCTCATTGATAGCCACCACTTGAGTTTCTACTAAAGTGATTAAAAAGTAAAATACCTGGAAAATACCATACAGAAGCATAGAACTTACTTAAGAAGTGACATTTGCATCCAATTTTTTTAACTCTGCATTTAAATAGTGAACATTTATGTTTCACTGCAATGTAGCGCAAAGTTAGTTGTCAAAATTAACAAGGCCCGCACTTCAGGGTCCCCAAGAACACCACTATGCTCAGAGGTTCAACGGGACTGCGGATGTTGTAGGAATGGCTAAGATTTATTACAGTGACATAATGACACATAGCTGCATCACCATGGAACGGGCACAAGCAGAGTCTGGAGGAATCCAGGTGCAGGTTTCCTGTGCTGCTCCCTCCATGAGGGTGACACAGAGCTCGCTTCTCCCCCAGCAATGAAAATGCAGTAGTATGTGTGGTATTTCTGCCCAGGAAAGGTCACTAAAGACCCAGCACCCAGGGTTTTATTGGGAGCTGGTCAGAGGCACCTCTGCCTAGCACTTCAGCTAGGAGTCCAGCATTTCAGACTCCCAGGAGACCAGGTACTCACCATAAGCCACGTGGTTCGCACACAGTCCACCACAGGGAGCTCCTTTTATCAGCTGGGGAATGGTAGGAACACTCCGGAAACCCAGGTTCCCAAATGCTAGCCAAGAGCAACCTTGCAAGTAGTCGTGTGTGCATAGCACTCTCAGGCCTGGTGCCAACTCTTTTCTGCACAACAACTTTAGCAATTCATAGAAAATTGAATATGTGTTGATTTCTCTTATTATTTTTAGGGTATTGTGCTGGATGGTGTGGGTATTCCTTGTCTACACAGTGCTTACTTTCTCACGGGAGGATAAAAGCGAACAAGTTTTCAAATAACCAGGGTAAAACCGAGATCCTGAAAGTGCTCTTATAGAAATAAGGTAGATAATAATATGGTAGAGAGAGTGTTAGTCTGCTCAGGAAGTTACTCCCACAGTTTTGGAGGCTGGAAGTCCCAAGATCAAGGTGCCTGCGTGATTTGGGTTCTGATGAAAGCTGTTTTGCTGGCTTGTAGCAATGTAGCTCTGCCCTCATATGGCCTTTCCTCATTCATGCATGTGGGTAGATTAGGGGCCAAGGAGTACTCTGGTGTTTCTGATAAGGATACTGATCTTTTTGAATCAGGGCCCTGCCATTATGATCTCATTTAACCTTTATTCCTTCCTTTGGAATCTCATTTCCAAATACAACCACACCGGAGGTTAAAGCTGAAATACATAAATTTTGGGGAATGACACAAACATTTGATCCATAACAGGGTCATGTGGAGAAGGCAACTCTAGACATGAAGACTGAAAGGAACAAGCTATCTGAATTAGGAGAAAGTGTTCCTTAAAGGAATGACAAATATGGGGGTGCCTGGGGGGCTCAGTCGGTTAAGCATCTGACTCTTGATTTCAGCTCAGGTCATGATCTCATGGTTTGTGAGTTTGAGCTCTGTGTCAGTCTGCTCTGACAGTGCAGAGCCTGCTTGGGGTTCATTCTCTCTCTCTCTTTCTCTCTCTGCCCCTCCCCTGCTCGCACTCTCTCTTTCTCAAAATAAATATTAAAAAAAAGGAATGATAAATATGAATGTATTAAGTCAGGAAGGGACTTAGTTACTTAGAAAGGCCTTGCCTCAGGGAGATAGGGGTTGGGGAGTGTGCGGAAACTAGATCATACATCAACTTGTAAGCAATAGGAAGGAGTTTGAATTGATTCAAACAGTTTTAAATTATAATAAAATTATCTGATTTGTATTTTAAAAAGCTTAACCTGACTGCAGAGTAGAAAATTAACGGGAAGCAGGGAAACCAGTTGGAAGGCTATTTTACGGAGATATTAAGATGGATTAAATTACAGCAGAGAGGAACACCTGGGTTGCTCAGTCGGTTGAGCATCTGATTCTTGATTTCAGCTCAGGTCATGATCCCGGAGTCATGGGATTGAGCCCTACGTGGAGCCTGCTTGTGATTCTCTCTCTTTCTCCTTCTGCCCCTCTTCCTCACTCATGCTTTCTTTCTCTCTAAAATAAAAAATAAAGTACTTAAAAATAAACAAGCTACAGCAGAAAAAAGTGGTGGGGAGAGTTGGGGTATCTGGGATATACTACAAATGGTCAGACATGAAGCAAACCCATTTTTCTAATGGGGAAAAATTAAAGTTGGAAGAAGTTAGATACAATTTCCAAATGTGTATTTAGTTTAACAATGTAACAGTTAAAGGAACAAAATTACAAGTTTAATTTGTAAGTACTCATTTTCTGTTCTCACGTTTCCTGTTACCACTTCATTCAAACTTGTAAGGTACATCTCAAAGCTAATATTTCTGTAGTAGACTTTTGATTTTAACCCCCAGACTTCATTTTCCTTCATTCTTCTCAACTCAGTAATGAACACCATAATCCACTGAATTGCTCAAACCCCAGTCTTAGGGTTCATTCTTGATTCCTTGCTTTCCCTTATTCCTTACATGTCAAATCCATCAGCAAATCTTGTTGACTCTACCTCCTGAATGGATATGGCCAACAGTAAGTTGTGGGTTTTCTGCAAATTTATTACCCTTGATTGACATTTAAGTCTTTAAAAAGTTTTTCACATTACTGGTTGGCTTTCATACCTGTGGGTAAGAGCTCAGGAAAAATTCCAAGTGTTGATTATTAGTGAAAAATAAGCCTTTTGAAGAACACTTATAACAGTGGCCTAAGTGGTTATGTTGTGAGAATAATGACAAAAGAGCTATATAATAAAGGGCAAATTGAGAATATTTGAAGAATGGGAACTTGTATCTTAAGATATTTTCAGTGAAAGAACACATAGATTGTGAGGTTTTGTGCCTAAACACGTTAGATGAAAAATGGTGTGGTCCACGAAGTGGCTCTCTTGGTGATAATGCTGAAAATGTTTCTGGTAAGTTTAAAACGTTCAGAAAATTTTAAAATGGGAAAAGGGACAAATATGATTTCTCATTCTCTAAGCTTCTAATGGCTTTAGTAGTTACTCTGTCAACCTGTTAATTTTCTCTATTTGTTTTCTTTTCCATTACAATTAAGTTGCACAAGGTCAGGGGCTTGTTTCCTGTCTCTTGCGATTCGTGCTCCACCTGGGTGGGGCACAGTGTGTACTCAGTAGGTGTTGAGGAAATCATTTCCTCACAATATTGGATCAGTGCTTCTTCCAACCTCCTTTCTTTGTTCCTCGTTGCTCTTGATATATTTTTTACATTCTCTTACTTTTTATAAACTTATATTTGACCACAATCACAGGTGACATAATATACTGCCTGTATGTCATTCCTATTTATAGCATTTTATTTTCTTTTTTTCCCCAGTACCTAGAGGATAGACCTTCTACCTGGGACTGGGAAACGGCCTTCCCCAGCATTCATCCCCTTACATAGCATTGCTGGTTTTTCATTTAGGAAAGACAACCACAGAAACATTCACAGGTTTTTATTTCTTTGTAGAACAAGACTTGCAAGGAAATGGTCACATGACGTGGCGCCAGGATGACCAGGAGAAGCTTAGAAATCTGAAACAGGATCACGAATGTGATGCATTTGGAAAAAAACTCAATCTGAGCATGAACTTTGTTCCTTTAAGGAAATCAAACAGTGAAGATAATGTAGATGGATTATTTTTAAAACATCATTTAGATTTACTAATTCCAAAGGCAGATTATGGAAAGACAGAATCGGATGGTTTCAGTGTATTTGATAAGTTGTTTCTCGATACCAAGCCTGAAGAAACTGATGCTTGGTTAAAATACTATGAATATGATAAATATGATAAAATTAGTTCTAAGAAGTCACAGATTATCATATTTCACAGAACTCGTCTAGGGGAGAAACTCTATGAATGCAGTGAATGTAGGAAACGCTTCACTAAGAGATCAAGTCTCATTAAACATCAGACCAGACACATAAGGGAGATAGCCTATGGCTGTGGTAAGTGTGGCAAAACCTTTCCCCAGAAGTCACAGTTTGTTACACATCACAGGACTCACACAGGAGAGAAACCTTACAATTGTAGCCAGTGTGGGAAAGCCTTCTCCCAGAAGTCACAGCTCACATCCCATCAGAGGACACACACAGGAGAGAAACCATATGAATGTGGTGAATGCGGGAAAGCCTTCTCCCGGAAGTCCCATCTCATATCGCACTGGAGGACACACACAGGTGAGAAACCCTACGGGTGCAACGAATGTGGAAGGGCCTTTAGTGAGAAGTCAAATCTTATTAATCATCAGAGAATTCATACAGGAGAGAAACCTTTTGAATGCAGAGAATGTGGGAAGGCCTTCAGCAGGAAATCACAACTCGTTACACATCACCGGACTCACACAGGAACAAAACCCTATGGGTGTAGTGATTGTAGAAAAGCCTTCTTTGAGAAATCAGAGCTCATTAGACATCAGACAATTCATACTGGAGAGAAGCCCTATGAATGCAGTGAATGTCGTAAAGCATTCAGAGAGAGGTCAAGTCTCATTAACCATCAGAGGACTCATACAGGAGAGAAGCCTCATGGGTGCATTCAGTGTGGGAAAGCCTTCTCCCAGAAGTCACATCTCATATCCCATCAGATGACACACACAGGAGAGAAACCCTTTGTATGCAGTAAATGTGGGAAAGCCTTCAGCAGGAAATCTCAGCTTGTTAGACATCAGAGAACTCACACAGGAGAAAAGCCCTATGAATGCAGTGAGTGCGGGAAGGCTTTCAGTGAAAAATTAAGCCTTACTAATCATCAGAGAATTCACACAGGAGAAAAGCCTTATGTGTGCAGTGAGTGTGGGAAGGCCTTTTGTCAGAAGTCCCATCTCATATCACATCAGAGAACTCATACAGGAGAGAAGCCCTATGAATGCACTGAATGTGGGAAAGCTTTTGGTGAGAAGTCCAGTCTCGCAACTCACCAGAGAACTCATACAGGAGAGAAACCATACGGGTGCAGGGATTGTGAAAAAGCCTTCTCCCAGAAGTCACAGCTCAATACTCACCAGAGAATCCACACAGGAGAGAAACCCTACGAATGCAGTCTTTGCAGGAAAGCTTTCTTTGAGAAATCTGAGCTAATTAGACATCAGAGAACTCATACAGGAGAAAAACCTTATGAATGCAGCGAATGTGGGAAAGCCTTTAGGGAGAAGTCAAGTCTCATCAATCATCAGAGAACACATACAGGAGAGAAACCCTTTGAATGCAGCGAATGTGGAAAAGCCTTCTCTCGGAAATCACACCTCATACCGCACCAGAGGACACACACTGGGGAGAAGCCCTACGGATGCAGCGAATGTAGGAAGGCCTTCTCTCAGAAGTCACAGCTTGTTAACCACCAGAGAATTCATACAGGAGAGAAACCTTACCAATGCCATGAATGTGGGAAAGCCTTCTCCCAAAAGTCACAGCTCATTAATCACCAGAGAACTCATACAGCAAAGAAATCCTAGGATTGGAGTTAATATTAGTCTTTGACAGAGACCTTACCTCTTTGTACTTCAGAAAATGCAGTTATGGTAAACCTTTCAAATAAATAGTCACATCACATTGTAGGTCTGAGTAATCTTTTAGGGTAGGAACTCTAAGTGAGGTTATGTAGGGAAAGTTTTCAGCTGATTAACATGCTTATATAGGAACTCATGGAGTAGAATGAGCCTATGAGATGCAGTGGATTTTAAAAGCTTGGCAAGCATACAGTAGGAAATTAATAGCAAAGATGAGTACTGTGAACATCAGAAAGCTTTGCAGAGGCCACATCTCATTAGCTGTTGGAAATATGCCCACTGGGGTAAACCCTAATCCAGCAAATGAAGAAAAATCCCATGAATGCGGCAAGTGAGGTAATATTTCCATCAAGAAATCACAGCTCATTGTGCATTAGAATACTCTCAGGAATGAAGCTCTGTGAAAATACTAAATATGGGACACTCTTCAGCAGGTAATCCAACCATATTTTTTTGGGTGGGGGGGATTTACATTGTGGGTAAGCCTAATGATTGAAAGAAATGGGAAACGTGCCCCTAGAAATAAGGCTATAAAGGGAAGCCATACATTTTTTTATAGACGTGGTTATTAGAAACCCCATACTGATGATTGACATGTTCATTCTGAAGTATGAAGTTTTAAAAATATGTGAATAAATTGAGTCATTGAAACATCTAGATAAGACATTTCTCAGTGGTATTTATGGTTTATTTTCCTGTGTCACACAGTGTGTCTCATGTTTTGGAATCACATATGATGTAATTGTGAGCATGAAATGCACATACCTTGTAGTAGTGCCTCTGATGTCAGGACATAATCACATGCCGCTGGTTTTTCTGTTTTAATGATACTATTGAAATGGCAATTGGTATAACATGTCTTACTGTTAAGTACGCAGCTTAATAACACCACATCTCTTTTTTTCCTTATGGCTTGTTGGCATATAAACGGGTCTGTGGTTGCTGATGTTTCTCTTCCGTTATGAAAGCCAACATTATATAAAGTCTGCAATCTCAGACTCAAACAATTTACCTAATACCTGGTTAACGAGTATTCAAAGACAGGAACGCAAAACGCAATAGTGACTCGTTGTGTACTGAGTGAGCAAAAGAAAGGCGTGTGAATTGTGTCGCACAGCACTCGAGCTAAATGGCAGTAGTGCTGTCCAGGTGTTGTTCTCATTCAGTGTGGTGCCTTTGTGCATCCAGTGTACGTACATCAAGTGCTGTGTGCCCAAGTACAGCTTGTATTTAAGTTACTCTGATGAAATATGCTGTGTGCTATTGTTTTCAGTGTTTCATAAGATATTTTGTGGAAAAGCTAGGGGGAGAAACCAGTTATTTAGGGGTCACTTTCAGAAAATGTAAAGTATAGATTTTTTTGTGCTGAGAAATATATTTTTGATGTATTCAAGGAAGCCTATTTTACCTTCCTGCACATTTCTGTGATGTCCGGACAGGTATTAGGAAGTAGGCCTTTCACTGCTTCATCATTTGAAGTATCTGTGCTTTGCCTCTCTTCACCAGCTGCACCGTGCACATGGTGATCCTGTTGTGAACCTTTCATTGTAAGTAGGGCTCGCTTTGACAGTGCATGAACCACCCCTTAGCTCAGGTGGAACTTTGCAGTGATCTTTATAATGATCCTTGACAAAGTGTATAGTATTCTTTGTATGATGGTGAAATTCAGAAAAGTCCTGACTTTGATTCCAGACTTGGGAAAATCAAGACTTCTTTCATGCACAAGTTGCTTTGTCTGCACCTTTGAGTTTACCAGTATTCTTCCCTGTAATTACCAATTTTACATCATTGTTGAAAAATTGGGAATTCAATGAGAGTAATTTTCTAATCCACTACACCAGGATGGTAATTTTACACTTGATCTTAGCCAAAAGGCCGAGAAGCGATGGATGGTAATTTTAAAAGTATCTAACTTCCCAAATTTTTATTCATGCTCAAACATATGGACTTCCTGCTTTTCTCCCTCAAACCTGAAGGTGATTTTATCAACTTCATTTGTAAATGAATAGTTATAGGGTTATGTTTTACTTTGTAGATTCTCCCATTTTTAAATTTGTATCTCTCCTGATTCTCTTCCCTAGTCCCAGATATTGATTCATTAGTTCTTGGATTGAGTTTGGAGTCTGTTGTCTAAAAATGACCTAATTTTTCTCACTTCAGTTCTAGATTGTTCCATTTACTATTAAGGAGTTAAACCCAGTAGTTTACTCTCTAGATAACCGAACTTTGGCTTTAGCCTACTGGTTGAATACCGAAGAGCAGATTTTTTCCTTAGGGGTCATGTGTCAGTCATAGGGAGTGCTAACGCTGGCAACAGAGGCCTTGTTTATCAAAATACCTTACGTGGAGACCCAGGTATGCTGTGTAGAACTCACTGGGTACTCTCTTTCTGAAAAGGGGTCTTTGATTCTGAAATTAGATATTTTCAGTGTCCACGTTTTAAATTACCTTGGTAAACCACAAAAAAACACGAGTCCCCCCATTTCCCCTACCACAAATCCCACATCAAGAAGAAAGCTGGTTTTGATGCTAAGAGGGATTTACTTGCAGCTTCATGGAGCATAGTAGCTGATGTTGGTAGAATGCATAGGGAGAGCATCCCCTCCCTCCTCTTTCACCACCCAGGTTCCCCCACTGTCCTGGAAGACAGTTCTGCCAAGGACAGTCCTACTGTATTCCTTTTACTAAGTAATGGATCATTTGGAGATCAAGTCTGTGAGTCTTGGGGAGTGCCTTTCTATTCAGTGTTTCTTTGTGGGCTTTTGTAATCTGACACCATTCTCTCTATGGATCCAATGTTCTGGGTATTTTGATCTCAAGATCATCGCCTGTAGAACCTGAGGTGAAATAAACCCAAAGAATATCCAATTTATCCAGCAATACCTGTACCAATAGAAGAATATAGATCAGTGGGCATCTGGAATCTACATCCGAGGCTTCCCTCATTTGGCCGTTTATTCCAGCAGTATATGCTCAGGTTGTCAGCTCTGCTGGGCTCATGAGTCTACAGATACTGTACCAGCAAGCTGCTAGGTGTTCAGCACCTAGTCTGGCCTATGCTGATGTGCTAACCCAACCATGACCCTTGTAGCTGTATGTATAATTTCTTGCACCTTGCCTTCATTCTTTTTTTAGTCCATTTTCCACACTACACATAGTATTTTAAGGCGCAATTCTGATTATACACTTCTGTGTTGAAACAGCAGGTAGCTAATTGTGGACTTAATGAGGACTTCTGTATAAATCCGGCCTATCCATCATTTCTGAATATCTTTCCTCCTGCACAGTACTTTTTGGCCTCCTTGAACTACTTGCAGTTCCTTCGTATTTCTACAATTTCACAAGTCTCCCGTCACTGAAATGCCCATGTTCCTTATTAATGCTTGGCCATCCTTTATGAACCGCACATGTGTTTGTCACTGTGGTAATACAATCATCGCATGTCTTGTCTTTTCCATTAGAAAGCTTCTGGAAACCTGGGACTATCTTGTTTGTCTATACGGTTTTAGCAACTGAGGTTGTAATCTGTGAACGTGGGTGCTCACGGTGGCTGCTTTCCACCACATAGGGAAGCATAGTCTGCAGTGAGGGAGAAGAGTGAAGCCTGGAAGCTTATTCCGGGACCTGGTTCTTGTCCTAATGTCCAGACTCACATCTGCCCTTTTCATGCCTTGGTTGTTGCATTCTTCTGTGAGATATCCCAAATACCCTTCTAATAAATTCTCATGCTTGCTTCATCTGGTTCCAGTTGTGTTTGTTACTCACAACCCAAATATTCCTAACACAGGACGTTAGGCTGTGCGCTAAGTTGGGTGCTCTGGAAGTGGATCCTGAGATGCAGTTTAGAGTGCAAGGTGTTTATTGAGGATCAGCATCTGTGGGGTGACGGGAAGATGAATGGGAAGGGGTGGGTCGGAGGAAGAAGTCAGGCTGGACCGAGGCTGGTGAGACCCTGGCCACACCAGTAGGAAGCTCGGAAGGAAGTGCTGCTCGCGAGTGTCTCCTGTGGGGCCAAGATGGTCAGGTCTCCACATCCCCGAGGAGCTCCGTCACCAGGGGCCTGTTGCCCTGGGAAGGGGAGCATCCCAAGTGAATCTGCTCTCTTTAACTGAGACCAACTCCACAAACTCCGGCAACTGGGGGCAGTCAGCTGACCACTCCCTGCTGCTGAGCGACAAGTCCTTCCCTGGAGAAGGTTGGGTGGCCTCACTCTGTGCCCACAGTCCATCCCACCACTGCTGAGTTCCATTTTCCCAGCGTTAGGTCTGTCCAAGGAGAGACTGAGGAAACAGAGTTCGCTGGGACCAACTGGTCCCTCCTGATGCTGTTGTTTTCTCTCACCTGTGAGCTATTCTGGGGCCTCTGCCACCTCTGCTGGCTTTGATGGCTCACCTCCTTGCTGAGGGGTCTGAGCCATGGTTCCCGTGCCCTCAGACCAAGTTGCTGTATCTGTGCATGTACCTTCACAACTGGGTAAGAAGGTTGCAAGAAGCCCCTAAGTGGATCACCTGAATCCATTCCTTCCTCCCCACCCTGTTGTGTAAGCAGCACTGCATCCTCCTCGTGCATCAAGTACCCCTGAAAAAGAGCGACTCCTCGTCTGCCCTGCTGGTCCCTGGACGCAAGGAGCACAATGCCCACGGTGTACCTGGAGCTTGCAATTAAGTAGGAAACTTGCTCTGTCTTGGTGAAAAGTGTGTTCTCCTTACAGATCAAGGCTTCTAACCCTGCAGAGCCCAGAGTTGTGGGTATGGGAAGCACAAAGGCCTCTGGAGGCAATCATTGGTAATGTGACGGTAGGTGAGGCCATCCCTGCTTAAGAGAGACAGAGAGAGCACATGGTGAAGGGCAGAGAGGGGGGCGGGATCTGAAGCAGGCTCTATGCTGACAGCAGCGAGCCCAGTGCAGGGCTCTAACTCACGAACTGTGAGGTCAGACTTTTGGCTCTGAGCCAAAGTCAGATGCTCAGCCAACTGAGCCACCCAGGTGCCCTTCTTGCTTTCCGTTTTTTTTTTTTTTTTTCTTTTTTAAAAGAAAAATTTTAATGTTTATTTTGAGAGAGAGAGGTAGTGGGGAAGGGCAGAGAAAGACAAAATCCAAAGCTGGCTCCAAGCTGACAGCACAGAGCCTGACACTGGGCTTGAACCCATAAACTGTGAGATCAAGACCTGAGCTGAAGTCAGGTGCTCAACCAACTGAGCCACCCCAGTGCCCCACTTTTCTTCTTTTTAAAAAGATTTATCTTAGAAGGAGAGGGAGGAAGCGGGATAGGGAGAGAATCCCAAGCAGGCTCCACACTCAGCACAGAGCCCGACATGGGGCTTGATACCATGACCCTGGGATCATGACCTGAGCCGACATCAAGAGTCAGACATTCAACCTACTGAGCCATCCAGGCGCCCAGAATCTGCTTTTCAAATGGAGAATATTTCTCTGCCACAGAAATCATGGCTTTGCAACAGAACCCTAGAGGGCTCTGCAGCTCTATCAGAGATTGAAGTAGACTCCAGACAGCATCTTTAACTGCCTTGGATACTTCTAACAGACCTTCTGCACCATGTGAGTTAACCTACAGGGTACCTCGCGCCAGTCCTGTGTCTGTTGCAGAGCTCTCTTGCTCTAGGCGCCACTCAAAATTGGGAGCTTTACAAACCACCCAAGATCGGAGTCAAATTTCCAAGTGTGTTCCATGATCCCTTCCAACGTCAAAGAGGCCCATGTTAATGTTCCTTTAACAAATTTTAGTCTTTCCATTTTCTTAAAAAATTTTTTTTAATGTTTATTTTTGAGAGACAGAGACAGAGCACGAGCGGGGCAGGGGCAGAGATAGAGGGAGACACGGAATCTGAAGCAGGCTTTAGGCTCTGAGCTGTCAGCACAGAGCCTGACACGGGGCTCGAACCCACGGACCATGAGATCATGACCTGAGCTGAAGTCGGATGCTCAATCAGCTGAGTCACCCAGGTGCCCCAGGTCTTTCCATTTTCATTCATTCTTCAGAACCACGTTTTAGGACTAAATTTTGATAAAATTTAGACAATAAAATGTATCTACTTTTCACATAGAGTTGAACTTCCATGAGTTTTGGTAAAAATGTTTAGGCCAACGTGAGTACCACTCCTACCAAGTTGTAGATTATTTCATTTCCATCACTTTAAAATGTTCCCTTGTACCTCTTCACAAATTTCACTTCCACTGCTGACCTTAACCGCTGATCTCTCTTCTGACACTAGATTCTTTTTATCTGTTCTAGAATTTCATATGATTGGGATTGTACAATAAGTAACCCTTCGTATCTGGCTTCTCTCAGTCTAATGTTTTTGGGATTTGTGCATGTTTTTTGCGCATCAGTAGTTTTGTTTTTGTTGTTTTTTTATCGCTCAGCTTTCCGTTGTATGGAAATACCATTGTATGGATATATCAGAGTTTGTCCATCCACTCACCTGCTGATGGACATACAAATTGTTTCATATTTTGGCCATGAAGAATAATGCTGAGTCTTTCCACTACATTCACCAGAATAGCCAGACATGGAATATAAAACAATACAAGCACTTTGGAAGACAGTGTGGCAATTTCTTAAAAGTTAATCATACAGTTGTATGGTGACAGCTGGCAGCTACACGTGTGATGAGCAAGCACAATGTGTGGACTTATCAATCACTATGTTGTATACCTGAAATGTTAACATTTTGTGTCAACTATACGTCAATAAAAAATAATTAAAAAAACTGGTAAATATATACGTACCATAAGATTCAGGAATTCCACTCCTAAGACTATACCCATGGAAAATGAAAATATATGTTCAGAAAACTTTGTATACCAATGTGCGTAAGATCTGTGTAGGGAATGTTTGGTTTGTCTTCTTCTAAGCCCTGCTGCTGACGCTACAGATTGAGGGTTAACGAAAAGGGAAAAAAAAAAAAAATAGAATCAACAAAAGGAGAATCCTGAGGGGTATATATTTATATATTCCTGTTCTGAAAAATGTTTGAGAAATACATTCAGAAGAGCTTTGTGTGGCAGAATCTGGGAGCCTTTTTGAACAGATGTGTTATTGTTTGTCCCTAAGTAATCTCGGGCCACTGAAGAAATTTGACTTTTAAAAAAACTTTTTTTAACATTTATTTATTTTTGAGAGCGTGAGAGCAAGCAAGTGAGTGGGGGAGGGACGGAGAGAGGGAGAGAGAGAAGCAGGCCGACTGCAGGGCTTGAACTCACAAACCATGAGATCATGACCTGAGCAGAAATCAAGAGTTGGCCGCTTAGCCGACTGAGCCACCCAGGCACCCCAGAATTTGACTTTAAAATTAAAAGCAGGATTGGGGCACCTAGGTGGCTCAGTTAAATGTCTGATTCTTGGTTTCACCTCAGGTCATGATCTTGTGGTTCCGTGGGTTTGATCACTGCGTTGGGCTCTTTGGTGACAGTGCTGAGCTTGGGATTCTCTGTCTCCTTCTCTCTCTCTGCCTCTGTCTCTCAAACAAAATAAACTTAAAAAAATTAAAAGGATGTTTTATTCAATATATGTTATTAGGGCCCACAACCAAAAATTTTGGACAAAATAATAGCATTGCATCCTTACATCACACTAAAAAACATAAATTACAGAAGGGATAATTTTGTAATTGCATATAAGAAACAATGAAAACATCATATATAAATACATGAATATTTATAATATGGATGAAGAAGGTTTTAGAAACACATCCTGAGGATGTGTTTTTAAAACCTGAACCGTGGTTCAGTTGGTTCTGCATCTGACTTTGGCTCAGGTTATGATCTCACAGTTTGTGAGTTTGAACCCCATATCAGGCACTGCTCTGAGAGCACGGAGCCTGCTTATTCTCTGTCTACCTCTCTCTGTCTCTCCCTCTTTCTCTCTCAAAAATAAGATAAACATTATTAAAAAACCATAAATTTCACTGTGTAAAATTTAATGTTATAGGATATAAAATTACCTTCTGTTGTCTAGTTTTAGGATTTAAGTCTTTTACTCTAATTTGTGATAAATCTATACAATGAAAATGTGCACATTTACAAAATGATGCTAATAGGATATATTAATTCACTTAATTCAAAAATATTTTATGAGCCTTTATACACCATGTACTACCTGTCATGTACCACTATTCTAGGCAATGGGGTAAAGGTCTGAACAAGACAGAAAAGGTTTCTGCTCTCAGGAGGTTAATTCCATTTAATAAGGAGAGATATGGCAATGCAAACTGGTGCCCCTTCCCTGGGAAACTGTGGGGGTTCCTCAGAAAATTAAAAATAGAACTACCCTATGACCCAGCAATAGCACTGCTAGGAATTTACTCAAGGGATACAGGAGTGCTCATGCATAGGGGCACATGTACCCCAATGTTTATAGCAGCACTTTCAACAATAGCCAAATTATGGAAAGAGGCTAAATGTCCATCAACTGATGAATGGATAAAGAAGGTGTGGTTTATAAATACAATGGAATACTACTTGGCAATGAGAAAGAATGAGATCTGGCCATTTGCAGCAACGTGGATGGAACTGGAGGGTATTATGCTAAGTGAAATAAGTCAGAGAAAGACAAATACCATATGTTTTCACTCATATGTGGATCTTGAGAAACTTAACAGAGGCCATGGGGGAGGGGAAGGGGAAAAAAAAAGTTAGGCGAGGTGAGAGCAGAGGAGGGACACAGAGAGGGGAAGAAAGAGAATCCCAAGCAGGCTCCATACTATAGTATGGACACCGGGCTTGGTCCCAGGAACATGAGATTGTGACCTGAACTAAAATCAAGAGTTGGATACTTAACTGCTGAGCCACCTAGGTGCTCCAGTGTTATATTTTTGTTTCAACTATCAAACTCATGAGAAGGACAGTTCATTACATTTATCCCTATTTTTACCCACGCCACTGTCTTTATAAGTTCTAACCCTTGTTATAATTTCTTTTACAGTTGGAGAATTCCCTCTAGCCAGCCTCTAAGGTAAGGGCAGCTGGTGACAGATTATTAACTTTCCTTCACCTTCATCATATGGAGGTCTTTATTTCCCCTTCATCTGAAGAGTATTTTTGCTAGATACAGAATTAAGGGTTTACAATTATTATTTTTTCCCTAGCATGTGAAAAATGCTTCTGGCCTCCACTTCTCAGATGAGAACTCCCCTGTCACTCACTTTTTCCTCTGTAGGTAGTGCTTCATTTATTTTATTTATTTAACATACTTATATTTTTAAATGTTTATTTATTTATGAGAGAGACAGAGTGAGTGGTGGAGGGGCAGAGAGAGAGGGAGACACAGAATCTGAAGCAGGATCTAGGCTCTGAGTTGTCAGCACAGAGCCCAACACGGGGCTCAAACTCACAAACCACGAGATCGTGACCTGAGCTGAAGTTGGTGCTTAATTAACTAAGCCACCCAAGTGCCCCTACAATATATTTTAAAACTTAGAATGTAGATACCCTTTCTAAACAAGAGAAATTCAATAGTCAAAAGGGAAATGAATAGATTTTACTGCATAAAAACTTCAAAGTACAGCATGCACGCAAACACACACATTACACACAAAGGGAAATGAGAAGTAATGGCTTGTAAGAATATGCTTTATCTGTAACATACATATAAAGGCATAAAATCCCAAAGAGCTCTTATAAATCAATGATAAAAGCAGAGATTCTAATAGGAAAATGGACAAAAGATATGAATAAGTATTTCTCAGAAGGTAAATAAGAACTAGTCAATAAACAGAGTTGCTTATTCTCACAAAAAGCAAATTTACAATAAGATATCTTAAGTCACTATATGACAAAAATTAAATTTGGTAATAGCCATTTGTCATTCATTCAGTCAATAAATACACATTGGGCCCTCACTCTGTGCCAGCAATATGGTATAGAGATAATAATAAGCAAAATAGTTTCTAGATTCATACTAGTGAGGTTGACAATTATTAACAAAGTACACACATAAATACATATGTTTATAAATAAGCAAATTAGGCAAATGAGAGAGTAAGTATAGAATTCAGTGAGTTTTATGGGGACAAGCTGGCACCTGACCATTGCCCAGTGAGACCCTCCATCAGAGGGTCAGAGCAGGTCCAAGCGGCAGGCCCTCAGAAGAGAGGGGTTTGGAAACAGAGCCCCATCTGAGATAAAACTCAGGAGGGTAGTGCTGCTGGTAGGCTGATGGCTTGGACATGGACAGTGTAGAAGTGGAGACTGGACAGAAACCAGAAACAAAGAAGGGGTGTCTGATGGCTGGTGGGTGAGTGCAGAGTTCCTGTGCCAGAGATTGGGAAGCTAGGTGACACCATTTTCACCTCTACCATGCATGTGCATAGACACCCACTTGCCCCACACAGTTCCACCCCAGTAAGCTAAGCAGCGCCACCTAGTGGAGAACAGAGCCTTTTGCCAAGGCCCATCCAACTGTACCAACCAAGCCCTAGAGAATCACCCGTCTCTCTGCCTCCTTAATGTATGGACTATAGAGTGCATCATAGTTTGATTTCTAGGGGAAACTGGATGTAGTTACATTCGGATTTCATTTAGTTTGCTGCTCCATCTATTTGGGTTTTTAGGTGTTTTTTTTGTTTGTTTGTTTCATTTTTTTCTTTTCTTGGATTCAGAAAAAAATTTTATTTTCCGTTTAAAAATTTTTTTTTAACATTTATTTATTTTTAAGAGACGGAGACAGAGAACGAGCAGGAGAGGGCAGAGAGAGTGGGAGACACAGAATCTGAAGCAGGCTCCAGGCTCTGAGCTATCAGCACAGAGCCCAACAGGAAGCTTGAATTAACGAGCTGTGAGATCATGACCTGAGCTGAAATTGGTCACTTTAACCAACAGAGCCACCCAGGTGCCCCTATTTCCTGTTTTTATAAAAAATTTTTAAAGAAATTAATTTTCACTGTATTTTTTATTTTTTGTAAATTTTTAAATTCTAGTTTACTTCATTTCATTTTATTCTATTTTCTTGTATACATTTATTTTAATTTTTAAACATTTTCTTTTTACTTTCCCTTTTTTCCTTTATTCTATCAAGCTTCTTTTCAACAACCAGACCAAAACACACCTAGGACCTAGCTTCCTTTAATTGATTTTTTGTGTTGGTTTTTATTTTTTAATTTGTATTTTATTAATTCTTTTTCATCCTCCAAAATGACAAAACAAAGGTATTCACGCCAAAAGAACAGGAAGAAATGAAAGCCAGGGACTTAATCAACACATATATAAACAGGATGTCTGAACTAGACTTTAGAATCACGATAATAAGAATAGGGTTGAAAAAAGAATAGAATCCCTTCCTGTGGAGATAAAAGAAGTAAAATCTGGTCAGGACTAAATTAAAAATGCCATAACGGAGATGCAATCTCAAATGCATACCATGGCGGCAAGTATGGATGAAGCAGAGCAGTGGGTTAGCGATACAGAAGACTAAATTATGCAGAATGTGAAGCAGAAAAGAGGGAAAAATTAGGCAAAAGAGCACTATATAAGAATCAGACAACTCAGTGACTCATTAAAAATGAGTAACATCTGAATTATAGGAGTCCCAGAAGATGAAGAGAGAGAAAAAGGGGTAGAAGGTTTATGTGAGCAAATCATAGAAGAAAACATTCCCAACCTGGGGAAAGACACAGACATCAAAATCCAAGAAGCACAGAGAACTCCCTTTAGATTCAACAAAAACCAACCATCAACAAGGAATATCATAGTCAAATTCACAAAATACACAGACAAGGGAAGAATTATGAAAGCAGCAAGGGGAAAAAAGTCTGTAACCTACAAGGGAAGACAGTTCAAGTTTGCAGCAGACCTATCCACAGAAACTTGGCAGGCCGGAAAAGAGTGGCAGGATATATTCAATGTGCTGAATCAGAAAAATATGCAGTCAAGAATTCTTTATTCAGCAAGTGTGTCACTGAAAATAGAAGGAGAGATAAAGAGTTTCTCAGACAGACAGAAACTAAAGGAGTTTGTGACCACTAAACCAGCCCTGCAAGAATTTTTAAGGGGGACTCTCTAAGGGAAGAAAAGATGAAACAAAACAAAAAAGACCAAAAGCAACAAAGACTAGAAAGGACCAGGGAACAGCACCAGAAACTCCAACTCTACAGGGAACACAATGACAATAAATTCGTATCTTTCAGTACTCACTCTAAACATCAATGGACTAAATGCTCCAACCAAAAGACATAGGGTAACAGAACAGATAAGAAAACGAAATCCATCTATATACTGTTACAAGAGACCCATTTTAGACCTAAAGACACCTTCAGATTGAAAGTAAGGGGATGGAGAACCATCTATTATGCTAATGGTCACAGAAAGCCGGAGTAGACATACTTATGTCAGACAATCTAGCTTTTAAAATAAAGACTGTAACAAGAGATAAAGAAGGGCATTATATCATAATCTTCTCGAGTGCACATGGAACATTCTCCAGAACAGATCACATACTGGTGCACAAATCAGCCCTCAACAAGTACAAAAAGATTGAGAGCATACTGTGCATATTTTCAGACCACAATGCTATGAAACTTCAAATCAGCCACACACACACACACACACACACACACACAAATTGGAAAGACAATACCTGGAGACTAAAAAACATCCTATTAAAGAATGAATTGGTTAACCAAGAAGTTAAAGAGGGAATTAAAAGGCACATGGAGACCAACGAAAATGATAACACGACAGCCCAAAACCTCTGGCATACAGCAAAGGTGGTCGTGAAGGAAGTATATAGCAATCCAGGCCTTTCTAAAGAAGAAAGAAAGGTCTCAGATACACAACCTAACCTTATACCTTAAAGAGCTGGAAAAAGAACATCAAACAAAACCCCAGACCCAGTAGAAAGGTGGGAAATAATAAAGATTAGAGCAGAAATCAATGATATTGAAATAAAACAAACAGAACAGATAGATGAACCCAGGAGCTGGTTCTTGGAAAGAATTAACAAAATTGGTAAACTCTTAGCCAGTTTGACAAAAAACAAAAAAACAAAAACAAAAACAAAAACAAAAAACAAAACAAAACAAAAAAAAACCCCAAATAAATAAAATCAAGAATGAAAGAGGATAGATCACAAACAACACTGTAGAAATACAGACAATAATAAGAGAATATTATGAGCAATTATATGCCAAGAAATTAAGCAATATGGAAGAAATGGACAAATTCCTAGAAATATATAAACTACCAAAAGTGAAACAGGAAGAATTGAACAGACTCATAACCAGTAAAGAAACTGAATTCTTAATAAAAAAATTTCCCCCAAAATAAGAGTCCAGAGCTGGATGGCTTTTCAGGGGAATTCTACCAAAAATTTAAAGAATAGTTAATGTCTATTCTTTTGAAGCTGTTCCAAAACATAGAAACGGAAGGAAAACGTCTAAACTCATTTAATGAAGCCAGCATTACCTTGATTCCAAAACCAGACAAAGACCCCACTAAAAAGGAGAAGTATAGACCAATTTCCCTGATGAACATGGATGCATAAATTCTCAACAAGATACTAGCCAACCGGATCTAACAACACATTAAAATAATTCTTCACCATGATCAGGTGGGATTTATATTGGGGATGCAGGGCTGGTTCAATATCAGCAAATCAATCAATGTGATACATCACATTAAAAGAAAGGACAAGAACTACATGATCCTCTCAATAGATGCAGAGAAAGCATTTGACAAAATACAGCATCCTTTCTTGATAAAAACCCTCAAGAAAGTAGGGATAGAAGGATCATAAAATATCTCAGGATCATAAAAGCCCTATATGAAAGACCCACTGCTAATATCATCTTCAGTGGGGAAAAACTGAGAGCTTTCCCCCTAAGATCAGGAGCACATCAGGGATGTCCACTCTCACCACTGTTATTCAACAAAGTATTGGAAGTCCTAGCCTCAGCAATCAGACAACATAAGGAAATAAAAAGGCATCCAAATCAGCAAAGAGGAAGCCAAACTTCCACTCTTTGCAGGTGACATGAAAACTCTATATGGAAAACCCAAATGATTTGACCAAAAACTGCTAGAACTGATCCATGAATTCAGCAAACTTGCAGGATATAAAATCAATGCCCAGAAATCGGTTGCATTTCTATACACCAATAACGAAGCAGCAGAAAGAGAAATAAAGTGACCAATCCCATTTACAGTTGCACCAAAACCCATAAAATACCTAGGAATAAACCTAACCAAAGAGGTAAAAAAAAATCTTTACACTGAAAACTATAGAAAGCTTATGAAAGAAATTGAAGAAGACACAAAAAATGGAAAAATATTCTATGCTTATGGGTTGGAAGAACAAATATTGTTAAAATGTCGATACTACCCAAAGCAATCTACATATTCAATGTAATCCCTATCAAAATAACACCAGCAGTCTTCACAGAGCTAGAACAAATAACTCTAAAATTTTTATGGAACCAAAAAAGACCCTAAATTACCAAAGCAATCCCGAAAAAGAAAACCAAAGCTGGAGGTATCACAATTCCAGATTTCAAGATGTATTATAAAGCTGTAATCATTAAGACAGTATGGTACTGGCACAAAAACAGACACTCAGATCAGTGGAGCAGAATAGAGAACCCAGAAATGGACCCACAAATGTATGGCCAACTAATCTTTGACAAAGCAGGAAAGAATATCCAATGGAATAAAGACAGCGTCTTCAGCAAATGGTGTTGGGAAAACTGGACAGCGACATGCAGAAGAATGAACCTGGACCACTTTCTTACACCATACCCAAAAATAAACTCAAAATGGGTGAAAGACCTAAACATAAGACAGGAAGCCATCAAAATCCTTGAGGAGAGGGGCGCCTGGGTGGCTCAGTCGGTTGGGCGTCCAACTTCAGCTCAGGTCACGATCTCGTGGTTCGTGAGTTCGAGCCCCGCGTCAGGCTCTGGGCTGATGGCTCAGAGCCTGGAGCCTGCTTCTGGTTCTGTGTCTCTCTCTCTCTCTGCCCCTCCCCCGTTCATGCTCTGTCTCTCTCTGTCTCAAAAACAAATAAACATTAAAAAAAATTAAAAAAAAAAAAAACAAAAAACAACCAAAATCCTTGAGGAGAAATCAGGCAAAAACTTCTTTGACCTTGGGCACAACAACTTCTTACTCAACACATCTCCAGAGGCAAGGGAAACAAAAGCAAAAATGAACTATTGGGACCTCATCAAGATAAAAAGCTTCTGCATGGCAAAGGAAACAATCAGGAAAACTAAAAGGCAACCAACGGAATGGGAGAAGATATTTGCATATATCAGATAAAGGGTTAGTAACCAAAATCTATAAAGAACTTATCAAACTCAACACCCCCAAAAAACTAAATAATCCAGCAAAGAAATGGGCAAAAGACATGAATAGACACTTTTCCAAAGAAGACATCCAGATGGCCAACTGACACATGAAAAGACGTTCAACATCACTCATCACCAGGGAAATACAAATCAAAACCACAATGAGATACTACATCACCACTGTCAGAATGGCTAAAAGTAACAACTCAGGTAATGACAGACGTTCGCAAAGATGTGAAGACAGAGGAGTTCTTTTGCATTCCCGGTGGGAATGCAAACTGGTGCAGCTACTCTGGAAAACAGTATGGAGGCTTTTCAAAAAATTAAAAATGGAACTACCATATGACCCAGCAATTGCACTACTAGGTATTTATCCAAACGATACAGGTGTGTTGTTTTGAATGGGCACATGCACCCCAATGTTTATAGTAGTGCTATCTACAATAGCCAAATTATGGAAAGAGCCCAAATGTCCATTGACAGATGAATGGATAAGGAAGATATGGTATAGATATACATAATGGAGTTATTACTCAGCAACCAAAAAGAATGAAATCTTGCCTTTTGCAACAACATGGATGGAACTAGAGTGTATTATGCTAAGTGAAACTAGTCGAAGACAAATATGACTTCACTCATGTGGAATTTAGAATACAAAATAGATGAATATAAGGGAAGGGACGAATACAAAACAGGGAGAGGGACAAAACACAAGACTCTTAAATACAGAGAACAAACTGAGGGTTGCTAGAGGGGTTGTGGATGGGGGGATGGGCTAAATGGGCAAGGGGCATAAAGGAGAATACTTGTTTGGATGAACACTGGGTGTTATACGTAGAGGCCGAATCGCTGGATTCTACTCCTGAAATCATTGTTATGATATGCTAACTAACTTGGATGTAAATTAAAAAAACATTTCAGTGAGTTTAGAATCAAAGGGACATTGCTCAGAGATCACAATAGGATCACAGAACACTTCTTTGAGTAAGAGTTGCTTGAGTTGAATTATGAAGGATGAGTTGAAATGAACAAATGAAGTGGCACCTGGGTGGATCAGTTGGTTACGTGTCTGACTCTTGATTTCAGCTCCGGTCATGATCTCATGGTTAATGTGTTTGAGCCCTGCATCAGGCTCCATGCTGACAATGCAGAGCCTGCTTGGGATTCTTTCTCCCTCCCTCTCTGCCACTCCCCCCCCCCCCCGCCCCCCGCTCTCTCAAAATAAATCAACTTAAAAAAAAAAAGAAAAGAAATAAGAATGAACTAGTGAAGTTATGGTGTGAAAAGATAGGTAGCTTCTTCAGGTGGAGGGAATTAACATGCTCAAAGGTTGTGAGGTACATGGCATTTGGGGAAACAATGCACAGAGAGGAGGAAAGTAATATAAGAGCTTGAAAAGGCAGGGGTGAGATCGTGCACTCTTGTGGACCATGTTAAGGACTTTTGCTTTACCTCAGCGCAATCAAAAAGCATCAAATTATGTTAATCTGGAGAATATGTTTGGAACTGCCTTTTAAATATTAGGCTAACTTTTGTGTGAAGAAGAGATTTGGAGAAATGGATGTGGTTAAGTCAGAGCAAGATTCCAGGTGAAAATCGTTTGGACAAGATTACTAGATGAGATTAAACAGACATGTCAATCTCAACGTATCCCCAAGCAAATCCATTTCTTCTAAATTTGTTTCTTTTCCTATTTTCATCATTTTGTGTGAAATAAAATGATTAGCCAAAAGATCTGGGCAAGTCATATAAATGAAATTGAAATCGAAATCATGAGAGTGGGTAACATAGTGGTTGAGGAGGTTTTAAGGAATGAACTTCCGGGAACATTTAACCCAAGCAAGAAAGCTAGCTCTTCCTTTTCTCCTATCATATCCAATTAATTACCAGGTCCCTTAGATTCTTCCTTTAAATTGTTTCTTGAGGGTGCCTGGCTGGCTCAGTCCATAGAGCATGTGGCTCTCTCATTTCAGGGTTGTGAGTTCAAGCCCCACGTTTGGCGCAAAGCTTACGTAAAGTTTCTTGCATCAGTTTTCCCTAATTCCCATGCACTAGATCAGATCACTATCCCCAGAACACACAAAATTATTGCCTTCGTTGGCCATCCTGGCTCAAATTTTCCTTCCCTTCAATTCACCCTTAACACTAGGCACTAGAGTGCAAATGATGATCATACCGTTCCTTAAACTTCTTCAGTGTCTTCTCATTGCAAAATATGCAAGTTCCCCCACAATGACTTGCTTACTTTTTCAGTCTCATTTCTTTTCTTATTACTTCTCCTTTGCCCTCTTTCACCAGGCCAGTGAACTAAAAAATATATATATGTATTTTTTTTTAAAGGAAGGCTTAACGCCCAGCGCGGGGCCCAGTGTGGGGCTTGAACTCACTACCCTGACATCAAGAATCTTACACTTAACCGACTGGGCCACCCAGGTTTCCCCCATCCCCACAAAATAATTTTTTTTAAATTAAAGTATAATTGACAATGTTAGTTTCAAGTGTAGAACACAGTGATTCAACAACTCTATATGTTCAAGTGTAGCTGTCACCATACAACCTTATTAAAGTACCATTGACTGTATTTCCTATATTGTACCTTTTATTCCCATGACTTCCTCCATAACTGTAAATCTGTGACTCCCACTTCACCTATTTTGCCCATCCCCCCAACCTCTCCCTCTGCCACCATCAGCCAATGGAGTTCTTCTTCCTTCCTTTTTTTTTTTTTTTTTAATAATGGACTTCATTTTTTTCTTGCCTTTAAGTCTTGCACAAACTATTCCCTCCACCTGGAACAATGCTCCCGGATTCAATGGGCCGACTCTTTCAGTGTCTAGCTCCTCCTCCCGCCTCCCTCCCCCTGGGACCCTGAGCTCTTTAAGGGCAGGGCGGTGTCTGGCTTGCGCCCCAAAACCTTCCCTACGCGGCCACGACAGCATCCTGCACGGCGTAGGGAGGAAAGGAGCCCCTAGGTCGTTCTGGCAGTTCAGCTACTCCAGCTCCTCTTTCCGAAGGGCGTCGGGGCAGGTCAGAACCTGCGAGGAGGAGCCGGGCCACCCCGGGGCTGCGTTCTCCTGTCACGTCCGATGGATGCAGCGTCCGGGCTCGGCCGACGGGAGCCAACGCTGTCCTGGCGCGAGAGTCTCTTAGAATCTCAGCCCTTCACGCGGGAATTCCGTTTACTACAGCCGCCGACGCTGGTGGTTTGCCGCGGAAGTTCGGGGCCCGCAGTCTGTTTGGGTTTCGTTGCTGGTCTGAGGGTGGAGTCTTGGTGTCCGGCTCGGGACGTGGGGCATTATGGGAATCGTAGTTGAGGCCAACGGGATTTTGGAATGGTCTCGGGGCATTCTGGGAGTCGTAGTGTGTGGGCCACAGTGTAGTCCTAGGAAGTGTCGTCGTCCCAGGCCCCCTGGCTCTGGCGCTGCGTACGCAGGTGCCTGGCATCCTGGCAGTAGTAGTGCGTGAGGGGAGCGCCTCAGCCCTCGCGGGGGAGGCCGCGGTAGGTCTTCGGCAGTGTAGTCTTCCGAGGCCCGCGGGCTCTGGCGCTGTGTGCGCAGGCGCGGGGCGTTCGGGCATTGGTGGTGGGTGATGGGAGCGCCTCTGCCCCGGCCTCGCGGCCGCGGTGGGTCCTGGGAAGTGTAGTCGTCCGCGGCCCGGCCTGGTCCGGGGGTCTGGTGCCTGAGGCTGTGGCGGGCAGTCCCTCCCCGGACGCGGATCCGAAAGTCTGGCTCGCTTGGGCCCAAGACACTTAAAGCAGCCCCCTCTGTCCGAGATCCCCTCCAGGTGGCCCGGGCCGAAGACCATCTGCAGCTCGAGAACGCCTCGTCCCCCGCTCCCGGCTAAAGGCGCAGAGGAAACGCGCCGTCCCGTGACCCCGTTACAGGAGGCGGTGCCGGGGTGCGGGTCAGGTCTAGGCTCCCCGGATCCCACGCCGTGGCTGGGAGGGACTCTCTTTGGCGGCCCCGGTCCTCTGGGTGACGAGGAAGGGTGGGTGGGTGGTTGTGCCGCGGTGGGAGTCCGCAGCCGGTGGGGCCTGGTCGCTCCGGGACGGCCCGCGCGCTCAGGGCTGCCTTGTCTCGCTGCCAGCTGTGCCGTTTCCCCCTGCGCTCCTCGGTCCCGCCGCGAGCCATGTCTCAGGTGAGCTGCTTCCTTTTTTCTTTCCCAGGGCATCTGTGTGCTTCAGGACTGGGGGACAGAGGCTGGCTTTCTCCGGAAGCGCCCTGCTCTGGTCCTCTCCTTCGGGCACCTGGACCTGAGGGGACGTGGGAAGGTGGACGGAAGCTGTCCGGTTGTGGGCGGGTTTCGGACCTGGGGGAAGGTCGGGAGCCGGCGGGGGAGGGGGCGGGTGTGTTAGGTCACCTCTTCCTCCTTTTCCCAGTGTTAGAATGAGGAGTGCTTTACTCTGTCCCTCGCTCCAGCTACCCCTTTCTCAGTCGTACATATTAAAGTTTGTTTATTTTTGAGAGAGGGAGAGAGGAAATCCCAAGCAGGCTCCTCGTTGTCAGCGCAGTCAGAAGTGGGGCTCCATCCCAGGAACCGTGAGATCATGACCTGAACCCAAGTCGAGAGTCAGATCCTTAACCGGCTGAGCCACCCGACTGCCCCAGTCATATTCTGATTAAGCATGTACTTTCAGCACCTGTGTCAGTGGTCTCAAAGTGGAATTCCTGGACCAGCAGTATCCGCATCACGTGAGAACTTACTAGAAGCGTATAGTCATGAGCTCCCTTCCCATACCTTCTGAACCAGAAACTCTGGGCGTGCAGTTCAACAGTCACTCCCAAGTGACTCTGATGCCTGACCCATCCTGGGTGTGGGGGGTTCAGCTGGGGCAAACAAAATCTCTGGCAGTTGTTTCACAGAGGTGGGGGTAAGAAGGCCAGCTGTTTGATTTAGTTCCTGTTTTTAGTTCTACTTCTCTGCCCTACATACGTTGTCTCATGCTTGTCTCCAAATCCAGATGCTCTCCCAAATTTGCTGGGGAGTCCAGTTTCCATCTGTGCTGCAGATTCCGTTGTTGAGAAAATAGCTTCCTTTACTAGTCAGTAACCTTTATCGCTTAAACCTTTTTTTTTTAACTGTAAGATACAACTGCCATGCATCTGGAGCTCTTACTAGTTTGACCCCTTTTAAAATTTCTGCTCATGGTTCTGTGGGTTACTGAAGCAGTGCAAAAGCAGGCCGTGACGTGGGGGCACATTATTACTCCTAACCCTGAGGGGAAAGCTTTTGGTTCCATTCTGGGATGGGGGACATGTCTTCCTTGGGTAGTCTTTCTTACTGCGTATCCTTGTTCTGTGACACTGCTCACATCGCCGGTAAGTTTCATAGCCCTTTTTTCAGGAATGGCGATAACCGTGTTGCCCTTGAGTGCATGCCCCTTTTTAAAGGTACTGCTGCTGTCTGCTGTAGCCGGTTGTTACCATGAAGATATTCTTGCTGGATCTCATTAAAATAGGCTGCTATTAAGGAAAATATACACTGCCTACTGAATACAAAAGGACTGTCTTTGTTATTCATTAAGTGTTCTAAGATTCTAAGAACTTGAACAACAAAAGGCAGAAATCCATGTTGTTCGTGTGTATAATCCTTTATCTTTCACAAAATTGTAAATTATGTCAGGACAAATTTTATTTATTTTTTTCCTTTTCTCCAATTATGCAATAAAACAAAACAGCTAGGCTCTTACTAATTAGAATTCTGAAAACCCCCATTGCTACTCTGTGCATACACTGTCTACTCTCCATGGGGAGACTCATTTCACTCCTAATCAGGGCCTTTGGGAGCATGGGTGCTGGTTGTGCAGATATCTGTATATCATTTCAGGGGTCAGTGACATTCAGAGATGTGGCCATAGACTTCTCCCAGGAGGAGTGGGAATGGCTTCAGCCTACTCAAAGAGATTTGTACAGACATGTGATGTTGGAGAACTACAGCCACCTGGTTTCACTGGGTAAGTGTATTCCTTCTTATCTCCTCTAAGTCAGAATTTAAACTTGGGGACGGCTGTTGTAAATCTTGGTTTTCTGACTTAATATTCCCAAGGGAGGTATGTTAGTTTTCTTTTTGTTTGTTTTTTTCATTCATTCATTCATTCATTCATTCATTATTTTAGGGAGAGAGAGGGAGAGGGAGTGTGTGAGTGGGGAGGGGCAGAGGGAGAAGGAGGGAGAGAATCTTAAACAGGCTTCACGTTCAGCAAGGAGCCTAATGTGGAGCTTGATCCCACAAGGCTGGGATCTTGACCTGAGCTGAAATCAAGAGTTGGGCGCTCAACTGACTGAGCCACCAGATGGCCCTCTTTTTTAACTTTTTAAGATGGATTATAAGCACTGAATCCTTAGCGTTCATGTTTACATCTGGTAGATATTTCTTTTTCGAAAAATTTTATTTATTTATTTTTAACATTTATTTATTTTGAGAGAGAGTAAGTGAGCGGGGGAAGGGCAGAGAGAGAGGGAGAGAGAATCCCATGCAATCCATGCTGTTAGCGCAGAGCCTGACACAGACACTTAACTGACTGAGCTGCCTAGGTGCCCCTAAAGATTTTATTTTATTTTTATTTTTTATTTATTTTTAATTCTTTTTTAATGTTTGTTTATTTTTGAGACAGAGAGAGACAGAGCATGAACAGGGGAGGGTCAGAGAGAGGGAGACACAGAATCTGAAACAGGCTCCAGGCTCTGAGCTGTCAGCACAGAGCCCGACGCGGGGCTCGAACTCACGGACCATGAGATCATGACCTGAGCTGAAGTCAGCCGCTCAACCGACTGAACCACCCAGGTGCCCCTAAAGATTTTATTTTTAAGTAATTTCTACATGCAGTGTGGGGCTCAAACTCACAACCCTAAGATCAAGAGTTCCATGCCCTACCAACTGAGCCAGCCAGGTGTTCCTACATCTGGTATTTCTTTAAAAAATTTTTTAAAAAATATTTATTTATTTTTGAGAGAGAGAGAGCATGTGAGCATGAACAGGCAAGGGGCAGAGAGAGAGAGAGAGACAAAGAGAGACAATCCGAAGCAGGTTCCAGGCTCCGAGCTGCCAGCACAGAGCCTGACGCTGGGCTCGAACCCATGAACTGTGAGATCATGACCTGAGCTGAAGTCGGATGCTTAACCGACTGAGCCACCCAGGCACCCTTGGCATTTCTTTTAATGGCTCCTCTTCTAGGGACTGAAGGACTGATTTTGAATTTATTTCCTTTTCTGCAAGCAGGTCTTAACATTTCTAAGCCATATGTGGTTTCCTTATTGGAGCAAGGCAAAGAGCCCTGGTTGGAGAAAAGAGGTGTGAGAAGAGATCTGTTTTCAGGTGAGTAAGTTAATAACAACCCAACTAATCAATGAGAATGCAATACTTTTTTGTATGTTGGTTGGAAAGTTTTCCCTTAAAGATAGCAGAGGTATGGAGACTATGAAGTCTTGCCCACACAGCTCCATAAGGAACCACGTTCACACCCACTTACCAGTCTGCCTTTAGTTCTCATCTTATGCTTTCCCCGCTTTCTTACAAATAGATGTGTGCTTTCTTTCCATCGTTAGCTCTGTCTGGGCTCTGGATTTCAATTCTTTTTGAAGTCTCCCCCCTGTCTTTCTTGAAATTGACCTCTGTTTCTGTTGCCTAAGTTAAAAGGTATATATTTTTTCTGTGTACTGCTGTTCCAGTTAGCCACCTTGGAAAGACTGATTCGTTGCTTTTTGGTTACCTGATGGCTTTATTCGTTCACTCACACATTCCTTTAATGTTTATTTAAAAGGCTTTCTCTTAGGTGCTACAGAGAGTAGAAAATATAAAAAAGTATAATAACCACCAAAGAAGTTATAGTCTAGTGAGATATAATAGGTCTGTAAATAATTTCATTAGATGTCCTCAAATTGTCAGTTCAGCAGTAAGGAAAAACGAATTCCTGTTTGTTTAGGCCTAGATGATTTGGATAGGGATAGTAGTAATAGAAGCAGAAAAGACAGGAAAGAGATCAGTTTTGGAGAGTAGGTGCTGAATTTGTAAGGAGATGTGCTTGGTGTGAGTAGAGGATGGTATTTCCAAGTGGAGAGATGCATAGGCTGTTGGAATAGATCATGGAAAACAGTTCAAGTTGGAGATGTAGACGTGGGAATTTTAACACTCAGAAGCAAAAATTGAAGCCCTGAGATTGAGCAGTGCCTGAAAACCTTCACCTTCAGTTGACAGGAGAATGGCTGGTGAAGCTCTTTAAAAACAAATGGCCGTGCCCTGCCCTGGAAGAGTCTATGGAGGGTAGACTAGAAGATCTATGGAGCCTAAATTCTTTATTCATGCAGGGTTCCGTAAGTTCTTTCGTTGATTCTGAAACGAACCTCTCCTGGAGGTACACTGACCTTCCACTGAGATAACCGGAGACTGCCTCCGTGTGCCGGAAGCAGCAGCTTGGAAGGACTGGTGAGGGAGCAGGAGCAGGTGTCAGGAACACTGAGCTCCATCTGTCGGGAGAGTGGTGGTTAATTGCACGTGCTGCAGACTTCCAGGAGGGTGTGGAAGGTACTGATGTGGGCTGAAGTCATGAGTGGAGCAAATGCGGGGAGAGTTCTTCATTTAAGTGTGAGCTGAAGAACAGTGTCCTCTTGTACATGTAAAAATAATAAAACCAATAAAACTGTGTACAGGGGAAGGGAGGGAAGAATTGCCGCTAGTCCCGCTACTTCCTCCCTCCCTCGCTTCCACCCATCTCTGTGCCCAGTGTGGGGCTTGAACTCATGACGTCAAGGATCGAGAGTCTAATGCTCTCCCGAGGGACGAAGTGCCCCTCCGCTACCTTAATACAGCTTGTCCAGTTTTTGTGTGTTCATTCTAGTACCTCTGTCTCCCCTTTTTTTTTTTTCAAACAGAGTAGGATTTATTGGTGGCACAAAGGTGGGGGGCAGGGCTTGCCATGTGTCCAGGGGGCCACGATTAGGGATGTATTTGACCCCACAGTTATTTGGGATGAACTGTTTTTTTAGTCATCATATCTTCAAATTCATGCGCATTAGAGTCAGTGGAGCCCCACCTCTTGGAGATGTGGCTCTTCCGGCAGCAGGGAACTTGCACTTGGCCCTGTGTAGGGTGCCAATCACATGCTCCTTATTCTGCAGCTTGGTATGGATGGACATGATTTGGCCTGTGCGGACCCTGGCCATGGTGTCCTGGGGCTTTCCAAAGGTCCCCCCACGTGCCTGTCTGGAGCCCAGATTGGGGATAGCATGAGGTCAGACATGAAGGTCCACTGGAAAGGACTGCCTCCTCTAAGGCAACTCGTAGAAGCAACAGGCTGCATATACGACCGAGGAGGCTGCACACCAGGCCCCGTGGGGAGACAGCACGGTTGGCTTAATTGGCTGCAGTCCAGTACATTTTTGAAAGGTGAAATATCACACAGAAATAATGCATAAAACATAAATCTGCAGCTTAACCAATTACTAAGACACCCATGTAACCACCACTCGGGTCAGTAAATAGAACACTGCCAGGTCCCTAAGAACTTTCTGAGTGCTCACTCCTGCCCCCACTCAAAGGCAGCCTTCTCTTTAATGGGAGTAACTTACTTTGTTTTCTTTATAGCTTTGTCATCTGTTTGTGTCTGTAATCACTATAGTTTAGGTTTGTATGTTTGTGAACTTTACATAGAGGGGTTCATAATGTATATGTTGTGATTTGCTTCTGAAAAGTACTTTTAAGATTTATGCATTTTGCATATTACCCTAGAGGTCGTTTCATTGTACAGCTAAGCCTTCCCCCATTTATTCTATTATTGAGGCCTTCTTGGGTTGTTTGCGTTTTAGGGCTGTCGCAGGCAGTGTTACTATTGTCCCTGTACCCTGGCACGGGTTTCCTGGGGTGATATTTAGGGCTGGAATCGCTAGGTCAGAGGACAGTGACCCTCCTACACATTATTAGATAATGCCAAAATGTTTTCCACAGTGCTTTTACTGACTTACGTTCTCACAAACACCGTACGTGGGGTCCTCTTGTTGCCCAAACTCACCAATGCCCAAAAGTTAGGCACCATAATATTCAACTCTCAGAAGAGTGTGCAGTGGTAGCTTGTGGCTTAAGCTTGCATTTCTGTGTCCTCCTCGTTAGGATAGTGGTGAGTGTCCCCGCCTGTCATAAACTTGCATTTCTCTGATTACTAATGTGGTTGAGCACCATTCTGTGTGTTTATGGGATATTTAGATACCGTCATTTGTGAAGTGCCTCTTGAAGGTTTTTGCTCATGTATTGGATGACTTACCTTTTTCTTACCGATTTGTAGACGTTACATATCTCAGATTCAGATTCTTTGCTAATTATTGTCACTCACTGCAAATATCTTCTCTCACATGTGGCCTACTTTCCCCCTTAATAACTTTTTTTGATGAATGGAAATTCTTAATTTTAGTGTGGTCAGATTTACCAATCTTTCCCTTTATGGTTGGACTGTTTAAGAAACTGTTTCTTACCATGAGGTCATAATGAAGACGTCTTCCTGTATTTTCTCTTAAAAAGCCTGGTCTTTATGCCATTCACATTTAGGTCCATAGCCTATTTTAGGTCCATAGCCTATTTTGAGCTTATTCTTGTGCGTCATGTGAGTTACTCGTCAGTTTTGATCCCTTCTGTGAGCAGATCCAGTTCTCATAGCACTGATGTGTCTGTCCTTTCCTTTTGTTGTCTTCAGTTTGTCATAACTTAAATACCATTTTTTGTGTATGTTTTTGGGTTCTCTGTTCTTTAGTGAATCTCTCTTTTTCTATCCTTGCATACATCTATTCAGTCTTAGTCACGGATTTAATAATGGATAACATTTTACTGTATTTGCCTTACGGCACCCTTTTTTTGCTGAATAATTTAAAAGTAAATTACAGGGGCGCCTGGGTGCTCAGTCAGTTAAGCATCTGACTCTTGATTTCGGCTCAGGTCATGACCTCATGGTTTGTGGGTTTGAGCCCTGCATCGGGCTGTGTGCTGTCAGCATGGAGCCTGCTTAGGATTCTCTCTCTGCCCCTTTCCTGCTTATGCTGTCTCTCTCTCTTTCAAAAGAAATTAAATTAAAAAAATTTTTTTTAATAATTAAAAAAGTAAATTATAGACATCTCAACATTTCACTCTACAGTACTTCACTATCGATGAATAAATGGGACATTTCCTACATGAGCAGAATGTCATTTTTCATACCAAAATAACAGTTTTGCCTAGTATTTTTTAAATTATTTATTCATATAAGTTTTTAAATTTTTGGGGGGGAGAACGTGAGTGAGCGAGCACACACTGCGGGGCAGGGACAGAGAGAGGGAGAGCGGGTGAGTTGCCAGCAGGCTCCAGCCTCCACACTGAGCCCGACGCAGAGCTCGATCCCATGACTGTGAGATCATGACCTGAGCAAAAATCAAGAGTCAGTTGCTTAACTGACTGAGCCAATCCAGGTGCCCCTAGTATTTTTTTTAAGTGCACTGTCCATACATAAATGCGTCACAAGTGCGTGCTGGTTGTCCTGCCCTGCAGGATAATGAAACGTTTCTGTTTCTCTGTATGTCCTGTAACTTTCATTGTAATGTATTCATTTTGATATTTTAAGACTTTGGGCCTTGTTTAAGTCACATTGAGATGTTAATTTTATTTAAGCAAGTTTGAAGCCATCAGTTCTAACCTCTCTCCTATGTATGTGGCTCCGGGACAGCCCTGTCTTTAAAGGCTTTGTGGGTCTGTCGTACTTGTCTTGCATATGCACCTCCTACTGGCCTTTCCGAACTTGCGCGGTTTGTTCACCTTTGTTTCCGTTTTCACAGTTTCTGGTATGTGATGGAGGGTCAGATCCATGCACATGCAACTCAGGGATGAGCCCAGGATTTCTTTTCTTTTTTTTTTTTTTTAATTTTTTTTAATGTTTATTTATTTTTGAGACAGAGACAGAGCATGAGCAGGGAGGGGGCAGAGAGAGAGGGAGACACAGGATGTGAAGCAGGCTCCAGGCTCTGAGCTGTCAGCACAGAGCCCGACGCGGGGCTTGAACTCACGGACTGTGAGATCATGACCTGAGCCGAAGTCGGACGCTTAACTGACTGAGCCACCCAGGCGCCCTGAGCCCAGGATTTCATACACAACTTTACAGGAGCACTTTCCTGAGCTACCTCTCCTACATGTTTTGGCTCCCAGGCCCCCCTCTTTCAAGTCTTCTGGGTAGAAAGGCAGACCTTTAGTTTCCCCTCTGCTCTGTATTTCCTGCAACTGTGTCTGCCTCTGTAGCTGAGTAACAAGGAGACAGGGAGAAAAAGAATAAAAGTGGGTGGGATCCCTGTGCTCTTGGGAACATGGATTTTTCTGCTGAGAGAGAAAACTCCTTTCGTAGAGTTTTAAGAGCCTGTATGGCCACCACTGCTGCTAGATGCCTTGGGGTTAGGCAGGAATGGGAAATGAACAGACAAAAGATAAGATTTCTCTCTGACTAGTATAGACCCTCTTTCCCATTCCTCAGACCAGAAATAGAGGCTTCTCTGGGAGCTCTTTCTCCTCATACCTACTGCCCAGTTCCTGGTCTCATGCTGCCTTTGGCTTTAAGCGTGAAGAATTTGGAGGGGGAAAAAAACCTAAGAAACTCACCACCAGTTCACTGTTACTTTAAGGTCTGATTTCCTTCTCTAATCACCTTGCTACCCTTTACTTTTTAGGGCTCTTAGATGTGCATTCTGTGCACAGCGTTTACCTACATGCAGTAGGAGAGACAGGTCAGAGTGCACGAACTCCATCTTTACACGACTGGAACCATTCATCTTGTGTTTTGTAAGTGGAAAAAAAAAGCAAAGTTATAGCATGTAGAAAGAGGATACTAATAAAATGAGAATAGGAAGTTCAGTCTAGATTGAACAGGAGTATAAAGTAAAGTAAAAGGAGGAAAATGGTGGGAATTAAGGATGGTTAGGGAAAACATCGGTCAGATCGTGCAGGTGCTTTACAAACCATGTTAATGAACCTAGAGCTCCTCCCTGTTAGGGAGTCATTAAAAGATTTTAGGCAGGCGAGCGTTTTATCTTAGCTAACGTTTGGAAAACAGGTTTGTCGGAAGCAAGACTAGGAAACAGCTCTCATCTAGGAGGTGTTGCCTTGACCTCGGCCAGATGTAGTCACATGAAGTATGGAGGGGTCCAGGGAATGAGCGGAGGAACGCAGGTTGGTAACAAAGTAAGGAAGTGGACTCAAAGGGACCTGGAGATTGAGTAGATAAAAGACCCGAAGAAGCCTGAGGAAACGTAGTTGACGGCACTCTCCATGGCGTTACTCGGGGGAAAAAAAAGTGAAGGGGAAGGAAAGACTGTCAATTTGTGACTGAGTTTTGGGGCTTTGTGGGATACTTGAATATATCAGTTCAGTAGGTAACTGGGTATCATTCTGGAGCTTAAAGAGATCACAGTGCTTCTCAAATTTCAGTCATTTCGAGAGTTTTAAAGCACATATTTCAGACCCTACTCTGGAAAAATCTAAGTCATTACATTTGGTGTAGAACCCAAGAATCTGCATTTTTTATTTTTTTAATTTATTTTGAGAGAGGGAGCACGTGAGAGAGCGTGAGTGGGGGAGAGGCCGAGAGAATCCTAAGCAGGCTCCACGCGGACAGTGACACAGGGCTCGATCTCAACGAACCATGAGATCATGACCTGAGCTGAAATCAAGAGTCAGATGCTTAACTAACTGAGCCATGCAGGCGCCCCAAGAATTTGCATTTTTTTAAGTTTATTTATTTTGAGAGAGAGAGAGAGACAGTGCGAGTAGGGGAGGGGTAGAGAGAGAGGGAGAGAGAGAATCCAAGCAGGCTCTGTGCTGCTAGTGCAGAGCCTGATGTGGGGCTCAAACTCACGAAACCGTGAGATCCTGACCTTAACCGAAACCAGGAGTCCTACGCTTAACTGGCTTAACCGAGGTGCCCCCCAAATTTGTATTTTTAACAAGCCCCCAGATGCTGATACTGAGCTAAAGTACATATATGGGAGTTATTTTCACAGCTTCGTAAAATTTTGAATCTTCCGTGTAAACTCCCTGCATTCCCCGTATGTTGTTGAACTTATTCTTAAGCAGCTTTACCTAGTTTCTTTTTTTACAAGTTATATTGCTTTTCTGCAGGAGTGCTAGTGAATTTGTATATTTATATCCCTCAGTCTTTATTGTAGCAATAAAAATACCCTAAACCTTTCTTTGCTATAAATACTGTAATGCTTTTTTTTAATTAATAAACTTCTTAAAAAGTAGTTTTAGGTTCACGTCAAAATTAAGTGGAAGGTACCAAGAGTTCCTATATACCCCACCCCACCACAACTTCTCACACTGTGGACATCCCATACCACAATCTCATATCACAATAGTACATTTGTTACAACTGATGAACCTAGATTGACACATCATCACACAAAGTCCATAGTTCACATTAGAGTTCATTCGTGGTGGTGTGTGTATTCTGAGGGTTTTTTATTTTTTTTATTATTATTTTTTTTTAACGTTTATTTATTTTTGAGACAGAGAGAGACAGAGCATGAACAGGGGAGGAGCAGAGAGAGAGGGAGACACAGAATCTGAAACAGGCTCCAGGCTCTGAGCTGTCAGCACAGAGCCCGACGCGGGGCTCGAACTCACGGACCGTGAGATCATGACCTGAGCCGAAGTCGGACGCTTAACCGCCCAAGCCACCCAGGCGCCCCTGTATTCTGAGGGTGTTGACAAATGTATAATGAATGACATGTGTCCACCATTTTAGTAGCATACAGAATACTTTTACTTTCCTAAAAATCCTTCACGATCTGCGTGTTCCTCTCCCCCCACCCTGTCCCGCAACCCCTGGCAAACACTGATCTTTTTATTATCTCCATGGTTTTGCCTTTTCCATTGTGTCATATAGTTGGAATCATACAGTAGTTAGCGTTTTCACATTGGCTTCTTTCACTCAACATTGTGCATGTAAAGTTCCTTTATACCTTTTCATGGGTCAACAGTTTGTGTCTTTAAAAAAATTTTTTTTTTTTCAATGTTTTTTATTTATTTTTGGGACAGAGAGAGACAGAGCATGAACAGGGGAGGGGCAGAGAGAGAGGGAGACACAGAATCGGAAACAGGCTCCAGGCTCCGAGCCATCAGCCCAGAGCCTGACGCGGGGCTCGAACTCACGGACCGCGAGATCGTGACCTGGCTGAAGTCGGACGCTTAACCGACTGCGCCACCCAGGCGCCCCAAGTTTGTGTCTTTTTAGTGCCGAATAACATTCTTTTGTCTGGATGAAGTACAGTTTACTTTTGCATTCTCCTACTGAAGGATATCTTGGTGGCTTCCAAGTTTTGGCAATTTTAAAGAAAACTGCTATAAACATTCATATGCAGGCTTTTGTGTGAATATAACTTTTGAATTAATTCGGGGAGATACCAAAGAGTGCAATTGTTGAATCATGTGGTGAGAGTATGTTTGGTTAAGAAACTGCCAAACTGTTTTCCAAAGTGGTTCTACCATTTTGCATCCCCACCAGCAATGAATGATAGTTCCCGTTGCTTCACATCTTTGCTAGCATTTGATGTTAGTGGATGGGATTTTGGCCATTCTAATAAGTGTGTACTGGTATCTCATTTTAATTTAGAATTCTCTCATAACATGATGTCGAATATCTTCCCATATTCTTACTTGCCACCTGTGTATCTTCTTTGGTGCAGTGTCTATTTGGGTCTTTTGTCCAATTTAAAATTGTATTGTTCATTTTCTCATTGAGTTTTAAGAGTTCTTTGTATATTTTGGATGCTAGGTCTAAACAGATATGTCTTTTGCACATATTTTATCCCAGTTTGCAGCTTGTCTTCCCATTCTCTTGACGCTGGTTTTTACAGAGCATAAGTTTTTTATTTTAATGAAGTCCATCCAGCTTATCAATTAATTTCATAGATCATGCTTTTGGTTATTGTATCTAAAAAGCCATTGCCATATCTAAGGTCATCTAGGTTTCCCCGTGTTATCTTCTAGGAGTTTTATAGTTTTGTGTATTACATTTAGGTCTATGACCATTTTGAGTTAATTTTGGTCAAGAGTGTAAGGTCTGTGTCTTAATTCATTTTAATGCATATGGATGCATAGTTGTTCCAGGACCCATTGTTGAAAAGATGTCTTTGCTCCTTTGTCAAAGATCAGTTGACTATAATTATTCTGGTCTATTTCTGAGTTCTCTACTCTGTTCCATTGATCTACTTGTCTTTCTCTAGAACCAAACTGTCTTCATTACTATAAGTTTAGAGTAAGTCTTCAGGTTAGGTAGTATCAGTCCTCCGACTTTGTTCTTTCCCTTAAATACTCTGTTAAGTATTCTAGGTCTTTTGCTTCTCAATATAAACTTTAGAATAAGTTTGTTGAGATCTATAAATTGCTTTCTGGGATTTCATTGAGTCTGTAGATCAGGTTGGTAAGTGTAGACCCTAAGTCTAAAGTTCTCTCTTGTCTAACAAAAGAGCGGGGTACAGGATTAAAGCGAGAGATGGCTAATGTCTGGGAATAGACAAGAGCACCGAATAAGGGTCTTTGCCCCGTTTTTATTGGGATCAGAAGGGTAACATGGCGACGGATGTGCACAAAGCGACAATGAATCTGTGAACATTAACTCATGGACGTGGCGGAAAGGGGGTCTTGAAGATATTTGGGGTTAGGTGTTTGGGTTAATACAAAACAAAATCCTGGCGCCGGGCGGCGGGGTGGAAGGTTGTTTACAGTGGACATGGGGCACCACCTCTGTTTATCTCAGCCTAGGGGATGAGACAGGTAGGGCGAGTAATTTCAGGGTTGACAAGGCACCTTTTCTTTTGTTAACCATCTCCGCTCAGGGCAACTTTGCCTGCAGCGCAGAGTACCATCTACAGCCCAATTTACCTGTTTATCTAACTTGGTCCTTCCCTCCTTTCTGCTATAGTACTAAATTGGGGGGCACTTCTGCCCTGAATGCCTAATCTTGTTTATTTCACATACCTCTGTTCTATATTGGTACCTTTGCACCTCCCTATTCTGGGAGCTTTTCCCCTCCCTCTCTATTCTGGGGGCTCTGCACCCCCTCGCTGTTCTCGGGTGCCCTTGCCCCTCCCTCTCTATTCTGGGGTGCCTTTGCACCTCCCTGTTCTGGGGTCCTGATCTTATTACCCAAACTCGGGTGTGAGCATCTTATGGCTTTGTCCTTCTTTATGCCTTTGTAACCCATTGGTGTAAGCCCGGGGGATTCCTAAGCTTATTTCCCACAGGTAGGAATTGACATCTTGACAATATTGAGGCTTCTTATGAATGTGGAATATTTCTGTCTCCCCTGTTACTTCTTATTTCATATCTTTCATCAGAGTTTTGTAGTTTTCCTCATACAAATCTGGTACATGTTCTATTGGGTTTATACCTAAGTATTTCATTTTTTTGGTATGCTAATACAAATAGTAATGTCTCAGTTTCATACTGCATTTGTTCATTGCTGGTATATGGGAAAGACTGACTTTTGTACATTGACTTTGTATCCTGCAACCTTGTTATAATTACTTATTCCAGGTTTTTGGTAAGTTTTCTCAGAATCTCTGCATAGATAATACTGATATCTGCCAAAAAAAGGTTTTATTTCTTCCTTGCCAATCTGTATACCTTTTATTTACTTTTCATGTCTTTTTTTTTAATGTTTATTTTTGAGAGAGAGAGAGAGAGAGAGACAGCACGAGCAGGGGAGGAGCAGAGAGAGAGGGAGACACAGAATCTGAAACAGGCTCCACGCTCTGAGCTGTCAGCACAGAGCTCGACGCGGGGCTCGAACTCACAAACCATGAGATCATGACCTGAGCCGAAGTTGGACGCTCAACCGACTGAGCCACCCAGGTTCCCCTCGTTTTTTTTTTTTTTTTTTTTAATGTTTATTTTAGAGAGAGAGAGAGACCAACAGAGCATGAGCCAGGGAGGGGCAGAGAGAGAGGGAGACACAGGATTGGAAGCAGGCTCCAGGCTCTGAGCTGTCAGTACAGGGCCTGACGCGGGGCTTGAACTCATGAACCACGAGATCGTGACCTTAGCTGAAGTCAGACGCCTGACTGACCCACCCAGGCACCCCCTTTTCATGTCTTTTTATATTAACTAAGAATTCCATCATGGCATTGAAAAGCAGTGCTGAGAAGGGACATCCTTCCTGTGTTCACATTTAGCAGGAAAGCTTCAGATTTTTCACCATTAAGTCTGACGTTACCTGTAGATTTTTTGGTGTTCTTTATAGCTTGAGGAAATTCCACTCTATTCCTAATTTGTTGAGCTTTTTTTTTTTTTTTTTTTTTTTTTTTTTTTTATGAATGGGTGTTGGATCTTGCAAGGCATGTCTACTGATGGTATGTCTCCTCAGTTTTTGTCTCAGAAAATCTTTATTTCTCCTTCACCTTTGAAGTATAATTTTGTACGGTACACAATTCTAGGTTGGTGGATTTTTTTTCTGTCAACATTGTAGTATATGAAGTACTTCCTCAATGATCTTAAGTAACGTGATAGAGGATTTTTTTTTCATGAGAAGAGAGTCAATGCATCTAAAATTTTTTGCTTTGAGCATATTAGGTGCTGATTTATCATAGGAACCATTTGTTACATTAAGAATGAATCTTTGTATCCCTTTAGGCTTTTAATAAGTGTGAGTGCTTTGTTATAGCAGATCCATTTGGGAATTACCAAAAAGCGTGTGGGCATAGTAGGCGATTGAAGAAGGGGAGGTGATGTTGAGTGAAGGAAGAGGGGGGTGAGGAATATATAATTAGCGTTCTATTTATGTCTTGTACCTAATTTTCTTGGTTGTGCTTTTGACTCTCATTGGTCTGGGAAACCATATGGCAGATAATATACTAACTCTGTGCAGTTAACATCAATGGCTTTTTCTAATATCATGAAATATCTAGGTTCACCTGACTTATAATATATTTCAGTTCCCAACTAATTTCTTGAATGAAGCCTTTGTTTATCTGTTGCAGTGATTTTTATATGTTGTTTCTGATCTTTTATACAATTTTTACTCTAAATATAATGAACTTACTCCTTTCTTACATCATTAATTGTTTTCTTCTGTGTCCTCTTTATCTCCCTATTTAATTTCTCAGCTCATGAAAAGAATTATTCAGTTTATATCCCCAGGGCTCTTACTGAGGTGCTCAGTAGATATGAGATTGGTTTATAGAGGAGTCAGGAAAGTAATGTAAGATTTTCCCTTTATTGGGGCGCCTGGGTGGCTTCGTTGATTAAGCATCCGACTTCAGCTCAGGACATGGTCTCGCAGGTTCAAGCCCCGTGTCGGACTCTGTGCTGACAGCTCGGAGCCTGGAGCCTGTTTCGGATTCTCTGTCTCCCTCTCTCTTTGTCCCACGCTGCTTATGCTCTCTCTCTGTCTCTCAAAAATAAATAAGCATTAAAAAAAAAATTTATGCTTTATTGAGATCATTTTCTTAACTGTTATTTCACTCTCTCCTGTATCCTAATCTTTGATTTTTACATGCCTACCCTATAAATATAGATCTTGATCCTTTGTTCAGATATGTATTAAAGAAATAGATCTATTTATATTTCCTAGAAGCTTATGGTCAGTGATGATAAAAGATAGCACCCCCTCAAACAAAATAAATGTCAAAGTGTGTTTTAGAGGAAAACGAAGTTTTTAATGTGTTTTTGGATGTAATTTTAAACTTCCAGAAAGCTTGCAAGAATAGTATAAAGAATAACCACAAGCTTGTTACTGAAATTTACCTACTGCTGACATTTTACCTTGTTTGTTCTATCCTTTGGTATATGCTTTTTTTCTTGAAACATCTGAGAATAAGTTGCATACATCATGGCCTTTTACTCCTACATATTTCCTAAGAATTAGGATATGAGTGAATATATTTTTAAAAAAGTCTTCATATTATTCATATTATAGTTTCTGTTCCCCCCCAAAATGATAAAGTTAGCCTGGAGAAAATCGGGGCCTGTGTTTGTCTATCAAAAGCATCTGATGGGAAGACACTGTTATACCAAAGTAGAGTGTCAGCTGTCAGTTTGGAAAGTAGAGTTAGAGTGAGAGTCATATTCCGTCATTGCCAGAGGTACCTTTTACTTACTTGGTCATTTAGAATAAGTTACTGTAAGGTGTTCCAGAGGCATTAAGTAAACAGAGTATGATGTCTTTGTGGGACGTGAGGAACATTTGTAGTTTATTAGCAGCATTATGAAATTGTCTTTCTCAAGTCATTTTGGCCTCAGATAAAGTTTAAGTGGAGCTGAGGACTAAAACCCATCCTTCCCAATTATTTATCTTCGTGTTCTGTTTTATCCTCCCTCGTCAGTTACTTCTACTTAGCTTTTCTTGTTATTTACCTACATCTCTCCTCTGATATGTTCTGAATTTCTGGACTTACTGTTCTGATTTCAGTCTCCACGAGAACTACAAAAACTGAAAGCTATGCACTACTGAGATGCCTTTTTTTAAAATCTCTCATTAAAAAAGTGAGGAGTGGCTTTATCTTACTCAACACAGAAAAAAAGAGAAACAACTGCTTTGTTTTTTCATTTTCAGAACCAAATCGTGAGGTCAAAGAGTTTTCTCGAAAAAATGTCATTTATGAAGATGACTCACCCCAGTGTTTGGTAGTGGGAAGAATTCTAAGCCATGGCCCTGAATATTCCAGTTTTAAAGGAGGCTGGAAATTCGAGGAAGATACTCAGATGCAAGGAAATCGGGGGTGTATCCAGCAAGGAACAGTGTCTCATCAGGGAGCCCTGTCTCAGCACACGAGTATCAATACCGTGGAGAGGCCCCATGGATGTCATGAATGTGGGAAGACTTTCAGTCGGCGCTTTTCCCTTGTGCTACATCAGAGAACTCATACTGGAGAGAAACCATACGTGTGTAAGGAATGTGGCAAAACCTTTAGCCAGATCTCAAACCTTGTGAAACATCAGATGATACATACTGGAAAGAAACCCCATGAGTGTAAGGACTGTAATAAAACATTCAGTTATCTCTCATTCCTCATTGAACACCAGAGAACACATACTGGGGAGAAACCCTATGAATGTACTGAATGTGGAAAGGCCTTTAGCCGTGCCTCAAACCTCACTCGACATCAGAGAATTCATATAGGAAAGAAACAGTATATATGTAGGAAATGTGGGAAAGCCTTTAGCAGTGGCTCAGAGCTCATTCGCCATCAGATTACACATACCGGAGAGAAACCTTATGAATGCATTGAATGTGGGAAGGCATTTCGCCGTTCTTCACACCTTACTCGGCATCAGAGCATCCATACTACCAAAACCCCCTATGAATGTAATGAGTGTAGGAAAGCCTTCCGATGCCACTCATTCCTTATTAAACATCAGAGAATTCATGCTGGAGAAAAGCTCTATGAATGTGATGACTGCGGTAAAGTTTTCACGTGGCATGCATCCCTTATGCAACATATGAAAATTCATACTGGAGAAAAGCCCTATGCTTGTACCGAATGTGATAAAACCTTTAGCCGGAGCTTTTCCCTCATTCTACATCAGATAACTCACACTGGGGAGAAGCCCTATGTATGTAAGTTTTGCAATAAGTCCTTCAGCTGGAGCTCAAACCTTGCCAAACATCAGAGAACACACACTCTAGAGAACCCTTATGAATATGAGAATTCATTTAATTATCACTCGTTCCTTACTGAACACAAAGGAATTCACGCTATAGAGAAAACATAAGAATATGGATTAGGAAAAGCAAACAGTTAATGCCTTAACTTTGACTTCAAAGGATTCTTGGGAAGAAGCCTTATGTGAATATGTTCAATGTGAAGAAAAATGGGTCATACTTGATTCAACATCCTGGAGAAAAAATAACCTAGGAATATGTGGGAAAGCCATTAATAGCTTTGCATTCTTTTTGTAATATCAGAAGATGAAATCAGTCAATACTGAGAAGCCTTCATCTGGTGAGATTCCCTTACTCTACATTTGTAACTTCCTACCAGACAAGGATACGTGGCCAATAGATGTGAGAAAGCTTTTAATTAGAAATTGGCCCTAATTCTGCATCTGTCGGCTCAAACAGGGCAGAATGTGTGGGTAAGATTGCACTTTTTCTTGGACATCAGAAAATTCATAATGAAGCAAAGTCATGCAAACACAATGATTCAGGAGTGTTTTTTTGTACCATGCAATATTTATTAGGTTTTAAAATACTCTTCTAAAGAGAAAACACAACACTATAAATGAACTGAATATAGGGTGACTTTCTGCATTATATCAAACTACAGAATTATACTGGGGGGAAAACTACCATTGTAATGAGTGTGGCAAAATCTTAAGAGTTCTGAGAAGTCATACTGGAGGGAATCTGTGGGAGGTTTTTTTTTTTTCTTTTTTTTTTTTTTTCTTCTTTTTTTGGGGGTGAGGTGATTTTTGCTTTAAAGCAAATTCAAAAAGCTATGAATAAATATTTTATTTTCTAGTTAATTAATCTAGTACTTGCAGAGTTTTTTCCACACATTTGTGATTGTGAAAATGCAACTACCACAATATTGATATCACTAACAAAGAGTAGTGCACTTTTGTTGAAACATACATGATTACTGAAACATTTTTAATATATTATGGCTTTACCTGTGAGACAGAATTTAGATTTAAGGTTATGCTAACTCATGTTTATCCTTGAATATGACTAGACCTGTTTTAGTCTGAAATAAATGTAAATAAGGTGTGTCACAGGAAAATGCCAAGGTAGTTTTCCTCTTTTGTTCCATTTACAGTAGGAACATTTCTTTTGTAAGCACGTATTTGTCAAAATAAATCAGATGATGTTTTCACTCTCCATGTACACCTTGCCCATTTTTTAATGTCCCAGTTAAAGGTGTATCTTTCAAGCATCTGTCTGCCTCCTTTTAAGAACTTACCTTGCATTTAGTATAGATAATATGGAACTTAGCACTTGAATAAGTGCCTTATTTAAGTCTGTTTTTTTCATGTATGGGTAAATGTTTCACAAAGTGAGAGGCTGGCATTTTTCTCTCCTACTCCTTGTGACATACATAGCTGCTGACTAATAATTTTCTCCAAGCCTCAATCTCTACCAGAACAACTCCGTGGTACAAATCTTCCCTTTCCTTTGGTGTGCCTGGCATTATTTTCCTAGCACCATATGGGGGCCTTTGGTGAACAAAACTGTATTTATCATTTTAATTTTTTTTAAATGTTTTATTTTTGAGACAGACAGAGCATGAGCGGGGGAGGGTTAGAGAGAGAGGGAGACACAGAATCCGAAGCAGGCTCCAGGCTCTGAGCTGTCAGCACAGAGCCCGACGCGGGGCTCGAACTCACAGACAGTGAGATCGTGACCTGAGCCAAAGTCGGAAGCTCAAGCGACTGAGCCACCCAGGCGCCCCAAATGTATTTATCAGTTTAGAGGTTTGTAACATTTAGACGTGGCCACAGACTTGTCTCAGGAGGAAGGGGCTGATTGGACCCTGAGCAGAAGTTATATGGGAACATAATGACTGAGAACTATGGGAACCTCATCCAAGGTTACTATTCCTGCAAATTTAGAACCTGAACTTAGGTATCTTTGCTTTCTCTTTAGGAAATAGGGAGTGGGCTTTAAATTGCCCACCTGGATTCCTTCTCCATGTTCTTGAGAGAATGAATTAAAATTGGTACAAGTGGGAAGTGGCTTGCTTATTTCCTTCTGCTTTTGCTTTTCTTGTAATAGCTTTTCTGCCTTTATATTAAGAGATTGGGTCTGGATCTAGGAGGAACCATAATATTTTGAAGTATCTATTTTTTCCCTCTTGTAAGCAGGACTCTCTGTTTCTAAATCAAATGTGACCTTACTGGAGCAAGGGAAAGAATCAAAGAATGATGGAGAAAAAATGATAAGAGGCCTCTGATCAGGTAAGTGTGGGGCAATCAGGCAGGGAGCACCTTTGCAGGTAGTGGCCCAGCTTACCAAATTGCCTGAATCATTTTTTCAAAAATAACAATTTGCCCATAAAATTCCCTTCATGCAACATCATCCTGAACTATGTAACTCATCCTAAAGGTATTCTCATTAATTTGTGGTTGAGATAGTTCAGAAAATAAGAACTATGCCATTATTTTTAATTAAATTTAAATACGTAGTTTCTAGATTATACAATAAGAGATGTCAAGACACTACTAAGTAAGAAAGAAAGTGAATGGTTTGTGGGAATTCTGTTATACAGTATGTTTTATTTGTCATAGCAAGAAGGTGCTAGCAAGGTTCATAGTTGCTTTCTTTCTCAATTTTAGCACACAAATCTGTTACATCTTTCCATATTTAACATAATCACTTTTTGTAAGCTGTAGTGCTTTCCAATGGTAGCAGAAACCCAAAAAAGAAAGTTGCCTGTTTTTCAAGGAGAAATCCTGTAAAAATAGCCAGACACACTAAGATAAACAGCAAACAGTAGGAGAAAAACGCATGGATGATATTGCACTTTATTATTTTTTGTAATGTTTCTTTTTGAGAGAGACAGAGCATGAGCGGGGGAGAGGCAGAGAGAGAGGGAAACACAGCATCTGAAGCAGGCTCCAGGCTTTGAGCTGTCTGCACAGGACCCGACGCGGGGCTCGAACCCACAAACTGTAAGATCGTGACCTGAGCTGAAGTCGGACGCTTAACCGACTGAGCCACCCAGACACCCCGATACTGCATTTTAGGTCACTTGTAGAACATAATATTATTTCAGTTCCTATTTGTATGCTTGAGACAGAAACAATGGTGACCTATAGTATGACCATCTCAATACACATGAGGGGGTAAACATCCAGCTTGAACGCTTTTTTTTTTTTTGAGAGAGAGAGAGAGAGAGAGAGAGAGAGAGAGAGAATGAGCGAGGAAAGGGGAGAGGGAGAGAGAATCCTAAGCAGGCTCTGTTCCCAGTGCAGAGCTCAACACGGGGCTCAATGTGGGGCTCTATCCCATGGTCCTGGGATCATGACCGGAGCCAAAATCGGGAGTTGGGTGCTTAACTGACTGAGTCAACCAGGTGATCCCCAGCTAAAGCATTTTGATCTATGTAGTAGTTTGTATTTCAGACAGTTTTCTTAGGGTTGCATATTCGAGATGTGTAAAGTTTAGTGAAACATGCTCAGGAATGCAACCATTATTTGAACTGAGACAGACACAGTATTTTCATTATTCTGTTGTCATTTGTTCAGTTACCCATATAGTATAAAAGCATCATACTCCAAATGAATAGGTCTATCCTTTATAGAAGAGCATATTGGGTAGTCATTCACATGACACATGATATCTTCTGGAATATGACTCCTGTATAATTACTGTGGGAAATCTTCCTGAATTGACTTTACCTTCGGGATAATTATATTGTATACTGTCAAGCTAGGTCTACAGCTGAATGACTGTCCACATCTGGCAACTCCTAGATGCAGCTGTCATGCTGTTGTGAGTGTAGAATGTGAACCAGTTTTTACTGTTCTCTCTTCAAATGAATGTGATGTTACTATCAGGTTGGATTCAACTGCTACTTCTAATGTTTTCAACAAGTCTACTTTCAAATAGGATGAAGTATTGTGGCAACAACCAGATAAAGCAGATAAAATACAAATATATTTTTACTAGTTTTTTTTTAATGTTTATTTTTGAGAGCAAGAATGCGAGCCGGGGAAGGGCAGAGAGAGAGGGAGAGAATTCCAAGCAGGGTCCACACTGTCAACACAGAGCCCAATGCAGGGCTTGAACCCACAAACCGGGAGATTATGACCTGAGCCAAAGTCGGATGCTTAACCAACTGAGCCCAGGCGCCCCTTTAGTAGTTTTTTGTTGTTTTTTAAGTGTGTATTTATTTGAGAGTGTGAACAGAGTAGGGGCAGAAAGAGAGAGAGAATCCCAAGCAGGCTTTGTGCTCCCAACACGGAGCCCGATGTGGGGCTTGATCCCACCAAACATGAGATCATGACCTGTGCTGAAATTAAGAGTCAGGTGCTCAACCGACCGAGCCACCCAGGTGCCCCTCAAAAATCATATTTTTAAAGGCATATTTGAACTGTGGAAGCAATGATGACTAAATGGACCAAAATTCCAGAGGGAAATCTCAAGTTTTTGTGGTCATTTGAAGGTGACGTGACAGATTAGCAACTTGAGAATCTTCAAGTGCACACAGCTGGTTCCCTTTCCTGGGACATATGCTGAATTTTAGGGCTGTGCAGAACCCTGGGTGGCTAGAATAAAAGCTGAAAGAGTGAAGTATCTGCAGTGTCTGTGGTATTTAGGAATGAAAAGCCCACTAGAGACGGGCGACTGCCCAAAATAAGTAGCCAGTCTTCTCCTCAAGCCATCTGTGAAATTTGAAGCTGCATGAGGTAGGAGGTTACGGAGACTAGGACCTACCAAGCCCTCAGATTTAAAAGCTTTAGGAGAGTCCTGCCTAAAATACAAAGGCTAAACAAGGCTAACATGAGGCTTATTAAAAATTCAGTGTAGCTCTGACCCAGCTCAAACTTATGGGACTGAGGTGATTAGCACCTCAAACAGAGGAAAGGAGAAACTCTCTGGTAGAAGGTAATGTAACCTAGAGCTCCTGTGGTTCTTTGAAACATGATGTCTGGTACACAATTAAAAAAAAATTACTAGGCATGTGAAGGACAGGAACATATATATATATATACTTCATTTTAGTGTGCTTTGCAGATACTTTTTTTTTTTTTAAACAAATTGAAGGTTTGTGGCGACCCTGTGTTGAACAAGTCTATCTGTGCCATTTTTCCAACAGTATTTGCCCACTGTATGTCTTTGTGTCACATTTTGGTGATTCTCATAATATTTATTTTTTGTTAATATTATATTGAATTGCTGCAATCTCATGATAAAATTTTAACAGATGAGGAGTTGCTTCTTATCAATGAGCAAAGAAGGTGGTTCCTTGAGATGGGATCTAGTCTTGGTGAAGATGCCGTGAAGATTGTGGAAATGACAAAGGATTTAAATTATTACATAAACTTAGTTGACAAAGCAGTGGCAGGATTTGAGAGCACTGACTCTAATTTTGAAGGAAATTCTACTCTGGGTATAAAGCTATCAAACAGCATCATGTGCTATAGAGAAATCATTCTTGAAAGGAAGAGTCAATTGATGGGTCAAACTTCTTTATCTTAAGAAATTGCCACAGCCACCCCAGCCTTCAGCAACGACCACCCTGATCAGTCAGCAGCCATCAACAGCAAGGCAAGATCCTCTACCAGCAAAAAGATTATGAGTCACTGAAGGCCCAAGTGGTGGTTGGCATTTTTTTTTAGCAATAAAGTATTTTAAAAACTAAGGTGTGTGGTTTTTTTAAATAGAAATGAACAATATAGCACACTTTATAGACTGAAGAGTAAACATAACATATGCACTGGGAAACAAAAATCATTTGACTTCCTTTCTTGTGATATTGTGCTTTACTGTAGTGGTCTGGAACTGAATCCACAGTATCTCTGAGGTATGCCTGTAATCAATGAGACAAAACAGACGAGAGAAGCAGACATACAGGTGCCTAGATATTGGGGGTTTTAGACAAGGATTTTGATGTATGGTTAATATGTTAAAATACAGGAAAGAATGGAAGAAAAAAACCATTTCAACTAGTAAGAAGAATCTATAAGAAAGGCAAGTGGCTATTCTAGAATTGAAAATACCATATCTGAAATTAAGAATTGAATAGATGGACTAAACACAAATTGAACACATAACTAAAGATAGTAAACTGGAAGGTGAATCAATAACAAAAATACTGAAACAGAGATGGGGGAGGGGAGAGAAAGAGAGGAAAAATATGCCATGGTCTGAATGAGGACTTTGACTCTTGTTGTTCTATTCAGAAAGCTCTCCTGTTCCCCCCACCCCGCCAAGGAGGACTACTACCTTTCCTTCAGATTCTGGCTGATGGTCACCTGGGGACCTTTCTTGACTGCCTTATCTAACACAGGTTCCCCTATTCTTATCCTACCATCTTACTTGTTTCCCTCTGCTTTGAATTTAGCCTCAAAGTCCACTTAGATGAAGTCTAAAAAGAGCCCACACTCTTAAGCAATACTTTAAAACATGCTTTTTCAAAAGGTTTGCTTTTAAAAAGTTGGGGTAGTAAAGACAGTTTAAAAACATAAAAAAAAAAATTATCTGATACTTCAAAAATGGATAGAATCGATATCCAATAACAGTCTAAGCAAATCTATGTATGACTTTGAAGACATAATCATGCTTTTGGAAATTAGTTCATGATGGAATTGTTCACCTAAAAAGAACAGAAAACTTAGTTCTGTTTACTACATAGACTAGAGAACAGACAAGTAAAAGAAAATTATGACTCAGAAATAACCACTAATAAGACAGATCAAGGAATACATGGACCAATGGAACAGTACAGAGAGCCAGAAATAAGCCCTCGCCTATATGGTCAATTAATCTATGACAAAGGAGGGAAGAATATATAATGGAGAAAAGACATCTCAATAAATGCTGTTGGGGAAATGACCACTTTCTTGCATGATACACAAAAATAAACTCAAAGACTTAAATGTGAGACCTGAAATCTTAAAACTCTTAAAAGGAAACACAGGCAATAATCTCTTGGCCATTTGCCTTGGCAACATTTGCTAGACATGTCTCCTTAGGAGAGGAAAACAAAAGCAGAAATAGACTATTGGTATTATACCAAAAATAAAAAGCTTTTGAACAGCAAAGGAAATCAACAAAATGAAAAGGCGACCTAGTGAATGAAAGAAAATATTTACACTCAGTATGTCCAATAAGGGGTTAATACCCAAGATATATAAAGAACTTGTTCAACTCAATGCTAAAGAAGTTAAATAATCTAATTTTAAAATGGGCAGAGAACCCATTTCGGTTCAGGTCATGATCTCATGGTTCTTGAGATAGAGCCCCGCATCAGGCTTTGTGCTAATGGTGAGGAGCCTGCTTGGGATTCTCTCTCCCTCACTCGCTGACTCTCCCCCACTCACTCCGTCTCTCAAATAAACTTCAGGAAAAAAAAAAAAAAGATTGCTTTGGCTATGCACGGTTTTTTTGCGGTTCCATACACATTTTAGGATTGCTTGTTCTAGCTCTGTGAAAACTGTTGGTATTTTGATAGGCATTGTGTTAAATATGTAGATTGCTTTGGGTAGTATTGGCATTTTAACAGTATTTGTTCTTCCTACCCATGAGCCTTTGTGTCATCTTCAATTTCTTTCATTAGTGTTTTATAGTTTTCATAATACATGTCTTTCACCTCTTTGGTTAGGTTTATTCCTATGTATCTTATTGTTTTTGGTGCAATTGTAAATGGGATTCCTTAATTTCTCTTTCTGCCACATCATTAATGGTGTATAAATGCATTGGATTTGTGTACACTGATTTTATATCCTGTGACTTTACTGAGATCATGTATCAGTTCTAGCAGGTTTTTGGTAGAGTCTTTCAGGTTTTCTCTATGGGTTTCAGGTCATCTGCAAAGAGTGAAGGTTTGACTTGTTTCTTGCCTATTTGGATGCCTTTTATTTCTTTTCATTGTCTGATGACTGAGGCTACAAATTCCAGTACTATGTTATGTTACTGTTATTTAACAGTAGTGAGAGTGGACATCCTTGTGTTGTTTCTGATCGTAGTGGAAAAGCTCTGCCTTTCCCCATTGAGGATGGTATTGGCTGTGGGTTAATACATGGCCTTTATTATGTTGAGGTATGTTCTTCTAAACCTGCTTCGTTGTTGTTTTTATTTTTTTTTATCATGAATGGATGCTGTACTTTGTCAAATGCTTTTTCTGCACCTATTGAAATGATCATATGGCTCTCATCCTTTTTTTAAATTAATGTGTATCATGTTGATTGACTTGCGAATATTGAACCATGCTTGCAACCCAGGAGTAAATTCCTCTTGATTGTGGTGAGTGATTTTTTTTTTCAACGTTTTTTTTTATTTTTTTTTTATTTTTGGGACAGAGAGAGACAGAGCATGAACGGGGGAGGGGCAGAGAGAGAGGGAGACACAGAATCGGAAACAGGCTCCAGGCTCCGAGCCATCAGCCCAGAGCCTGACGCGGGGCTCGAACTCACGGACCGCGAGATCGTGACCTGGCTGAAGTCGGACGCTTAACCGACTGCGCCACCCAGGCGCCCCTGTGGTGAGTGATTTTTTAAATATATTGTTGGATTTGACTTGCTAGTATTTTATTGAGAATTTTTGCATCCATATTCATTAAGGATATTGGCTGTAGTTCTTGTTTTTAGTGGAGTCTTTATCTGGTTTTGGGTTTGGGGTAATTCTGGCCTCATAGAATAAATCTGGAAGTTTTCCTTCATTCAGAAAGTAACTCTTAAAAAAACCAAAGAACACTTTACACTTCGGATGCTCTGAGGGCAGCTCCATTAACTTAGCTGTAAGTAAATAAGCAGAAATTAAAACCAGCCCACCCACTCCTCCCTTCCTTTGTGGTGGAAGTATCTTCTTCGAGGTAACATTAATACATCTCTCTGTGCCCAGACACCTGCAACCCACTCTCAGGAACTTTGTGTGATTGACTATCTCTCTTTTTACATCTGCATATTTAATCTCTCCAAACTGGGTATATTACGTTAGGACTTAAACATGTTCTAGTTTCCCATTACTTTAAAAATCTTTTGCCACGGACGCAGGGATGGTTCAGTAGATTAAGCGCCCATCTCTTGATTTTGGCTCATGACCTCCCAGTTTGTGGGTTCAAGCCTCGCGTCAGGCTCCGCAATGACAACGTGGAGCCTGCTTGGGATTCTCGCGCTCTCATCCTCTGCCTCTCCTCCAGTTGTGCACGTGCACGGTCTCAAAATAAATTAAAAAAAAATCTTTTGCCTTGGCCACATCTTTCTGTAATTACTACACTTTGTCCTATTCACACTTGTCTGTATTCAGTTCTTTACTTATTTGTCCTTTATTGATGACTAAACCTACCCAACCTACCATCCATCCTTAATGTATTATTTCCAACTAAGGTTAACAGTATTCCTCATGTTGCTCTATGATATGTTCACTTTTTAAGACTTCATCATCTAATCTCACCTCTAAAGAGCATTTAAAAGAACTGACTTTACCTTCCTTCTTGAGACACTGGTTTGTCTTGGTTTGGCAAAACTCCAGTCTTTCTGGTTTTCCTCTTATCTACTAAGACTCCTTTATTCAGCCTCCCTTTAAATAGAGCAGGTCTTCATGGTCAGTAGCAGACATTCTCTTCTCACACCATCCTCTTTCTCAATGTTAGTTGCCTCCACAAGACCTACTGTAGTCTATCTACTGATGTTGCTAAAATTGTATCTTCATCCTGGACACCTCCTCTGGTCCAGAAGTGCACCCGGTTCATCTGGATGTCTCAAACTCTATAAAGTTAACATGACAAAAACTGCAGCTACTGCCTCTTTCTTCCATCATAGACTCCTCTATGTTTTGTTTCTTAATATATTAGAGCCAAGCTAGTCAGTTTTTATAGGACCAACTAGCAAAATCTCATGGGCTTCATTCAGCAATTAACTTCCCCTTTCTCTGAAAACTTGATTTCTAATACTGAAATGTTTGGGATTCCCTGCTTCTCTGATCACTTGGTTCAGTGACCTTGGTTCTATCATCATTTCTAGCCTAAGCACAAGAGTTCTGTAAATATTCTTCTTCTATTCCTCCCTTCCCTATGTTCCTATCCAAACACATGCATCAAACGTAAAATATTTAACTCTACATACCTCTGTGGGCTTTTTCTTTTTTTTTTTTTTTGTGGCCTTTTTTCTTTTTTAAAAACAAGGTTACTCTGTTGACTGTACGTATTTTTTTTTTTAATCAATAAGCTTACTTTTCTCACATAAAAATAGCCAAATACAAGCAGTATACTGCTGGTACAGCTATTTAAATAGGTCTCTGAGGAATCAGGATCTCCTTCTTTTATACCATCCTTAGGCCATGGTTATCATTCTCAAGGCCACAGATGGCTCTTTCAGCTCTAGGAATGGAAAACTCGAAGGGAAAACAACCGGGAAGGTATAAAAGGTGAAGCGCCAAAGGCAAAGAGAAAAAGCTACATAGGTCTGTTTCCAGTGATACTAGTTTTGATTCTCAAGATGAGGAAAATGGCTACACTTGGCTGCAAGGAGACTGCGAGGAGTTTTATAACTGGACATATTGCTAGTGTGAGCCAAAATAGGGTTATCAGTAGGAAAAGATGAGATGGATGTCTGACTGACTAGTAACAGTATCTGCCACAACAGGCCAGAAAGAAAATACCAATAAAGTAGTATCAGATACTCCAGCTCCTCTAAACATAATGCAATTAACTTAGAAATCATTAAGAAGATAACTGCAAACTTCAAATCATATTTTAAAAAGCATAATTCTAAACCCATATAGATTCAAAAAGTTGTGATACATGTATACATTTAGAATTAAACTAACACAGACCAAAATGTATTACATTGCTGAAGAGGTGTTTTAGAGGACTATATAGTTTTACATGCTTATTTTGGATAACAAACACTGTAACAATGAGTTGGAGTTCACTTTAAGACAATGAAAGAAGCAATTCTACATTCATAACATTTATACAGTTTCTCTCCCAGTAGGAATTCTCTTGTGCATAGTAAGCGAACAACTCCAACTTTTCCACATTCCACTCAATTCCAAGGCTTTCCACATTGAATACATTCATAGGGTTTTTCACCAGTGTGAGTTCTCGTGTGTCTCCTAAGGCAAGAGGAAACACTGAAGGTCTTCCCACATTCGTTACATTGATAGGATTTCTCTCCAGTATGAGTTCTCACATGTATCCTAAGGGATGAGAAACCCTAAAAACGTTCCCACAGTCATTGGATTCATAGAGATTCTCTTGAGTGTGTATCTTCTTGTGAACTTTAAGGTGCGAGCCTGTTGTAAAGGCTTTTCCACAGCCACTGCATTCATAGTTTCTCCCCAGTGTGCATTCTCTTGTGCACTATAGGATAACTTGTGCCAAAGGCTTTTCCACAATGATCACATTCATAAGGTTTCTCTCTGGTGTGAGTTCTCACATGAACCTTAACAGATGTTTTCTGACTGAATGCTTTTCCACGTTGATTACACTCATACACCCATGTGACTTTTCTTGTGCAAAATAAGATTAGAATTTCTTTTGAATGCTTTCCCACATTGATTACATGATATTTCTTTTCACTAGGAGTTTGCTCTTGTTGCCTAAGGGATGTATAATGACAAAAAGCCTTGCTTTTATTACACTCATAGGGATTAAATTGTTATATATAGGAAGCATATTATTATGTTTGAAGTGTTCGCCATATTTGAAACATGCATACTCTTTTTGTGCTGTTTGAGTTTTTTCCAAGGTGTCACAGAGCTCTATCCTATGTATGACTTTCACAGAGATTCCCAGTTTCTTGTAATTGTTTAAGATTGATTTTTTTAAAAAACATTTATTTATTTTGAGAGACAAAGCATGAGCAGGTGAGGGGCGGAGAGAGAGAGAGAGACATACAGAATCTGAAACAGGCTCCAGGCTCTGAGCACAGAGCCTGATGCAGGGCTCAAACCCATGAACCATGGAATTATGACCTGAGCCTAAGTCGGACGTTTACCTTACTGAGCCACCCAGGCACCCCAAGATTGAATTATGTTCTTTTTAAAAATTTTTTTTCACATTTATTTTTGAGAGATCGAGACAGAGCACAGTGGGGGAGGGGCAGAGAGACAATGAGACACAAAATTCGAAGCAGGCTCCAGGCTCTGAGCTGTCAGCACAGAGTCCAATGCGGGGCTTGATCTCACAAACCGTGAGATCATGATCTGAGCTGAAGTCAGATGCTTAACTGACTGAGCCACCCAGCCACCCCAGATTGAATTATATTTCAAACACTCAATACTAAGTAGCATTTATGGCAATGTTTAGTGGAGACTCTCTTGAAAAAAACAAGTTTTGATTTAAGTTTAGAGTTTTCCTCTAATTCATGATGGTCATAGAATCTCTCCTGAGATGCTGTTTTCTTTTGGGTCACTTGCCTCATATTTCTCCCTGGGATCTTGCACTGTTTTCTGGTCTTATGGAATTCTTGGTCTTCACTTAATGTGGAAGACCAATCATCCATCATGAATCTTATCATTTTCACTGCACTATAGGATTTTTCCTTACAAATATTCTGCTTAAGAGTGGAGTCTTTTTTTTTTTTTTTAATTTTTTAACGTTTATTTATTTTTGAGACAGAGAGAGACAGAGCATGAACGGGGGGGGGGGGGTGGTCAGAGAGAGGGAGACACAGAATCTGAAACAGGCTCCAGGCTCTGAGCTGTCAGCACAGAGCCCGACGTGGGGCTCGAACCCATGGACCGCGAGATCATGACCTGAACCGAAGTCGGACGCTTAACCGACTGAGCCACCCAGACGCCCCAAGAGTGGAGTCTTTTAAGTTGAATCTACTAGACTGGATAGGTGCCTTGGAGAATTCGCTTTGTCATAGTGTGTGTGTGTGTGTGTGTGTGTGTGTGTGTGTGTGTGTGTGTGTATATATATATATATATATATATATATATATATATATATATATTTATTTATTTATTTTTGAGACAGAGAGAAACAGAGCACGAGTGGAGGAGGGGTAGAGAGAGAGGGAAACACAGAATCCCAAGCAGGCTCCAGGTTCTGAGCTGTCAGCACAGAGTCTGATATGGGGCTCGAACCCACGAGCTGCGAGATCATGACCTGAGCCAAAGTCAGATGCTCAACTGACTGAGCCACCCAGGCGCCCCTCTTTCTCATAGTTCTTATCTCTTCTTTACCCAACAGGGAGATCACAGTAGGCTTCTGTAATTGATATTCCACTGAGGTAAGATTTATATAGCTTCCCAACATCACATCTCTGTAAATTCTTCTCTGAGCAGAATCAAGCATCATCCACCCCTGGGTGAACTCCCCAGCCACATCCTTAAAGGTCACTGGTCCCTGTAACCACGTTGTGGGAAATCAAGCCATCATCCTTTCTTCCTCAGTGTTTCTCACATAGAAATAGAGTCCTGTGTCGACAGAGCCCTTATGGAGGACAGGTTAATGGCTGCCATCTTGAGAGTCTAAAAGTGATATCTGCTTGCACAACAGAGCAGAGAGATCAGGATATTTCTTGTTTCTCTGATCCAACCACAGCATGGATACATTTCACTGGGTATCCTCCCTGCAGCCAAAGAGGCAGGTTCAGGTGAAAGAAGAAAGGTGGAAACAGGGCCCCATAGGTGGCAAGGTAAAAAGAAAAATTGTAGACCCCCTCCACTACCCCAGAAGGGTTTGGCCAGCTTAAAATCTTTTTTTTTTTTTTAAATGTTTTTATTTATTTTTGAGACAGAGAGAGATGCTCAACTAACCGAGCCACCCAGGTGCCCTTAAAATCTTTACTAGGATTTGTAGTCACATGCAAAATAGTCATCGTGGTTATTTATACTGGTTTCTCCTGGAGATTATTTGTCAGTAATGGGTGGGAGAAGCATGCATTATTATTATTTTTTAAAGTTTTTCCATTTCTTTCAAGAGAGAGAGAGAAAGAACAGGGGAGGGGCAGAGAGAGGGAAAGAGAATCCCAGGCAGGTTCTGTGCTGTCAGCACAGAGTCTAATAAGGGGCTCGATCCCCCGAGCCACAAGATCATGACTTGAGCCAAAATCAAGTCAGACACTCAACTGACTGAGCTACTCAGGTGCCCCAGGAGCATGCATTATTAAAAGAAAAAAGATTAAAGCTAAAGAGAACCAGCTAAAAGAAGCATGGTTGTTTAATTTTGTGTGTACTTTTTAGTTACCTTCTGGAATGGAAAAATAATTTTCCTGTTAAACACAACTATTTTAGGTAGGCTTACTTTTCTACATATCACTTGATGTTTTTAACTGAATAACACACATGATCAACAACACTGATGATGTGGCTGCTACTCTACTCAGGAATTTTATTAAAGTTGTTAAAGGTAGATATGTGACTTTGAAACAAATGTTCATTTGTTTACCTCCAATTCAGTCTCTCTTCCCAAAGTCTGTATTTTCTCATGATAATTTATTCTATCTAGAAATTGAATGGGATCTACAAAGAAGCACAAACCATGATCCAAACGTTGGGAAGAAGGTCATAACAATGTTAATTAGATGGTATAACACTTTCCTAAATAATTTTTACGATAGCTTTAAAATAAATTAAAAAAAAAACAGTGTGTATACAAAAAATTAGTGCTTAGACTTTAAGGATCACAACAAATCATGCAATAATTTATTAGGTTAATATTTTTACAAGTCTCACTTTTTGAAGATTAGATGATAACCTCCAAATGAGAGCCCCCATCTCAATACAATAGAGTTAAGTTTTAATGGGAAAAAATACAGAATTGGCATTTATTTTTATTTTATTTTTTAAAATTTTCATCCAAAGTAGTTAGCATATAGTGCAACAATGATTTCAGGAGTAGATTCCTTAGTGCCCCTTACCCATTTAGCCCATTCCCCCTCCCACAACCCCTCCAGTAACCCTCAGTTTATTCTCCATATTTATGAGTCTCTTCTGTTTTGTTCCCCTCCTTGTTTCTATATTATTTTTGTTTCCCTTCCCTTATGTTCACCTGTTTTGTCTCTTCCAAGTCCTCATATGAGTGAAGTCATATGATATTTGTTTTTCTCTAATTTCACTTAGCATAATACCCTCCATTTCCATCCATGTGGTTGCAAATGGCAAGATTTTATTCTTTTTGATTGCCGAGTAATTCTCCATTGTGTGTGTGTGTGTGTGTGTGTGTGTGTGTGTGTGTGTGTGTGTGTATATATATATATATATATATATATATACACACCACATCTTCTTTATCCATTCATCCATCGATGGACATTTGGACTCTTTCCATACTTTGGCTAGTGTTGATAGTGCTGCTATAAACATTGGGGTACATGTGTCCCTTTGAAACAGCCTACCTGTATCCCTTGGATAAATACCTAGTAGTGCAATTGCTGGGTCATAGGGTAGTTCTATTTTTAGTTTTTTGAGGAACCTCCATACTGTTTTCCAGAGTGGCTGCACCAGATTGCATTTCAAAAACAGTGCAAAAGAGATCCTCTTTCTTCGCATCCTCGCCAACATCTGTTGTTGCCTGAGTTGTTAACGTTAGCCATTCTGACTGGTGTAAGGTGTTATCTCTTTGTGGTTTTCATTTGTATTTCTCTGATGATGAGTGAAGTTGAGCATTTTTTCATGTGTCGGTTGGCCATCTGGATGTCTTCTCTGGAGAAGTGTCTATTCATATCTTTTGCCCATTTCTTCACTGGATTATTTGTTTTTTGGGTGTTGAGTTTGATAAGTTGGCATTTTTATTTAGACAAATATCTTTGACAGGTAGATTCTATGTCCTTAAAACCAGAAAGGTCTGTCTCTTTGGGGTAAACCATATAGAAATAGATTTCCATCCGATTTGTTGATTCCTGTATTCCGAGTACCTAGAACATTTCCCAGCATATGGCAGACATTCAACAAATATTTATCGAATAAGCTGAATGAGTCCACAGCAGTTAAGGTTTTGTGAAGGAGGTCCTCCCATCCCCCCACCCCCCCCATCCCACGTCCATACCCTTCTTTCAGGAGCAAAACAAAATTAGAAAGTTATGTTTCCTGTTCAAAAAAGGAACTTATTTTGCCTTCTGGTTAAAGCTTTTTAAGTTAAGAATTGTACTCTGGACTTGCTCCTTAATTCCCCAAGTTTCATTTCTTTTCTAGTTACAGAACTAATAAGAAAAACTAAATGACTTTAGGGACAAACAGGAAAAAAATATTTGAATAAATGGAGACATTCATCATGATCATGGATCCAATATTATATTGGTTTCAATTTTTCTCTGACCAGAATTGAATTGTATTTTCATTAATCTATATATTCAACAGGGACTTCTTGAAATGAGCATCTGATTTTTTAAGGTTTTATAGGAAAACAAAGCTACATGAATAACAAGGCAATTATTAAAATAGTGCTTTGCCCCTACTATATTTCAAAATGTGTTATAAATCTCTAGTAACTTAAACATAATGATAATGAGGCAATAATAAAAAGTAAAACAGTAACTTTAGAAACAGGTTGATGTGTAGCTGGCCGTTTTGTACATGATAAAGGCAGCAGTGTAAATCATGGGGGAAAAGGATGCACTAGTTATCAAAATGCTGTCAAGACAAATGACTATCTTTTTGAGAAAAGCGTAAATTCTACTTCACATATTTCCAGAGAGAGGGGGAGAGAGAGGAGACACAGAATCCAAAGCAGGCTCCAGGCTCTGAGCTGTCAGCACAGAGCCCAATGCAGGGCTTGAACCCATGAACTGCAAGATGATGACCTAAGCCAAAGTTGGATGCTTAACCTACTGAGCCACCCAGGTGCCCCAATTGTTTTAATTTTTAAAGGAGTTCTTATTAGAGATAGATTCTGAAATATTTACAATATATCGTGTAAAAGGTCTGCTTCAAAATAGTGATGGATACCAGGGTGTTCATTATCTTTTTTTTTTTTTTAATATTCATTTATTTTGAGAGAGAGACAGGCTGAGGTAGAGACAGAATCAGAAGTAGGCTCCACACTGTCAGCATAGACCCAATGTGGGGTTCAATCTCATGAATCTTGAGATCGTGACCTAAGATGAAATCAAGAGTCAGATTCTCAACAGTCTGAGCCACCCAGGTGCCCCATCATTCCACTTTTTTTATGTTCTGAAATTTTCATAATATAAATCTAAAAATCATCAGAGAGAGATTTTACTCATAAAACATTAATAGGATGTATGGGTTATTATTTACATATAAAATCACAAATTAAGAGATCTTAAGAAATTTAAAATCATAACAGAAACCAAAAACAGGTAAAAAGGTTTAAAGATAAAGCTGAGGAACTCTTCCAGCAAGCAGACCTCCCAAAAGAGATAAGCAGTGAGAAAGAAAATGTAAGAAAATGATATGATCAATTTCAAAGGTTCAACACCAGATTATTCAGAATTCCAGAAAGAAAAAAAACAGGAGGAAGAGAGAAACAAATACAGGAGAAATTCCTAAAAACAGTGAAATATCTAAGCACTGACCCATTGAAACGGGCAATTTCTTAAAGACTGGAACTAAACATATCATCATGAAAGCTTTGAATACCAAAAATAAGATGATCTAAAAGTTCCAAGAGATGATAAACAGGTTACATACAAATCAGTAACAGGCATGACTTTTCAATGGTAACACTGTTCATTTTTGTTTTTAACGTTTATTTATTTTTGAGACAGAGGGAGACAGAGCATGAAAGGGGGAGGGTCAGAGAGAGAGGAAGACACAGGATCTGAAACAGGCTCCAGGCTCTGAGCTGTCAGCACAGAGCCCGACGTGGGGCTCGAACTCACGGACTGTGAGATCATGACCTGAGCCGAAGTCAGATGCTCAACCGACTGAGCAACCCAGGCACCCCTGTTCTTTTTTTTTTTTTTAAGTTTATTCATCCATCCTGAGAATGAGAGAACACAAACGCCCCGTGCAAGTGGGGAAGGAGCAGAGAGAGAGAGGGAGAGAGAGGATCCCAACCCGGCTCCCTATGGTTAGCTCAGAGCCCAATGCGAGGCCTGACCCCACGAACCGTGAGATCATGATGTGAACCCAAACCAGGAGTTGGACATCCAACCGACTGAGTCACCCTGGCACCTCTTTATTGTTCCCTTTCTATCTAGCTTTGCCTGCTTTCAAAATCCCGAGGGAAGGCAGGTTCCTACATCGACCACCTAAGAGACATGCTGTAAGAAGCAACAGCCCCTCCCTGTCCTCCCCACCACCCGCTCAGCAGCCACGTGAACGCATCTCCATCCATGCTGGCCAGGCCGGCATCCAGTTGTACTGCCTGGAACAGGGCATCCCGCCCATTGGTCAGAACAATGGGGGAGGGGATGTGCCCTTCAACACCTTCTTCACCGAGATGGGTGCTGACAAGCATATGCCCAGGGCAGTGTTTGTAGACCTGGAAGCACTGGCACCCACCGCCGGCTCCTCCACCCCGAGCAGCCCACCGCAGACAGGGGAAGTGATCCCGATAACTACGCCTGAGGGCACTACACCATCAGCAAGGAGATCACTGACCTTGTCTTGGACCGAATGCAGAAACTGGCTGACTTGTGCACGAGTCTTTGGGGCCTCTTGGTTTTCCACAGCCACGGAGGGGGAACTGGTTCCAGGTTCACCTCCTGCTGACGCAACCCTGTCGAGCCTGACAAGAAGTCCAAGCGGGAATTCTCCATTTACCCAGCCCCCAGGTCTCCGCAGCTGTAGTTGAGCCCAACTCCATCCTCAATACCCACACCATCTTGGAGCACTCTGATTGTGTCTTCACGGCCGACGATGAGGCCATCTAGGACATCTGTTGCGGCAACCTCGATATCGAGCATCCAACCCACGCTGACCTAAATCGGTTGACGGGTCAAACTGTGTCTTCCATCCCTGCTTCCTTCAGATTCGATGGAGCCCTGAATGTTGATCTGACAGATTCCAGACCAACCTGGGTGCTTTACCCCTGCGTCCACTTCCCTCTGGCCACATACGCTCCTTTCATCTCTGCTGAGAAAGCCTACCACGAACAGCTTTAAAAAAAATTTTTTTTTAATGTTTATTTTTGAGAGAGAGAGAGAGAGAGACAGAGCTCAAGAGGGGAAGGCCAGAGAGAGAGGGAGACACAGAATCTGAAGCAGGCTCCAGGCTCTGAGCCGTCAGCACAGAGCCCGATGCAGGGCTCGAACTCACAAACCGCCAGATCATGACCTGAGCCGAAGTTGGACACTTACCTGAGCCACCCAGACGCCCCTACCATGAACAGTTTTGAGCCAGCCAAGCAGACAGTGAAATGTGACCCTTGCCATGGTAAATACACGGCTTGCTGCCTGTTGTACTGTGGCAACGTGGTTCCCAAAGAGGTCAATGCCGCCACTGCCACCAGCGAGACCAAGCATACCGTGCCATTTGTGGACTGGCGCCCTGCTGGCTTCAAAGTTGGCATTAATTACCAGCCTCCCCCTGTGGTATCTGGTGGAGACCTGGCCAAAGTACAGCGAGCTGTGGGCACGGTGAGCAACACCACAGCCATTGCTGAGGCCTGGGCTCACCTGGACCACATGTTTGGCCTGACGTATGCCAAGCGTGCCTGTGTTCACTGGCATGTGGGTGAGGGCATGGAGGGAGGAGAGTGCTCTGAGGCCCACGAGGACATGGCTGTCCTTGAGAGGGATTATGAGGAGGTTGGTGTGGATTCTGTCGAAGCAGAGGGTGAAGAAGAACACTAAAGTTAAAAAAGCCACAAACGTGCTGCTTTTACAGGGAAGCTTATTCTGTTCTAAACATTGAAAAGTTGTGCTCTGATCAGTTAATTTCATATACAATTACTGACCTCTGCTTTAAAACACAATGAGACCCAAGCTGTCCATTTCTCTGATGGGTTTGAAAAAAGTATTCCCTGTTTTAAATGAAAAGAAAAATTCTTAAGGAAAATAATTGCCTTTCCAGGACTCATATAGAAGGCCAAAATACCAAACAAATATGAGGACGAGATAAAGTATTTTGTAGTTATGAACACCTTAGCTCATATGGGCTCTTTTTCCAGAAGGTAATAAGATTATAATCTACCAAAAAGGAAAAAAAGCTTCCAGGAAATACATCCAAAACAGAGATGAGCCGAGGGAATACGTAAGGGTGAAGGGACGTCTCACAATGCCAGGAGGGTTATATATGCCTGGAGAGTAACGGATCCGTCAGACTTCAGGAGGCTCGAAGGCTCCTCAGAAAAATGGCAAGGCTGTATGACGGGATTGACCTTGAGGAAAACAGAACTGAGAGGCATTTTACATGGACTTAGTGAAAACGAAGAAAATGAATAGAAAGGCAATTACTAAAAATAGGAAGAGCAGAATTTGCACAAGAAAGAAACTCATTATGGTTCAGCACTAAACCAAATAAATAACTGTATTTATACAGTTATTACAGCGAAAGTGCTGCACATGGATAGAACCAAAATTTGTGGGAGAACTACACGGCAACACTTGCAATACAACTGCATTATGGTTTAAGAATGTAGGAAGGATGGACGTAATAAGATTCTCACTTAACGCAGTAAGAAATCGAAAAATGTCTCAAATTGATGAACTTAAAAAACACTGAAGACAGTTTAGGGGCGCCTGCGTGGCTCGGTCGGTTAAGCGTCCGACTCCGGCTCGGGTCATTATCTCGCGGTCCGTGAGTTCGAGCCCCGCGTCGGGCTCTGTGCTGACGGCTCGGAGCCTGGAGCCTGTTTCAGACTCTGTGTCTCCCTCTCTCTCTGCCCCGCCCCTGCTTATGCTGTGTCTCTGTCTCAAAAATAAATAAACGTTAAAATAAAAAAAAAATAAAAGAAAATACTGAAGACAGTTTAAATAAGTGCAAACAGCTTAAAAATTTGAAAGTGGTTGCCATTGAGAAGAAACAGGGACCTCTGTTTTTGTTCATTGCTTTTGAGAGAGAGAGAGAGAGCACATGCACACATGATCAGGGAAAGGGGGAGAGGGAGAGGGAGAGAATGTTAAGCAGGCTCCACGCTCAGTGGAGAACCCTATGCAGGGCTCCATCCCATGACCCTAGGATCATGACCTGAGCAGAAATCAAGAGTGGGATGCTCAACCGACTGAGCCACTCAGGCACCCCAACATAATAGATTTTTAAAAAAATGTACATATATATTTCTTAAAAAGTAAATAAATTTCAGAGAAAATACATGAATTAGTCAACCAAATCAAGAAGTAGAAAAACAGCAACAAAGTAAATTTAAAAATACAGAGTAAGTTACTGTACAGAAAACCAAAATACAAAGACATAAAACCAAACACAAAAACTATCAAAATCCACTTCTTTGAAAAGATTAACATAGATATATATATAATGCAGGACTAATCCATAAAAAAAGGATGGCCCAGAAAAATATTAAACTCAAAAAGGAAGAAATGGCTACAATTATAGCAATGATTTTTAAGTATCACTAAAAAGCAGTGATTTTTAAAATCTCCAAAAAAATCACTGTAAAAGATTAGTATAAACAACTTTAGGCCAACAAACTTGAAAATTCAGATGAGATGAACAATTTTCTAGAAAACCTAAGTGTCCAAATTGACGAAGAACTAGAAAACTTAAATGCATCAACTACCATTTAAAAACAAATTGGGAGTGCCTGGGTGGCTCAGTCAGTTAAGTGTCAGACTCTCGATTTCGGCTCAGGTCATGATCTCACAGTTCCTGAGACTGAGCCCCTTGTTGGGCTCTGTGTTGACAAGATGGAGCCTGTTTGGGATTGTCTCTGTCTCTCTCTGCCCCTCCTGCATATGTGCTCTCTCTCTCTCAAAAAAAAAAAAAAAAAAAAAAAAGAATCAGATTGTCAAATATCTACCCCTAAGGATTTTGAGCCCAAAACTTACAATGGAAAAACTATTTCACAAAATAGAAAGAAAAAAATCTAGACTTCCCAAATTATTCATGAGACTTGTGAAATCTTTCTGGTACAGTACAGGAGACAGTCGCACAAGGAGAGTGTAGAGGCCACATTGAGGCAAACAGTCTTTTTTTTTTTTTAATTTTTTTTTAACATTTATTTATTTTTGAGACAGAGAGAGACAGAGCATGAATGGGGGAGGGTCAGAGAGAGGGAGACACAGAATCCGAAACAGGCTCCAGGCTCTGAGCTGTCAGCACAGAGCCCCATGCGGGGCTCGAACTCACGGACCGTGAGATCATGACCTGAGCTGAAGTCGGCCGCTTAACCGACTGAGCCACCCAGGTGCCCCTGAGGCAAACAGTCTTGAGAGATGGAACGTAGAAAGGGCCACAGGGACCACGTGGCTGAATGCAGACAGACATTTCAGGCCCTAACTGACCAAGGGGCTACTTACAACCAGGCAGTTACCAAAAAGGGAAACTTCCATGCATGGCCATACCTGCCGCCTCATCTTCCCCCTTCAAAACAGCCCCCGCCCACGGCCCTGTGCAGATGGCCTCCCCTCTGCTGTCCTGCCCTTGACAGGGAGCGCTGCTCCCTTGAGGTGCACTCAGGAAGTCGATCTCCCTCATCCTGTTTCGGGTGAATTCTTTTCACCCCCTGCCACCAGCTTCCGCTTCATGGTGGCCCCACATTTGGGGACCCATCTGGTAGGGTGAGACCCCCACATGTAAACACCACAGACAGAACAAGAAGGTTAAAATGCAAGTAAAATATTAACAAATTGAATACAGCTGTTTACTAACGTGATAAAAGAACATTACATTTAATCACTGCACATTTGCAAGAATTACTGACAAGCAGAAAAACTACTGTTGTTACTATAACAGCTACTGAACACTCTTGTACCCACTGTATCTTGAAGCAGATCTGAGGATGCTATATTATTTTTAAGTATTTCAGAATTTATCGCTGTATATCTGTATAGGAGTGTGTGTGAGTGTGTGTGTGTGTGTGTGTGTGTGTGTGTGTGTGTGTGTGTGTGTTTTAAGAAAGCTCTATGCCCAGGGGTGCCTGGGTAGCTCAGTCGGTTAAGTGTCCAACTCTGGGTTTTGGCTCAGGTCATCATCTCATGAGTTTGAGCTTTCGTGAGTTTGAGCCCCACATCTGGCTCTGCACTAACAGCGCAGAGCCTATTTGGGATTCTCTGTCTCTCTCTGTCTCTCTCTCTCTCTGCCCCTCCCCTACTCACGCTGTCTCTGTCTCTCTCAAAATAGATAAATAAACTTAAAAAAAAAAGAAAGCTCTATGCCCCTCCTGGGGTTTGAATTCACCACCACGACATCAAAAGTTGCATACTGGACTGAGCCAGCCAGGGACCCCCGGAATTTATCTCTGAATAAGATGACCAGGATACTGTCACACCCACAAAATTAGCAGTAATTGCTTATTATCAAATATGTAGGCAGTGTTCAAACTTTTCTGTTATCAGGATGTTTTTATTATTTTTTTAAATGTTTCTTCATTTTTGAGAAAGAGAGAGGTGAGCGGGGTAGGGGCAGAGAGGGAGGGAGACACGGAATCCAAAGCAGGTTCCAGGCTCTGAGCTGTCAGCACAATGGGGTTCGAACCCACAAACTGAGATGTGACCTGAGCCGAAGTCAGATGCTCAACCAACTGAGCCTCGCAGGCGTCCCTCCGTTTTCAGTTTTTTATTATTTTCTACTTTTTTCCTTTGTCCAATTATTTATTTATTTAGAATTTTATTTTTTTAATATAATTTATTATCAATTTGGCCAAAATACAGTGTGTAAAGTGTGCTCTTGGTTTTTGGGCTAGATTCCCGTGGTTCATGGCTTACATGCGACACCCAGGGCCCATCACCCATTTCCCCCTCTCCCCTACTTGTTACCAGTTTTTAAAGTTATTTCTTTGACTCATGGACCAAATAAAGTTTCATACAATTTCAAATCCTTTTTTAAAAAAGGTTATTTACTTTGAGGGAGAGCGCGCAGCCCAAATGGAGAAGGGATAGAGAGGGAGGGAGAGAGAATCCCATGGGTGAGCTCGAGACCTGAGCAGAAATCAAGGGTCGCACGCCCAACCCACGGAGCCACCGGGGCGCCCCTCGAGTCCCTTTGAATTTAAGGTCTGCCGGGGAGAACGGAGACATCATTCCTGGGCCGCGACCCACGAGCAGACGAAGGATTAGGGCAGACCCAGGAAAAGCTCGCGGATCAGGTCACCGGTACATCCCAACGCCCACTCCCGAACCGGCGGCCCCCCCGCTCCACCGCCGTCCTGGGACCGCGCGCGGCTCCGCGCCCTCCCACCCTCGTTTCCCCGCCTTCCGGCCGGGCGAGGCCTCGGCCGCTCACCCGGCCTGGAAGAGCGCTCGGCGCGGGAGCGGCCCCTCCCCACGTCGCCTCTCACAGGCCGCGCCTCCTCCGCTCCGCGCGCTCCCACGCGCTGCCCTGTCCTCGCGGTACCTGCCTCTCGGAGTCGGACCCGCCCGGCCGCCGCGGGAATGCAGCGGAGAGCGCGCGCCGGGCGGACGGCGGCGTCTGGAGAGCAGCGAGCGGGGCTCCGGCGCCCGACCGCCCCAAGAAGTCCGGGGGCCGAGACTACATTTCCCAAGAGCCCCCGCGCCGCGCCGCGCCGCGCCGCGCCGCTCCTCCCTGCCCCGTGGAGGGATTCTGGACTTCTGGTCAAGGCTGCCGCGCGTGCGTGCGTGGACGGGGGCGTGTGTGTGACGCCCGGGGCTGCGGAGTGTGCGTGAAGGGACGGGAGTCCCAGGGCGCGGCGGGCCGGGGGCGTGGGCGTGAGCGCGAGCCCGCGGCGGGCAGCGAGGAGCCCCGCGCGAAGAGCCGGCCGCCGCCCGGGCGGCCCCTGTGCACCTCGCCGCGGTCGCGTCGCCTGCTCGCGGAGGCCTGGCTCGTCATTGATTCGCCGTCGCTGCTGCCATTGTGACGGGATCGCCTCGCCCACCGCGCCTCCCGGTGCTCGCTGCAGGTACACGCGCAGGCGGCGGCGCGTGTGTGTTTGCTTCGCAGTCGGGCCCGTCGTGTTGTTGCTCGTTAACCTCAGCGCTGTGGGTGGACGGTGATTTCGTCGTAAGTTTTCTTCCCAACTGATTTTTACCCCTTGCGTGGATGACTGTTTTCCCCGTTGCGGGTGATTCTTGAATTCACGTCGTAGCATCAATAGCGCACATTGCTGCTTTGCAAGAATGATGACAATACCCCCTAGCGTTTGGTGTTTGTGTTGTGTGGTGCTGGTGGTAGGTTTGAACCACATATTCTCAGTGGTTCAGAATGCGATGTCTTTTGGTCCTGCTTCTCTTTTTCCAGCTAGGGCTGCAGGTTTAAATTTTGCATTTGGCTTTTTCTAGCATTTGCTGAAAATGACCATGCTGTTTTTGTTAGAGGAGGAAATTTCTTAGCAGTAAGAGCCTCACGTTCCTGGGAGAAATCCAACGTGGTTGTTCTGTTTTTAAAACATGCACACTATTGGATTCTATTTGTGGATATTATCAGAGTTATAGGCTACTTGCTTCTTGGAGAAGTAGGTCTGCTTTAATATCCAGCCTGTAGAAAGGGCTGGATAAGTTTCTGTTTCTTGATCTAGTCTAGAAATACTAAGTTAAAAACACGTTTTTACCTGTTACCGCCAATATTGGCCTGATGCGGGGTTCGGACTCACAAACTGGGAGATCATGACCTGAGCCAAAACCGGGAGTGGGAGTCGGAGGCTTAACTGACCGAGCCACCCAGGCGTCCCTATTTGATTTTTAAGTAGGCTTCACACCCAGTGTGAGGCTTGAACTCAGACGCAGAGGTTAAGAGTTGCACACTCTACCAACAGAGTCAGCCAGTCGCCCCTAACTTGTGTAGTTTTTTTAAATCAAGTACATTAACTGGAGGTGCCTGTGTGTTTAACCTAGTTTTAATTATTATTTTATTTTCCCTTGACACTAGAGTTGTTAAGCCAATCAAAATGATGCATATCATCTAACATCTAGTATGATGTCAAAGGTAAGGTTAACATCAACATTACTTAGATCCCACCCAAAGTCTATGGAGAAGGTGGAGCATTTCAATTCTGGTAATAGCAGAATATACCTTGCTTTTAAAGTACAAGGGAAGACGAGATGGCATCCAGAATGCTAGCTACAAATGTGTCAGGTTGGCGATGTTGACTGTAGTTAACTGTCTAGACAGTTAAATAGCACAACTCGTCCTCACCCCTTTAAACTAACTCAGCCCTGCACTAACTTTTTTCTGTGACCTAATTTACTTCTCTTCTGTTGCATTAAGATTGTCTTGCAAAGCCTCCTGGAGGGTGAATTTCACACGTTCATGCCTATTCTTGAAAATTGTCCCCTTGTGCTGTCATTCCTTCTCTCAGTACACATTTCTTGAGCTCTGAGCATGTGCCAGTCATAGGGCAGGGATTTGACATACAGATGAAGAAGGAAGTCTGTTCAGTATTTTATATTAACATTGTCTCAAAATTCTACTTAGGACAATATACAAGGTATATTTTTGGAAAAGAGATTACAAAATTATTCTTATTATTATTGCCCCCCCCCCCAGAAGAGATTCAGTTAACATCAATGAGTTTTTAGTAAAGTGACTGAAAAGGAAATAGGTAAGTGAATAGATTCTTTACTGTCTTCAGTAACAAGCTAACACATGTGTTTGTAAAAGAGTCTACTCACAATAGAAATAAAGTATCTAATATTACTTTTAACTAGAAATATACCTCAGCTATGTGAAAAACTTTAACACCTTACTAGTAGATAGAAAATAAGAATAAAGGATGAATAGAAATGAGAACAGTTCTGTTTTTTATTAAATTCATTTGTCTAGGAAATAAAACTGGGATTTTTTTTCCCAAGAATCCCTATGCACTTTGTTCTTTATATCTTCATCTTTTTTTTTCAATTTTTAATTAAAAAAAATTAAAAAAAAAATTTTTTTTTAACATTTTATTTATTTTTGAGACAGGGAGACACAGAGCATGAACGGGGGAGGGTCACAGAGAGAGGGAGACACAGAATCTGAAACAGGCTCCAGGCTCTGAGCTGTCAGCACAGAGCCCGACGCGGGGCTCGAACTCACGGACCGTGAGATCATGACCTGAGCCGAAGTCGGACGCTTAACCGACTGAGCCACCCAGGCGCCCCTAAAAATTTTTTTAAATATAATTTATTGTCAAGTTAGCTAACATACACAGTGTGCTCTTGGTTTCAGGGGTAGATACCCGTGATTAATCGCTTACATACAACACCCAGTGCTCATCCCAACAAGTGCCCTCCTCAATGCCCATCACCCACTTTCCCCCTCCCCTGCCACCTGCATCAACCCTCAGTTTGTTCTCTGTATGTAAGAGTCTCTTATGGGTTTGCCTCCCTCTCTGTTTGAAAGTATTTTTTCCCCGGGGCGCCTGGGTGGCTCAGTCGGTTAAGCGTCCGACTTTGGCTCAGGTCATGATCTTGCGTTCGGTGGGTTTGAGCTCTTTGTTGGGCTCTGTGCTGACAGCTCAGAGCCTGGAGCCTGCCTCGGATTCTGTGTCTCCCCTCTCTGTCTCTCCCCACTCCCTCTCTCAAAAATAAATAAACATTAAAAAAATTAAAAAAAAAAAAAAGAAATATTTTTTCCCCTTCCCATCTCCCAGTTATGGGGGAATGTTACGGAAGTAGCTCATTTCTTTTCTTTAAAAAAAAAAAATTTTTTTTTTTTTTTTTAGTGTTTATTTATTTTTGAGAGACAGAAAGAGCTTGAGTTAGGAGGTGGGGGAGCAGAGAGAGAGGGAGACACAGAATCTAAAGCAGACTCCAGGCTCTGGGCTGTCAGCCCAGAGCCCAACATGGGGCCTGAACCCACAAATTGTGAGATCATGACCTGAGCCGAAGTCGGACGCTTAACCGACTGAGCCACCCAGGTGCTCCTTTTTTTTTTAAGCTCGTTCCTTTTCATAATTTGATGAGAAAATGTTTCTGTTAAAAAGAGATACTCCTAGAAATGGTGGGTTACCTTGGTTTTCATGACATAATTTAAACACTGAAGGCTTAGTAACATAGTTTAAGAAACTTACAGGTTTTAAGAATTTGTATTTTAAGGAAAAAGAAGTTTAATATCGTAATATGTCTGTTTTTCTTACAATACACTTTGGTCTTCAGTCACCGTATAGGATGTCTCACATCAGACTGAAGTTTCCTATCACATCAGCATATTTTGTATCTTCTGGGAAGGAAGCAAGGTCAGGACTGGGTGTGGCATAGGCTGTATCTGGCACAGAACCAACACCAAGAGCATTGTTTTTGCCTCTTTCCCCACAATATCTGTTGTCTCATTCTTACGTTTCTCACATTTCATTATGAAAACTTTTGAACATATAGCTGAATTAGAAGCAGTTTACAGTGAGTACTTGTAACCCCCCTGACTCTACCATTAACGTTTTATTATTCTTATTTTAACATACATCTGTTTCTTCGTCAGTCCCCATCTTTTTTTTTAATGCATCTCAGTGTAAGTTGCCGACGTCAGTATTCTTCCCCTAAATACTTAAGAATGCATGCACGTTATTAACTAGAATTCAGTATTTGTATAGCTTTTTCTTTTGATGTAAAATTTAGGTAAAATGCACAAAATGAAAGTATACGTTTGCTGAGTTTTCACAGACGCATGGTCCTTGCCATCTTTTCTGGTCCCAGAGCTCTAACCATGGCTTCTGGGTTCTTTTGCTAATCATTCCTTGCCCTTTGCACGTGCTAAGTCCTGATGTACTTACTCAGAATCTAAAGAGATTCTGTTTGCTTTTGTTCAGAAGCATATACTCCATATGCCCGATTGAAATGCTGTCCCTGTCAACGTCTTGCCTGTCTCTGGGCACTGGCCCTCAGGTACTGGGGCTTAAAATGGAGACTGGAGGGCAGACACCTTGGGAAACAGACGTGTTATCTTTGTGGGTGCTTGTTAAGAATTTGACAAATGCCAGTGGAACAAATATGAAGTTCAAGGCACTATGCCAGTCTGTTTCTGAGATTTAGAAAGAGATTATCCCAATTCTGAAGTGGTTCCTTGTCTCCGAAGGGATGTGGACAAGTGAGTAGTGGTAGCTTAAGGCAGAGTGAAGTGCTGGAGTGTTCCACGATTACTGTTCAGGGAAGTTATTCTTTCTCAGACAACAGGAAGGCTTGTCAGAAAAGGGGGAATTTAAATGACGCTTGGAGAACGTGGGATGAGTGCAGCAGGAACTCAAGTCGCAACGTAGTCAGGGCCCGGAATGTAGATGGTTGTGAATCCCGTATACTCAGTTGCTTGATCAGAGATGTGCTGCAGAGCCTCTTGTGCCTGGATAGTAGCTTTCATAGCCTCTGGTTCGTACTTGGAGCTTCTTGCAGCTGATCTCTGCCCCGGCGGTTGGCAGAAAAATCACTCCCCAAAGAACCAGAACCTTATGGAGGATGTGTTACCTTATATGGCAGAAGGGAATTTGCAGATGTGATTCAACTAAGGACCTTAAGGTGGGGAGAGTACCCTGGATTGTTCAGGGGGGCCCAGTATAATCACAGAGGTCCGTTGGAATAAGGGGGCAGATGGTGGGTGTCGGGGAGACGTGACCACAGAAGAAAGGCACAGAGAGAGATGGTGTCGCCAGCTTCCTGGCTGTCACTCCTGATGCCTCCATCAGAATTTCTGACTCTGCCCCTTGCCCCCTCTCTGCTCTGGCTCCAGCCTGCTTCTTTGTCACTCCCTTGCTCTCCAGTCCCCAGCACCTCTTCCAGCTGTGCCTTTTATCTTCTTTCTTCACTTCCAAGCTGTTCATTCCTTTTGTGGAATGTGTCTGCTGCCTCCAGCAGTATGTTGAGACCGCTCCCCCAGATCGTTGCTGAACCCTTATCTAACCAATTTAGCACATTAGAATCCAGTCCTTAGCTTATCTGAACTCTTGTTTTAAGTCTGCCCTCCTTGAAATTCTTCTGGCCTTTGATATGCCTCTCTTCTGGATCTTCTCATTCATTAGTGGGTCTTTCTTTCTCTCCTGTTTGCTTCCTAAATGTTGATTTTTCCCCATAGTCTATCCTGGTTTTACACCTTATCGTACTTCTCATGTTATCTTTGGTTGCCTTTTGTATTGCCATGGTGTCATCTGATAATACCATGAGCTAGCTTTATCAAATCTTACTGTTTCTTACTGGGCTTTATAGGAGTTATGTCATAGGGTTGTTGATAGGAATGTCTCATCTCTCTCAGACTCCTGTCCATTTGCCTACTTCATCTTTATCTCATAGCAGAAGAACACAGTCACTCTCAAATCTGTGACAAAAGGCCACCCCTCACTCCCCCGAGTCTTGAGAATAGAGCTGATTAGTTTGGATAGATACAGATAGAACAGAAATGTGCAAGGCAGATGATACAGCTGGATAACCCTCACATCTAAATGTATCTTCCTAAATGTCGTTTCTCTGGCCCATTTTCTGTGTTTAAAACCAATGCCATGAGGATGTGAGGGTGATCTGGCTGTGACATCTGTCAGCCCATCGATCGCCAGTGTTGATTCGGCTGATCTGGTTTTCTAGGCGGGTGTCCCCTTCCTCCCCCACTCCATGTGCGTCCCTCCCGAAGCTGTGCGCTTGGTCAAAGAGGACGACCTTCCCCAATACAGGAGGACTTTCAGTCAAGGGTATGTGAGTAGCTGCGCTCGCTGCTAGACCCTCCAAAGGAGCTCTCAGGGACCATTTGTAGGAGAACGTGGGGGAGTCAAACTTCCAGAACTCCAGACACGTCCAGATGAGGCGCTGCACACGGCAGTTTGCCTTTCTTTAAACAGACACACAAATACACACGGTCCCCTCCTTCCTGTAGTGCCTCCTCCTGATACGTTGTTGTTCTGTCAGTCACCCAGGAAACTGGGAGTCTCCTCTAACCCCTAACCTGTCTTCACATCTGTACCCATTTGATTTCCAGGATATACCAGTCTTTCCAAAATCTGCCTGCTCTGCGTTTCTACCCTCAACAGCCCTAATTTGTGTTCTCATCCTCATCCTCTGTATTATGATATTAGCCTCCTTCCTGTTTCCTTTACTGCTGTTACATCTTCCTCCAGTCCGTCACAGAACTATCCCAAATGCAGACGAGGCATTTTTAAGGTGCAAATCTAGTATCATTTCTGGGCTTAAAACACATAGGAGTCTGAAAATGGCATTTTTGTCCTTTTGTGACCTAGGTCTGGCCATATGTGTTTCTGGGCTCCTTTCTGGCTCCTCCCTGCCCTTCCCAGTATGCATTGTCTCAGACTCTGCCTTTGTTCACACAATTCCCCACCCTCCTTTGTCTGCCTGTCTGTCTGACTCAGCCTTGAACCCACCCGGTGGTCCGTGACCCCTTGGCCATGCTGTTATCAGAGCAGTAATCATAGTGAACTCTGGGTGTCCGTTTCAGTTTCTTCTGCTAGACTCAGCTGCTTGATGTCAGGAAGAAATACTTAATTCGTGTTTTTATCCCCTGGGCCTTGTACAGAGCCAGGCATGGAGTAAGTGTTCACTAATGATATATTAAAACGACAGAAGAAGATCCAAATCTGTAACACCAAGATAGTCATCAATTTACCAGCAGTTCCGCTGAACACAAATAAAACTCATCCCAGTATCCCTTTTGGGGATCAGTTTTGGCCAGTTGCATAGAAAGATACTTTGTGTATCTGGTGACTGATTAAAGAAGCTGGTTATCCCTAAGAAGTGGTGGGATTTAATTAATTAATTAGCTCGAATAGGTTTGAATTAAGTAGATTAAATAATGGCTCAGATCAGTGGTTCTCAACCTTGGTTGCACATTAGAATCACCAAGGAAATTATTTAAAATAAACAAAACCCTGGCCCCTTTGCAGGCAATTAAGTCAGAATCTCTCAGAGAAGGACGGCATGGGATGCTGGTGTCGTAATTTATAAATATACTTGGCAATCCCAGTATTCAGTTAGGGTCGAAAACCACTGGTTTAGATAAAGGTTAGAGTGAGTTATCAGAAGTGGAGGTTAAGGGAAATTAGGATGAAATGAGATTAACTATAAACTTTTTAAATTTTATATAATCATAAAATGGGAGAGTCACTGGAATGGATCTTAGATATATCTATGTAGAGGCTGTACTGTAGTTGCTTTTTTTTTTTAATTAAGATCTGATTGAAAATTTATTGGTGGCCAGAAGTGTCCTGTTTCCTTAGGCAATCTGATCTATTTCCAGGTGTCATACGATTAACAGTGCCTTATTATATTGACTCGTAACTGACTTTTTTGTGACTCTGCACATTATTCCTAATTCTGCCCTCTGGAGCAACTCAAATATCCCTGTTCCACAGGACCTCTAAATATGTGAAAACCATTCTCTTGCTTCCATAAAGTGATTTCTTACGTAGTTTAACATCCCTGGTTATTTCAGCCTTTATTCATCTGACATGAAAAGTAAGCTCCATGAGAGGTTAAGAAGCCACTTAGTAAGTTTTGGAGCACAGTTTGAAACATGCACTTGGGGTTGAGGAACAAGGTTGGGATAGAAGACAGAGCGATCTGTTCCTTCTAGCTGAAGCACTTAGGTCTGTTGTGTGCCATGCAGTGGGAGAGACAGGAAAAAACAAGTAGATGTTCTGTGTCCTGATAGTGCCTAGGGCGTCACTGAAAATGGACACCAAGAAAGGCTGAGGACGCAACAAAGGGAAACCTACATTAAAGTTCATCATGATTTTTGAAATCATTAGAGGAGACTAAGAACCAAGATATACAGAGGAAAGCGAGGTGGTGAAGGAGGCAAAGTAAATAAAGAGCTTCAAGAACATTCCAGAGGCCAGCAGTGTCCTCTGTAACAGATGTTGTTGGTGAGAACCGTTTTAATGGTAGGGCAGAAACCGTGTTGCTTTTATTCACATAAATTTGCATAGAACTGCGAGGAAATCCTTAAGATCTCCAGAAGACAAAGGGGGAAAACAATAGGAATGAAAAGTTCAAAAGAACTGTAAATACAAACATACGGAAAATAGTCAAGCCCAGTATTCAAAAGGTGGAAGTTAAAAATACAGTCTAAATTTAAAACAACTTAAACACGCAATGTTTATAGACTTCTGTGTCTGGCCATGATGGAGTGACGGGGGTGGGGGTGGGGGGTGGGAGTGGGGTAGATTTACGGTCTTGCCCGTACAACAGCGACAACAATAAAGACACAGACAAAATACACGAAACAGTCGGTCTATCTGGATATCAGATGACAAAGGACACTCATCCCTGGGAGATGGAAAAGCAACGAGGTAAGCCTTCTGATTGCCCAGTTTATTGCCTTTGAGAGGGTTTCCAGTTTCCAGTAGAGGAAGGAGGAACTGAGGTGGAGTCCAGCAGGCTTCCTGAGCCAAGGATGGAGCTAAGAATCTGGGGAGAGCAAAGCAGCTGTAGTTCATAGGACAGACCAGCAGAGAGGAGAGGTCTGCAGAGGGCCTCCCACGAGGACCCAAGAGCACAGAGCAGCACATGTGTGAGGAAACTCCCCAAGGACAGGCAAGGAATCCTCTAAAGGGTTGGAGGGAATAGTCCTGATATTTGCATGGGGGATACTGTTCCTACGGGCTAGGCTGGAAAACTCCTGTAATTCCTGGAGCATTAGGAATGGAGCTATTTATGTAAAGCACTGAAAGGAAAAATAACTCTACTTAGAATTCTGTATTCAGCAAAAATACATTTCAACAACAAAGACAAGACCACCAACAGAATGGGAGAAAATATTTGGAAATTATACATCTGATAAGGGTTTAATATACACAGAATACGTAAACATATTTGTGTATGTATACATGCTCATATGTAGAATGTACAAAGAACTACAACTCAATAACAAAAACACAAACTTAACTAATTAATAATGGGCAAAGGACTTGAAAAGACACTTGTCCGATGGCCACTAAGTACGTGAAAATAATGCGTATCGAAACTACAATGAAATATCACTTCAAACCAACTAGGATTGCTGTAATAATCTAAAAAATGGAATAACAAGTTTTGGCAAGCATGTGGGGAAACCGGAACCTTGGATGTTGCTGGTGTGACTGAAAGGATGCTACTACTGTGGAAAAGTTTTGTGGGTCCTCAGGGAGCTCAGCACACAATTACCATATGACCCAACAATTCTGCTCCTAGGTACAGACCCGAAGGGATTAAAAGCAGGGACTCAAGCAGGTACTTGTACACCAGTGTTCACAGCAGCACCATTCACAAGACCCGCTAGATGGAAACAACCCAAGGGTCCATCAACAGACGATGGGGTAAACAACATGGTCTGTCCATACACTGGAATATTACCTGGCCATTATAAGGAGTGAAGGTCTGATTCATGCCACAGCATGGATGAACCTTGAAGACATTATGCTGAGTCAAATAAGCTAGACACAAAAGGACAGATATTGTATGATTCTATTTATATGATTATCTAGAATTGGTAAATTCAGAGAGACAGTAGGTTATCAGAGTAGGTTATCAGAGTCTGAGGAATAGGGAGTTTGCTTAATGTTTCAGAGTTTCCATTGGGTGATTAGAAAGTTTAGAATTCTTAGGGTTGTACAATATTGTGAATGTAATTAATGCCACTGAATTGTACACTTAGCAATAATTAGCAAATTTTGTTAATTTTTTTACTAGAATTTTAAAGATGAATAATGTAATTACCAAAAACCATTGTGATTGTGTACTTTGAGTGGATGAATTGTATGGTATGTGAATTATGTCCCAGTAAAGCTGTTTTGAAAAAAAAAAAAGCAAAATGAAGACATTCTCAGATTTAAAAAGCTGAAAGAATTTATTACCAGCAGACCCACATTGCAGGAAATGTTAAAAGATGTCCTTCAGGGAGAAAGGAAATGAAACCAAATGGAAATCTGGATCTACTGGAAAGAATGAAAAGCACTGGCAATGGTAACTACGTAGGTAAATATATAATATTTTTTCCTTATTGTTTAAGTGACTTTAAAAGATAATTGACCGTGTATTAGATTTCTAGTGCCGTGTAACAGATTATCTCAGACTTGGTAGCTTCAAACAGCACCCATGTACTAGCTCACAGTTCTGTAGGTGGAAGTCTGACACACTCTGGCCGGGTTTTCTGCTCCGGTATCCCAGCAGCTGCTGTCAAGGTGTTGGCTGGCCTGGGTTCTCATTTGGAGGCTCTGATTGTCGGCAGAACGCGGTTACTTGTGACTGTACGTTGTCCTAGGACTGGCTGTCAGCTGGGTGCTGCTCGTAGCTCCCCGAGGCCGCCCACACTCCTTGCCGTGTGGCAGCCTCCACCTGCAGGCCAGTAGTGGCACATCCCAGTGTTCTTGTGCTTCCAATCTCTGACTTCCCTCCTGTGATCAGCTGGAGAAAACACTTGTTTTCTTATCTGTAAAGTAAGGATATTAGATCGAGGCGGGTTTTGTTTTTTGGTTTGTTTTTCTCAAAAAAGAGAATTTGTAGCAGTAGAACCATATAAATTGCAAATGAAATTTTGTGTGGAACTCTAGAGACTAAGGGGAAAAACTGCAATCGACGTAGCTCTTTTCTTCCTGCTCCTGGGAATTTCAGCACTGTAGGTGTGTTTTTGGACTATCTCTGATGTTCCTCTTTGTGTGGTGGGTGTTTGCATTATACTCAGCCAAGTATGAGGGAGTCTAGGTTGATGGTTTATGAAACCTCCCCATGATAGCAAACCTTCCTCATGTTTCTTTTTTCTACCTTCTCCTCCTCAGGATCTTCATTACTGAAAAAAGCATCATCAAGAACAAGGAGGGCATGGAGACCAAGTTGTTAACGGCCCGGTCCCAGGTAAGTCGGGCTGCCTTCTTTGTTTTCCAACTGAGAACCCCTTTCTGCTTGAGTTTTGGAGTCCTTTGACTAGGAACTTGAGAAATTATATCTCGGACACTCTTCTCTGGGAGACTGGCACTATTTTGTTTGCTTGTTTGTAGATGTAGTTTTATTTCCTTCCATGTAAAAGAAATAGAGGTTTAGCAGTGATGTGGGCAGGAGCCAACTGGGTGATATTGAGGATTCTGACAAAATGCTTTCATCCACACTGGGGATGAAGGCCACAGCATGCTTCCTCCCCACAAAATGATGTGGGAACTGGGAGTGTTCGTGCCTGGTGGGTTTCTCTGGCCCCTGGTTGTCCTAGATGTGGAGCTGGCTACGTGATGCCTCCCTGGGGAGCTCCTGTCGGAAGGAGCTCAGGCACAAGTTATGTACTTATCCAGGGGTGACCACAGCCAGGGCATGAGGAGCTTGGGGGATGGAACCTCTGGGAGCATCCAGGGTGGGAGACGGGGCCCCTGGTGCCTCATTCAGCTTCCTCCCCTGGAGCGTCCTACGCATACTACCTCTGCGTATGTGGAAAATCCCACCGAGGAGTGCTGTGGGTTTTGCTTTCACTGTGCTACGTATTTTGAAGGAGTTAGGAAAACTAGTAGTATTTACCCAGATGTTTACCGTTTTTGTTCTTCATCCTTCATTCCTGAGATTTAAAGTTTCTCTCTGTTAATATTTCCCTTTTGCTTAAAGAACTACTTTTAGCGTGTCTTTTAGAGCAGGTTTGCTGGGGACAAATTCTTTTACTTCACTTGAGAGTATATTTTGCATCATTCCTGAAAGATATTTTCACTGGATATTCTGGCTTGACAGTTCTTGCAGCTTTTAAAAAGCTATTATTCCATGGTCCTCTGACCTTCATGGTTCTTGAGGAGGTATCCTCATTCAAGTAGGTGTTGTTTCTCTGTGTAGTCAGCATTTCTTTTTAATGTAGCTAATAAAGGCCTTGCTTCTGTGTCTATTGTTTCTTTGTCCAATCTTCATTTAAAAAAAATGTCTACCATGGAGGCGCCTGGGTGGCTCAGTCGGTTGAGCATCCGACTTCAGCTCAGGTCATGATCTTGCAGTTCGAGAGTTCGAGCCCCACGTTGGGCTCTGTGCTAACAGCATAGAGCCTGGAGCCTGCTTCGAATTCTGTGTCTCCCTCTCTGTCGGCTCCTCCCCGGCTCATGCTCTGTCTCTCTCTCTCTCCTTCAAAAATAAAATAAAAATAAATAAAAAATTTAAAAAAATGCCTATCTACCAATGTTTAGGAGAAATGTTTTGGATAATTATTTTAGATCAGAAAACATGGTGAGTTTGGTCTCTGAAGCATGAAGTTATACTTGAACTGAAGACTACTGTGTCCTCTTTTTTCTGCCTTGAATTGGGTTCTTTATTTCACATAATATAAATGTAGATTAACTTTTGGTGTCTGATGCTCCTTGCTGTAGGTGTCATAACAGTTGATTTAAATACAAGTTCTGACAATTTCTAAACCGAGAGCATAACATGGAACTGGATTTTAGACAGTAGGTATCTAATAGCCATTCCTGTTAGGACTTGATCAGAATCCGAAATAAATACTACTCACTTCTGGAATGAATTCTGGCCCATTCTCTTTCCCTACCCCGGGGCTGTCTGCCTATTCTCTTTCTGTCTGTACTCAGGAAGGAAGGGCGGAAATATATATCTGGCTTGATACAGATTTGTTCCATGTTGTAGGCACTGGTGACCTTCAAGGATGTACTTGTGAACTTCACCAGGGAGGAGTGGAAGCTGCTGGATACTGCTCAGCAGATCATGTACAAAGATGTGATGCTGGAGAACTATAAGAACCTGGTTTCCTTGGGTAAGACTAAGTTGTATTCTCGGAGATATCCCCCGTGAGGATTTTGGTTCTTCATTGATCAAAAGGTATGGAGATCGTCAAGCACATATATCAGAGTATGAGCTCGGGGCCAGGGATGTGATTTCCTTGGGGCAGAGAAGAGGGCTTTTGTACTCACTTCTACTTTTGTGTTTGTGTGTGGGATATATATATACATACATACATATATATATATATATGTATGTATGTATGTATGTATCTGTAGCCTCCCCTTGTCTACTTTTGAGAGTCCCCCCGGGACTAAGAAGGGGTTGGGGTTGGGGCTGAATCTGGGATGCTCTTTGTGTCCAGGACAGAGCTTCCCAGCCCTTGCCCAATTCTTTACCTTTCACCATGCACAGGGCATCAGCTTCCCAAACCAGATGTGATCCTCCAGTTGGAGAAAGGGGAAGAGCCGTGGCTGGTGGAGAGAGGGACGCACCGGGAGACCCACCCAGGTGAGGACCAGTCGAGGTGTTGCAGGTCATGGCCCGGAGGAGCATGAGGGGCTGGACTCCCTGGGCATAGCGGTCACTGGTTCTCATTTCTGAGGCGAAGACTGAGTTTATTTACCTTCTGTTTCCCCATGACCAGTCTTTCTACAGTCTTGCCACACGTCATTTGCATTCCGAGACAAACGTGTACTCTTCAGGAAAATTATCTTCCTGTTCATGTGCTTGGTTTCAGCCCTGTTGGTCTTGCTTTCCTGGTTCTTAGGCTAATTCTAGTGTCGCCATGCTCTCATTTGTCACACAGTCTTCTCTTTCATCCTCACCTGTCTTTTCCCTTTCCTGTGGCCCCTTCCCATGGCCTCGTGCTGTGGGGCTTGGTCACTGGCCACTCTTCTGAGTTTGCCGAGGGGCTTGCCAGTTCTGCTGGCTGAACTCCTTTTCTCCAGAACTGCTGCTCCCAAAACACATCTTTCTTACAGTACTCCAGCTCTTTATTTTGTATTTTCTCAATTCTTACTTTTAATTCTTTTAATTAATTTTTTACTTTAAAGATTTTTTTAATGTTTATTCATTTTTGAGAGAGACAGAGAGAGCACGCGCGCACGTGAGCGGGGAGGGTCAGAGAGAGAGGGAGACACAGAATCCGAAGCAGGCTCCAGCCTCTGAGCTGTCAGCACAAAGCCTGACGCGGGGCTCGAACCCACAGACTGAGATCGTGACCTGAGCTGAAGTTGGACGCTTAACCGACTGAGCCACCTGGCTACCCTTAAGTGTACTTTTAAATACCATAAACTGTCTTTTAGTTTTCTTACATTTGGTCTTGTAGGTGACGGTCTCAAATTTCTGCCTCAAAGGCAAGTCCTTTATACAGTGTTAGAACTTGATCATGCAGTTGCTTTGGGGCTGTGGGAAGAAAGATTGTCCTCTGTTTTCTTTTCATTTCTCTATTATTTCCTTTATTTTTTTCATCCACGTCTTCATTCATTTACAAGCTTTCCCAGGTGTCTCTTGACTGCTATCTAAAACTAACTGACTAGATCAGCAGTTTAGATTTTTATTGAGAATTTGCTGTCAAAAGAAATACTGAAACTCCATGTGCTTAAACACATGGAATTTAGGGGAATCTACCAGGCTATGTGAGCTTCATAATCAAAGTGGAAAGAAAGTATAATGAGTGGTGGCTTTAAAAATACAAATGATGAGATGATGAATGGATGCTACATATTTTAAATATAACTCACTAGAGTACTGTGTTACGTAATATATGACAAGTTTTAGGATTTTAATGAAGGGAAGAATCACATGTATGTGTTCAAACATGCCACTCACAGCTGTTCCCCATTGGTACCCAGCCCCCAGTCTGCATCACACATGTTCATTTTAGAATTTTCCAGTTGGCATTTGTGGTTTGAAAAACTTCTCCGTGGGATTTTGATGCCCTGGAAGGAGGGGAGGGGAGAATAAGGGTGGTGTGTTCCTTATCAGAAATCATGGCTGCACGCATGCATGTGTGCACGTGTGCACACACACACACACACACACACACACACACATACATAAGGGGCTATTTACTCAGCCTTAAAAAGGAAGGAAATTCTGCGAACTACATATGGATCAGCTTTGAGGATGTTATGTTAAGTGAAGCCAGACACAAAAAGATAAATAATATGATTAGTTTACATGAGGTTACTTAAAGTAGTCGAAATCATAAAGACAGAAAGTGTGATGGTGCCTGCCAGGTGCTGGTGGGATGGGAGAAGGGGCTTTCTGTTTAAGAGGCACTGAGTTTTGATTCCACAGAGGAGATGACATAAGGGGATGTCTGTACAACCATGCAAATGTATGTCATACCTGCTGTACCCTTAAAAATGGTTAAGATGGTAAATTTTATGTCATGTGTATTTTACCACGAGAAAAGAAAAGTCAGGGTGAGGGAGAAGCTAGTAACTAACAAAGTGGTGACTGAAAACGGAGACTGGTGGGGGTTCCACAAAGAAGGCGGTTAGGGGCCTGGCACAGGGATTATCAGCAGGCCTGTTAGTTCCTGGCGCTGCGAAGATAAAGTTCCACAAACTGGTAGTTTACACAAGTGTGCTTTCTCAGAGCTCACGGTCAGAAGTCTGAAATCAAGGTGTCAGCAGGGCCACACGCCCTCTGGCGCCTGGAGGACAGGATCCTTCCTTGCCTCGTGAGGCTCTGGTAGTCTCAGGTGTTCCTTGGCTTGTAGACACATCATTCAATCAGCCTCTGCCTTCGTGTCTGTCTTCTCTGTATGTCTGTCTCTGTATCTCCTCTCCTTTTTTTTTTTAAGTGTATTTATTTTGAGAGAGAGGGAGAGCGAGACTCTGTGCAGGCTCTGTGCTATCAGCACAGATCCCAACTGAGCCACCCGGGCCCCCTCTTCTCTCCTTATAAGGACACCAGCCTCTGGATTAGGGGCACACCCTGCTCCAGTACTACTTCATTTTAACTGCATGTGCAGTGATCCTGTTTCCAAGTCAAGTTGCCATCTGAGATACGGGCACATATCTTATTTGGGGCACACAGTTCAACCCATACACCAGATAAGAGTAGAATATTACCCCACTTGTGTAGGGAGAGATGGTACTTTGTAAACAGTGTTTTTGGGTGGGGGGAGCCTCGCTGGCTCAGTCGGTAGAGCATGTGACTGTTGACCTAGAGGTTGTGAGTCTGAGCCCCATGTTAGGCGTAGAGATTACTTAAGGGGCGCCTGGGTGGTTTAGTCAGTTGAGCGTCCAACTTGATTTCGGCTCAGGTCATGATCCCAGGGTCGTGGGATCAAGCCCTGTGTTGGGCTCTGTGTCAAATGTGAAGCCTGCTTAATGTTCTCTCTCTCCACCATTTCTTTAATGGTGTTTCTTTTCTAGGTTAAGAACCAACATTTTACCTAAAAGGCATTGAGAAACAGGCTTTTAACTAGAGTAAATAATGTGCAGTAATACAAGTACAAACAAAAGGGCAGAAAAACCCAGGAGAATATGAGTTAGGGGCCAGGTTGTGAGTTAGTGTTCTGTGGTGTGAGTCCTATCAGTTGTTAAGTCTTGATGTCTCCAAACAAAGGAATCAGGATGTAAGACCAGAATAATGTTGTTGTTTTGTTAGTGTTTTTTTATTTTTGACGGAGGGAGGGAGAGAGAGACAGAGCATGAGCGGGGGAGGGGCAGAGAGAGAGGGAGACACAGAGTCTGAAGCAGGCTCCAGGCTCTGAGCTGTCAGCACAGAGCCCGACTCGGGGCTCGAACTCACGAGCCGTGAGATCATGACCTGAGCCGAAGTCGGACGCTCAACTGACTGAGCCACCCAGGCGCCCCCTTTTTTTTTTTTAAGACCAGAATAGTGTAAATAATGATTACTATGGTATTGCTTTGACCACATGTGTGTCAGAGTCTGTGATGGACTCATACCGTACAGTACTTAATGACAATCTTACGCCACAGTTAACTGTCGCTCCTTGGATTACAGATAAGCAAAGTGATGTTTGAAAAGTTTAACAACTTGTCTGAATTCAGCACTAGTAGTGTTACGGCTTAGAATCAGAGCCTGTGGCTGGATAACGTGTGTACAGTTGCTTTTCCAGCCTGTTGCTTGGCCTTTCTGAGGTTCTTGGTCCCAAATGTCTGGACATTATCGTGTTGCACTCTGCTGGTGTCAGGAACAGGCACTCCCTGGCACAAGGCTGAACTCGTGGTTTAGGAATGTGAAATTGCAGTGTGAAGAAGGCATGTCAGGGGAAGGGCCTGGCAACAAGTAGACATGTTAGGTTCTTACATCATTAATAGTTTAGATCATGGGAGTGCCATAAGGGATTTCCCTTATTGCCACCCAGCACTGAATATCCTGATCCCGTGTGTCCTGCCCCGTCCTGTGGCTTCCCCTTGGCCTCACTGCTTCTCTTCTGTGCTGCACAGCCCAGCACCCTTCCTGTTTGCTGCTCTCCTCTTTGCTTTCTTACTAGGAAGGCAGCTGTATAAGCAGCTCGTGCAGCCTCCATACTTCACATCCCACTGTTTGGACCTTAATGGTTTTTTAGTTACACAAAGGTTCCTCATTTCTTTCAGATTTGGACACTGCGGTTGAAATTAAATCATCAGTGTCCAGTAAGAGCATTTCTAAAGATAAACAATCCTATGGCATTAAAATGGAAGGAATCCCAAAGAACGATCTCTGGTATTTGTCATTAGAAGAAGTCTGGAAGTGTGAAGACCAGTTGGACAAGTATCAGGAAAATCAGGAGAGACATTTGAGGCAAGTGGCATTCACCCAAAAGAAAGCACTTACTCAGGAGAGAGTCTGTGAAAACGGTAAATATGGGGGAAATTGTCTTCTTCCTGCTCAACTAGTGCTGAGGGAGTATTTCCACAAACATGACTCACATACTAAAAGTTTAAAACATAATTTAGTTTTTAGTGGTCATCAGGAAAGCTATGCAAGTAATAGTAGCGAATGTGGTCAAACCTTCTGTCAAAACATTCATCTTATTCAGTTTGCAAGAACTCAACCAGGAGATAAGTCTTACAAATGCCCCGATACTGTCAACTCTCTTACCGGTGGTACAGCCCTCGGTGTATCGAAGGGCATACATAGGGAGAAACCATATGAATGTAAGGAGTGTGGAAAATTCTTTAGCTGGCGTTCTAATCTTACCAGGCACCGGCTTATTCATACTGGAGAAAAACCCTATGAATGTAAAGAGTGTGGAAAGTCTTTCAGCCGGAGTTCTCACCTCATTGGACATCAGAAGACTCACACTGGTGAGGAACCCTATGAATGTAAAGAGTGTGGAAAGTCCTTCAGCTGGTTCTCTCACCTTGTGACCCACCAGAGAACTCACACAGGAGACAAACTGTACACGTGCGGCCAGTGTGGGAAGTCATTTGTTCACAGCTCCAGGCTCATTAGGCACCAGAGAACTCATACTGGAGAGAAGCCTTACGAGTGTCCTGAGTGTGGGAAGTCTTTCCGACAGAGCACACATCTCATTCTGCATCAGAGAACTCACGTCAGAGTGAGGCCCTACGAATGTAACGAGTGTGGGAAGTCGTATAGCCAGAGGTCTCACCTTGTGGTGCACCATAGGACTCACACGGGACTGAAGCCCTTTGAGTGTAAAGACTGTGGAAAATGCTTCAGTAGAAGCTCTCACCTTTTCTCCCATCAGAGGACCCACACTGGAGAGAAACCGTATGAATGCCACGACTGTGGGAAGTCCTTCAGCCAGAGTTCTGCCCTCATCGTGCATCAGAGAATTCATACTGGAGAGAAGCCATATGAATGCTGCCAGTGTGGGAAAGCCTTCATTCGGAAGAACGACCTTATTAAGCATCAGAGGGTTCATGTTGGGGAAGAGACCTATAAATGTAATCAGTGTGGGATTATCTTCAGCCAGAACTCTCCGTTGATAGTACATCAAATAGCCCACACTGGAGAGCAGTTCTTAACTTGTAACCAATGTGGGACAGCGCTTGTTAATAGCCCTAACCTTATTCGATATCAGACAAATCATATTAGAGAGAATCCTTATTAATATTACGAATGTGGAAAGTTCTTTACAAAGAGCAATAACTTGGTTTTACATTAGAAACTCCTTCTGGAGGGAAGCAGTGTAGATGTAATCTGTGCAGAAATGCTTTCAATCTTGTCACTACCCTTTTTTGCGCTAGAGAAATGGTCCTAGAAGGAGAAATAACCTACAGATTTCATTGTAGTACAAAAACACATCAGCTTTTCTTTCCACAAGTTCCTATAAAAGCAGTTGTCCTTGGAGCATTCTTGACCGAGCCTTAAAATGCTAGAATCTGAGAAGGAACCATTAAGTAGGTGGGAGATTATCCAGCTTCATTGCCTTCTTCAAAAAGATGTCAGTCAGAATGATACTTCAGAAAGATAAGTCAATGAGAGTTCCTATTGCAAAGAATAAAAAATTGATAGTTATTGTAAAAAAGTGGAAAATAATATTCCAGTGAAATAACCTGCCATATTTTTACTTGATTGTCCTTCTGGGACAGTTAGTAGTGTCTACTCTTTTATGTGTCTGATATAAACCACATTTTGGTTAGCAGGGAAAATGCTTAAAATTAATGTAAAGCTGAAAAAGAACACATTTACTAGTAATGGTACTTATTTTAAGTATATTTGCATGTGAGCAAGAATTGAAAAACTCTCTGGATAATGAACAGAATCGATTTGTTAGGTGATGGGATTGAGTGAGTTTTATAGTTTATTCCATGTTACTCCAATAATTATTTGAAGGTATTTTTAAACATTAAAAAGGATATCCAGTTTCTCTATTCTATCATCAAGGATGCTTAAGGACCACCTGCTAGCAAGTTTCCCATTCTACGTTGTTTGGGTCATGGAATTGTGCTCTTTGAGACCGTGTGCTGAAGGCTCCTGGGAATTTAAACACAGGGTTTCTTTGGACTTGGAGACCTAGAAGATTAGGTGTTTGAGCACATGAGGGAGGGTCCCCTTTGCGTGGTGGGAGCAGGTACCTGGGCCATTCTTAGAGCAGCTATGCTCATGAAATAAACAGCACTGCTCAAAGCCACCCTCCTTCCAAGGTAGTCTTTTATCTTTATAAAGGAAACTTAGTGGCTAAATGCACAAGCTTGAGCTACACTACCCAAGTTGAAATTCCACCTCTGTCCTTAACTTGCTGGGTGAACTTGGGCATGCTGCCTAACATCGGTGCCTCTTCTGTAAATTAGGGACATTGCTTACCTTGTAGGACTGTGGTGAGTATTAACTGAGTAAACATATAAACAGCTTAGAATAGTGCCTGACGTATATTAAGTGCTTTATTGTTGTTAGCTGTGGTAACTGGTGTCACTGTTGTTGCCCCACCTCTGGTGTGCGTCATTGAATTTAAACCTGCTTGCCAGTGAGCAAGAGCTCCTGGAGCTCTCACTTCCTTCCCAGCCACGTTTCCTTCTTACCTACATCAGCACTTCTCAGCCTGAGGAAATCACTACCCGTAGCGGGTGTATCGACTCACTTCTGAGGATCGGTAAACAACTTTTAATATCGTATGCAAAATCATCTCGTTTGTACAGAAGTTTTCTCTTCTAGGGAGAGAAGCCTGATCTTCAGATTCTGTGGTAAGTTCATGACCCAAAAAAGATTCAGAAAGAGAACCTGTTTTAACTCTCTGTTTCATTCTATAAATGGATCTCTGTGAAGGACTAGCCATTATTTGCCATTTTCTAGCAAACAAAATATATTTTAGATGCTTAATGATTGATTGTTGAGTGATAAGTATTTTTGAGACCAGGAGGACGAAGATCTTGATGTCTCTCTCCCAGGAAAAATCTAGAAATGACTGTCAAGAGTCATGAGACTTCACAAGGAGCAGGAGACCATCTAACATGTAATCTTCGTTCCAGTTTTAGTATATGTGCTGCCGAAGCGAGCACCTAACGTGTAATCTTCATTGTACAGTTGAGATCAAGTGAGTTGGCACTGGTCTCACATTTTGAGTGAAGTCAGACCAAGAACTAGATCCTGGGTTCCTCAATTAGTGCTCCGTTTTTCAGTGCATATATATATCATTCGCATGTGTAATGTACTCCTATCAGAAATCGTTTTCATGGTAAGCAGTGGCTCTTAATGGGAGTTGAAGAGTGGTCCCTTAACCGGGCCTCTTAGAGTTTCTGATAACCTATGGCTCAATTTTCCTCCACTGTATAATGGAGTTATTTCTAGTATCTACCTCAGAGGGTTGTTGTGTGGATTAAGTGAGATAATGTGTATAAAGTATTTAAAACAGTGCCTGGCCCACAAGTACTAAATGTGTTAGCTACTACTACTGTTATTGACACACCAAGGAATGTAGGAAGAGAGAAATGTCTACGGATGGTCTAAACTAACTAAACATTGCTTATGATAGTGCAAACTTTGCAATATAGAAATGTATAATAGCAAAATGGTTATAGCGTATCCGTGTCATGGAGTATTACACAGACCTTAAAATTAACGCAAACTGTTGACAGGAAGAATGTCGATGTTGTCATGTGTTTTGAAAAAAGCATGATGAATAGTTGTTAATATGGAGTAAACTGAAATGTGTAAAAATAAATCAATTGTAAATAACTGAAATGAATCTTGCTTAAAACTCTTCAGGAAATTTGTCAAAAGATTAAGAGCAGTTAACTTTCTTTTTTTTCTTTATTCTTTATTCTTGTTTTGTTTTGTAGTTTTCTATTTTTTCCCAAAGTCTCTCCAACAAATATAAATTACTTTTATATTACAGTTTCTTCAGTAAAGGAATTTTTTCTCTTCCAAAGTTTTTGTCTACAGATAAGCTGCTAGCACCTTAACCGTGGAACTTGGCAGCAGAGAAACCAGTGGTTGGCTGGGGATGGGAGAGTGATTGACAGCAGACGGGACCCCAAGGGAACCATTAGGGATGATCTGTATCTTGACTGGTGGTGGTTCCGTGACTGTACTTGTCTGTTAAACTCATCAGAGTATACATTTTAAGTGGGTCCAGTTTTTGTGTGCAACTTTTATCTCAATACAATTGATTTTTTCAAAATACTCAGCAAACCAGGAATTTCTGGGAAATCAGAGAAAATCAGCTCCAAGTAACACATAGTAACGGCAGTAGTAGTTGCTGAGTTTTGTAGCTCATCTTCATTTATACACAGCTTGATACAAGGTAGCCAAGCTAAGCCCTTTAATACAACAGATTCCTTCTGTCTATAACCCTGGGAGTGACATACTACTGCCCCTATGGTTAAGGGAACTAGAGGTTGGCAATTTAGGTAATTTGTCCCCATTTACATAGCTAGTAAATGGTGAAGTTTCACATGAAAAATAACTGGTAAGTGTGTGGCGGGTCTCAAACGAGACAATGTCTGGCACTTTGTAGAGGATCTTAACAAAATTAGCCAGTTCAATATAAAAAATACACAGTACCATTGTTACTTATCTCCTTCAGAGACAAGTTCACTCAGACCTCACTCAGTGTCCTCTGTCTCCCTCTGTGTTATCACTGTGTCATATCTTAAAATGATGCAGGGACTGAGTGGAAATTGGGATGTAAAGGGAAGAAAGGAAATTACCGTTAAATGCCACAAGCGGTGGCATGTAAGTTACATGCACCGTCTCGCTTAATCCTCACACGAATTCTGTTCATGTGCGCTACCTACTTCCGTTTTGAGTTCACGGTGACTGGCCCCAAGTTGCAGAGTAAGTGGAGGAAGACCCAGGGTTCAAGCGCAGATCACTTTGGCTCCAGCTCGTGGTGTTTCCACTGCTGCCTGCCGACTCCACATGTGGTTAAGGATCCTGGCACAATCCTAAGGGTAAGGGGAAACCACAGGGGTTTTAAGAGAGGTCCCAATATAATCAGTCACCGTTGTCACAGGCACATAATGATTTGGAAAGTATTGTCTTTTTTTAAAATTTTCACGTTTATTTTGAGAGAAAGAGGAAGAGAGAGAAACCAAAAGAGAGAATCCCAAGCTGATAGCACAGCTCGAACCCACGAACCGTGGGATCGTGACCTGAGCCGAAATTAAGAGTGGGAGCTTAACCGACGGAGCCACCCAGGTGCCCCTAGAAAGTATTAACATTCATCCATGAATTAAGCGCACACTGATTAATCTGTGCGTTACCGTTCCTGAAAGGCAAGATGGTGAAAATGTTTGGTTTAGTTAACTTAGCCCTTAAATAACTGGGAAGCTGACCATGTGCCCAGTGTCTCAGCAGCTGGTGAACGGGAATTAGAATTGGTTGAAAGAAATGGTCTGTAAACAGCTGTTGGTTGAGGTTCGCAAGTTACTCCGACAATGAGATCAATTTAGGAGACAGATGGCAAGGCAATAGAGGTGCCATAGATTTGTGGCGTCAGGTTGGAAAGGCCAGCTGCTTTTCACTGCACACAGTAGAAATTCATCTTTCACTTATTTTTAGTGACAAAGTTCTATCACAGACCTGCGGGAAATGATTAGATATAGGGTGTATTACCTTACAAATGAGCTCTACCCCGACTACCTTTTATGCATTGAATTTTGTGCTCCCAAAATTCGTGTGTTGAGGTCATCCCCCATTACCAGAACGTGACCTTACTTGAAGAAAGGGTCTTCACAGAGGTAATCGAGTTCAAAAAGTCATTCGTGCAGGCTCTAATCCAGTATCAATGGTATATAATAGGCAGAGGCCTGTAACAGATGCTTCCCTCACACCCCTCGGAAGGAACCAGCCCTACCAACAGCCTGAGTTTGGACCTCTAGCCTCCAGAACTGTGAGATACATTTCCGTTGCTGAAGCCCACACTCTGGTAGTTTGTTACAGCTGACCTAGGAAACTAAGACACTGCTTTACTTAAAATGGCAGCCACCCCTCTGGCACTGCTAGTCCCCTTTATCCTATTCTTTTCATTTTTCAGTAGTATTTCTTATCTGTCAATCATCTGTCTTCCCTTGCCAAAATGAATGCTTCCCAAAGGATCTGTCTTAATTACTGATATATCCTCTGGCCTAATACAGTGGCTAGCTCATTGTAGTCATTCAATAAATATTTGTTGAATGACTTGAAGAAATAAACATGCATCCACTGAATCTAGAAAGGGGAATGCCATAAACTTATGGCCAACCAGCACCTAAACGTACAGAACTTTTGTAGCAAAGAGGAACGGGAGAGGACAGTTACTGGACGGTGAAGCAACAGTGCTTGCCACGTAGAAATAACATCCTAATAGATACCACAATTTATTACAGAGGGTTTTACTTGGAACTTGGTCACTGAAGCGACCTTGGTCACTGAAGCCTAAAAGGTGCACGCAAGACCAAAGGAATAAAAATAACAGACCATTTTAAAGAACAACAGCAAAAGGTTTCGACCTACTACTGAACAAGTGGTATATACTTACTATAATGACGGGGTAACAACACGGGGTGCCCCGGCATAGTGTTGGCCAGGAGTCAGCCCACAATGGACATAGACCAAATCTGGCCTTCTGTCTACTTCTGTCATTTCAGTTTTACCAGAGCACAACCGTGCTCATTCACATACGTGTTGGCCGTGGCTGCTCTTGTGCTACAAGGGCAAGGGTCAGTAGTTGTGACAGACTGTGGCACACAAAACCTAAAACATTTACTAACTGATTGTTACAGGATGAATTGTCTCCCCCTGCAAATTCCTATGCTGAAGTCCTAATCCCCAATAACTCAGAATGTGACTGGGGTCTTTAAAGTTTAAACATTTTAAATTAAAATAATGATACTAGGGTGGGTCCTCATCCAATGTGACTGGTGTCCTTATGAGAGGAGAGGAGGACACAGATACAGAGGGACAACCACGGGAGGACACGGGGAAATAACCCGCTACAAGCCAAGGAGAGAGGCAGTAGGAGAAACCAACTTGGTCAACACCTTGATCTCTGACTTTCAGCCTCCAGAACTGTGAGAAAATAAATTTGTTGTTGAAACCACTCTGTGGTACTTTATCAGGGCAGCACTAGCACACTTATTCACTGGACTTTGACAGAAAAAGTTTGCAGGCCCCCACTGCAGGGAAATACCAGTGGAACAAAGTTTTGGCTGGAGACAGTCATGGATACGTCACAGGCAAAATAACGGCCCCTGGAAGATGTCCACATCCTATCCTAGAATCTCTGAATATGCTATGTTTATGGCAAAAGGGAATGAAGTTTGCTAATCCTGCGTTCCCCAAAGGTGCCCAGTGTAATCCATACATCCTTAAGAGTGGAAGGGGGAGGGGCGCCTGGGTGGCTCAGTCGGTTGAGCGTCGGACTCGGCTCAGGTCATGATCTCACAGCTCATGAGTTTGAGCCCCACATGGGGCTCTGTGCTGACAGCTCAGAGCCTGAAGCCTGCTTCCGATTCTGCGTCTCCCTCTTTCTCTGCCCCTAACCCACTCGCATTCTCAGTCTCTCTCAAAAAAAATTTAAAAAAAAAGTGAAAGAGGGAGACAGGAGGAGGCCAGAGGGAACAGGATTCAACTGTTGGCTGGTTTTGAATATGGAGGGAATGGGCCACGATCCAAGAAATGCAGGTGGCCTCTCAAATCTGGAAAAGACAAAGGAAAGGATCCTTTCCCAAGAGCCTCCAGAAATGGATGGATCCCTGCCAACACTTTTAGCCTCGTAAGACCCGTGCTAAACTTCTGACCTACAGAACTGTAAGATACATTTGTAGTTTAAGCCACCAAGTTTGTGGTAACTTACTGATCTCGTTTTGGGTCCTCTGTCCTCCTCTCTCTCTCTGCCCCTTCCCCGCTTGCACCCATGCGCACGCGCTCTCTTTCTCTCTCTCAAAAAAGCATTAAGAAATGTATATAAAAAAGAAAATTAATAGAATATGAGAAACTAGTATAAAACAGATTGTTTAACAAACCAGTGGGCAAAGGATGGTAACTACATTTCAGTGTAAAACTTTTCAGTCTTTCTGTCTCCATCTAGTATTTAATGTATCTAGGATTTATTTCACTTTAGGATGTCCTTGGTAGAAAGTAATTTTATTAAAGCAACTCTTGAGTACATATCTTTTTAGTCTCTGTGCAACAAATATTCTGTGCTGCATACTGAAGTTCCACAGTTGTCTAGAAAAAGCACTGGTGTGATTATTTGATTTGACAGCTTAACTTGACTAAAAGGAGAGACAAGGCACACTTAGGGATGTGGCATTTTCTCAAAAATCAACCAAGTGAGCTTGTCACTTCAAGGAAAATAAATGACAGTATTTTTTTTTTTTCCAACATAAAGTTTGAGTTTTCAAGTGAATAGAAGAGTTTTGGAAAACTTGTACTGCCACTGTGAATTTCACAGCTTCCCAATACTTAAGATCAATTATAATACTATTGAATAAGATTTTTCAAATTGTAAAACGAAACGTGTCAACATTGTGAAGATCTGCATAAATCAGTGGATATTTTCCAAGTGACCAATTTATGATGCTACAAAAGCATGAATGAAACTATCCATTCAAAGTGCAAGACAGACACATAGATTTTAACGTAATAGCGTGAAGTCACCAACGTGGTTTCAGACCGCACACCGCAACTAAGGTTTCCCTTGTTCAGCTTGTGCTATCCAAGGGTATCCACAGTTATCTGATAAGCATATTAAAATAGCCTGTCCTTTTCCGGGCGTCTGGGTGGCTCAATCTGAGCATCGGACTCGACCCCGCCTCAGGTCATGATCTCACGGTGGCTGAGTTCGAGCCCCACATCCGGCTCTGCACTGGCTGTGTGGAGCCTGTTTAGGATCCGCCTCCCCCCCTTCAAAATAAACATTAAAAAAAACCCCAACCCTGTCCTTTTCCAACTGCATACCTGTGTGAGGCTGGATTTTCTTTAAATACTTCACAAAAACAAAAACAACACATGGAACAGATTGTGGAAGCAAACACGAGAATCCAGCTGTTTTCTATTTAGCTGGACATTTAAAAGATTTCTCGCAGGAGAAAAATGTAGAACAATGCCACAGCTCACTACTTTTTTTTAAAGGAATATTCATTAAAATGTCACGTTAACGTGTTACCATGAATTTTTGAGTTATTAAAGAAGAAACTTGGACTTTATAAGCATTTCGGAAACGCAGAGAACTGTGAACATTTTTACCTCAACTTACGCCACTCCCGCCTCTGTGCTGGTGCCGTGAGTTACTGTAAATCTCGGGGGTACTTACGGCTGCCAGCACGCCCCGACTCCCCACCCGAGAACCCGAGCTTTTCGGCAGCAGCGCCCCCATCCGGCGGCCCTCGCGCGGAGCCCTCCCCGCGCCGCGGGGCCTCCTGCAGAGGCTGCTGGGAATTGTAGTTCGCTCTGCCCCGGGGTCGCGCTGACGCATTTCCGGTGCGTCCCTTACGGTCGCGGTTGGCTGGGCCCCGGCCCGAACAACCTTGTTTCGGGGTCTGTGTCAGTTTCCCTTTTCGGTGGTGATCGGAGCCGAAGTGGGCTGGCCTCGTCTTCCCCGGGGGCCGTGGCCGAAGCACTCGGGCGGCCGCCGCAGAATCAGAAGGGAGGACAGAGCCAATCTGACTGCAGCTCCAGGAGGCGGAGGCAGCCAGTCTTCGCCGAGTCCCACGGCTGCTCGCGGAGGGGTTAGTGGAGCCGGACGCGCCCAGTCCCTTACGTTTCCAGGCAGCGGGACTGTGCAGACCAGTGTGACCCGGCCCCCTCCTGCCCGGACTCGGAACAGCCGTCCGATCGCGGCTGTGTTGGCAAGGGGCGCGTGGGAGGCGGGGAACCGCGTGGCTCCGCGGGGCAAGCAGTCTCGCCGGCGGGAAGGGCGGGTGCTGGGGCCTCGGACCCTCCTTCTTTGGGTGCAGGAGGGTCTCCCCTGCTTGAGGGTGGGAGGGGCGGGGAGACCCTTCACGATTCTTTTTCCTCCGGGCAGCCCTCGGGTCCTGCCACCACCCGCGGGACGCACAGAACTGACCGTGGGGATGGCCACCAGGGTCCGGACAGCTGCCATCTGGGTGAGTAGGGGTGTTTCTCTCCTTTCTGAAAAGCGCTCCCTGAACTCCGTCTTTAGCAGGGTGAGAGTTGGTCATGAGCTCCCTCTCCCCTCTCCTCTTCCAGGACGCTGGGCCTCCTTTAGAGGATGTTAGACTGTCCAGGAATACTTGGCCATTAGACTTTTTACAACTTTCAGTTTCCTTTCTGCCCATTTTGTATCCTGCGATTTGAGTTAAACAAAAGGTTATCATCTCTCGTCTCTTACATCCAAAGTATTTGAGCCTCATTTGAGAAATTCGGCACTCGTTTATTCTCTTATTCAACAGTTTTTATTGTCTTGTGTTTGTTGGACCCGGAGTCAGGTGCTAAGAGTGCAGAGATAAGTTGTTGTCCTGCTTTGTGAGAGCAGAGGTCTGGTGGGGCTGGTGGACAAGAGAACCTGGAGGCATAGTGACAAGTTAATAGGTACTCAAACAGGCTGCACAAGTGCATGGGGACACAGCAGAAGGTCAGTTTTGGAGGTGAGGGTACTCCAAGAAATGCTTCAGTGATTAATAAGAGATTCTTAACCGAGGTTTAAAAGGTGAATGTGAATAAGGGACTGAAGGTCAGCCTAGGAAAAGGAGGCAACATGCAACTTTGAGAGGCTTGAAATGACTTAGTACGTTGGTGAACTTTGATCACTTTAGGGTTGCTGAGGGTTTGCAGGTAGTGGTGAAATACAAAGAAATGAGGTCAGGGGCACCTGGGTGGCTCAGTGGTTAAGTGTCTAACTCTTGATTTCGGTTCAGGTCATGATCTCATGGTTGTGAGATCAGGCCCCGTGCTGGGCATGAAACCTGCCTAAGATTTTCACTCTCTCCCTCTGTCCCTCTCCTGCTCTCACGCATGTGTGCATGCTCTCTCTCTCTCTTTCTCTTTCCCTCTTCCCAAAAAAAAAAAAAAAAAAGAGGCCAGAGCCATAGGCAGGGACCAGATCATAGAGGGGTTTGAAGATCACCTTAAAAACTTGGATTTTATTCTCTTGGGGAGAGAGATTTTTTGGAGTGATTTCTCAAAGGACTTTGGGTTGGTGGGCAGTGGGCAGTGGGCAAGAGAAGACAAGGGTTTAAGTAAACTAGTAGTTTTGAGAAGAAAGATGGTAAAGAGGCAGAAGTGAGTCATGGGGAGAGAAGGTATATCTCTATGCTAGAGTGTAGGGAATGTTCTCAGTGGTATTACAATAATGTGTGGTGACAGTGGCTATGCTTGTGGTGAGCACAGCATCACACAGACCTGTCGAATAACTGTTGTACACCTGAAAGTAATGCAGCGTTGTGTATCAACTCTACCTCAATAAGATAAATTAGTAAATAAGCAAGTTAGGAAAATATGTAGAAGAGACTGATTTAAACAGTTGGGGGGGCAGAAGCATCTGGATTTGGTAACTAGTTGGGTGCTGGTTGTGAGGGAGACAGGAGAGCCAGGGATGGCTGCTGGAATTCTGCTCTGGGGGCCTGGGTTGGGAGTGGTAGCGTTCCCTGAGTCAGCGAGGACTGTTGGAGTTGTTTTGGGGGCCGGGGGGCGGACTTTTCTGTTTTATATGGATTGGACTCTCCCCTTGTTGAGGGCAGGTGAGTCAGCGTGTGTCTCAGGAGAAAGATCCGGACAGGTTGCACTAGTTAGGTATGGCCACATTAGCTGAAAGAGAGTGGTCAGGATGAGGAGCAGACGAGGACAACGCCCAGGGGGTTGACGTGGGAAGGTAGCAGCGGAGGGGCTGGAGACTGGGAGGGAGCCCAGAAGAGATGAGAGAAAACAAGAGACCTGTGTTTTAGAGTTAAAAAAAAAAAACCCTCAACACTGGTCGTCATGTGAGAGACGTCCCGGGGGGGGGGGGTCAAGTGACATTAGGTCATAAAAGTTTAAATTGGATTGAGTGTGATGGTAGTGGTGTGTGTTGCTGGTAATATTTCCAGAACAGAGTGTGAGTGTGTCTGCACCTTCAGCAGGGAAAGAAGGTAAGGGAACAGCAGGTGGCTGCAGAGACGGGAATGGGGACGGTGATGTAGAATTGAGGCAGTCGTGCCGCTGCAGTGGGAAGAGAGTGGGAAGAGAGTGGGAGCTTGGGGACAATCCAGTGAGATACCTTGGTACAAAATCAGTCTGAAAATACATAGGTTTCCTACTTATAAATACTTACCAATTTAGGAAATACAGTGAAAGAACATATCCTATTTACAATGGCAAAAGATAAAACTGCTACAAACCTAAAACATTTAGAGGACTTGTGTCTGAAAGCTTTCCAACATTGCTACTTAACATTTACACGGTGTTTACTATGTCCTAGGCGTGGGTCTAAGCACTTTACACACGCAAATCAGGCTCCCAGCTCTGAGTTCTTAACGTGACAGTATTCACCCTTTCAAGATAAAGAGCATCCTAATAGATAGAAACCATACACTTCGGTTTTTGAAATGTTTGCTCATTTTTTCATTCTCTGGGTATTTGCTGAGCACTCACTATGTTCCAGGCCCCCTGCAAGGTCCCAGCCATGTGCTGTTGAATGAGACTGACAGAATCCACGCTCTTGGGGAGTTTGTATTCTGGTGGAGGGAGGCAGATGACAAAGAAAACGGTGAAGAAACTACTCAAGTAAAGAGAAGATGTCAGAGTTGAGTTATACGTAGAATTAAAACTGGTAATGTCAAAGATTGGGTGACTGGAGAAGGCCCCGCTAAGGAGGTGACATTAAGTCAAGGTCTGAGTTCCAGGAGCAGGTCAGCCGTGGCAGGAGGATGGTCATGAGGTAGGAGAAGTCTTGTGCTTTTGTAACTTGGAAGGAAGGCCTGTGTGACTGGGGATGTGGGGGAAGGGAAGGGAGCAGACACAGAGCTGGGCAGAGTCCAGATCAGGCTGGTAAACTATTGTGTTACGAAAGGGGTCCACGTGACATAGGTAGGTTTTTCAAAGACCCTTCTTGCTGCTGAGTAAAGAACGGTTGCAGATGGGCAGGAGTAGACACAGTGGTAGGAAAGGGGTGGCCAGTTAGGTCACGGCAGAGGAGAGGTGGCGGAGGTTTTTTCTAGGAGGGTAGAGACGGAGAAACTGGACAGACTAGAGGCTGTTTGAAAGTAGAGCCCTCTTTTCTGAGAACCACCTGACGCTTTCATTTAGCCCGTTGACGTTTTTTCAGAATGCCTTATTTTCTTTAAGCAGTCCTGTATTTTTTGCCATTCCGACCGAATTTGGTAATCAGTGTTTACTACGTGTGAGACGTGGTGCTAGGTCTTGCGTAGCTACGATTTAATGCCTTTAGTTAGGAGCCAAGTTATACCCTTGGTCAGTGTCGACTCACGATTTGAACTCAGGTTGGTGGCTTTATCCCCGTTTCCTTGGCCAGTGTCCTCTACTGCTTCAGGATGTAGGCTGGGAATTTCTCAGGACACAGATTCCAGCATTGTGAGCCCTGACGGGAGTTACTATTTACCTATGAAGGGTTACTTCTCAGCTCCTCGGACCCCGAAGATGGCAAAAGTGGGACCAGTGAAGTATGTAGCTGTGCCCTGGGCAGAGTGGGTGGGTGTGGCCCAGTCTCTGGGGAATGATTGAGAGAAACTGGGTTTCTTTCTTTCCTTTTTTTTTTTTTTGAGAAGAACACTTCTTTTAATTATTTTACTTATTTTGAGTACATAATTGTGGGTGTCCAAATTAGACAATTTTTGGTACTTCCTTTACAGTAGAGCCACATTGTGGACCCTGCACTGTTCTGCCAGTAAACATAGCATGCCGGGTGCCTGTGACTGTGTTTCCCTGCACCCCCACTGCCTGGCACCTGCCTAGAGATAGTGCCTGCATATGAAACAGGGTGCAGATGAACTGGTATCATTGAGACAGCTGATTTCTTACAGGATTGAAGCAGAAGTGAGGGATCTTACTGTTACTGTGTTTCATTTTTCATTCCTTTACTACAACTACACCTGTTTTTCCTATTAAAGGGAATCCTCAGGAAGTACCTTAAAATCATCTTCTACCTCGATTCATATATCTTTTCAAAATAAAAATGTGTCAGAGTGCATATCATATAGATAAAATATATATAGAATTTTAAATGGGCTAGTTTTCAAAGTAATAGACTCAATTTAATGTAAGATTGCTGTGCTCAGAACTCTAGAAACTATACTTTCAAGGGACGCCTGGGTGGCTTGGTCAGTTAAGCATCCGACTTCGGCTCAGGTCATGATCTCACGGCCCGTGAGTTCGAGCCCCGCGTCGGGCTCTGTGCTGACAGCTCAGAGCCTGGAGCCTGTTTCGGATTCTGTGTCTCCCTCTCTCTCTGCCCCTCCCCTGTTCATGCTCTGTCTCTCTCTGTCTCAAAAATAAATAAACGTTAAAAAAAAAAAAAAAAAAGAAAGTATACCTTCAAAAGATCTATCTTTTGATCTTACTACAGTCTGGATCTTAGAGGCATTTTGTTTGTTCTGGTTTAGTATTTTACTTAAAATATTTATCACAGGGATGCCTGGGTGGCTCAGTTAGTCAGGCTTCTGACTTCAGCTCAGGTCATGACCTCATGGCTTGTGAGGATCAGGTAATGATCTCAAGGCTCATGAGTTCGAGTCCTGCATCAGGTTCTGTGCTGATAGCTAGGATCCTGGAACGTGCTTCAGAGTCTGTGTCTCCCTCCCTCTCTCTCTCTCTCTTTTTTTTTTTTTTATTTAAATATATTAAATTTATTGTCAAATTGGTTTCCATACAACACCCAAACTGGGTTTCTTTCTAAACATAGATGACCTCACTCAGGGATGGGCTAAAAGAGGAAAGTGTGTAATATGCAGGAGACCCTTCCCCTGACATATATCCTGGGCCCATATTCTGGGCGTCTTATGGGTATCAAGGTGATACTTAGTAACTAGAAGGCTATTTGATGAGTATGAATTCAGAGCAAAAGGAGGTGAGCATCGGAAGTAACATTTCACTGAGGCCTTGTGAGCCTCTAGATCCCTGTTTCTTTCCTCTGAGGATGCTGAGCGCTTACCGGCAGGTTTTGTTTTTTCACTCACTTTTGTTTGGCTCCTTTCTTCCACTGACTCTCCCCGCCCCCCCGCCCCTTTAAATATGTTATTACAAATTCGAATCCAGTGAGTCTCCATTCCTAGGGGCTTGGAAGGGTTTTCTATTTCTTTATCTCCAATAGGAGTTGACTTATTTATACCAGTGAACTTTGTCTCCGTGGTTCTCCAGGACCTCTGCTCCCGCGGACCCCTGTCGGCCACCATCACCGGCAAGACAGGCTAATGTTCGTAGTCTGTAGTGCAGCGAGTTGGGGATTCAAAACTAATGTGAGCTGGACCATGGGGGAGGGAAGGGAATTCTGCCAGAAAGGCCTTTCTGAGAAAGGCTGGCTGGTGCCCCTGTGTATACCGTACCGTATGTCTTTAGCTTTCCCCAAACTGATCCCTTTGGGGAATTAAAGGTTAAAACGTGGCAGTGTTCGTTCACTAACTACCCTCACTAACAACCCTTACTAAACACCTGTTTATATTCCAGGTACTGATCTGGCATGAGGATATACAGGCCAGAGACAGCCCTGGCCCCAGAGATCACACGTCTTCCAGGAAGTTCAGAGAGGGAATAGAGTGCCGTGCGGGCAGCCATGGGATTGGAGCTGAGGCAGAAGGAGGCCCAGGCAGTGATGTTTGACAGCGTGTGCTCTCAAAGGATCTGTAGAATTGGCTGTGTGAAAGGAGGGGACGGTACGGTTTCAGAGAAGGCCGCCTGTGCATGCGGGTGTTGGCAGCAGTAGGGAAAAGGGGAGTGGCAGGGACAGTCCTGGAGCTCAGGCGGAGGAAGACCCCAGTTGCTGTGTCCTTGGCTGTTAGGAGCTTGGAGGGGAGAAACGATTCAAGTTGGTGGCTAGTTTGAATTCCAGCCACCCCTCCTTAGCTGGCTGCGGGCAGCTCCTCGTCCTCTCCAGACAGCTCCAAAGTACATTTTCCTGATGCTTGAGCCTGTAACGATTGTGGAATCACCTTTATTTCTGGGAATTCTTTTTTGCCTTAAAGTCTGTTTTATGTCCATATGGCTGTTGGAGCACCTTTTGGTTGTTTGTTTTATCTTTTGTGTCTTCATATTTTAGATGCGTTTTTTTAAAATTCACTGCTTGTTTTTAATCTGTCAATCTTTTTATTTTAACCGGAACCCTTTATGATTAATGTAATTACTGATATGTTTGGGTTTAAATCTACCATTTTACTTGCTTTTTATTTGCTGTGCTTGATCTGGGTTTTTTAACTTTTTGTTTTTTCTTCTTCTGTCTTGCCTTTATTCTTTTCCCTCTTCACAGAGGTTTGGGAGTTATACATACAATTTATTGCTTTAAAATTAAAGAAAACACCTAATGGCTACTTTCTGGATAATTTCTTCTAATTTGTCTTTCACTTGACTAATTCATTCTAACCTGCTATTAAACATATTTTGGTCAGAGCTCCTGGGTGGCTCAGTCGGTTCAGTGTCCGACTTTGGCTCAGGTCATGATCTTGCAGTTCGTGGGTTTGAACCCCATGTCGGGCTCTGTGCTGACAGCCTGAAGCCTGCTTCAGATTCTGTGTCTCCCTCTCTCTCTGCCCCTCCCCCGACTCTCACTCCGTCTCACTCTCTGTCTCTCAAAAATAAATAAACATAAAAAAAATTTAAACACATTTTGGTTAATATATTTTTTCCATTTCTATTAACTCTTTTTCTTTTTCAGATATGCTTGCTAAATCGTCATCTAATTCCTGGCCAAATTGGAAAGTTTGCCTTTGTCTCCTTGAATATAATAAGATGTTTGCTTTATAGTCAGTGTCCATTGATTCCAGTGTCCATTGGCTTTGATTGTTTCTTTCTGTTGTTTGTTGACTTTTGTTAGTTTTGTTTCTGTCATCTTGTTTTCTGAAAGTTTCATTATTTTGTGTGCTGGTCACTGTGCTTGAAAAATTCTTTTAAGGAAAAGGTTAAGGTACAGGATGAAGGTACCTTACTCTAGATGTGCATATAGTTTTGCTTTTCTCCCCATCTGCTTTTTTTTTTTTTTTTTTTTTTAAGTTTATTTTGAGAGAGAAAGTGCATACGAGCAGGGAAGGGGAAGAGAGAGCGGGACAGAGAGAATTCCAGGCAGCCTCCAGGCTCAGCATGGGAGCCTGATGCAGGGCTTGATCCCACACCCTCACACTATGAAGTCATGACCTGAGCCGATATCAAGATTTGGATGCTTAACTGACTGAGCCACCAGAGTACCCCGCGCCCCCCCCCCCCCCCCCCCGCTCCCCGCCCCCATCTGCTTTTGAGTACTGTCAAGGACAGCTGCTTCACTCTTGTCCTGAATTTGTAAGGAACGGCCAGGTACATGCTTAATTCTTTCCCAGGGTTCCCTCAGGAGTTGTATCATAGTTACCTGCGTTGCTGACTACAAGGCGTTTTTTGTTTGGTTTTCTTACTGTTAATTTGAGTATGATTAAGAAATTCAGAAATCTTAATATATTCAGTTAGTTTCAATCAGTTGCAGTCCTTATCTTTTAGAGGGTTACATTGCCCCAGCTTTGGCCAGAGGAAGCCTCTTCAGCTTGGCCCTGAGCTCTTTTGAAATGACTCTGTTAGTCTGTTAGTCTGGCTTCCTCACTTTTGGGCCCAACAAGATATTCTAGGCTCATCTGATTATTTCCTGTCCCAGATCTGGAATCAACCTTTCCTCCTGGGAACCTGATACCTTTTGGTAGGTTAATATGCTCCGCGACCACAAGTGATCCTGGGTGTCATTGCTTCTAGGCTGTTTCACTAGGCAGACTTAGGAATCTTTGGAAAGGAAAAAAAGCATGGTTCGTATTGGTATTTCCAATTTAAATTAGAGTTTTCCCTTTTTAAAAATTGCTAATTACTCTCTCTTTGGTGGAAGTAACTCAAGTGTTCACTGAAAGAGAAATGGATAAACCAAATTGTGTGTGTGTGTGTGTGTGTGTGTGCACGTGCTGATACAGATGCACATGGAATATGATTCAGCCTTAAAAAGAAAGGAAATTCTGACACCTGCTGCAACATGGATGAGCCTTGAGGATACTGTGTTTAGTGCAATAAGCCAGTCATGGAAGGACAAATATTACATGATTCTACTTATATGAGGTTCCCAGAGTTGTCAAAATCAAACCGAATGTAGAGTGATGGTCGTCAGGGGCTGGGGGAGGGCGGAGGGGGGAGTTATGTTCAGAGGATACAGTTTCCGTTTTACAGATGAGAAGGGTTCTGGAGAGGAAGGTGGTAATGATTATGTAACACTGTGAATGTACTTACTTCCACGGAACTGTACATTAAAAATGGTTAAGATAAGTTTTATGTTATGTGTATTTTACCACAATTAAAAATTTTTTTAAAAAGATGAACTTTGACTCTTAACCTTACACAGTACCAAAAAATGAATTCAAAATGGAAAATAGACTTACCTGTAAGAGCTAATGCTGTACCACTTCTGGAAGAAAACACATAGGAAAATATTTATGACCTTGGGTTAGGCCATAGGTCTTAGCTATACCTCCATTACCACAGTCTACAAAAAAAGAGAAAACTATTATATAGAATGTGCTTTGAAGTTATAAATTGGACTGCTACATCAAAATAAAAAGCTTTTGCACTTCAAAGTCCCTTTTTTCAGCAAATGAAAAGACAAGTCACAGACTCTGAGATAATATCTGCAAATCATATGTCCAGTACAGGAGTGTATTCAGAATATGTAAACTCAGAATATATAAACTCAGTATGAAGACAATCCAATTTAAAAATGGGCAAAGGATTTGAGCAGACATTTCACCACAGAAGATACATAGATGGCAAATAAGGACATGAAAAGATGCTTACCATTATTAGTCATTAGGGAAATAGAAATTTCATCGTGATGAGGGATCACTCTATACCCACTAGAATGGCTGTAGGCAGAAAGGCAGACAATGAAAGAGAAATTAGAACCTTTACAGACTGCTGGTGGGAATATAAAGTGGTACAGTCACTTTGAAAGGATTTTGGCAATTTCTTTAAAAAGTTAAATATAGGGGCTCCTAGCTGCCTCGGTCAGTAGAGCATCTGACTCTTGATCTCTGGGTCGTGAGTTCAAGCCCCACGTTGGGTGTAGATCCTACTTGAAATAAAAAAGTTAAAAATAAACGCTACCATATAACGCATCAGTTCATTTTCTAGGAATTTATCCAAGATAAAGGAAAAATTACGCAAAGACTCGTATGTGAATGTTCATGGCAGGATTATTCTTAGTAGCCCAAACTGTAATCTCAATGCTAACTGATGGATATATAGACAAAGTGGAATACTGTTCAGCAATAAAGGGGACGAACTATTGGTACATGCCATAACAAGAATAAACCTCAAAGGCATGATACTAAGTGAAACACGCCATGCACGATATATAGCATGACCCCATTTATGTGAAATGCCCAGAGAAAGCAGGGCAGCGGTTGCCTGGGGGTTGGTGAGAGTGCCCTGGCTTCAGTGCAGCACCATGAGTGTCTGAAACAACGTGAATTTAAACCTGGATGAGATGATTTTTGCAAAGCCATCAATTTAATAAAAACCATTGAAGTTAAATACTCTTCTTTTTGTACAAGTTTTATTGTGGCATGATTTATAGACCATAAAATTCACTCAAAGTGTCCCATGCAGTCATTTTTAGTATTCGTAGTTGTACAAATATCACCGGTATCTAATTCCAGAACATTATCATCACTCTAAAAAGAAACTCTGTCCCCGTCTGCAGCCACTCTCCATTCCCTCTTTCCCCTTTTCCCTGGCAACCATGAATCTACTTTGTATTTTTATGAATTTACCAATTCTGGACATTTCATATAGTTCTACCATATGTGGCCTTTTATATCTGGCTTCTTTCTGTCAGCACGTTTTCAAGGTTACTTTGTGTTGGTTCCAGCGCATCGGTAGTGATGTAGTGCTTAGCAGTGCCTGCGGCCCTCACCGGGGCCCCTGTGGTGAGCCTTCAGACACGTCCCTGACTGGAATCAGAGTTGTGGATAGACCAGCATTTGAAGTTCTATGATTGCAAGATGCATCTCAGCAACAGCCAGCAGGGAACTTTGAAAAAACAAGGTTTATAACTCACAAGTCCTGGAGGGTATATGGTATGCCACACAGCAAGGGCACGGGAAGGGAAAGCTTGAGCTCAGGCCTGGGGTTCTGCTTTTTGGGGGCTGAAGGTGGAGTGCCTGTGTTTTGCAGGTTCACTCTTTATTGGTGAATTTAAAATACAAGGGCGAAGGGGCACCTGGGTGGCTCAGTTGGTTGACTGTCCAACTTCAGTTCAGGTCATGATCTCGTGGTTTGTGAGTTTGGGCCCCGTGTCGGGCTCTGTGCTGACAGCTCGGAGCCTGGAGCCTGCTTTGTATTCTGTGTCTCCCTCTTTCTCTGTCCCTTCCCTGTTTGTGCTCTCTTTCTCTGAAAAATAAATGTATTTTAAAAAATGAAATATAAAGGTGGGAATTAAAGCACAGAAAGGGTGCATGTACTCCTTCAAATCAGTATTTTGTATCCTTTGTGCAAATAACCTAGTAGTGCAATTGCTGGGTTGTAGGGTGGTTCTATTTTTAAGTTTTTGAGGAACCTCCACACTGTTTTCCAGAGTGGCTGCACCAGTTTGCATTCCCACCAACAGTGCAAGAGGGCTCCCCTTTTTCTACACCCTTACCAAATTCTGTTGTTTCCTGTGTGTGTTTTTAATGTTTACTTATTAATTTTGAGAGAGAGCAAGCACAAGCGGGGAGGGGCAGAGAGAGGGAGAGAGAATCACAAGCAGGCTTTGTGCTGTCAGTGCAGAGCCCGACTCAGGGCTTGAACTCATGAACTCTGAGATCATGACCTGAGCTGAGATTAAGAGTTGGATGCTTAACCAACTGAGCAACCCAGGCCCCCTCCGAATTATCCATTTTAGCCATTCTGACAGGTGTGAGGTGGTATCTCACTGTGGCTTTGATTTGTATTTCCCCGATGATGAGTGATGTGGAGCATTTTTTCCTGTGTCCGTTGGCCATCTGGATGTCTTCTTTGGAAAATTGTTCATGTCTTCTGCCCATTTCTTTAAAAAAAATTTGTTAATGTTTATTTTTGAAAGAGAGAGAGAGCCAGTGAGCGTGAGCGTGAGTGGGGGAGGGCAGAGAGAAAGGGAGACACAGAATTCAAAGCAGACTCCAGGCTCTGAGCTGTCAACACAATGTAGGGCCCAAACTCACGAACTGTGAGATCATGACCTGAGCTGAAGTCAGGCACTTAACGGACTGAGCCACCGAGGCACCCATTTCTTACCTGGATTATTTATTTTTTAGGTGTCAAGTTTGATAAATTCTTTATAGATTTTGGATATTAACCCTTTATCAGACATGTCATTTGCAAATATCTTCTCCCATTCCTTAGGTTGCCTTTTAGTTTTGCCAATTGTTTCCTTCATTGTGCAGAAGTTTTTTATCTTGATGATGTCCCAATAGTTCATTTTTGCTTTTGTTTTCCTTGCCTCCAGAGACAGATCTAGTAAGAAGTTGCCATGGATGATGTCAAAGAGTTTGCTGCCTATGTTCTCATCTAGATGTTTGGTGGTTTCCTGTCACATTTAGGTCTCTCATGCATTTTGAATTTATTTTTGTGTCTGATGTAAGAAAGTGGTCCAGGCTCATTCTTCTGCATGTTGCTGTCCGGTTTTCCCAATGCCATTTGCTGAAGAGACTGTCTTTTTCCCATTGGATATTCTTTCTTTCTTTGCTTGCTTTTTGTTGCTTTGTTGGCCATACATTTGTGGTTCCATTTCTGGGTTTTCTATTCTGTTCAGTTGATTTGAGTGTCTCCTCTTGTGCCAATACCATACTGTCTTGATGATCACCGCTTTGTAATACAGCTTGAAGTCTGGAATTGTGATGCCTATAGCTTTGTTTTTCTTTTTCAGGATTGCTTTGGCAATTTGGGGTCTTTTCTGGTTCCATACAAATTTTGGGATTGTTTGTTCTAGCTCTGTGAAAAATCCTGGTGGCATTTTGATAGGGATTGTGTTAAATGGGTAGATTGCTTTGGCTAATAGATATTTTAACAATATTTGTTCTAATCCACAAGCATGGAATGTTTTTCCATTTCTTTGTGTCATCTTCAATTTCTTTCATAAGCATTCTATAGTTTTCAGAGGACAGAATATACATACACACACACACACACACACACACACACACACACACACAATGGAATATTACTTAACAATCAAAAGGAATGAAATCTTGCCATTTTCAATGATGTGGATGGAGCTAGAGTGTATTATGCTAAGAGAAATAGTCAGAGAAAGACAAATACCATATGATTTCACTCATATGTGGAATTTAAGAAACATTATAGATGGGGGTGGGTGGCTCAGTCAGTTGAGCGTTTGACTCTTTATTTGGGCTCAGGTCGTGATCCCAGGGTCATGGGATGGAGCACTGCATGGGGCTCTATGGGTGGAGCCTGGTTAAGATCTCTCTCTCTCTCTCTCTCTCTCTCTCTCTCCCCTGACCTCTCTCTCTCTCTCCCTTACTCACATGCTCGCTCGCTCTCTTTCTCTCTTGCTAAAAAAAGAAAAAGAAAAACATTACAGATGAACATAGGGGAAGGGAAAAAAAGAGGGAGGCAAACCATAGGAGACTCAACTATAGAGAACAAACTAAGGGTTGCTGGGGGTGGGGGTGGGCGGGGGATGGGTTAAATGGGTGATGAGTATTGAGGGCACTTCTTGTGACAAACACTGGGTGTTGTATGTTAGTGACGAATCACTAAATTCTACTTCTGAAACCCATATTACACTATATGTTAACCAACTAGAATTTCATTGAAAAATTGAAACAAAACAAAGCAAAGCAAAAAAAGCACAGAAAGGGAAAAGCAGGGTTATTCAAGCAAGTAGTTATGTAGGTCACTCGGGACTTTTGGAAATGGGAACTTCATTGAGAGGGCCTGTTTCTTTGCCTGTTTATATAGGACCCACAATGTGTTTGTCCAAGATGAATGTCTTTGAAATGGATGCCTTGACAACGAAAAACTTACTGTCAGGCACTTACATTACAGTCAAGAAAGCCAATTGTCAGACATTCTGCTACAAAACTTCATCCATGTGGTGGCATTTATCAGCACTTAGTTCCTTTTTATGGCAGAATAACTTTTGTATAGATACGCCACATTTTGTTTATCCATGCATCCATTGATGGACATTCGGGTTGTTACCACTTTTTGACTATTACGACTGATCCTATTGGACTATTATGACAACCTTTTGACTGTTATGACCTTTGGGTCGTTTCCACTTTTTGACTATTATGACAAACGCTTGCGTACAAGTGTTTTCATGGTCATATGCTTTTAACTTCCCAGGGCAGATACCTAGAAATGGAATTGCTGGGTAATACGGTAATTCTGTGTTTAACATTTTGAGGAACAAAGTGGTTGCTCCATTTTACATTCTCAACAGCAATGTATGAGGGCTTTTAAAAAACTTACTGTTGCATAGCCAAATTATGGAAAGAGCCTAAATGTCCATCAACTGATGAATGGATAAAGAAATTGTGGTTTATATACACAGTGGAGTACTACGTGGCAATGAGAAAGAACGAAATATGGCCCTTTGTAGCAACGTGGATGGAACTGGAGAGTGTGATGCTAAGTGAAATAAGCCACACAGAGAAAGACAGATACCATGTGTTTTCACTCTTATGTGGATCCTGAGAAACTTAACAGAAACCCATGGGGGAGGGGAAGGAAAAAAAAAAAAAAGAGGTTAGAGTGGGAGAGAGCCAAAGCATAAGAGACTCTTAAAAACTGAGATGAACTGAGGATTGATGGGGGGTGGGAGGGAGGGGATGGTGGGTGATGGGTATTGAGGAGGGCACCTTTTGGGATGAGTACTGGGTGTTGTATGGAAACCAATTTGACAATAAATTTCATATATTGAAAAAAAAACTTACTGTTGCATTTTTTGTCTTGTGCTAGATATCTTGTTTTTTTTTTTTTAATTTCATTAAGTTTTTAATTTTAATTCTGTAGTTAACATACAGTGTTATATTAGTTTTGGGTGTACGATGTAGTGATTGAACAATTCTGTACATTACTCAGTGCTCATCACAAGTGTACTCTTAATCCCCATCACCTAGTTCACTCATTCCCCACCCTCCACCCCCTCTGGTAACCATCAGTTCTCTATAGTTAAGAGTGTTTCTTGGTTCCTCTCTCTTTTTTTTCTTTGTTCTATTTCTTGAATCCTATGAGTGAAATCATATGGTATTTGTCTCTCTCTGTCTGACTTATTTTACTTAGCATGATACACTGTAGCTCCATCCATGTCATTGCAAATGGCAAGATCTTATTCTTTTTAATGGCTGAATAATATTCCAGTGTGTGTGTGTAGGTACCACAACTTCTTTAACCATTCATTATCAGTTAGTGGACACTTGGGCTGCTTCCATAATTTGGCTATTGTAGATAATGCTGCATAAGGGTGCATATGTCCTTTCAAATTAGTTTTTTTGTATTCTTTGGGTAAATACTCATTAGTGCAATTACTGGATCATAGGGTAATTCTATTTTTCACTTTTTGAGGAAACTCCATACTGTTTTCCATTGTGGCTGAACAAGTTTGCATTCCCACTAACAGTCACGAAGGTTCCTTTTTGTCCACATCTTTGCGAACGCTTGTTGTTTCTTGTGTTGTTGATTTTAGCCATTCTGACAGATGTGAGGTGATATCTCATTGTAGTTTTGATGTGTATTTCCCGGATAATGAGTGATGTTGAGCATCTTTTCCTGTGTCTGTGGCCATCTGTATTCTTCTTGGGAGAAATGTCTGTTCATGTCTTCTGCCCATTTTGTAATTAGGTTATTTGTTTTTTGGGTGTTGAGTTGTATCAGTTCTTTATGTATTTTGGATACTAATTCTTTATCAGGTATGTCATTTTCAAGTATCTTCTCCCATTCCATAGGCTGTCTTTTAGTTTTGTTGTTTACTTCACTATGTAGGGGCTTTTTATTTTGATTTAGTCTTAATAGTTTATTTTTGTTTATATTTCCCTTGCTGCAGGAGGCATGTTGAGAAAAATGTTGCAATGGCTGACATCAGAGGAATTACTGTGTGTTCTCTTCTAGGATTTTTACGGTTTCAGGTCTCACATTTAGGTCTTTAATCCATTTTGAGTTTATTTTTGTATATGGTGTAAGAAAGTGGTCCAGTTTCATTCTTTTGCATGTTGCTGTCCAATTTTCCCAACGCCATTTGTTGAAGAGACTGTCTTTTTCCTACTGGATATTCTTTCCTGCTTTGTTGAAGATTAATTGATCATATAATTGTGAGTTTGTCTCTGGGCTTTCTGTCTTCTTCTGTTGATCTATGTGTTTATTTTTGTGCCAGTACCATACTGTTTTGATTAATACAGCTTTGTAGTATAACTTGAAATCTCGAATTATGATACCTCCAGATGTGTTTTTCTTTTCATGATTATTTTGGCTATTTGGAATATTTTGTGGTTTCATACAAATTTTAGGGTTGTTTGTTCTAGTTCTGTGAAACATGGTGTTGGTGTTTTGATAAGGACTACATTAAATCTGTAGATTACTTTGGGTAATATGGACATTTTAATAGTGTTTATTCTTCTAGTCTCTGAGCATGGGATATCTTTTCATTTGTTTGTATCATCTTCAATTTCTTTCTTTTCTTTCTTTCTTTCTTTCTTTCTTTCTTTCTTTCTTTCTTTCTTTCTTTCTTTTGAGAGACAGCGAGCATGAGCAGGGGAGAGGCACAGAGGGAGAGGGAGAAAGAGAGAGAAAGAGAGAGAGATGGGGGGGCTTGATCCCCCTACCCTGGGATCATGACCTAAGCCAAAATCAAGAGTTGGATGTTCAACTGACTGGGCCACCCAAGTACCCCTTCAATTTCTTTCCTCAGTGTTTTATAGTTTACAGGGTACAGGTCTTTTACCTCCTTCATTAAGTTTATTCCCAGGTATTTTATTATTTTGGGTGCATTTGTAAATGGGTTTGTTCTCTTAATTTCTCTTTCTGCTACTTCATTATTAGTGTATAAAGATGCAATGGATTTCTGTGCATTGATTTTGTAGCCTGCAGCCTTATTGAATTCATTTATCAGTTCTAGTAGTTTTTTTGTGGAGTCATTGGGGTTTCCTCTATATAGTATCATGTCATCTGCAAATAGTGAGTTTTACTTCTTCCTTACCAATTTGTATGCCTTTTGTTCCTTTTTCTTGTCTGATTGCTGTGGCTAGGACTTGGAGTACTATGTTGAATTAAAGTGGTGAGAGTGGACATCCTTGTCTTGTTCCTGATCTTAGGGGGAAAGTTTTCAATTTTTCACCATTAAGTATGATGTTTCTGTGGGGTTTTTGTATATAGCCTTTTTTATGTTGCGGTATATTACCTCTAATCCTACTTTGTTAAGGGTTTTTATCATGAATGAGTTGTTGTACTTTGTGAAATGCTTTTTCTGCATCTATGAAATGACCATATGGTTTTTATTCTTTCTCTTGTTGTGATCTGTCATGTTGATTGATTTGTGAATATTGAACCACCCTTGCAACTCAGGAATTAATCTCCTTTGATTGTGGTGAATGATTTTTTTAATGTATTGTTGGACTCAGTTTGCTGTTATTTTGTTGACGATTTTTGCATCTATGTTCATCAAAGATAGTGGCCTGTAGTCTCCTTTTTTTGTAGTGTACTTATCTGGTTTTGGGATCAGGGTAATGCAGGCCTCGTAGGATAAATTTGGAGATTTTCCTTCCTCTTCTGTTTTTCGGAATAGTTTGAGAAGAATAGCTACTAACTCTCCTTTAAATGTTCAGTAGAACTTAACCTGTGAAGCCGTCTCGTCCCAGACTTTTGTCTGTTGGGAGTTTTTTGATTGGTGATTCAATTTCATTACTGGTGATCAGTCTGTTCAATTTTCTATTTGTTTCTTTTTCAGTTTGGGGAGGTTATATGTCTCTAGGGATTTATCTGTTTCTTCCAGGTTGTCCAATTTGTTGGCATATACCTTTTCATAATATTCTCATAATCCTTTGTATTTCTGTGGTGTTAGTTGTTATTTGTCTTCTCTTCTGGATTTGTTTATTTGAGTCTCTGTCTCTCCCCCAACCCCTTTCTGAAGAGTGTAGCTAAAGGTTTATCGATTTTGTTGATCTTTTCAGAGAACCAGTTCCTGGTTTCATTGATCTGTTCTTTTGTGTTCTTAGTTTTATTTCATTTATTTCTGATCTAATAATTCTTTCCTTCTACTGGTTTTGGGTTTTGTTTGTTCTTTTTCTAGTTCTTTGGGTACAGTTGTTTGAGATTTTTCTTGCTGCTTGCGGTAGACCTGTATTGCTATCAACTTCTGTCTTAGAACAGCTTTTGCTGTATCCCAAAGATTTTGGACCGTTGTGTTTTCATTTTCATTTTTCTCCGTGTATTTTTTAATTTTCTCTTTGGTTTCTTGGATGACCCATTCATTATTTTAATAGTATGTGATTTAACTTGCATATATTTGTTTTTTCCAGGTTTTTCTTGTGGTTGATTTCTAGTTTCATAGCGTTGTCATCAGAAAACATGCATGGTATGACTTTGATGTTTTTGACTTTGTTGAAATTTGTGGCTTAATATGTGATCTCTTCTGGATAATGTTCCGTGTGTATTTGAAAATAATGTGTATTCTGTTTTATGATGGAATGTTATGAAAATGTTAAATCCAGATACCTTGGTTCTTAATAATAGCAATATAACTGTCATATCTTACAGTGTGCATAAAATGGTTTTAAAATTACAATCTGTTATTATTAACAAGGATACTGAATGAAGTTCAGTATGTCCTCGTAGCTCATTTTATCCAAAGAATACACAGCCAAATACTAGATGTTAAGATCAGCTAGAAAAATTATGTTCTTGTAGTTTTGTTTCCAAAAGTGATAAACATGTGTGCGTGTTGACACTTACTTGCAATTTGGGGATTGCCCTCCCTCTTTTTGATTCTCTAAAATATTTACCTAATTCAAAAGTAGACACTGACTCGCTTCGTCCCTTCTGGCGGGTTCTTTGCTTCCTTCTGAGGTCACCAGTTTTACGGTTCCTGCTTCATCTTTTCAGTGATTCTTTTGGAAGTGTAGCAAACACATACTTATGTGCTAAGGCTTATCAGGAAGCCCTTTTTCTGCCTCTAGCCCTGTGCTTCCTCGAGTTCAGCATGCCCTGTCTTTTCACGCATCTCTGTCACATGTACATCTTGTGTTTTGTGGTTAATTTCTGAAACAAGATCTGAACCCTTTTCTCTTACTATCTAATAGCCTGTCTCCCTTTTCTCTCCTTTCCTTCTAGTCTGGATCTCTCTAGTTAGAAGTCTGGATCTTCTCCTCTCTTCCCTCCACCCCCGACTCCCTCCCCCATGTTCCCCCCTCCCCTCTCTCCCCTTCCCCTTTCCCTCTCCCCTCCCCTTCTTTGCCTGTTTCTTTCTGTCTCTCTCTTGTTCCTTTCGCTGCCTGAATATTTTTCTGTGTGGGTTGATCTGGGCACTATTTTTATTGTTTTTCCCTCGAGCAAAAATATGTGTGCCTGGAAGAGACTATCTGCCAGTTATTTCTCAAATCCCCACTTCCTTAGGTGGTCACAGTGCTGTCAGGCCACTTAGTGACTTTGGGATTGCTCTCCCATTGGGGGACACGTTGGTGACTTTGGGGATGTGCAGTGTGTAGCCTATCAGAATCTTCCTTCATTGCTCACTCTTACTCCACTAGGATCTACGCCCCTGCTCTTGGGTCACATCTGTGTATATACCTTAACGTTTGTGAGGAGACCCTTGTTTGGTGTAGACGTCTTTGGGCTTTTTCTTGCACTATGATGGTAGGTCTCTTCTGTGTTCATTGGGAGCTTGGGGAAGGTTAAAACCTGCATTGATACCCTGATGTTATCGTACCCCAATGTTTTTATAACAACAAAATGTGAAACCTGGTGAGAGAGTTTAAGTAAATTGTCCATCAGCATCCAAATAGCGAGGGAAGAAATTCTGACTGAAACAGACTGGCTCATTCCAAATCTATTGCTTGTATACACCCGGCCTACAACAGAGTTGTTAGTCTTTAGCGTCCAGCATTGTGTTCTCATTGAAGTGGCTGCCTGACATTTTTCAACTCTTAGGTGCTTGCCGCGTCTTCAGGGTTCCTGGGTGCCTGTGCAGAGTGAGGGGAGGGGACTTTTGTCAGTGTGCTGGGCTCACCATGTGCATTTGTCTCGTGTCTGCCCCACGGCAACACTGAATACAGAGCACAGAACACCCAGCCTAGCCTCACGTGAGTGCGTTCACCAGCCAAAAAGACCGAGGTTGGGGCCTAGGGGAATTCAATTCTGGCCATTAAAGCGAGTTTGCTGTTACATCCGCAGGTTCCGCCTCTCCAGGAACAAGAGAGTTCGTGCAGCAGAATCAGAGAGTTCCGAGATCAGGAATCCATCCTTGGTCAAGGGAGCCCCGACCAGAGGCCTCTCCCTGGTGCACCTCAGCAAAGACATAGGAATCACAGGACAGAGCAGGTTCTAGAGTGGCTGTTTATTTCCCACGAGCAGCCAAAACCCACCCAGTCTCGGGTGAGTTGTGTGGTTATTTATTCCCGCTTCTCTTCTATAGTACTTGTCTCCTTTTTTTTTTTTTTTTTGGTTGGGAGAGGGATGGGGATCCTTGGGTCAAAGAGTTAAGTTAGTCACTTCTCAGTTCATGCCCTGTTTATCATCACTGGTCTGTGTAAGGTCCCTATACCTTTATTTACATACTGTCTGATTTCCCCAAACTCCATTTCTGTCTCCTTCCCCACCTCTAAAAATTACTTTGTTTTTTGTGGATTTCTTTTGCTTATCGGTATTCACAAAATATGTATTGTTATTGCTGTGTATGTATTTTTAATTTTTGTTAATGGTGTGTGCACATGTGTCTTGCTGTATTGGTCATATTTTGCAGTAAGCACTTTGTTTGATTAAACACCCACACTCTTAACTATATTTACCAGCTCATGCTACGGAGAGCAGTGTGTGAACATCCGTTTGCCTCACTTTCTCAGCCAACAATTTCTATTGTTACTCTTTTGATTTTGGCCATTCTGGTGATTGTATGATGGCATCTATCGGTTTAATTTGCATTTCCTCCTGCCTAAAGAGGATGAGTACCTTCTGTCATGCATATTTGATAGTTTGTTGCCTTTTGGATTTTCTTTTTTCTTAGTTTAAATGAATTTTTAATATCCTGGAAGCTTGTTAGAAATGCAGAATGTGACACCCCACAACCCTCCTCATTTTAACGAGATCCAGTGATCCACGTACATGAAAGTTTAAAACTAACTTGATACCAAATCCATATTCAAATTTTACCTGGGGTGCTTCCTTTACCTCCAGTATTTTGTTGCAGAAACTTTCAGGCAGAGGGCAAAGTTGAAAGATGTTAGTGAACTTCTGTGTTCCTGTCACCTAAAAGTTACCATTAACATTTTACCATACTTGCTTTATCGCATTATCCGTGTTTTTATCTCTCTATGCATCCATTAAACCATGTTGTTTGGGGTACATTTCTTTTCTTTTTTTTTTTTTAATTTTTTTTTTTAACGTTTATTTATTTTTGAGACAGAGAGAGACACAGCATGAACAGGGGAGGGGCAGAGAGAGAGGGAGACACAGAATCGGAAGCAGGCTCCAGGCTCTGAGCCATCAGCCCAGAGCCCGACGCGGGGCTCGAACTCGCAGACCGCGAGATCGTGACCTGAGCTGAAGTCAGACGCTTAACCGACTGAGCCACCCAGGCGCCCCTGGGGTACATTTCTTAATATGGTTCAGATACCATCATGCCTCCTTTAAATACTTCAGTATGAATAGCATTAACTGTTGTTCAATTTTTTTTTTTTTTTTTTTTTTGCTTGCCTTTCATTCTGTTAATGCTGTCTTGATGAACAGGTATTTCTAATTTTAATTTATTCTGATTCATAATTTTTTATTGCTTGTGCTTTTTGTGTCCAATTTAAATACTTTTTTGCTATCTGAAGCTCATGAAGACATTTTCTTCATTATTTTACCTTTCACATTTAGGTTTGTAATACATCTCGAATGAATTTTTGTTTGGTGTGGGCGGGAGGCAAGATTTATTTTTTCATAGAGTTATCCAGTTGTCCCGGGCGCATGACGTGATTGACTTTTTCCTATGCCTGCCTCTCTTGTCATCTGTCAGGTGTCCGTGTGTGTGGTTTGCTTTCATACTCTTGTTTCTGTTTCACGGGTGTCACGAGCACACTCTGAAGAGGCACACGTGAGTTGTGTCAGCTTTATGCAGTCATAGAGCAAGGTGTTTTGTTTTGTTTTACTTTTTTTTTTAACATTTATTTATTTTTGAAAGACAGAGACAGAGGGTGAGCAGGAGAGGTGGAGAGAGAGAGAGACAGAGAGAGAGAGAGAGAGAGAGAGAGAGCGGAAGACACAGAATCTGAAGCAGGCTCCAGGCTCTGAGTTGTCAGCACAGAGCTGATTTGAAATTACACCAGCTTAACTTTGTTACCGTGCAAAGACTCTGCTCCTTTACAGCTCTGTCGTCACCCCTTTTGGTTATTGATGTCACAGAATTACGTCTTTATGCACTGCATGACCCCACGCACAAACTAATAATTGTTTTAAATGCATTAGTTTCTTATAACATGTAGGAAACAAACTGTGGAGTTACAAACTGAAGTTAAAATAACACTGCCTCTTGCAGTTATTCATTTATCAACCTTTATTAAGATCTTTATTTCTTCATACAGTTTCGAGTTATTTTCTACTTTTATTTCACCTGCTCTCTGGAGCATTTCTGTCAGGCAAGTCTAACAGATGAACTCCCATTTGTTTTCTGGGAATGCCTCAATTTCCCCCTCTACTTTTGAAGGTCAGTTTTGACAGATACAGGGTTTTTGGTTGACAATTTGGTTTGTTTTAGCACTTTGAATATATCAGGTCATTGCCTTCACGTCTTCAAAGGTGCTGATGAGAAATCTGCTTATAATCTTACTGAGGATCCTCGTGTGGGACCAATTGTTTCTTGATGCTTTCAAGATTCTTTGTAGAAAATTGGATTATAATAGGTCTCGACGTCGGTTTCTTTGAGCTCATATTTGTTGGTGTCTGTCAAGCTTCTTGGGTGTTTATATTCACCTCTTTCATGAAATTTGGTGTTGTTATGACCAGTTTTTTTAATATTAGCCATTCTAATTGTGTGTAATGGCGTCTTATTATTAATTTGTAATTCTTTAATGATGTATGATGTTGAACATCTTTTCATATGCTTAATTGCCATCTGTGTATCTTCTTGTTCAGATCGTGTGCCTCACAAACTGGCCACTCCTTAGAGCTGTTCCCCTTTTATTCCACCTGAGTTGTGACATGCCTTCTCTCACGGTGGCTGCCCCAGCATTACCCTTTTATAGATTCAGCCTGACACTTTCAAATGGCTTTGCCAGCTTCCTCCTTTGTGCCCCTGTTGTGCTCTGTATGTTCGTTCATCTTAGCTTCTTTGACTCCCAGATATGTTCACAGATGTTTAACTTTGCTTTCCTATGTAGTGGTGAACACTTCTTGTGCACAGAGTTGTGTTTCATTCAAGTTTATATCACCTGCACCTCACTGGGTATCTGGCACCAGGTATTCTCATATGTTGAGTGAAAGGCTGAGTGATTTAATACACATTGAAGGGATGCTTTCAATAAATTCTAGCTTTTCTCACAAAGTAGAATGTAAACAATGGACATTCTAGGCAGCTTGTTGTTTCCCACAAGCTCAGTAAAATGATTTGAGATTCAATAGGAATGTGCTCTTTCAGGGACCATTGTCGTTTGTGGATGTGTTTGTGGACTTTACCTGGGAAGAGTGGCGGCTGCTGGACCCAGCTCAGAAGCACCTGTACAGGAGTGTGATGTTGGAGAACTACAGCCACCTGGTGTCCCTGGGTAGGCGCTCCCCCCTGAAAGGACTGTGTGTGATCTCCAAGCTTCCCCTTCTTGGGTGCTGAAACTTGGGTGGCTTTTGCAAAGAAATTACTTGTGATTTTAGACTTATATTTAAAGGCCAGATTTTCTTAGTCTCCCTTTGGCATCAGAATATGCTAGTGGAACAGTCTCCACTTTGCTGTGGGCATAGGGCAGCTTCGACATGCTGCCTCCACGCCGAATCTTCCCTATTCTTCAGGGTCTGTGGTAGTTTTGTCCCAGGTTGTCTGTGATTTTCCATTCACAGGTTATCAAGACACCAAACCTGATATCATCTTCAAATTGGAGCAAGGAGAGGAACTGTGGATGTTGCAGGCCCAGATCCCAAGTCAAGGCCATCCAGGTGAGTGATCAAGATACTTGGATCTTTTCCTCCTGACTCAGAGTTGATGTGAATTCTGATGTGACGTACAACTCACGTTTGTGCCTTTTGTCTCATTTGTTACCGTTTTTTCTCCATTTCCTTCCCGTTCTCTTCTGTTCTTTTTTCTACTTTCCCAAGATAGTAGACTCATTTTGTTATCCATTTAAACAAGCTTCCTCTTTATCTTACTCAGTGTGACTATCACACACCCTTCTACTTTCTTCTTTTTTTTAATTATATTTTTAAATCAACAACCACAGTCCCAACCTTCTTCCTTGTCCTTGAAATCTATTAGGATAAGTTGTCACTGTCATTTCTAAGTGCATTCCTACAGGCCTGGATATTAGTTATTCCACCTGGAGCCCTTTTCCCCCCTTACCCAGGTGACACCCCACTGGACCCACTCCCACACTACATGGTGAAGCACTTATTCTTTTCATGCTTTACTGGCTTCGCTTGTTTTTCCTTCTGAGTCCAAGGGGTCTTTTTATAGTCACTACTTTTCTTCTTTATTATAACCTTTAAAAGATACCCATTCTGAAGATTTAAACTGTTTTTCTTTTTGGTAATTGACAGCGCGTCTGTCTTTCATCTGCTTTTTGGTACTGAGATTGGTCCATAGGGCATCTTCCCTGCATGTGTCCCCCCCCAGTCTCATTTTCAGGAACTGGAATCGTCCATTGGTTTGCTCCGTAGCTACATCATACTTTCTTCTCACCTTCTGATTGTTTATTCATTCTGCTGTGCTTCCAGCTCTTTCTCTGGCCACTGGGGAGTCAGCTTAACTCTCTTTTATGTGCCATTTTCTTCACTAGTGTTGCTGAAATCTGTTAATATTTTGGTTCTCTGTAGAGAAGTCTTTTAAATTTCCCATATTCCCATTTCCCACCAACACCAAGGCCAATATCTCATTTTTGGTCATTGTATTTATTAATCAAATGTATTCATCTTGGTCCTTTTGTGTTAGTTCATCTTCGTGTTACTATCAGGTATGTTTCCCTACGCGAGTTTAATCTGTCACAGGCAGGGCCATATGAATCACGTTGGTGTTTGTATCATTAGGATTGTTTCAGCTGTAATTTCTCATCAATCCGAAATCAACCTATTAAGCAGAAGCTATTTATTAGTGCACATCACAAGAAGTCCTGAAGTAGGGCAGCTGTAGGGTTGACTAAGTGATTGACTCAGTAAATCACCGAAAGTCTGGTTGTTCCCGCCATTCTCAGTATGTCAGCATTTTCCCAGGTTATCTTCCCCATGGTCACCAGATGGCTATTACGGTTCCAGCCAACACCTGCAGATGTGCTAGCCCCAGTAGAAGAAAAACTGCTTTTTCCACGTGGCTGTTTTTATGAGGTGGTAAAGCCTATTCCAAGAAGTCTCCTCAAACTTGCCATACTCAGTGGGTTAGGTTTTTATCACAGCCCCTGTCTGAAGAAGACTCTGGCAAGGGAAGTGGGCGTACCAGTGTTGACTCATTTAAATGATGCTTCACCTTCTGGGGAGAGGGGTAGAGGTAGCAATGGAGACAGGTCCCCGTTTCCCTGACTGAAGCACGTGGCCTTAAGGATGGGTTTGGGGACAAAATCAGGTTTCTGCCAGCCAGGAAAAGGGAGGAAAGATTGTTGGGTAGGCAGCACTGTCTACCTTCGTCCACCTCTTTGGAGAGGTAGCTTCTGGTCACATCCATCTTCCAGTCCATCCATCTTCAAAAATATTCCACCACCCCTGTTTTCCTTCTAATACTGTATTAACATAAGTCCTGGATCCTTGTTCCCAGTCAGCCCTGGTGGTAGTTCTTCATGGTCTGGTGGCTTGCAGTTGAAGATAAGTTATTCATATTCAACCAGCCAGAGAATTGCAGAGTAGGTAAAACAGAGCCACTGCAGTGAGTGCCACACGGGAGTCCCTGGTTTGCGGTGCGTTGAAACCCTGGTCGGGGCCAGGACTCCCTGGTGTGGCAGTGGCCATGGGTCCTTGGTTCTGCTCTCTGAGCATAATTCTCTTGCTGTTGTCTTCTGTGGCTACACTCAAGACGGTCATTCAGGAGAATGTTTTTCTGTAGCTTCAGTGTCTGAATTCTGTCGGTGCAAGTTGAGTTTCCGGGGACTACCTTCCAGGGACAGCCAGGAATCATCTTCAGTTACGTTTAAGTAATATTTAAACTCAGGAATTTCTGTCTTCCATTCATCGGCTCTAGTATTGTTTCCCGTTTCTTGAATTCTTTGAACTTTCCCTGTGACAACCAACCATAATATCATTTTCTGCCATTATTGTTGCGAAGAGAATGCCCCACCAAAAATGCATTAGGTTTGTTGGGAAGTCAAAGGAAGGAGGTCAGAGCTGTGCTACCTAAGAGCGGTAAGGACGGGTATGGCACCAGTCAGAGAAGGGTTACAAGGGTAGAGTATTAGGATAGGTTCGGTGTCCACGGACTCTGAAAGTCTGCACGGACAAGACTGTTAGCCAAACACATGACCAAATCTGATTCTCATTTTGGCATCTAGATCAGGTCTACCCATTCTCTTCTGTTCAGCCTCCAGATATCTGTCATTGTGCCTGAGGATTTAGTCCTGTGTTTCGTTCCCTGTCTGCGCTCTGTCGTTGGCTTTTGTTTTGTTGTAAACAGCATTCTGCTCACCCTGCCCCCTCTCAGTTTTCTGTTCCCCCAGAGTAAACCACTTTCATCCCTTTCAGCTCCACTTGCTTCCATATTTTCTAAATAACCAGCCTATTGTAGTGCATCTTGATTTCCCCCCTTAATAATGATTATTCAGTATGAAAGTGTAATGATTTAATTCTCTTTCACCCTCCTTCCTTCATACTCCCCATGATACACACACTGCCTCTTCTTATGCCCCAGTCATCTTAATAAAGTTACTTCATTTGGGTTAGATCGGTCTTCAGTTCTTACATCTTTATGACCCTGTAAGTTCTGTCCACAGGTAAATCATGCAAATACGCAATGGTGTTAATTTTTGTTCATAGATCATTTATTTTCTTTTGAGTTGTTTTATTTGTCTGCCAAGTCTTCCCTGTTCTCATCAGTAATGTATTTATCATTAACCCCAGACTTTTCTTCACATGTCTAAATATTCTTGTGGTACAGTCAACCAATTTAGTAATTCTGTCAATCTCTTCCTGATGACATCACTTCTTTTTGACTTTCTCCATTATAACCTAGTTTTTCTCATAACCTGGGTATACCATTTTTTATCCTGGAGTCTCAGGTTTTATTTTCTATATCTGTTTTGTGTCATCTGTTTTCTTGGTTGGTTTTATTAGAGCACTCTTCAAGTAGCTTCCTGTGAAAGAGTGCATGTGATACAAATTTTGAGACCTGTGCCTCCAAAAATGTTTATATTTTACTCCTGAATGCTCTGCTTTTTGTCCTCTAGTGATGCTAATGAGAAGTCAGATGCCATTCTAAATTTTGATCCAATTATTTATTGAAAGAATATAATGCTGAGATCCCTTCCAACTGCTTTATATTTTCCTTATTTTTCCTTGTACCTATTTTGTTTCCTTTACTCATTATGCAAAATTTCAAGACTTGAAACCATCTGTATGCCATTGTCAGTTTTCTATGCTTATCTTCATTTTTAGGTTTTTTTTTAAATTTTTATTTATTTTTGAGACAGAGACAGAGTGCGAGTAGGGGAGGGGCAGAGAGAGAGAGAGAGGGAGACACAGAATCCGAAGCAGGCTCCAGGCTCTGAGCAGTTAGCACAGAGCCCAAAGCGAGGCTCAAACTCAGGAGCCGTGAGATCATGACCTGAGCTGAACTTGGACATTTAACCGACTGAGCCACCCAGGTGCCCCTTCATTTTTAGTTTTGATTGTTCTCCCCAATGGCCAGGAGTTTCATTATGTTTATACTTGAGGTTTTATTTATATTCAGATCTGATACATGAAACTAAAAGTATAATCTCATGACATGGCATTTTTAAGATGATTTTATGTTCTGCCAGGATCGTGTTATTATTTTTAACATGTAACTATTTTCTCATTTCTAGAAAAAGTCCTGGAAATTGATGATCATGTGGACCGGCATCAGGAAAATCAAGGCAAGCTGGAAAGTATGGCAAAAAACTATGAATGTACTGCATTTGGAAAACTATGTCTTCTTAGTACAAATTATGATTCTTCAGGACAAAAGCTTCATAAATACATCACTCATGGAATGAGTTTTAAATATAATATAGATTTCAATAGTGGTTTTGCTGGCAAGAATCCTAATGAGTTTCATGCATACAGGGAACCATTCCATCAATCTAAACACGAGCAAACTGTTACCGGAATAAAATACTGTGAAAGTAATGAATCTGGTAAAACTGTCAACAAGAAGTCACCGCTCGTATGCCAACAGGTGTATATGGGTGGAAAACCCTTCGAATGTGGTTTTTGTGGGAAGGCCTTCAGCAGCAAGTCATACCTTGCAGTGCATCGGCGAACTCACGCAGAAGAGAAGCCCTGCAAGTGTAAGGGATGTGGGAAGGACTTTAGCAGCAAATCCTGCCTCACTGTCCATCAGAGAACTCACACAGGAGAGAAACTCCATGAGTGCGGTGACTGTGGGAAAGCCTTCCGTTTCAGTTCACAACTCGTTATACATCAAAGAATTCACACCGGTGAGAATCCCTATGAATGCTGTGAATGTGGAAAAGTATTCAGTAGAAAAGACCAGCTCGTTTCACACCAGAGAACTCATTCGGGGCAGAAACCCTACGGTTGTAATGAATGTGGTAAGGCTTTTGGTCTGAAGTCACAGCTCATTATACATCGAAGAATTCATACAGGAGAGAAACCCTTTGAATGCAGTGAATGTCAGAAAGCCTTTAATACAAAGTCAAACCTTATGGTCCATCAGAGAACCCATACGGGGGAGAAACCGTACGGTTGTACTGAGTGTGGAAAAGCCTTTACTTTCAAGTCGCAGCTCGTTGTACATCAGGGGGTTCACACAGGAGTAAAGCCCTATGGGTGCGTTCAGTGTGGGAAAGCCTTCAGCTTGAAGTCGCAGCTCATCGTGCATCAGAGAAGCCACACAGGAGTGAAACCTTTTGTGTGCAGCGAATGTGGCAAAGCCTTCAGGAGCAAGTCCTACCTCATTATACACACGAGGACTCACACGGGAGAGAAACTCCATGAATGCGGTGACTGTGGGAAAGCCTTCAGTTTCAATTCACAACTCGTTATACATCAGCGGATTCACACGGGAGAGAGTCCCTATGCGTGCCGTGAATGTGGGAAAGCCTTCAGTCGGAAATACCAGCTCATTTCACACCAGAGAACCCATGCTGGGGAGAAGCCCTACGAATGCAGTGACTGTGGGAAAACTTTTGGCTTAAAGTCACAGCTCATCATACATCAGAGAACTCACACAGGCGAGAGACCCTTTGAATGCGGCGAATGTAGCAAAGCCTTTAACACAAAGTCGAACCTTATCGTGCATCAGAGGACCCATACAGGGGAGAAACCCTACGGTTGTAGTGAATGTGGAAAAGCCTTTACTTTCAAGTCGCAGCTCGTTGTACATCAGGGGGTTCACACTGGGGTCAAACCCTATGGATGTAATCAGTGTGGAAAAGCCTTCAGTTTGAAGTCGCAGCTCATCGTGCATCAGAGAAGCCACACAGGAGTGAAACCCTACGGATGCAGCGAATGTGGCAAAGCCTTCAGGAGCAAGTCCTACCTCATGATACACACGAGGACTCACACGGGAGAGAAACCGCATGAATGCGGTGACTGTGGGAAAGCCTTCAGTTTCAATTCACAGCTCATTGTACATCAGAGAATTCACACGGGAGAAAATCCCTATGAATGCAGTGAATGTGGAAAGGCTTTTAATAGGAAAGATCAGCTCATTTCTCATCAGAGAACTCATGCAGGGGAAAAACCTTATGGATGCAGTGACTGTGGGAAGGCCTTTAGTAGCAAGTCCTACCTCATTATACACATGAGAACTCATTCAGGAGAGAAACCACATGAATGTAACCAGTGTGGGAAGGCCTTCATTTGGAAGTCACTACTCATCGTACATGAGCGAACTCACGCAGGGGAAAGCCCTTATAAATGTAGTCAGTGTGAGAAATCCTTCAGTGGGAAATTACGGCTCATTGTACATCAGAGAATGCACACAAGAGAGAAACCCTATGAGTGCAGTGAATGTGAGAAAGCCTTCATTAGGAAATCTCAGCTCATTGTACATCAGAGAACTCATTCAGGGGAGAAACCCTATGGATGCAACGAATGTGGAAAAACCTTCTCTCAGAAATCAATTCTCAGTGCACACCAGAGGACTCATACGGGAGAGAAACCCTGTAAATGCACTGAATGTGGGAAAGCCTTTTGTTGGAAGTCTCAGCTCATTATGCATCAGAGAACTCATGCAGATGAAAAACATGTTGATGAATTAAATGTAAGAAACTTTCTTCCAAAAGTCAACTCATAGGAAACTCCAGCAAATTCATACAGAAGAGAAACTCTGTAACTGAAATAATCTCATTGTACACCAGAAAACTAATACTGAATAGAAACCTTATGAACGCACAGCATGTGGCAGGGCACCCACAGAAAGCTGCTTTTTGCATATAAAATAAAAACGGTAAATGCACACGGAATGTCATGAATTCAGTGAGCCCGGTAGGTCATCCTTTGTTAAAGTTTGTACAGGTGAGGAGCCATATCAATGAAGTGAATTTTGGAAAGTTATTTTTTTACTGTGATAAAATTTGCAAAGAGGAAGTTTCATGAAGCAAGTGAATATGGAGCACACTCCTTTGAAATTAATTTTAAACAGTAGGATTTTAATGAGAGAATGTGTAAAGGCGATGAATGGCAGAATTATCAAAATTGCACACTCTTTAGGTATCAGAAAATCATACCTTGGAGAAATCGTGCTCTAAATTAGGGAAATTCTTCATCTAGGAAAGACAAACTTCTATTTAAAAAAATATATTCTGAATGAAGATCTATGAATGTGTCAAAAGGGGTAAAGCCTCAGTAGAAAGGTTCCCTTCACTGTTATTTTAATTTGGAAGATAATTTAAGAATTATTGTAAGGGAAATTATGTTCCAGATTGTTAGGAAAATATTGAAGAAAATATTCAACTATAAATGATAGGCATGTTTATAATGGAATATAAAGTGGGTTTTTTTTTTTTACAATGTAAATAAATATAATCAGGATAACCAGAAGTACATCATAAGACCTACAGGGATATTTAGATGTTATCTTCCTTTTACTATAGGAGTTATGTGTAGTTTGGCATTCCACTTGTGAATGTCACATATGAGAGATAAGTTAGATACATGCCATTGCCCAGGGACTTATTCTTTTTAAGAAATACAACTTGTTTCTAGAATAATATGATTTATTAAAAATACATTTCAATACTACAAACCTTTTCTACTGTTTTGTACCTTTTGTAAGTGGGCCTGGTGGCTACTTCTTTAGTTATGTACATTATTATAGTGCATAATTGATGTGTTTGTGTAGCTGGAATCTATTCTGCCCTCACTAGTTAGAACATCTTGATTTTCACTAAGATAATCTCTCACAGTGTGTGAGGTCCTGATGGGGCCATCATGCAAGGTGCCCTACCAAGGACTTGACATGATCGTCAAAGTAGGCTGAGATATTCCAGACTTTGAATTTCTCATGGACTCCTTAAGTACCAAAAAGCAAACTGAGCTTTTGTTTTCTGGTAACATTTTCCTGCAATTATTAATTAGTTCTTTCTGTATAGATTACCCAGGATAGCTTTAGTTATTGTCATTTTAAAATTCTAATTCACTTATCTTTGTAGGAGTTATCTGGTGTGCTTTTACCATATTTAAATGACACATTTAGTGGCACTGCTGAAATGCGTTCAGGCACACCTCATTTTATTGTCCTTCGCAGGCAATGCTGTTTCCCAAATTGAAGGCATGTGGTGACCCTGCACCGAGCAAACGTATTGGCTTCATTTTTCCAATAGCATTTGTTTACTTCATGTCTCTGTCACATTTCACTAATTCTTGCAATATTCCAAACTTGCCATTATTTGTTATGGTGATCTGTGGTCAGTGATTATGATTTGCTGAAAACTCAGCATGTTTTAGCAATGTATTTAAATTAAAGTATGTACATTGCTTTTTTTAGACATAATGCTATTGTACATTTAATAGACTACAGTGTAGTGTAAATATAGCTTTTATATGCGTTAAGAAACAAAACTTCATTTGTCTCGGTTTATTGCCACATTTGCTTCACTATGGTCGTCTGGAACCAAACCTGCAGTTGTCTGAGGTACGTGTGTACGTGTAGCTGTAGAGTGAGGATGGGGAAGAGTCACTGTGCCAGCTTCCTTCTTACAAGGTCAGTTTTCCTCTCCAGTTTCTTTACGTGAATGAACATTAACCTGAAGAGAGTTGGGACCCTGGCAACCACGGCTACACTTCGGGAGTAGCGTATTGCAAACCACAGATGTTTCTCTTTTTAAATTTTTAAAAAATGTTTACTTATTTTGGGAGAGAGGGTTTGCGCAGGGAAGGAGCAGAGAGAGGTGGAGCCACAGAATCTGAAGCAGGTTCTAACCTGCTTGGAGGCTCTGAGCTGTCAGCACAGAGCCTGACGTGCAGCTTGAACCCATGAACCGTGAGATCACGTCGGACGTTCCACCGACTGAGCTGCCCAGGCGCCCCTCAAGCCACAGATACTCCTGAATCCCCTCCCACTTTGTCCTCTGTACTTGAGGAGGGAATCCCACCATTTACCCTCCTTTGAAGGAGGTGTTTAATGACTTCTGAATGCCTGGTCCTTCCTGTGTTCAGCTCATTACACAGGATGCAATCTAAAGGTACCCGGAGTAAAGAAGGATGATTCACAGAAGAGAAGAGAAAGTTTGCATGAGGGAAGAATGTCAGATACTTGATCAAGTGTATTCCCTACATCTGGAAAATGTAATGAGTATGTGTTTTGTCATAGATGTTCCAAGGAAGATTCACACATAATAATGAATTGTGTGAATGTATTGTGTGATGCAAATCCACATGCAACCTTGCCCAGTAGAAATGTTGGTATAATGTTGACAACATTATAATGTTTCAACAACGTTGAAATCAAATACTGTGGGAAAGGCTAATGCTAACATTAAGTTCTTAATCTTAAAAAGAAAATTTGGGGCAACTGGTCAGTGTAGAGTGTGCAACGCTTGATCTCAGGGTTGTGAGTTTGAACCCCATGTTGCACGTAGAGATTGCTTAAAAATAAAATAGGGGTGCCTGGGTGGCTCAGTTGGTTAAGTGTCTGACTTTGGCTCAGGTCATGATCTCACGATTCATGGGTTCGAGCCCTGCATTGGGCTTTGTGCTGACAGCTCAGAGCCTGGAGTCTGTTTCGGATTCTGCCTCTCCCCCACTCACGCTCTTTCTCTCTGCCTCTCCCCCACTCACGCTCTTTCTCTCTCAAACATTAAAAAAATAAAATAATAAAATCTTAAAAAAAAGAAAATCTACCAGATAAATGAAATTTAACAGAATGAATAGATTTACAACCAACAAACAATAAGAAAAAGTAAAAAATTGAATCTCTGGCTTGAAATCTGTCTAGCCCTTCTAACCCTGCCCCAGCCCTAGACTTTTAGTAATAGCTGATAATTCTCAGGAAAATTCAAGGAAAGATAATCCAGCATTTTACGGTTTTTCCCAAAAATCGACATGGGGGGGGGGCGGATAGTTCATGATTCGTATTTATGAACATAGTTTAAAATGTACTAAATCTAATAGCAAAATGAATTCAACAATGTGGAGGTTTTTTTTTTTTAAGCCACGACAATACGTGTGGCAGACTACTAGTCATGAACCCAATGTCCCTTCATTACCAACAGAGTCACTGTGCCTTTTTATTTTAAAGTTGATTTATTTATATTGAGGCAGGGGAGGGGCAGAGAGAGAGGGAGAGAGAGAATCCCAAGCAGGCTCCGCACTGCCGACACGGGGCCTGAACCCATGAACCAGTGAGATCATGACCCGAGCTGAAATCAAGAGCCGGACACTCGACTGAGCGACCCAGGTGCCCAATCACTGTAGTTTTCATACTGACAATGAGCTCAGCCAAAAAGTTACATTTCTCCGTTGTTTTTGTAGTGAAGTATCTTGCTACTAAATTCTGAGTAATGAAGTAGAGGTTGCTGACAGTGTCTAATGGAAAGGCTGTAAAGAAAACAATGGGGAAAGCCCCCTAGTGTTCTGGAATCATCTCCCACTTTAATACACAACACACATGATGGTTGGAGATTGAGCATCCATTGTGGAACCTGGATTCATCTCGAGGACGGAAGCCACCTGCGTCCGTGCTTTCTGGTAATGACGGGGCTGCTATACCCGCTCTCCACTACTAACATCTGAATATCTTTTACACAAGGGTGCATGAACCGCCTTGTTTAAGCCACCTTTCTTTTTTAGTAGGAAGAGTGTTGGATCTGTTATATGCAGCTGAATGTCACCCTATAAAAATACATTATGATGTTTGGGAGATTTAATATTTAGAAAATCTTCATAAAATTAATCACACTACCAGATAAAAGAAAGGCCATGTGATTATCTCAATATGTGTAGATAACACATTTGATGGAATGTAATACCCTAGATGATTTTTAAATATTATTAAATTAGGAATGGAAATGAAATCCTTTAACTTTGCAAACAGAATGTTCCAAAACTGGACATATGTACTTATTGGTAGATATATGCCATTATATTAAGAAAATTACAAGAATGGCCATCACTTTTATTGAACAGTGTGTGATAATTCTAGCCAATGTGTGGAAACAAGGAATTGGGGGTGAGGGCAGAAAAAAAACAAACTTCCATTGTTTGGAGGTGTGGTTGTCTATTTAGGAAAACCAAAATAAACCTCAGGCAAATACAGAGAATTGCAAATAGAGTAGGGTCTCTACTGGATGCGTATCAGTTGTGTTGCTCTGCTTCTGGTTAGACTGGGCAAGCTACGACATCTTAGAAACTGAGAGCACAAACCCCAGTGAGCATGGCAGTAGGAAGTAGAAAGCACTTTCCATAAGAAAAGAGAGTTTCTGCTCTCATCCTTGGTGAAACTGCAGGAAGAGGAGAGGGCCCACGGAGCAAAAGGGAAAGCAAGACAAGCAGGCAGTTGCCTGTGGACTGGCGTGACACATCAGAATCCCAAAGTGCCCCCGCCACGAAGGAGCATCCGGGCAACTCTTTCCCGTGGGTCTTCCTGGAACCCTCAGAGATAGTATGACAAGTGCGATATTGATAGAGAAAAATATTTTTTTTAATTTTATTTTTTAAAATTTGCATCCAAATTAGCATATAGTGAAACAATGATTTCAGGAGTAGATTCCTTAATGCCCTTTACCCATTTAGCCCATCCCTCCTCCCACAACCCCTCCAGTAACCCTCAGTTCTCCATATTTATGAGTCTCTTCTGTTTTGTTCCCCTCCCTGTTTTTATATTATTTTTGTTTCCCTTCCCTTATGTTCATCTGTTTTGTCTCTTAAAGTCCTCATATGAGTGAAGTCATATGATTTTTGTCTTTCTCTGACTAATTTCACTTAGCATAATACCCTCCAGTTCCATCCACGTAGTTGCAAATGGCAAGATTTCATTCTTTTTGATTGCCGAGTAATACTCCATTGTGGGTGTGTATATATACCACATTTTCTTTATCCATTCATCCATCGATGGACATTTGGGCTCTTTCCATACTTTGGCTATTGTTGATAGTGCTGCTATAAACATGGGGGTGCATGTGTCCCTTCGAAACAGCTCGCCAGTATCCTGTGGATAAATGCCTAGTAGTGCAATTGCTGGCTCGTAGGGTAGTTCTATTTTTAGTTTTTTGAGGAACCTCCATACTGGTTTCCAGACTGGCTGCACCAGCTTGCATTCCCAGATAGAGAAAAAATTTTAAAAATCCTGTTGAGATGCCCAGGTTTTCCTTTAAGTGCAAGGCAGATACTGTCTGAAGGAAGGTGACAGGGCAACAGTTGAGAGAAATCCATTAGAAGCACTCCGGACTTTTAGGCTGAGGGATGGGCAGAGAACTGAGAACACACATATATGAAAACCACCCCCAGGCATTAAAATCTATTACAAAAGACTGGAGAAGGGTCAGGAGAGCTGAGAGACTCCCAAGATCTTGTAGGCCTCCCCAGAGTGCAGGGCTGCTGTCCTCAGAGGACCCAGAGACTAGGCAGCAGCATGAAACATCTCTGGGAGCCTGGAAATCCTAAGAATTGGAAAGCAAAGAGACCTTAGCAACCCAGAAAGCAGTCAGACAGTAAGGCAAGGAGGTAAGTAGTTCACCGAAAGCTGGCGGCTTGGCTGTGAGCACAAGCAAGTGTCTAGAATATTCTCATGCTGAGATCCTAGGCCCTCTGAGGAAAATATCCTGATCCTGTCCTCAGAATATTTGAAAGCAGTTGTGCACTAAATGAGAAGCTGAAACAAAGCCCAGACACAGCTTAATACCAGATTAAATGGATTCTGACCTCCACCCCTTTCCCAATCTCACAGCTGACACTAGAAAATATGTACCCTTTTCTCTAGGTAAATATGTATTAAGAGCCAAGAAAATCACCAGAAATAAAGAGGGGTATTATATAATGATAAAAAAGTAATTCCACCAGACAATCCTAAATGTGCACGCATTTAACATCAAAGCTTCAAAATCATGCAAAAACTACTGGAAGGAGAAATACACTCTACCATTGTAATTGGGCATTGCAACAATTCTTTCTTTCCTTTTTTTTCTTTTTAAATATTTATTTTGAGAGAGAGAGAGAGGGAGGGAGAGAGAGAGAACAAGAACAAGTGGGGGAAGGGCAGAGAGAAGGAGAGACAGAATCCAAAGCAGGCTCCACGTGGAGCCCAATGCAGGGCTCAACCTCACAAACTGGCAAGATCATGACCTGAGAGACATCAAGAGTTGGACACTTAACCAACTGCACCACCCAGGTGTCCCAACATTTATTTCTGGGTAACAAAATGTGGGGACCAAAATTCAGCAAGGCTATAAAATAACTGCATACTGCTATCAACAAACGGGATCCAATAGGCATTTCTAGAACATCCAACAGTAGAATACACATTCTTTTCAATTGTTCATGAAGCATTTAGCAATGTGGGTCATGTCTTTGGTCATAAACTGGAACTTAAAAAAAAATCATGCAAATTATCTTCAAACTATAATGCAATTTAATAAGAAACCAATAGCAAAAAGAACAGTAAAATATCCAAATACTTGAAAATTAAGCAACACAATTCCAAATAACCCATGGACCAGAGAAATCTCAAAAAATATATATATATTTTGAACTGAACAAAAAAAAATACCACAAATCAAAAATTGTGAGATAAAAAAGCAGTGCTTATAGAGGATTTGTAACATTAAATGCTTATATTAGAAAAAAAATAAAGATCTCGCATCAATCACCTAAACTGTTACCTTAAGAAACTAGAAAAAGAACAGTAAAATAAGCTGAAAGTAAATACAAATAAAATAATGAAAATAAGACCAAAAAGCAATGAAGTAACCCCCCCCCAAAAAAAACACTACACATATAAATCTGACAACTGTGATGAGATGCACTAAATTATTTTTTTTTGTTTTTGTTTTTTGTTTTTAAATTTAATTCCAGTGTAGTTAACATACGGTGTTATATTAGTTTCAGATACACAGTATAGTGATTCAACAACTCCCTACATCACCCAGTGCTCATCACGCCAAGTTCACTTCTTAATCCTCATCAACCTCCTTCACCCATCCCCCCCCATCCACCTGTCTTCAGGTAACAGTGTATTCTCTACAGTTAAGAGTCTCTCTCTCTCTCTCTCCCTCCCTCCCTTCCTTCCTCTCTCCCTCCCTCTCCTTTGCTCATTTGTTTCTTAAATTACACACATGAGTGAAACCATATGGTATTTGTCTTTTTCTGACATTTTGCTTAGCATTATACTCTCTAGCTCTATCCATGTCATTGCAAATGGCAATATTTCATTCTTTTTTTATGGCTAATAGTCCATTGTATGTATATGCTATGTCTTCTGTATCCATTCATCTATCAGTGGACACTTGGCTGCTTCCATTTCTTGGCTATTGTAAATAATGCTGCTATAAACATAGGGGTGCATATATCCCTTTGACTTTGTGTTTGTTTGTTTGTTTTGTATTTTGGGGGCAAATACCCAGTAGTATAATTACTGCATCACAGTGTAGTTCTATTTTTAATTTTTTGAGGAGCCTCTATACTATTTTCCACAGTGGCTGGACCAGTTCACACGCCTACTAATAAGAGGGCTCCTTTTACTCCACATCCTTGCCAACACTTGTTTCTTGTGTTAGTTTTTTTTTAACGTTTATTTTTGAGAGATGGAAAGAGGCAGAGCATGAGCAGGGGAGGGGCAGAGAGAGAGACAGAATCTGAAGCAGGCTCCAGGCTCCGAGCTGTCAGCACAGAGCCCGACGTGGGGCTTGAACCCACGAACCACTAGTTCATGACCTGAGCCGAAGTCAGCTGCTTACTGAGCCACCCAGGCACCCCTTGTGTTTTTTATTTTAGCCATTCTGACAGGTGTGAAGTGATATCTCATTTTAGTTTTGATTTGCATTTCCCTAATGATGAATGATGTTAAGCATCTTTTCACGTATCTGTTGGTGGAGGTGGACTAAAATTCTTGACAAACTATCAAAAGTCACTTATGCATAAATGGGTAAACCTGAATAGCCCTATAACTACTAAAGAAATTGAATTTATAGTTAAAAACCTTCCCACAAAGAAAAATCCAAGCTCATATCATTTCACGGTGAATTCTACCAAACATTTCAGGATGAAATAATACCAGTTCTATACAAATTCTTCTAGAATATAGAAGATGAAGAATACTTCTTAACCCATTTTATGTGGTCAGCAGTACACTGATAACAAAACCTGACGAAGATATTACAAATAGGCAGAACTGCAAATGGTCGTCATGAACATAGATGCAAAAACCCTCAACAGAAAGCTAAATCAGGGTTGAGCAAAGATGGAAGAATTCCATACAAATATATTTGCTGATAAAGTAGGAAGAATGGAGTAAGCTTGGGAAGAGGAGAGAGAGGGAGGGGGGAAGTAATGTCATTGATATTAGAAAACCAAAGGATACTATCTCAACGGATAGGCTGATTATAAAAGATTGAGAAAAATGAGATTCAGGGCACCATAAAAAGTTATAAGAGTAACATCTCCCCCTCCCCCCAAAATAGAAAACTTTCTAAATCACAAAAGAAATCATTTGGAAGAACAAAGGGCCAAATAAAACAACAACAACAACAACAACAACAAAAATACATTGCATTGAAATAACGGATGAAAAGAAGGAGGAAAACTCTTTGTGACAATAGAATTCAAACTGATAAATGTAGGAAAAATGATGAAATTAGAAAGTCACCATTTGGCAACCATTATAGTAAAGATTATTTCAGTCAGGAATTATCAATGGATGTTAAAACTTGTGAGCAAAAATGTAATGAGAAACAAATATTACAGTCTCAAAGTCTCTTCCTCCTAGATACTAATTAATGGAAAAAATAGTAATTTTAGACTGAGAAATTTGAAGAAATAGGAAACATTTTTACATAAATGATAACAAAATACAATGCTAAACAGTATTTAAAGGAAAATGTTTAGCTTTAAATGAACATATTAGAAGAGAAAAAGATTAAAAATTTATTTTCTAGCCCTTTATTTAATGAAGCTAGAAAAGCAAAGCAAATTAAGCCCAGATTAGGAAGGCAATAGCAAAGAGCAGAAAATGATTAAATAACAACAACAACAACAAAATGTACTGGGAGAAAAATGTATCACCAAAAGTTGGTCCTTAGTAAGACTGATAAAATTCATTTCCAATAAAGAAAAGGCAAGAAAGAGAAAAGAGACACTGCCAATATCCAGAATGAAAATGGGGATATCATAATGGATTTTACATGAAAATAAATAATGAATCATGAATAAACGAATAATGAATAAATATAAAAGATAAATGCAAGTCAAAGAAGGTTATATAATAGGGAAACACATTTGATAGTTTTGATGATATGGATAAATTCCTTGAAAATCACAACTTAAAACTGACACAAAAAGAAGTAAAATGAATTAGTCCTGAATATGTTGAAGAAACTGAGTTCCAAATTTAAAACCTTTCCACAAAAAAAGCTTGAGGCCTAGATAACTTCACTAGTGAATTATTCCTGACATTTAATGCAGACATAATTTCAATACTATAAAAATTTCCAGAGAATACTTCCCAATACTTTTTAGGAGACCAGTGTAACTTTGATGCCACAGACACATGGGATGAAATGAAACTGTAGACCTATCTTTTTCTCAAAAACAGTGATGTATAAGTCCTAAACAAAAAATTAGCAGACTGTATCTGGTTTTTTTGTGAAGCAAACACGATAACCACTACACTACAGAAACTGGCCTGTATCTAGTGACTTATAAAAATTACATCACAGTCAAGTATGGTTTAGCCTATCCATGCAAAGATGCTTTAAAGTAAAAAAAAAATTTTTCAAAAAAACCAAAATCAACCACTGTAATATACCACATTTACAGAATAAAGAAAAATAGTATGAGATGTAGAAAGAAAGTTGATAAACAGGTGTTCATAGCAGTGTTTTAAAAATAGTACTATGGGGCGCCTGGGTGGCGCAGTCGGTTAAGCGTCCGACTTCAGCCAGGTCACGATCTCGCGGCCCGTGAGTTCGAGCCCCGCGTCAGGCTCTGGGCTGATGGCTCGGAGCCTGGAGCCTGTTTCCGATTCTGTGTCTCCCTCTCTCTCTGCCCCTCCCCCGTTCATGCTCTGTCTCTCTCTGTCCTAAAAATAAATAAAAAACGTTGAAAAAAAAAATTTTAAAAATAGTACTAGAGAGGAACTTCCTTAATCTGATAAAGGGTATCTACAAAAGAAATCTGCAAACTATTTCATGATGTAAACACATCATGATTGCTTTTCATGGTGAAATATTTAATGCCTTCTCCTTTCATACAAGAATAGAAAACTGACAACATTGAAGATTGGTGGTCCTAGTCAATGCAATATATTTAATTTTTATTTTTAAGTAGGCTGCGTGCCCAGAGCGGAGCCCAATGCAGGGCTTGAACTCAAGATCCTGAGATCAAGACCTGAGCTGAGATCAACAGCTGGACACTTAACTGAGCCAGCCAGGTGCCCCTGCAATTAAAAAAAATTTTTTTGAGTGTAAAGATAACTGGGGCGCCTGGGTGGCTCAGTCAGTTAAGTGTCCAACTGTTGATCTCAGCTCAGGTGTTGATCTCACGGTTCTTGAGTTTGAGCCCCTCATTGGGCTCTCTGCTGTCATCACAGAGCCCGCTTCAGATCCCTTGTCCCTGTCTCACTCCGCTCCTCCTCAGCTTGTTCTCTCTCTCAAAATAAATATATAAACTTTAAAAAGTGTAAAGATTAGAAAGAAATGAAAAACAACATGTTTGTGTAGTTAGAAAAATCCAAAATAATCTAAAAATTAACTGTTAGAATTAATGAGAATCTAGCAAAGTTGCTAGATAGAAGGCCAATATAAAAAAATCAACTGGGGCACCTGGGTGGCTCAGTCAGTTAGGCATCCGACTTTGGCTCAGGTCATGATCTCAGTTTGTTGAGTTCAAGTCCTGTGTGGGGCTCTGTGCTGACAGCTCAGAGCCTGGAGCCTGCTTCAGATTCTGTGTCTCCCTCTCTCTCTGCCCCTCCCCTGCTCATGCTCTCTCTCTCAAAAACAAATAAACATTTAAAAAACAACTGTATTTCTCTATATTGCAAAAACAGAAATGGGACTAAAAGTACCATTGACAACAGAATCAAAAACATTAAGTGATAGACATAAATCTGAAGGGAAGTGTGAAAAGTTTATACATAGAAAACTACTAAATATTGCATGAAATTCAATAAATTGAGATCTATTTCATAATCATGGATCAGAAGACCCAATATTTTTCTCAAACATTTCCTAATTGGTCTATAGATTCAATGCAATCTCAAGTAAAGTCCTAGTACATATACTTCTGTGAAAATTAATGAACTGATTATAAAATTTATGTGGAAATGCAGAGTAAAGAATAGCCCAAAGAGGAAGAACATTGAAGGGTACACACTGAGTATCAAGACTTACACCAAGATTAAAATAGTATGGTTTTGTGTAAAGCTAGACCAATAAACCAGTGGAACAGATCAGTGCTGATCACACTTGTATCAGCATCTGATTTAAGAGAAAAGTGCCACTGCGATACAGTAAAAGGTCAAATGGGCTAGGTCAATTGGATATCCATACGGAAAAAAAATTGACACGACATAGTTCATTCTAGAAGTTAAAATTATTTCCAGATGAATTGTATACCTAAAAGTAAAGGGAAGAAAGTAGAGCCTCTAGGTTACAGTGGGGGGAAATGTGGCATTTGAGGAGGCAGATTTAGCAAATAGAATATAAAAGTATCAACCATAAAAGATTGCATTACACCAAGCATTTTTTCCTAAATGCATCTTTAAGAAAATAAAAAGAAGAGCTACTGGCTGGGAAAAAGTATTTCATTACACAAATATGAAAGAACATAGATCCAAATTTTATAAAGAACTGCTACAAATCAGTAAGAAAACTTAAGATAAGGCAAATGGGCAAAGAACTTGAGCATGTCACAAAAAGATAACCAAATAGACATATGCACATCACGTATGCTCATCACCGTAAGTCATTAGGGAATACAAACTGCAGTGGTATTTCACTACACACCCTCCAGAATAGATAAGACTCACAACATCCAACAAGTATTGGCAAGGAAGGGGAAAAACTGGCCTCATACATAGCTGGTGGGAAGGTACATGTGTACGGCTTCTTTGGAAAATGGTTTGGCAGTTTCTTCGAAGACTAAACATATGCCTATAATATAACTCAGCTTTTCTTCTCCTGGTTGTATACCCAAGGGAAATGAGCACACGTGTTCACTCTGAAATGTCACAAGAATGTTTGTGGCATCTCATCGATAATATATGAACTGCCAACACTTAAAATTCCAATAGTTGAAGGGATAAACAATCTGTGGTATAATGACACCATAGAATTCTACACCACAGTAAGAAGCAATGAACTATTGATACATGCAACAGCATGGATGAATCTTAAAACACTGTGAAGTAAAAGAAGCCAAACTCAAAGGAATATATACTATATAATTTCACTTATATGAAATTTAAGAAAAGGCAAAACTCACCTGTGGCAATAGAGGCCAAAACGGTGATTGTCTTCGGGATATACTGACCCAATGATGCCAATTGTGCCAATGGGCACCAATGATGCCTGTTAGCATGCTAAAGTATGCTCTGTCTTGATTTGGGTGTTGGTTTTCTATTTATGTGAAGTACAAAAACAGGCAAGGCTGATCTGTGCAGACTTAAGTCAGAAAAGTGGTTACTCTGGGGGGATAGTGACTGGAAATGAGCACAGGAGACCCCACAGTGTGCTGGAGACATGACGGCACAAGTATATACGTATATTAAAAAATCAGAGGTATACCCTTGAGATTTGTGCACTTCATGGAAGTTATTTCTCAATAGAAAAAACACAGAATCAAAATCATTAAGAATTTTCACCATGACAAAATGTATTTTCACTGTTTTGCACTTATATTTTCATTCAACTATTTACATGTGATATTAAGCTAATTTAAGCAAATGCTTTTGGTTAAACATCTTTTTATACCTGTTTTTCAACAACAAAAATACACAAATCATTTTCTCCTTCCTGCTCTACTCAGGGTAGGCAATCAACAACTCTTTTTTGAGGGGATGGATTCCTCAGGTGCAGGAATACACATTCATCTCTGATGTCGGTGCCCAGCATAGGCCTGCAGTATGAGAAGCATCAGGAAAGTTTGCTGAGTAATGATAGGATGCAGGTTACACGGACACTCCCCTCCTTCTCTCCCACCCTCCATCTCAGTAAGCATGGTAGACATCACATCCCTCTGCTCCCAGGGGGCTTACTCGTGGCAGAAAGCCTATGTCCAACAAGCAGTGGTTCATGTCAGAAAGAAATCCACATACTTTGTAATCAGGTGGATGTGAGTTAACCTCAACCCTTCTACCAGTTCTGTAACTATACACCAGTGAGTTACCCTCTTGGGTGGGCATCTGTAACATGTCCCAAAACTTACAGATCTAGACTCCTGGGAGTGTTGGTTTCCCCACCTGCTGAGTCAATGCCCTAAAGCTGGAACCCAGAGTCATGAAGGAGGCATGCCATCGTGGTGTTGGGAGTGGGGTGCTGGACCATGACGCAGAAGAGGACACTGCAATGCTCTGACCCATCAGAAGATCTTCATGTAGAGGTGCATCTTGTCAGACTCATCAAGTGAAAGAAAAGGGTTCAACCCTCTAGCAGGGCTGTTAGTCTGAACTGTTTCTGTCATAGCAGAACAGGGAGCCATTTCTAATGCCCTCTGGGAGGGTGCTTTAAGTTGAGGTCCTGCTTTCCTGTTGCCTGTCCCCCATCCACATCTGCCTACTTTCATGACCACTCTTAAGCTTTTGTTTATGTTCCCTCAGTCCTTTACAGAATTTTACCCAGGACATCAAGTCCCCTATCTCTCTTTTCTGTCAGGCATCTTCTTCCTAGGATGTTTCCCAGGAGACCAGCTCGCTATAGTTGTGTGAACGCAGTGAAGGGGTCCAAAGGACTGGTCTCCAACAGCTACAAACCATCTAATATGCAAACAGACATGAAAAAATCTCACAGATCTCCCGAGAGGTACTTACCCTGGGACCACTGAGAAGGCAGTGAGAAATGGGACCTGAATCTCCTCAGGGGAACCCGTGGTAATGAAGGCGATATTCCCTGCAGAGAAGAGGGCTTCAGGGTGAAGCAGAGGTTCCTAGCAGGCTGATCTAGATTGCCTCCCAGCCTTCTGTGGATCAGGGATTTTAAAAATTGTGTTCAAAGAATCATGACAGGGGAACGTGCATGAATCACCAAAAACTTTTTTCCCCGCAGGGTTTTCCCCGAGTCTCCATGTCCAGTGTGGGACCTCAAACCCATGACCCCAAGATCAAGTCATATGTTCCTCCAACTGAGCTGGTGAAGTGCCCCACCAGAGATTTTCTAAAAAGCAAAAGTAATATGGAGGAATCTACCTTACCAGATTTTAAATGTGTTAAAAATAAATAGTATACATAAGAAACAAAATGATGATGATGAAGATAGCACTTTTTGAATATTGACTAATTATCTCAATCCCATGAAGGGTTCTGTTATTATCTCCATATTACCAAAGATGAAAGAACGTGCGGATGACCGATAATTTGGCCGAGTTCACATAGTTGTCAAGTAATTGAACTGAGAGTCCACCCCAGGCAGCCTGTGTCTTGGAGAGAACAGAAAATCTGGAAGGAGTAGTATTCTTATTTTTTAATTTTTTTTTCAACGTTTTTTTATTTTTTATTTTTGGGACAGAGAGAGACAGAGCATGAACGGGGGAGGGGCAGAGAGAGAGGGAGACACAGAATCGGAAACAGGCTCCAGGCTCCGAGCCATCAGCCCAGAGCCTGACGCGGGGCTCGAACTCACGGACCGCGAGATCGTGACCTGGCTGAAGTCGGACGCTTAACCGACTGCGCCACCCAGGCGCCCCTGGAAGGAGTAGTATTCTTTAGAATGCGTTATGTGCTAACGATTTCATCTACATTAGAAAGCATGGAAGAACGGGAGAGAGGCAGTCCTTATTTACAATGGGCACAGGTCAGCCACATTTTGGTACTATCTTTTGTTGGGAGATCAAACCTCTATTAAAAGTGCAGCTTATGAAGTGTTTGTCCCGATTTAGAAAGCTTAGAAATAGTTATGTGCTGAAGTTAAGAACATAAGTTTCCTTGTCTGTTATTGGTGCAGGGCCTCTGGAAGGTGTTTTAATATTCACTGGACCTATTTCCTGATCAGTAACAAGGGAACATAGTCTTAGTTCGGGTGTGGGGGTGGGAGGCTCATATAATAATATCTTCCTTGGGACATACTGAGTGTTCAGCAAGTGGCAACCAAAAAAAGTAACTGATGTTATATTAGTGAATTAGGATCGTGTAATTTGTTGAATTACATTTGAATTTAATTCAATAATGTAGATTTACATTTTAGGTTCCGCTGACTTTTTTAAAATTAAAAAAAAAAAATTTTTAATGTTTATTTATTTTTGAGACAGAGAGAGACAGAGCATGAATCGGGGAGGGTCAGAGAGAGGGAGACACAGAATCCGAAGCAGGCTCCAGGCTCTGAGTTGTCAGCACAGAGCCCGACGCGGGGCTTGAACTCACAGACGGTGAGATCATGACCTGAGCCGAAGTCGGAAGCTCAACCGACTGAGCCACCCAGGCGCCCCTCCATTGACTTTTTTTTTTTTTTTTTTTTTTTTTGGGACAGAGAGAGACAGAGCATGAACAGGGGAGGGGCAGAGAGAGAGGGAGACACAGAATCGGAAACAGGCTCCAGGCTCCCAGCCGTCAGCCCAGAGCCTGACGCGGGGCTCGAACTCGCGGACCGCGAGATCATGACCTGGCTGAAGTCGGACGCTTAACCGACTGCGCCACCCAGGCGCCCCTCCATTGACTTTTTAATTCATTGGAGAGCAATCAGGAATATTTTCATTGAGCACCTAGTGGGTCCTAGAGAAAAAGACTAACAGCACTAACAGCAAGATTTCACTGTAAATGCGAGGGTGTGCTGTAGCAAATCCCTAATTTCCCCTGTGTTCACCCGTATCAGGGATGCTCCAGCCTCACTATACAGTTGACTCTTGAACACGTGGGGTTAGGGACACCAGCCACATGCAGTTGAAAATCCATGTATGAGCTTTTGATGAGGGAAACAAAGGCAAGAGAAATGTAGCATAAATTAAATCTCCTTACAGCTTGCAGCCCAATGACAGACACCTGAAATGCGCAGAGCGTCACCTTCCTCGAGGAACTCATGGCTGCCTTACTTCCTTAATGTTCTTGTTTTATCAAAGACTAAACGTAACCTCATCTTAACAGCAGCTCGCCCCTCAAGGTCCCGAAAGCCTTGCTTCCAAATTCCGTAGAGTCTTACGCTATCCCTAACCCTCACTTAAAAGTATATAATCAGTCACTCCTCACAACCCCAGTGCAGCTTTCTGTCCATGGGTCCTGTCCTGTGCTTTAATAAAATCACCTTTTTGCACCAAAGACGTCTCAAGAATTCTTTCTTGGCTGTTTGCTCAAGAACCCCATCACTTCAACTTCCCCAAATCTTAACTAGTAATAAGCTACTGTTGGCCAGAAGCCTTACTGATGACATAGCTAATTAACATATATTTTATATGTTATATGTATTTTATATTGTATTCTTAGAATTAAGTATTATTAAGAAAATCATATGGAAGAGAAAATATATTTAAGGTACTGTATTTGCTTTTTAAAAATCCAGGTATAAATGGACTTGTATAGTTATTTATTTGTTTCTTTATTTGAGAGAGAGAGAGAGAGAGAGAGAGAAGAGAGAGCACACGTGAGTGGGGAAGGAGGACGGGGGAGAGAGAAAATCTCAAGCAGGCTTTATGCTCACCTTGGAGCCCATGCTGGGCTACATCCCACCACCCGGGAATCATGACCTGGGCCGAAATCAAGAGTTCGCTGCTCAACTGACCTAGCCACTCAGGTGCCTCTAGACCCTGTAATTTACCCCCTTTTGTTCAAAGGTCATCTGTACTTGGTCAGTCAGGACTGCTTCCTACAACCCTGTTGTTTTCTCTTCCCATTCCTTGAAAAGAACCTTAAAAATAGAAATATAGACTCTTCTTTTTATAAAAAATAGAAAACGTGGTAAGTAAAAAGAAGAAAATTAAAACGCCTAATAAAAATAATGAAGTAGAATAGTAATTCTATGCCTACGTTCAACAACGTGGCCTATATCATTCTATGCTTGTACCTTTCAAATCGGCTCATCTCACTCAAACTGTCTTGTAACACCCCTTTTTTATTGTACAATGTATCATGACAGGGTCAGGCCGATATACATTCTTCTGCAGCAGAATTACTAATAACCTTCCAGGAGCCCGTTCTCTTTCTGAAGTGTGATTTATTTAGCAAATCTTTCACCAGACACTTGGGTTGTTTCCAGATTTTCACTTGATCAAACGCTGAAATGTTTATGTTCCCGCCAAAGTCTTTTGCATAAGCTTTTAAGCTTTGGCGTCAGAGAATCTTAGATGACCCGCCCGGGGCCATCCTAGGTCGGAAGATCTCTGGGCTGAGGTCGGCCGGAGATCCGGGGTCGGAGGCGCAAGGGGCTGTCCCCGGTGGCCGCTCTTGGAGCCCGGCTACAGGAGTCCCCCACTGCGCCGCAGACCCCGCACCCTCTACAGGGACCCCTGTCCCGACCTCATCTCCTGGGGGGGAGATGAAAGGCGCCCTCCTCCAGCAGGGGTCAGGGTGGGGATGCGGGAGGGGAATGTCTGCCCCAAGAACTGCGCCCTCAGCTGGGCTTTGGCTCCGCCACGGGGTGCCTCCTGGTGTGGGGGTCAGTCAAAGGTCACAGCTTTCTCCTGCTCCCGCCGCAGGGGCACGAGGGTCCTGGCGCCTTTCCCTACACCGCCGAGCAGGGCTCTCTCTACAGCCCACGACCCCCAAGACCCTGGTCCCGCTCCTTCCTGCGTCTGAGGACGCGCAGAGCCAGGCTTCACTGCCCCTGTGATCCCCCAGAAAGTCCTGGTTCTTCCAGAACGCCCAAGGCCCCCAGAACTTGTCGGCGCCCCCCTCCCCCAACCGAGAACCCGCAAGAACTCAGGGAGACCTCCTTCACGCAGGGGCGCAGGCCCAGAGGCCCGGGGTCGTCGGGCGGAGCCCTCGCGCGGATTGGCCGCGGCCTCGATACTTTGTCGCAGCCGCGCCTTCCGCGGACCTGTGGGCAGAGCACGTGCGCTGGAGCGGAAGTGGGGCGCGGGCGGCCGGGCGCGGTGAGTCCCGGCGGAGGGGCGGGCGGGCGGCCTGGCTGAGGGGGGGGGGGCGCTGCGCCGGCCCTGCGGCGCGGAGAGTGGGGGCGCTGGGCAGCAATCGCGGCCTTTGCGGGGGAGCAGCACGCCCCGAAAGGTACGGGGTGGGGGTGCGGCCTCAGCCAGGCTTCGGGGAGGGTGCCCAGGTCTGGGCACCTGGCAGAGCCACAGCCCCCCGGGTCCCCTCCATCCCTGCCCGGGGCCGGGTCCCCTCAGTGTCCCCTGGAGGTACCTCCCAGGAAGACACTTTGTTCTTGAAGCCCGAGGTCCCGCCTTCAGGAGCCTGGCCCTTAGGCTCCTGTCCTCTCTTCCTAGAGCCGGTGCCGGGGGGAGGGCGGGGGTTTGCGCCGGAAGAACCTGGGGTCCTGAGAGGAGCCCGCCCCTTACCGTCCCTGCCGAAGCCCCGGAGCCTCGGCTCCCTGGGGGGTCGCGGGATCCGAGGCCTACTGCCCTTCGCGATGGGGAGAAACACTGGGCGCCAAGGTAGGATCTGGTGAAGCCCGAAGCCGTGGCGGCGTAGAGCTCTTCCCCCTAGTGGGCGGCCCCAGGCGCCAGGAGGCCCCAAGAGGCGGTGCTGGGCCGAAAGAACTAGAAACTGCTGCTAGACCCTCCTTCAGGGAGCGCGCACACAGGCCTGTTGGCTGCAATTCTGGGCACGCATGTCGTCACCACATTTGTGGAAAGCGGTTTGGTAGCATCTACAGAAAACACAGCTGCCACATAGCACTCCCCTTTAACCTTGCTTACGTGAGTCTGTTCAGTAGAAGAGTAATCCTGAGCCCAAGGTATTAGGGTTGTCATGCTGCCTAAGTGTCCAGGAGTGGAGAGATGTGGAAAGAAGCCTGGCCCCTACCGTCGTGGGCCACTTGACAGGACCGTTCATATGGACCAGGAGATTAATCACGAGCAATCTGTCTCTGTTGGTAAAACTGCTGTATGTATATGGAGATTTTTATAAAAAAGAAAATTCACAAAGCCTTCCGATCCAACTTGCCATAGCTTACCTGTGTGTGTGTGGGGGGGGGGGCGACGGGGGGGAGGTTGCGGAGTAGATGGACTGGGCACAGGAGGCCTTACAGATGTTCGCTCCTTTGTGTATATGTTTAACGTGTGGGATTAGGACAATCTTTAAAACTTTGTGTTTTTCAAATATGTTGGCTTTTTTTTTTGTTGTTTTCAAAATCAAAATAAAAAGCAGATGGTGCTAGTCCTGCCTTTGGAAGGTCCCATGGCTCCTCTTTGTAGAGTGTAAGCAGTGTCTGCCCAGCCCCTGGCCCAGGGTACCTCCTTACTGCTTCAAGAGGCCTTGGCATCCATTGCACAGATACTGGGGAACTCTAATGACCCCAACACACATGGTCCGTGCCCTGATTGAGGTCAGAAACGGAGGGGAAAAAAAACCCCACCATTACCTTGTGTGTATAAGAAAGCAGGGGAGGGGCACCTCGGTGGCTCAGTCGGTTGAGTGTCTGACTTCAGGTCATGATCCCAGGATTGTGGGATCCAGCCCTGTGTCGGGCTCTGTGCTGAGTGTGGAGCCTGCTTGGGATTCTCTCTCTCTGCCCCTTTCCCGTGCTCATACATGTGGTCTCTCTCCCTCCCTCTCTAAAATAAAATTCAAAAGAAAATGAAGAATGTGGGGGACACAGAGAGGAGGAGATAGGAGAAGACCAGGGTGGGGCCTGTGGACAGGACACAGACAAAAGGTTCGCGGGAATGAGATGCGCCATCGCAGTGACAGTGCCTAGTGCACAGCAAAGGACTAAAGAAAGGAAACTAGCCGGCATCTGACACCCCTCTGCCTTCCGCTGGGGAGCTCTCACAACCATGTTAAAAATGCCTGTGGCTAGAGGGGCCTCGCAGAGTTGAGGATCGAGGTGCAGCCGGCATGTGGCCATCATGATGACTGTTGTGTTGTTCGCAGAGGGGCCGACCCAACGTGGGATGCAGAGCTTCCTGAAGCTGCTGAGGGAGAGTGGGGGCGCTGGGCCACCCCTGGCGGAGCTGGTGACTCTTGCAGGCAGGCTGTGCCGAGACCTCCAGGATGACCCCGCCCAGGTGCAGCCCTTGGTCACAGCCGTGTTGGACAGTCAGCTCCGCCTGCACCTCTTGGACAATGCGGACGTGGCCTTCGTGTGTGCCCGGGTGCTGGCCCAGCAAGAGCAGCACCAGGCTGCCTGCCGGGTGCTGGAGGTAGGATGGATCTGTGAGGGGGGCGCAGAGAGGTTCAGTGGCCACCACCATCCCAAGCACAACGGAGATGTGGGGAGATTTTTTTATAAACGGAGCCAGGATGGTCCACTCTGCTTCACAGATTCTAGCTACTTTGTAATCTGAGGCAACACTGTCCATTTATGAGACCCATTTTGAGTGGTGGTCCTGGCTCGGGGAGCGGGGCTCCCAGGTGGTGAGACGGTCAAACAGAGCCAGGCTTTCGATCCTTGAGCCACAGGTCTGCAGTCGAGAACGCAAACCGAAAGTATCGTTGTCACTCCTCTGGTGATACTTGGATGCTGACTCGTTTGGCATTGATGTGACCTGACCTGCACCGAGGTGAAGCCACTTATGGTCTGTAGCCACTTAATGTGACCGTGGTGCATTCTGCTGCCTAAATACCGGTATGTTTGATTCTAACGTGCTGCCTGCCCCAGATGACACTGGGGTGGAGCATATTACGGAGCATATGCCTGTGTTACTCCCTAAAACCTGAGACATTCTGAATTCCAAAGTACATCTGGCTCGAAGGGCTTCATGTAAGGGATTTGGAGGCATCCTTTTCCCTCTTTCACCCCCAGATACAGTTCATGCCTGGTTCATGCTGAGTTTACCTTGGAAATCCTCACTTCTTTCCAGTTCTTTCCGTTTCCACTCCTTCTGCCACAGGCTGTGTGGGGTCCTCCTGGTTGCTCCCCTAATGTCCCCTCCTGTCCCCTTGATTTGTTCCTGTAGCAGCCACAGGGAGTTTGAAAACTGCAGATGGGCCGTGGTCTGCACGAGTCTGCAGGTGGCTCAGGAGCCTGCCATCTGAGATTGCCTGCTTTTTAGTCTCTCTTTTGGACTCTCCCCCTGCTTCCTTCATGCAGCCATGCTGCTTCCTGCTGTCCCTACAACTCCTGAGATCTTTCTGTGTCTCAGGACCTTTGCATGTGTTCTTGCCTGTGCCAGAGGCCGGAGCCTGGCTCTTTGTGTGCCTGGTGTCTTTCTTCTTCTCTGGTTTCTGCTGTAGATGTCACCCTGTCTAAGCAGTGCCCACTTTATTCTCCAGTGGAGAATCTTGTTCACCCTATGGCTCCTTCCTCAGTTCCTAATTAGAAGAATTATTTGTTGGTATTCATTTTGTCTGCCTTCCCTTGCTGCACTGCAGGCCCCATAAGAGAGGGGCTGCCTTGGTTCTGCTTGTTACAGGATCCACAACATGGAACATAACACCTGCAAGTAAGAGGGGCTAAGTTTTTCCAAATCTGTCAAAACGGATCCGGTAAACAAACAAGGGAAAACACAGAGTTGTAATAATGTCTGTTAAGGCACTCAATGATGAAATGTGTCAGTGACACCAGTAGTGAAAAACTGCCAATAGAGGGATTATAAACACAGTCTGGATGGTCCAGAATGTCTCTGAGAAGGTGACGTATAGCTGAGACCTGAGAGATAGGATGGGGACACCACACCAAGAAAGGATGTTTCCTGTCCAGGGCCACATCCTGCAGGTAGCAAGTTTCCCATATACATTCCCGGACGGCTGTGCCCTCGGCCAGTGAAAGTCACAGCCCAGAAAAATGGGCTTTTCTGATGCTGTGGAGAGAAAGCTAAATGATTGTCAGCACCTCCCTTGCCAAGATGGTCCTGAGGACATTGGAGTTAAATGCAAGAACCCCACACACTGACTACAGCAGCTGGGTTCTGGGGGAGGCCAACCGCAGGTATCCTTGGCCATCTCCAGAGTCTGGTTATGTGATCAAGTCCCACTGGATTAGTGAGCTGTCACGGGGCACAGACCAGGACTTCATCCCACTTGACTCAGAATGCACTCGCTGGGCACTGGAGGGGCCAGCTCTGCTGGGTGGGAGAGAAAGGTCTTTCATGCAAGATGTGGGTCAAGCCTTGGAATCCCCATGTGGTTCTAACTGTGGCTCTGCCTCTTGCGTGTTGTGTGGCCCCAGGCCAGTCATTTGTGTTCTCCTTGCTTCCTGCTCTTCATCTGTAAGCAGTGACTGAGAGCTGTGTTCACCTCATGTGTTGTGTGGGAGGGTTGAAGGGCTGACGTGACCTGAGTGGCTGGCTGGGCCACCAGGGACAGAGCCTGCTGGTGATTGGAGTGCTGGGTTCATGCCCTCATTGCTTGGCACATCAACAGGCAGCTCTTCTCAGGGATCAGGTCGGGTCAGATGGCAGTGCTCCAGGCAGGGCGAGGGCAGCCAGGTCTCAGCAGGCTTTTCTCGGCAGGGTTGCCGTGTGCCCGGAGGCAGCCAGGAGCTGGTCCAGCTCTGGAACGACATTCACTACCATCTGGTCATGAAGCGGCTGGGCGTGGCTGTGCTAACCCCAGTGCAGAAGTTCCGCTGCAGAAAGAGGTATACTGCTGGTCTGTCTTTGTGCTTATTCCCTAGGACTCCCGAGGGCTGTGCCTTCTAAAACCGCAGGGGGGCCGAGGTGAAATAGAGGCGGGGAGATAAATGCAGAAGTCAGAAGAGGCGGTAGTAGTCAAAAGATCATAGGCTCTACGTCAGCCATTGTGCCCCACACTGAGCCACACTCTCCACCTACCTGCGCAGCTGGGGGAGGGGTGCATTCCCATTTATGCTTGCAGGGTAAGGAGAAGGAGCCTTTTCCAGGACCCAGGCAGAGAGTTCTAGTTGCGGCAGGAGACGCTGCCTTCTGGTGAGGGCTCTGCAGAGAAGGGGGCAGCAGGTGGGTGCCCTGACCTTACTCTCTTCCTCGCCTCTTCTTCTCCCTTGGGAAATTTCCAGCACCTGTGTCTTAGGTCATCTGATTCTCGCAGACAGGCTCTGCAGGTGCCATGGCCTGGATCTCAGTGCCATCCCTTAGGGCTGCAGGACATTTTAAGGAGAATAAAGAGGAGAGTGATGCAAGCATTAGAGGAGATACGTGTGGCGCTTAGAAGATTGCCTGGCACGTGAGAGATGCTGGGCCCATCCTCAGCACCAAGTAAACATTACAAGTGCTAATTATTATTATTATTACTGTCATCACCATTCACAGATGAGGAAACTGAGGCACAGAAAGGTCAGCAACTTGCCCAGGGTTACACATGAGAGAGATGCAAAGCTAGGCTTCCAGGAGAGACACTGAGGCTGCACAGCCTTTGTTCTTCATCTTGCGTGTTCCTCCCTGACCAGGACAGCCCAAGTGACAGGGGGTTCCTGTCCCACAGGGCCTGGTTACTGGCCTGGTTACTGGAAGAAGAGATGGATTCCTTCTGGATCAGAGAGAATTATTTTCCCAGTGCCCACAAAAGAGTGAGATATGCCCTCAAAACCCAGCAGTTAATCAGCCTTGGGGTCTTCAGGAAAGCAGTCATGTCCCTCCATATAGGTGCTAATGGCCTGCCAGAGTCCAGTGCAATGAAGTAAATGATTTGGGGATCAGTATGCAGTATTTGGAAGGGGCCCCTGATTGCTGGGTGCTATTGGAGGTGCTGGGGGTGATGCTTGGGCCCTACTCTCCTGGGCTGACATTGGGTATGGACAATGGGTGGTAGATGAGGAAACACTGTGGATTCCATAATCAGAGTGGGGAGTACTAGACCGAGAATGTGCTTAGTAGAGGACTATCCTGCCTTTGTTCTTTGCTGTGGGTTGGAGGTTGCAGGCAGGCTCACCTAAGCCTTGGCTTGGAGGCCTGAGCTCTGGGACAGCAATCCCTAGATGTGTAAGGAGGGGATGATATTGGGGTTACAGCCATCATGGTTGGTACACTGCCTAAGTGTGGCAGGGTCTCCTAAAGGTGGTTAGTACAGGAGCAGGGGCAAGAGGTTCTTGGGAATCTTTGGGAGTGATTGTAGAAAGGGTTGTGTCAGGGCAGATTTTGGAGGATTTGCTGACGAGTGAGATGTGTTGGAGGAGGTAAAGAGAATAAAGCTGGACTCCAGGGCTCTTGGTCTGATTGACTGGAACACGATGGTTTCTCACTGAGATGCACAGAACTGGGGGAAGATCCGAGAGCAAAGGATCGAGCTCCATTTGGGATGTGGTATGTGTGGGATGCATTTTTGACATCCATGGTGATTTGTTCATTTGGTGTTTGGGTACCTTGGGTGTTCCCCACAGGTAGTATTTGTTTATACATCACTTTTTCCTTTTGGAAAAACTCGTGTATATACACAGGAAAGAGTAGCATAGCCCACCTCAGTGTCTTCATCATCCACTTTCAGTAGTTACCAGCCATTGGTCAGCTGTGGCATCTCAGTGAGCGGTAGTGGAAACCTGGTGACACCCCTCTGAGGTGCCCTGATATGTGGGCCCCTCCCTTCTTCAGGGGATGGACGCTTGGGACTCTGCAGCTTAGAGAGGAGGAGCAGCCAGTGAGATGAGAGGATGTCTGGGGGTGCAGTGTTTGAGAGCACACGAGGTGCATCCAGGAGAAGGGGTGTCTGTAACCACCACTTCACTGTCTTTATCCAGAAACCCACCACCCCTCTCCCTCTGCCCTGATGGCCTGAAGAGCCGAAACTTTCCCAGAGAGGTTCGCCGGAAGCTGCACGACTTTGCCTCGAGCGTGAGCACCAACCCCAGCAAGGCCGAGCGGGTAAGAACCCAGGAGATCGAGGCTCGACAGCCCCCCGTTTAGCCTACCCCCCTGACCTTAGGCGACGCCACCACCCTTAGATGACTCACACCTTTACCCTCCCCTCCTCCGGACCTCCCCAGTGGCCCGTCTGCCAGGATGCTGGGGGCTTCCGCCTCTCTCAGAACTTTCCTGGAGACGGGAGCTCATTGGCTGGCAGCTCATGACCATCCAGCCTGCACTCGTGGAGGGTCTAGTTTTCAAACGTGGGATCATCATATCCCCACTGCTGTCGTGGAGCTTCCAGGCTGAGGGAGGCAGGTATTTGCGGAGCTCAGGGCCAGCAGGGCGCCATCCTCAACGTAGCCCCGGGAAACTGGAGGGACGGAGTGGAGTGGAGTGAGGTTGCTAGGGGTAGAGAGGCGAGGTACGACTAGTGGGAGTTTCCCGGTGCTCCAAAATCCCGGCCTGTTCTCTCCGCCCACTTCTCTGCTCTGTCCAATCGGCAGGGCGCTCCCGTGTTAGCTCCACCTACTTTCTCCCCCTCCTCTTCTAGAGCTTGTCCAATCAAAAGGGCACTCCTGGTGCTTGCTCCACCCACCATGTTACCTGTCCAATCAGTAGTGCTCTCCCAGTGATCACCGCGCCGGCCGCGTAGACTGGGTTCTCCCGAGCGCCGAGCGGTGGCCGCAAGAAGAGAAACTCTGCGGGGTCCTGGGTCACAGCCGTTGGTCACGGGCCGTCGCTGCCCCCTGCTTCGGAAGGCTCCGGCCCGGCAGGCCTTGTCCAAGCCCTCCGCGTTTCTGGGTTATCGTTGGCGAGGCCGCCGTTGCGGCGCCAGCGGTGAACGAGGCCGGGCTGCCGGACGTGCTGGCGGCGCAGATGGCCTGGCTCGGGCCTCCTGCTCTGAGGAGGCTCACTTCTCTGCTGCTCTTCTCCGAGAGTGAGGCCGGGCTCCGGCTCGCCGCCTCGGTGAAAGCGTTGTCGGGTCGCGCTTGTGCACGCCGCTGTTCCGGGGACGGTGGAGGGCCTAGAGGTTGTGCTGTTTTGGGGCAGGAGAACCTGGCCTTGGAGACGAGCCTGACCGTAGAGCAAGTGTACAACTGGTTTGCCAATTACCGGCGGCGCCAGAGGGCCCTTCTCCAGCGCCTGGAGCCAGCGCCGGAGGACACAGTAGAGGACCCCAGTGTGAGGGAGAGGGGTCCGGACCGCCCCCAGCCCTCAGACCACCCCCACCTTGGCTCTGGGTGTGTGGACAGGCCTCAGTGGCCAGGTGAGTGGTTCCAGGGCTCCCCCCTTCCTCGTGGTTGGGGGTTCTTTCTGCCGCCCGGCACCCTTTGTTTAGGGCTAAGCCTAGTTAGGTTCACTCTGGTTATAGGGACAGCACCTTCACTCCCAGTCTGCACTTTGAGGACGTCACCTTGTGGTTAGTGAGATCCCTGAGGGTGAGGGTCAGGATGCCCCTAAGTGGGGCCTGCCACAGGTGTTTTGCATTTAGAGATTATGGTGCGTCCAGGGCCAGGAGTCGAGAAGACTTGGGAAGTGAGCCAGCCACCATGAGTAGGGGTTCGTGGGCTTGTAATTATGGATTGGTTTCAGACAAAAGACATTTAAGGGACAAAGGATATTGTATTGAGTCAGTGGTTGACCCCTTTTTTTCAGCCAGTAGGGCTGCTCTTAACCTGCTGGGAAGGAGGCTGGGACTGGGAGCATCAGCAAGTCTCCTTCCTGTCTGATTGGCTTTCAGCAGGACAGGAGGAAAATGGGCCTGCACAATCCAGAGAGACCGCCCAAGGGCCATGGGAGTCGCTGGCCCTGGCCCCGGACTTTTCTGGAGATGAGACTATGCCAAAGCCATTGCCTCCCAGGTACTGCCATCCCATGGGACCATGGGACCATCACCCTATCGAGTTTCCCCATCCTGGGTGGGTGACCAGGCCTGGAGCAGGCATGTGAATCCTGGGGCCAGCAGTGGGACCAGGTCAGTGACTGCAGAGATTCTGCCATTCTGGTACGGGAGAGCCACTGGTAAGGAAGCCATGCATGTCAGGGACCCCACACTTGCGCCCTGGAGCCGGGCTCCAGCCGGACTTCATGTATGTATTGGAGAATGAGGAAAACAGATTTGGAAAGAAAAACATGCAGACTTATTCCTAAAGGTGAACCCTAGCTCTTGTTTCATTTTATTTCTAGTATTTTTGTACTGTTTGCATTTCATTGAGTCAGTAACAGCTAACATTTCTTGAGTTCCTCCTGCGTACTAGGCACTGTCCAAGCATTCTCCCTCACCTGGGACGAGGCGTGAACCTGATGTAAGCATAAGGAAAGTGCCAGCCATCAGCAGGACTAGGTCTGAGCGAGGGGCCAGGTCCCATCTTGTGTAACCATCAAGATGTGGACACTTTCCATTTCCCACGTGACATCAGCATCTCTCATGACACTGTCTGTGCCTGGCCCTTCACATGCAGGCTGGCACTGCCCAGGTGTGTGAACTTAGGCAGGTTCCTGTGACCTCTCAGTGCTGTGCTTTTCTCATCTGCGAAATGGAGAGGGCATGCCTTGCAGGTTATTGCAGAGATTATGGGGTGGGTTGGGGGGAGTGGTAACATAAACCCAGGAGTGTTTAGACACAGTGAGTGTTTGTGCCGCATGGAGTCTGATTGTTACTGACTGCTGCCCGGTAATTCCTGTAAGGTCAACCATCATTATCCACTCAACTGTTAGGTTCTTCCTAATCATATCTTGCTTTCATCGTTGTGGAATAGTGCTTTATTGAAGTTCCTTTTGAAGAAACTGCTAATGTATCTTAGGTTTCCAGTAATGTTTGTTTGTTTTTTAGAGAAAGCATGGGCAGGGAGAGGGATGGGGGAAGGAGGAGAGTGAGTCAGTGAGTGACAGAGAGAGAGAGAGAGAGAGGGAGGCGGGGAGAGAGATCGAGTGTGGGGGAGGGGCAGAGAGAGAGGGAGACAGAGGATCCCAAGCAGGAAGCAGGCTCCTCGCTGACAGTTTAGATGCAGGGTTCGAACTCAACGAACCACGAAATCGTGACCTGAGCTGAAGTCAGATGTTTAACTGACTGAGCCACCCAGGTGTCAAGAGACATTGAGAATCCCAAGCAGGCTCCACGCTCAGCACGGAGCCCAGTGCCGGGCTGGATCCCATGACCCTGGGATCCTGACCTGAGCTGAAATATAGGGTCGGACAACCAAAGGACTGATCCACCCAGGTGCTGCAGTCATAGTATTTTTAAGTGTTCTAGAACCCTAGCAGCTACATGTAGAACAGTGAAGGCAGTGTAATTAGGGACGTGGTGGGCCTCACAGCCATCAGTGGCTGGGTCGAGTCGGGAACCTGGATTCCCAAACTGGGCTGGAGTCTCCTCCTGGGAGTCTCTGCCCTCCAAGGGATGGTGTTTGCTGTCTTCCCCAGGTCTTTGCAGGGTGGTGAGATGTACCAGGAGGGGCCTGGCCATGATCCTGTTACTCTTCCTGCCATCTGCCCAGGCCCTGGCGTCTGTCCTCTGGCTGCTGGCAGTGACATGCTAGACCCTTCTCTGGCTGCCCCTGAGTCATGGCTGATGTCTCTTGCACTGGCGTCCTCCAGAGAAGTTTCCTTCCAGACCGGGCATCTGGTTCACGGGCCTGGGTTGGACTTCATGATGCGCCCTGCAGATGCAGCTGTGGCTGTGTCCGTTACTGCTCTGGGTGAGCCCAGCTCCACAGGTGGGTCCATTCCAGACCACACTCTTCTGCACAAGATGCCACAAGTACTTGGGTCTCATTTGAGGGGTTGTGGGAAGGGCCAATACTCTCCTACTTTTCTAGTTTGCAAAATAAAATGTGCATATGACTAATAGTAAGACAGTGAGGAAAGAGTTAAAACTAATTACACATCTGCCACCCTGCATTCCCCATTCTAGTTCACCTAACTTACCTGTCAACGCTTGCTGCAACAGCAGATGGTCGAGCTTATTGGACCTCCTACAGCATCTCATGATTGAAATATCACTTCTTTAGTTTCTTCTTAGTTGTTATCTAAAGCGTATGTATTTACATATTGTGTAGTCTACCAAGTACAAAAGCATCTTGTGACATCTCACCTTGTAAGGAAGATATTGGCACCATCAATTTGTCACCTAAATTTCTTAATCTTCTATGGGTACATCCATATTTCCTGGAGTTTGTAATTCCCTTTCTTTTTTCTTACATTACCTGTTTTTATCACATTCTTAACTTCTTCCAGCTTTCCGAGTGTCTCCTCTGAAGACTTATGGCTGGAGCCCTCCTTCCTGTTTCCATCCCAGTGACGTTTCCCTAGACCTGGTGTGGGGTCACCATCCCGAGTGCTCCTCTCATTGTCTCCTTGGGTTTGCATCGGTGTTTCCTGAATTGCAGGTCTTGTTCTTTCTTCCTTGACTTCTTTGTTATGTTTGAGAACATCTTCAATTAATTGTGCAAGAAAGGGTACTTGCAAGATAAATTTTCTGAGTCCTTACATATTGTGAAATTGTCTTTAATCTGCCTTCACATTTGATTAACAGTTTGTCAGGGAAGGAGTTTTGAGTTTAAATATTCTTCCTCCCTTAGATATTTACAGATATATTTATATCATTGTTATTAGCATCTGATGTTGGTGATTTCATTTTATTTTCTTCCTTGCAATGTATCATTCCTTTCTTGGAGTTTTGTTTTTTAAGTCTGGGTGTTCTGAAATTTCACAATGATGGTCTTAGGTGTGAGTCTTTTTAATTCACTTATCTGTTAAGCCTTTCAATTTAGAGAAGATAATGTCTTCTTTAAGGTTTGGCTATTTTTTGGACAATGTTCTTTGATAATTTATCCCTTCCACATTCTCAGTTCTCTTTAGAGCACAAATCTTATTCTGATGTTGGAAATCCTGGACCAGTCTCCCAAATGTTTACCTTTTTTCTTGCATTTCTTTTCTTTTTCATCGTATGTGCTTTGGAGGTGTTAAACTCTGTCTTTCAGTATTCCATTTTGACAGGTAGGCGTTAAGAGAATTCCAGGCTCTTTTTTTATTTGAATTTTCCCTTCTTCGTGCATTCTATTACTTTTTATAGATGCAGTGTCTTTGATTTTCCTGAGTATTCTCAATAGAAGTTTCAAAAATATGTTTTGTTGTCTGAAGGCAGGAATATTGGGGCTGTGGATTCTGGCCCTTCCTTGGATAGGGGAGGAGGAAGGGTCAGAAAGAGGAAAGGCCCTGGAGACTCATTGCTCTGTAGGCAGCTTTTCAGTTTGATCATATCGGTCCCTCATTTCTTGCTGTCCATGTTTTTTTTCCACTGTCAGAGACCTACGTTTGCCTGTCCAAATTTACCAACAAGGCTGGAGTGGGGCAGTCACTGGCCAACTTCACACTGGGACGAGGGGAGCTGGTCTTCACACCAGGTCCAGCACATGTGAGGGGTGATGTTCTCTAGGAACTGGTGAGCCTCCCTGCTGACTGCCTGAGCACCAGGATGTTACCCTGCTCTCCCTTACTGCTCCCTCCCTTCCAACCTCCTTAGGGTTCTCAGGACCTGACCTTATACCCCACCTTCCTTTCGGATGCCCTACCAACATAGGATGTACTTGTGCCCTGGGTCTGCAGACTGTGGACATCTCCCTTCCACTAATTATCCCTTCCCTGACTCTCCCTTTGTTCTGGGCTTTTTGCTTATTACTTGTTTTTCTCTTGGAGGAAGAAGATCTAACCCAGTGATTTTTTATGTTTGAATCAGAAATGCTCAAATCAGCACTTAAACTGTATTTAATGTATCTCAGAGTACTTTTAAAGTTCCACAGAAAAGAGGAAACAGTGGAAAGTGGAGGTAAAATCATACATACACCAAATTGTCAGGAAAGTTCCTTTGGTTTGAGATTGTCTGGGCAGCTGGCTGGCAGGTTGGGTCGTCACTCTGGCAGACAAGACAAAGGACTGTGAGCCCCGCCTGGCTGGCCTGTTGTTCTGAGTCGGAGATCAGGGATTCCGATGCTAGGTTTACCACCTGGTAGACTCAGGGAAGACACGAACCTTCCTCCTTCCCTTCCTTTGCTCCAGAATGTTTGTTGACCCAGAATTGATCAGATTCACCATGGCTTATCTTGAATGATATATGGAGATACTCTCTTCAATGTAGAGAGAAGGAGCCAGGTAAGGTCGTGACACCTTGCACCTCATTGAAATCATGGTGAAACCTCAGGTAAAAGGTGAAAATGAAAATAGCTAAGGGCTGGTGGCTCAGCCTTTAATGGACCAGCACGAGATAAACTGAGAAGTGGACTGCCCATTCCCTGTCCTCATGCAGCAGGGGTGTGTGGGGGGCAGATTTGGATGCTGAATCTTTGGCATTGGGGGCTGGCACGAAGTCTGGGTTAATTAAGCAGAACTTGAAGTCTGCAAAATTGGACTTTGTCTTTGTTTCTGAAGCCTAAAAAGGCCATTGAGATCAACAGTCGTGACTGTTCCTCAGCAAGGGAGGCTGAGGCTTGAGGCCTGCCAGGTTGGATGCTGCTTCTCTCCATGGAGGTCTTGATTGTGCTGCTTGTGGGCTGTGTTCTCTTCTCCCAGCACTGGGTTGTGGAATTTGTTTCTGTGTAGGATTCGCTGACCCACCTGTTGGCAATCCGCAGAGCATGTACCTGGAGGAAGGTCCGGGCACTGGCGGTGGTCAAGAAGAACAACAGGCTGGCGGCTTCCAGGTGACACAGCCCCCGCCACAGCCTCCTGAGTTCATCCTGACCCAGAGGTGAGGCACGCAGAGCCATGGGGCTCAAGCAACATATTCTCAGGCCGTGGGTAAGGTATTGTCTGGTTTACATACAGACTTGTGACCTCAGATGTGCAGATTGAGTCCTTTCCTTATGGGTTTCTGGAAGAAAAACAACATTCTTCCCACCTGCATCTACCAGAAGAAGAGGGTAGTTTTTCCCTGAGACAAAAGAACACCTAGAAATATCAGAGCAGGTATGAGGTCTGTGTTGTGGACAGCGCTCACGGTTTGTGTCTTCTCCAAGATCACCCTGGGCCCCAGCAGCCTCTTTTTTGGCATTTTCTTTTCCCTAGACAGAGGTTGTCTGAGTTTTTGAGCAGCATCAAGATGGATTTTATATTCCAAACCGTAGTTTCAGAGGTGCTTGGGAGAGCCATGAACAGCCTAGGTGCTGTAGATTTTGGCCGTGGGGCCCAGGACAACAGGCCAGGGGAACCTAGCGGTAGAGAAGAGGGATGGAGAGTGTGAGAAGTTGGGGGTCCTTTGGCGGATCTATGATAGGGGTCACCAGGACCAGGTCCCCAGGGTTCACAGTCTCCCCAGTCTGGGAGCTGAAAGCCAGGTGCCCAGTACGGGCAGAACTACAGTGCAATGTGTGAGAAAGGAGGGGAGCAGTTCTTGAAGTCACTAATTTTCTTGCTGAAACAGCAGATGGTGAGAAAATGCAGACTATGCAGGTGGACTCACTTTTTCACTCGTGACCAGGAACCGTGATGGAGAAAATGCCCCCACTGGGTACCTTTGTGGTTTGCTTGGTCTCCCCACTGGCTGTATCAGCCTTGGACTTCCAAGGCCCAGCCCATCATTGCTCTGATCTGATGACTTTGATTCCTTCTTTAAAAGCAAATTCATTGGGGCGTAAGTGGCATTCGTTAAAGCAACACGTTTAGATGGTACAGATGGTAGTTTTCTGAGTGCGACTTATGTATCCACCACGAAGCTATAGCTGCTGAGCCGTACAGAGCACTCCCACCTGCTTCTAACCCTGACACCCCCAGGACCATGGATCTGCTTTCTTTATCTGCATTTTCTAGAATTCCGTGTAAACGACATCTAAAATTTTCAATTTGGGTGGGGCGAGGGGTCTGGCTCCTTTCACTCGGCTTGAGTACTTTGAGATTTTCCCCCTGTTGCTGTGTGCATCAGCAATCCATTCCCCTTGATTTGTGAGTCCTGGTCCTTGATGTGGCTGGACCATGGTTTTTTGATCCATCACCGGTTTGTAGTCATTGCTGAGTCCCTGGGTTGGGGTTGCTTTGAGCATTCCTGGACATACGTGTTTGCCTTCACGTCTCGGGTGTGTACACAGAATGGCTGTGTAGGTGTGCATCTGCCAGTTTAGGGAACTACCAGACTATTGTCCTGAGTGGCTGCACCCGTTATCTTCCCTGCTCTCCCAGCCTGGTCCTAATGGCCTCTTGTCTCCTTCACACCCCAGGCCTGCCCCTTCTTGACCCTTCCTTCGGGTTTCCACTTGCCGGCCCTTCTCTGTGAGCCTGCCCTGAAGTGCTCTCTGGCTCACCCAAGCCCCCTACTTGAGGTGTCACACAAGCCTCTGTGGCACCTGCACACCGGAGGGCCCTATGAGAGGACAGTGTTCCTGAAGAGCATCCAGCACCTGGAAGGGCTGCTTATGTGCAGAGAGCAGTCAGGGCATGTAGTGACCTGGCGCCCCATTGATTCAGAGCTTGTCCTGACATCGTCTCTTTTCCAGCCCCCTGGAGTTGGCTCCGGGCCCCTCTTTCTCCAGCCCTATGTCTGCTCTGGACCTGAGCCAGCCCTTGCCCTCCAGCCAGGTGAGACCCTACTACCAGGTACCATGGGTTTCCCTTTGAATTCTTGGATTCTCAGGTCATGCCTTTGGAGTGAATAAAGCAGACAAATGGAACGAGGGGTGGGGATGCCTCAAGGCTGGAGTCAATTGAATGGGAGCCGGGTGCCATGGGCTAGTGTTTCCCATTGAGTCCAGAGAGGGTGGGTCCCAGGGTAGGGGTGCCTGGGTGGGAAGGTGGAGCCAGGCAGAAGGTGCTTCTGTGCGTAACGCTGTGTTGGCTTTCCAGGTGCAGTGGCCCGATGGCCAGGCCTCTAGCGATGCCTTCTGGGGAGCCCGGATGCTCCTTGAGCTTTCAGGGGGCAGCCTGGGTTGAGAGAGATATCCTTTGGGGTATCCAGCCAGTGCCCTGGGGAGCAGATGTGGACATCCAGCCATTCAACACACGTTACAGAGCTTTATTCCGACTGAAAAAAGGACCCCAGAGTTCCTTAGGAGGTTCCAGTGAGAAGCATTGGGGAACAGTTAGCCCCCTGCCATGTTTCATAGTTTGGTTGGCTGGCAACTCACTGTATTGGAGGAAGCAAAGCACTCTAGAATTCTCTTGAGCCCAGAAGTTAGAGGGGTCTGTTTCACTCAGGCAGCGAGAAATTGTGACCTCAAGCTCCTGGGAAGGTTCTGGGCAGGGAAGGCCTTTCCAGAGCAAGAGGAGAATGTTTTGCTGTAATGACGAGGCCACACTTTACCCAGTTAAGTTGGTTAGTGGGGCATGGGCAGTGTTCTGACATATCTATATCTTGGGGGGGCTTCTTCAGAGGGTTATGTGGTTGGGATGGCTCAGGCAAGATGCGACGGTACATTTCCCCCTGAGGTTGTAAATCATTGTGTTTGTAAAACAAATGTTCTGTTCTATTAAATTACAGTTTAATGTTCTGAACTCCCCCTTTTACTCTTTTCAAAAAATTTTTTTAATGTTTATTTTATTTTTGAGACAGAGCATGAGTGGGGGAGGGGCAGAGACACAAACACACACACACACACACACACACACACACACACACACACAGAATCCCAAGCAGGCTCCAGGCTCGGAGCTGTCAGCGCAGAGCCTGACGTGGGGCTCGAACTCATCAACCTTGAGATCACAACCTGAGCCTAGTAGGACGCTCAACCAACTGAGCCACCCAGGTGCACCCCCCACCCCGCCCCTTTTACTCTCTTAACTACATCTTGGACACCTGTCCCTTTCAGTCCCTGATGGGCACTTCATGGCATGAGTGGGCATTGATTGATGAATTAGTACCCTGTTGATCTGATTGTTTCTAATGTCTCTGTTTTATAAACAGTGTCACAGTGTCCCTTTGCCCTTTACCTATTTTTTGTTGGAGAAAAGAATTTCCCCGGTGCTACAAGCCACCATGTTCAAGCACACCGGGCCCAGGAGGGCCGACTGTGATGTGACTCTTGATGCATGTGACCCTCCTTTGCAGGGGTGACGTTGATACTCCTAACTTTCACCTCCAGGGATAGGTCCTTGGTCCTTGCCTCTCCCATTGTGTCAGTTGACAGATATGTGCTGAGCAGTCTGTGTGATACAGCAGGGAGCAGAGTCCATTTCTTGCCATCAGGCACTTCACAGGATAGACAGAAATAAGGAGCAATCATGGGTAGTTGCATATCCCAGGATGTGTGATGCATTAATGATGAGACACCCAGGGCTTCCCAAAGGGAGGCACCTGAACTGAGACCACCTATGCTCCCTGCCTTCACCTTGAATCTGCAGACCTTCATTGCCAACATAGCACGTACCGAACGGCAGCAGCAGCAGTAATGTTTCCACTTGGGGACGTTCACTCGCATTCGCATTCGGTGTTCCCAGAACCAGCAGTCTTTCAGTTGTCAAAGATTTCTTTATTGTGCAAGTCACAAGCTTGTAAAAAGTTGCCAATGGAACACAAACGTTTCTGATGCCCGTCATTGCTCTACTTCTGTGTCGCCTTTACGTACAGAATTCTACATTCTCATAAGGCAATCATCAAAAAGGAGATCAATACTGATACAGTACCACCTTTTTCCAGACCCCATTAAAGTTCACTCAGTCGTCCCACTAACGCCCCAAATTACAAAAGAGCCATCACATAGCACATGCTGTGTGTACTCCGTGCATCTTTTCCTGGCCTGCAACAGCCCCTGTTCCTCCCTTGACTTTTATGACTGACAGTTACTCTGTAGCACGTCACCCCAAACGGCCAGGTCTGATGTTTCCCTGTAATTCAGGGAAGGACTTTTTGGAAGGAATATCCCAGAAGTGACAGCAGGTACTTATGTCTTACAGGTGGCACATGATTTTGATGGTCCCATCATTGTTGGTGCTCATTTTGATCACTCAATTAGGGTTTTTTTCTGCCAGGCTTCTCCACTACAAAGTTACTGTTTTTGTCTATTTTGGGGGTGGTGCTTCGAAACTATGTAAACATGCTGTTTCTCATCAAGCTTTCTGTTGACTCCTGAATTTCTCTAATGGGTGTAAATTCTAAGAATTCATGAACACATTACCAGCTTCCCTCATTGACACCGTGCACGCTCATGAAGATTTACTCTTCAGCCTTCTCATGTGCCAGTCACCCAAGTAGTGATTTGTTTTAATCACTGAGATACAATTCGTTGTGCATTACCTGTCACCTTAGGAAGTGCCCTGTTCAAATTCATCCTGCCCTCAGTCATTCAAAGTCTGCACAAAGTGTCAACACAGTTGATAAACACACTGTAGTGTGAGGGTTAGAGGGTTAGGGACTAACCCTGGGCTGCTGTGAGAGGTACTACCCTTTGGCCTTCCTGGGAAACATGCAGAGCTCTGGACCCATCCCAGCCTTGGCCTTATCTGAGATGCAAGGCGGTAACTATGTGAGGTGGTCACAGTCCGAGGCAAGACCCTTCTCAAAGGGCTGTGCGATGACCTCCCAGGTATCTTCCTTCTTCCTACCCTTTATAGATACTGGGCTCAATACTGAAAGTTCAGAGCACTACTGACTCAGCCAGCTGGAGCATGTCCATTTTGTGGGCAATGGACTATAGTCTGTGGAGCTGACCCTTGACAGACTCCAGCTCCTTTGGAGGGCCACCTGTGCAGTGGTCAGGTGGCTCGTGTGGATGGAGGCTGCTCGGCACCTGTGGGAGGGGCTTCTGTTGAGCATTCCACCACCCAGCCCCCACTCTGAGGCCCACCACTCCCCTCCCTGCTTTCTGTGCTGATCCCAGGCCCCTCTGCGGGGGGGGGGGGGGCACAGTCATTTCTGCCCTCACCCTGTTATTGGGCCAGCCTGGGCCCAGTAGACATAGGTGAGGTACTGTGACCAGGCCGAGGGGCCTCTTTCTGTGCCTTGCTGAGGCACTACCCCTACTGAGATTAAAAAGGATATAGTGGCTATTCCAAATGGCCGATGGCTGACAGGGGCCCAGAGGAGGTGTAAGAGGATGTGATCTGGCCATTCCTGGGCTTTCTGGGCTCCACTGACCAGCTCCAGGGAGGCCAACTCCCTTGCCTCTCCTTTTCTTTATAGTCCCATGGGCCCCACGAGGTTGAGAGCTATGGCCAGAGTTCCCAGTCAGGGTCAGAAGTGACCACCTAGCAGTGGCCTTGGTCTGTGAAGGGCCCTGCCTTAACCCCCACCCGCTATGGTCTGGAGACTGCTGGATAGAGCAGAGGGTGCTTGCATTGGTCTCTTGGGTCTCCTGTAACAAAGCTGCACGAACTAGGTGACCTAGAGTACCAGATCTGTTACCTCACGGATCTAGAGGCTGGAACAGTGAGATTAATGTCATGGTCATGAAATCTTGAGGGGAGCTCCAGTCTTCACATGGTGTTTTCCCTGTGTGTGTCACTGTCCAGTTCCTCTGGCTTATTCCAACAATCATCATAGTGGAGTAGTTATGATCTAAATGACTTCATCTTGACTTCATTATCTCTGAAGACCGTATTTCCGTATCAGGTCTCATTCAGGGGTATTGAGGATTAGGGCTTCAACATATGACATTTTATAGAACACAGTTCAGCCCATTAACTGTGTCCCTGCCCCTGCTGGTGGTCACCTCCCAACTGGCCCAAGGCACTGTGGGGTCTCCCAGCACACCACCTGAGTGGCTCAGGCAGAAGACCATATCCTGCCTGACTGCTGGAGTTGGGGTGGTAGTGGGATCACCCACCCAGGGAGAGCTGAGATGAAATCGTTCTGGGATTCGAGGTGCTGAAGTTTTGAAGGTAGGATGAATGGAGGCCTGTCTCTGGATGCTGAGCCAGAGAGGGCACCTGTCCAGGGGTGTGGGTGCCCACTGTGACCTGGGTAGACAAAAGCACTTGCAGCCCCAGGTCTCCAAATACAAAAGCCCCTTTTGTTTGAGACAGACATCCCCCTCCCTTCTGTGTGCCCGCGTAGCCCCGAGGTTTTGTGGGGAGCCAGATCTTGGTCAGCGGGACGAGGTAGGAACCAGAAGGAATCTTTAGCATCCAGAGCAGGAGAGATGTGGACAGAAGTGAGGTGGAGGCATTTTCTGCTGCAACCAAGAATGAAAATGTAAAAGTATAAACATGCCGAGTGAATGTATTTCGTGGAGTCCAACCATGGGGAGCCCCAGGGTGGTGTTCAATAGCCTTTGTGTATAACAAACAGCGTGTGTTTCTTTGTTTTCAAATGAGGTGGGATTATAAAATGAACTTTTTAAAAGTGTACAGTTCGTTGAAATTTGGTACATGCACAATATTGTGCAACCACCATCTCTGTCTAGTTCCAAAACATGTTCATCACTCCAACAGGAGACTATCCATGAATCACTTACTTCCCAGCCCGCCTTCCATCTAACCTCTGGTAACTAGTAGTTAACTTTCTGTCTCTGGTTTTACCTCTTCTGGATATTTTATATGAATGGAATCCTATAATGTATGACTTTTTGTGTTCAGCTTTTTTTCTCTTAGTGTAATGTGTTTAAGGTTCATACCTTGATCACTCTGGCTGATTATTATTCTATTCTATTGCTGCACCACAGTTTGTCCATTCAGTTATTGATGGACATTTGCTTTGTTTTTACCTTTTCACCATTGTGAATACTGCTTTTTGAACATTCATGTACAAATTTTGGATTGAATACCTGTGTTCATTTGTGTGTGTGTACATTCCTAGGAATGGTATTGCTAGATCGTATGCTAATTCTATGTTTAGCTTTTTGAGAAACTGCCAAACTATTTTCTATATTGGTTGCAATATTTTATGTCATCATCACCAATGTATTAGAGTTCTAATTTCTGCATATCCTCACCAACTCATGTCAGTGTCCAGTTTTTCCCCACATATTTTCATGTGTCCATTGGCAGTGACATTGAATTGGGCAATAATTTCTTGGGTGTGATACCAAAAACACAGGAAATTACAGAAAAAATAAATTGGATTTCATCAAAATTATGAACTTATGAATATCAAAGGACACTATCAAGAAACTAAAGAGATAACCTACAGGGGTGCCTGGGTGACTCAGTCAGTTAAGAGTCTGATACTTGGTTTTGGCTCAGGTCATGATCTTATGGTTCTTGGGTTCAAGCCCCGTGTTGGGCTCTGTGCTGACATTGTGGAGCCTGCTTGGGATTCTGTCTCTCCCTCTCTGCCTCTCCCACATATGCTCTTTCTCTCAAAATAAATAAACTTAAAAAAAAGATAACCTACAGAATGGGAGAAAATATTTGCAAATCATACATGTGATATGGGTTTAGTATCCAGAATATGTAAAGAACTCTTATAAGTCAACAACAAAAGTGCATAGGAGAGAGATTTGCTATGCCTTCCCCAGAGAGATTTCATCTTCAATAGTGAGTATAATCTCTTTCTGACTTTCTCAGTGGCTTACCTGTGCTTTCTCATGTAGTAATTCACACAATGTATTATACAAAATGGTTCCTTTTAAAAAAAATGTTAGAGCAGCAGGGAAGGGGCAGAGAGAGAGGGAGAGAGAGAATCCTAAGCAGGGGGCTTAATCCTTGAACCGTGAGATCATGACCTGAGCTGAAATCAAGAGTCGGACTCTTGGGATGCCTGAGTGGCTTAGTTGGTTAAGTGTCTGACTCTTGGTTTCAGCTCAGGTCATGATTTCGTGTTTCGTGAATTTGAGCCCTGCATGGGACTCTGTGCTGACAGTGCAGAGCCTGCTTGGGATTCTGTCTCTCCCTCTCTCTCTGCCCCTGCCTGCCCCACTCAGTCTCTCTGTCTTTCTCTAAATGAATAAATACAATTAAAAAAAAAAAAAAAAAAAGAGAGGCTTAACTGACTGAGGCACTCAGATGTCCCAAAATGTTTCCTTTTATCAAAGCTTTGGCAGCTCATAATCATGGCACACCATAGTACTTTTCACAGACTGTGGCTGTTTCTGGATCCAGCCAGAAGGCTCCAGCACAGAGAAAGGAGAAACACAGACCATCTTGGCTGCAAGTCCTTGGAGTGATGGGCCAATCCCTCAGCCACCCCAAGGCCAGCTGTCCCCGTGTTCTTGCCCTCATGAGTGAAGTTCTTTTTGTTGTTTCAGTGTTGACACAGTTGAAAAAAATATATTGACAACTTGAAAACTAGATGTATGAAAACATGGAAGTTTAAATTTATGAGTACCCAAACCAGAATTTATTAAAAATGTAACTTTCTGTCAGGGAAGTAAACTCATCAGTTAAATGGTTTTCTTTTGCTGAGAAGTTAAGTGGCAGCATATTTATACTTACACATAAAATAATGTTTGTATTGCGAACATTGACATCCTACATTAGGTGAAATATGTAAATATATATCAGGCTTTGATATTAAAATGAGAATTTGTTAATGCTCAGTTAACTGTCCACTGGGAACTGTGAACCCATATGGCCCTGGGGCTGAGGTAGTGTTTGTCAGGCTTCCCCACTGAAGTTCCTCTTGTCCCATGTCCTGTGTGTCCTCTTTATTTTTTAAAAAAATTTTTAATGTTTATTTATTTTTGAGACAGAGACAGAGTGCAAGCAGGGGAGGGGCAGAGAGAGAGGGAGACACAGAATCCCAAGCAGGCTCCAGGCTCAGAGCTGTCGGCACTGAGCCTGACACGGGGCTTGAACCCATCGATGGTGAGATTGTGACCTGAGCCGAAGTCAGACGCCCAACCTACTGAGCCACCCAGGCGCCCCACTGTGTGTCCTCTTTAAAAGGAAGTCACCATGTGGAGCCCACACTTGAGGAGAGGGGGGCTAGTTCCACCTCTGTCATAGATGGCTGAGTGTCTACCTGAATTGTTTGGAAATCTTCAGCAGAGATTTCTAGTCACTTACAAAAGTCTATGTAATCATTTATTTTTACCAGTATGGACAGGTGGGTAGTTATTTTAGGCTCTGGCTTATGCTCCAGGACTACAGTGTTTGGTGGATCCGTTGATTTCTGCTGTGATTATTGAGAGCTATTTCCATTGGCTCCTGTATGTCTTTGACATAATTCCATTTTGGTGGAATTTTTATTGTTGATACTTCATTACTTTCTGATACTTAAGGATTATCCTGGCTCCTGTATTTACTATCTCAGTCATAGTAACAGCCATTTCTTCAAAGAGCCCTGGTACCTTTTATTAGAGGATGCTATTCAAAACTTCAATATGGGACCTAAACATGCTCAGCTAACAATGCAAGGAAATACATGCATGTGCCCCAACCAATATATGATTATAAAAATTTTATGAAAGTAAATAAAGGAAACCTCATTTATTTTCTTTATTTTTAAAAAGTTTTTATGTGAATTCCAGCTAGTCAACATACAATGTAATATTACTTTCAGGTGTACAACACAGTGATCAACACTTCTGTACAACATCTGGTGCCCATCACAAGTGTCCTCCCCAGTCCCCATCACCCATCTGACCCATCCCCCCGACTCACTTCCCCTCTGGTAACCATCAGTTTGTTCTGTATAGTTAAGAGTCTGCTTCTTGGTTCACCTCTTTTTTCCCTTTGCCCATTTGTTTTGTTTCTTAAATTCCACATATGAGTGAAATCACATGGTATTTGTCTTTCTCTGACTGACTTGTTTCACTTAGCATAATACACTCTAGTTCCATCCATGTCATTGCAAATGGCGAGATTTCTTTTCTTTCTTTCTTTCTTTTTTTTTTTTTTTTATGGCTGAGCAATATTCTATTGTATCTATACCACATCTTTTTCAACCATTCATCAGTCAATGGACACTTGGGCTGTTTCCATAATTTGGCTATTATAGATAATGCTACCATAAACATCGGGGTTTATGTATCCCTTTGAATTAGTGTTTTGTAGTCTTTGGGCAAATAGTAGTAGAATTGCTGGAGTGTGGGGTAGTTCTATTTTTAACTTTTTGAAGAAACTCCATACTGTTCTCCAGAGTGGTTGCACCAGTTTGCATTCCCACTAACAGTGCAGGAGGGTCCTCTTTTTCTCCATCCTTGCCAGCACCTGTTGTTTCTTGTGTTGTTGATTTTAGCCATTCTGACAGCTGTGAGGTGGTATCTCATTGTGTAGTTTGGATTTGCATTTCTCTGGTGATGAGTGATGTCCAGTATCTTTTCCTGAGTTTGTTGGCCATCCACATGTCTTTAGACAAATGTCTATTCATGTCTTCTGCCCATTTGTAAGTTGGATTATTCATTTTTTGGGTGTGAGTTTTATAAATTCTTCATATATTTTGAATACTAAGTCTTTATCGGATACGTCATTTGCAAATATCTTCTCCTATTCTGTACATTCTGTAAATTGACTTTCAGTTTTTGTGATTGTTTCCTTTGCTGTGCATAAGTTTGTGGGTTTTTTTCTTTTTTTTTAATGAAGTCCCAATAGTTCATTTTTGCTTTTGTTTCCCTTGCCCCAGGAGACACATCTAGAAAGAAGTCACTTTAGCCAATGTCAAAGAAGTTACTGTGTTCTCTTCTAGGATTTGAAGTTTTCCTGTCTCACATTTAGGTCTCTCATCCATTTTGAATTTATTTTTGTGTATGGTGTAAGAAAATGGTCCATGTTCTTCTGCATGTTGCTGTATAGTTTTTCCAACACCATTTGTTGAAGAAACATTCTTTTCCCCATTGGATATTATTTCCAGCTTTGTCAAAGATTAATTGACTGTATAGTTGTGAGTTCCTTTCTGGATTTTCTATTCTGTTCTATTGATCTATGGTGTCTATTTTTGTGCTGTTATGGAACCAGGCTGGATCGCTGGCGGAAAAACCAAGCAGCACTCCGAGATCTTGGTGGATCGGAGTTTTATTTTACACCAGAGGGCTCAGGGGAGATTCCTCTCCAGACATCTGAGCCCTGAGCACAAGCATGGGGGGCAATTTATCACCTGGTACTTCTACATTCAACATTAGTAGTAATTTGGCATGCGGCAAGTGGGGCAGGAAGAAGCCGGAAGAGGAGTCTCTAAGCTAGGGACTAGAGCTTATGTGAGTCCCCTTGGCCATCTTATGGTGCATAATTTTACTTATTTTCCCAGCGGTGCCAGTACCATAGTGTTTTAATTACTATTGTTTTGTAATATAACTTGAAGTCTGGAATTGTGATGCCTCTACCTTTGCTTTGCTATTTTTTCAAGGTTGCTTTGGCTATTAGGGGTCTTTTGTGGTTCCATACAAATCTTAGGATTGTTTGTTCTAGCTCTGTGATATATTGATAGGGATTGCACTGAATGTGTAGATTGCTTTGGGTAGGGTAGACATTTTAACAATGTTTGTTCTTCCAATCCATGAGCATGGAATGTCTTTAAGGGAAACCTCATTTAGATGTAGTTGGGATACCCTGAAGGGGGAGTTTTCCTGCAGGAAGCGCTCATTGCAGACTGCATAACCAGTGGAAGGAAGGAAGATTGGAGACATCTTCATGGGGGAGGACATTTTTCACATAGGAATTTCATCTCTTGCTTTTATACAAAGAAGGAAGATCCCTCTCTGCCCCAGCACCTACCAGCACTTGCTGCCAATAAGAAGTTATCACCACCCTGAAGTGTTATTCTTCTACAGTAAACTGTTGTTTAAAACAACTCTCAGAAAAAAATACCTCCCCTTTAAGAGTACATTTATCCTGATGAATACCAAGTGATGTATAGAATTATTGAATCACTATGCTGTATACCTGAAACTAATAAAACACTATATATTAATTATACTGGAATTAAAATAAAAAAACCCCAACCCACCCTAATTTCATACTAAAATCTAATAAAAGGTGACCTTTCTTTTTGTCTTGTTGGATTTGTGTATGTTTTGCCATAATTTGCTCGTCCCAAACGGCAATTCCTCTGCTTTTTCCGAAGAAACTCATGTTGCTGGTAAAATAACTGGCTATTTTATTTTAAAGGTTGATAACTTCTGTGTGGAACTGTCAGTATCCATATTAAGGTAAAGATGAGTTCAGACTGATGTCTCCAATTGGCTACATATTACTTGGACACTAATCTTCTGCAGTTGCTTATCTGTAACTTCTCCAATAGTGAGAAACCCAGCCCCCACCATCTGTCATTGAATTCATTGCCCCCTTCTAGATTATATAGCTGTTTTAGCATTGTTAGCTACTACCCTCCTGGGAAAGAACTTTATCATATAGACTTCATGGTTTATGTATGGGTCATTTTGCCTTTAGTCTACAGATTATATTCATTCCTAAACTTACTCAGTTTACCACTGGTTGCCTCATCACAGGTAGTGATTTTCCATACATTTCATTACAGTTAGACTCTTTGTCACTTTCTGTATCCCATCCTGTGACACTCTCGTACCCTGAATAATTTAACTTGAATAGATTACGATTTACTCATCCATTGTAAAAATCTGGTTTAGGAAAATACATAATGACAGATATCCATTATGTGGGAAACAAAGGCAGAAGGAAATGGCAGATAAAATTAAATTCCTTTATAACCTGCAGCCCATTGACAAATACTTGAGGCAGGCAGAGTAAAACATTTCTCCAAGAACTCCCTCCAGTCTTATTGGTTTGCTAGAGGGAAAAACAACCTTAGCTTGACAATAGCTAGGCCTCCAGTATCCTGAGTCTTCTTTACCAGATGAAAATCTCTTTGGAAACTTCCCCTGGACTTTACCTCCCCCAGATCCCAAGTATATAAACAGTTTCTCCTCAGAGTCCTGATCAGCTCTTTCTGCCCACAGGTCCTGTCCCTGTGCTTTAATAAAATCACCTTTTTGCACCAAAGACATCTTCAAGAATTCTTTCTTGATTGTTGGCTCTGAGCCCCACTATCACCCCCAAAATGTCATCATCCATCATTGAAGTATTCTATGGAATATTTCCAACCCACGACCACATGACTTATTTACAATCTTTTTAGTTTTGCCTTTTCAAGACTGTCTTATAAATGGAGTCATACAGTGTGTAGCCTCATGAGACTGGATTCTTTCCCATAGCAAAATACATGTAAGATTCACCCATGTCTTTGTGTGGGGTGATGGTTCATTCCTTTTTACTGCTGAATAGTAGCACATTGAATGTATAGGGGAGGAAAAATATTATTTCTGCCCTTCTAGGTTCTTGGCTGAGCCCTTTCCCACAAGAAAAAATTAGCAGGAGAAAACCAAATTTAATAACAGGTACACATCCTGTATACATGGAAGATACTCAGGAAAACTAAATAACTTCCAAAAATGGCCCAAGCTATCACCCTAAATGCCATCTTCAGCTGAAAGCAAAGAAAGATTTTTGGTGGTGGGAATGCCAGTTACTGTGAATGAGGGTATGGTTGTTATGCAAATTTAAGTCTGTGTGTTCTTTGATAAAAGTGTCCTGAGATGTAGTCATTCTTCTGTTCCTGGTACAGAGAGGGACACCATTACAAACAGAGCTTTCCTTCATGAACGTAAAATTTGGTCACCAAACGCCAACTTCTGCTAGGTTTTCAGAGATTCTCTTGTATCTATTGTTTGTAAATATTAATCAGCCCAAATTATCCTTGTGCCAAAAGAGGCATATTTTGGGGTGGCATATTCTGCTTACTTCATGTGGATGTGTTGGGAAAATGAATAAATTTTACATCATAAGGTGGCTGACGGGACTAAAACAAGCTCTGGTCTCTAGCTTAGAGACCCCTCTTCCAGGTTCTTCTTGCCCTGTTTGCCACGCACACGAAAACTCCCCCACAAATATGAAGGCTGACAACTATAAATTACCCTTCCCGCTTGCATTCGGCGCTCAGATCTTTGGAGAAATGGTCTCCTCTGAGCCCGCTGGTGTTAAATAAATCCCCGATCCGCCAAGATCTCTGAATGCCTCTTGGTTTTTCCGCCAGTGTTCCTGCCCGGTTCCATAACAAATTTGGTTCCCTGACAGGGAAACCCAACTGCGTTGGCACATTGTTGCCACCGGTTTGGGAGAATGGCGAGTCGGTGACAGAATGAGGGATCTCAAGGGAGAAGGTGCGCTCTGCCTGGATTTCGGCAGCCTCCCCGCTCGGTCGCCTCAGGCTGCCTGCTCCACTGTTCCTGCCGGACTCGAGGAGGCTTGGCAGGTGAGGACCTGGACCCGACGTCAGAACCGGTAAGGCCGGGGCCCAATCTAGTCAGGCCCACTCGCAAGAGTGGAAGGAGGACCTGATCACTCCCTGAGACTTCAGAAGTCTTACAGGTAGGAATTCTATGGGAGGGAATGTAATAACCTCAGATGTGTATGTGAATTTGAATGTGTGACTCAGTCTAGCTTGCCTGCCGAGTTCGATTCTGTGGCTCCGCACGGTAGCCCTTGGGGTCTCCAGGGGCCCACGGAGTCTGAGTGGGCCCATCTGTGATTCCGTGATGGATGGCGTGTGGTCTGTGGTGGCATCAGAGTGGGTCCTGATCATGGGTTGCAGGGCATGGTTTGCATTTAAAGTTATCTTCTTCCAGAAACGCTGTGGCTGAGCGTCGCCTGGGTTCCTTCGGGACATGGCCAGGTGGCCATCTGGCTGGTCTCCTCATTGGAGGGGGAGGCCCTGCCTTCTGTCTGTCTTTGCCATACCACCTCACGGGAGCATTGTCGGGTCTGGACAGAGCAAGGAGGGTTTTTTTTTGGGAGACTGTGGAATTGGGATAGCCCCCGGCTTGTTGGGGACCCTCTGTAAGTTGGAATGGCCCACTTTTGGTGTGGGGGGGGGGCCCTCTAGGGGTACCTTGGATGCCTGATGGTCGGCTGCATCTGGCATATTGTCTCCAGAGACCCAGGTCACCCTGATCAATTTCCATACGTCGACTCCTGGCTTGAACTTGCCTGAAATCCTCCGCCTTGGGAGCGATTCATCCATAGTACGCAGAGCCAGGCAAAGGTTTCAGCCACTTTAACTGGAAACTCACCCAGGGAGCCAAAGAATCGACCCATGGCTCCCCTAATGTTCCACCTCCTCATGACTCATTAGGCTCCCTCCCCCCTGCCCCTGAGCTTGAAACTCCTCCCCTGGCTGTCTTGCCACCTTCTCAGCCACCCATTTCTCCTTCCCTTCCGGCCTGGAGAACTCTCCCCCACAAGGACCAGCAGCCAGATTGTGCCCTCAGCCAGGCACAGGTGCTCTCCAGATGCCAGGTACCAAGAGGCTCTCCTCCAGGGGATCACAGCAGGGGCTGAGAAGGCCATAAATATGCCCAGCAGCAAGGGGATTCCCCCTCCCTCCTGCCCCCTGCCCCGCAAGAGGGATTATTATAAGGGGCTAAGCGAGGCTTACACCCTGTTTGCTCCAGAGGCACAAAAGAGCCATGACAAAAGGACAGGGAAGGTATAGCTGCCAAAAGGGGGGAGACCCAGAACCTCCTTAGCAAGGGGTCAATGAACCTACTGCAAGGGGAAAGGACATTAAAAGGAATAAGTGTCCCAACCAGGGAAAGTCCCAGAAACCCAGCCGAAAACAGGAGGAACTTTAAGAAGGGGAACTTATTGTGTTGCATCCACACGACTCCTGAAACAGAATGCTACGGGCACCAGTGACAGTCGCAACAAAGTTTATTACAGTGAGAGGCAAGGCCGACCGATCAGGACCAACAGTCTTGATAAGAGTGTGGCCCCGAACAGCCGGGGTACAGAGTTTTTATAACCGATCACATCGTTTTATCATCACCTGGGAACAGAACAAAGAAACAGTTCCCAGGTGAGTTAGAAACAGTTGCCAGATGAGTCAGAAACAGTTATCGAATGAGGTGATTATTTTAGACTTTCTGCCGCTAAGTTGCAACCAGTGGCTCTCTTTGACCTTGTCTCTGATGCTCTTTTTTTTGAGCTTTTGTTTCCTTCATTGGTAAAGCCTGATTCACAAGAGTATGAAGTATGATTTACAAGAGTAAAAGCAAGGCTGTTATCTTTTGACCTTCAGTGTCAGAACAAAGTTGTTATCTTTCAAGCTAAGCGTTAGCCCTACAGTACAATTTAACCCTTACAATCGGTCTAGCCGAGATAGAACCTGACTAAAAGGGGACACCGACTCTCTCTCTCTCTGTTCCTCTGCTTAATAGATGTGAGGGATTCTCCCCCATTTCCCAGGTTAAAGGCTATAATTGGAGCCAACAGTGGTCAGTCTACCTTGGGACAGGGACTTTAAGGAATATTCCCAAGCAGTTGCTTCGTCTACCTTCCCCTCCCCCTCATGTTTCTGCGCCAACTTGGGTGTGGTCCTATACCAACCTCAGTGCCTCAGGCACCACTGGTTCCTCCTCCCACCCTCCAGGTCAAGGAGTAAAGTGCACCCTCCTTGGGCCACCCATTTCAGATACCTCCGCTGGCGCCCCAAATGAAAATTGACAATGGGGAAAAATTGATTGACTTTAAGTGGATGCAGGTGAAACATATTCGATGTTTAAACTAATTTAAGTTTATTGGACCTGCCGTTAAAGTTATCGGCAAAGGTCAAATAAGCTTATGTTATCTCTGTTGCAATTTGTTAATGATAGTTAATTTTGTCTGTCTCAAAGTTTTCATGGGTAATTGTTAAGATAACATTCAAGGTCCTTGGTAACCTGAAACTTTCCAAATAGGATGGAATGCTAAAACTTTGATTATTGAACATAGGTTTGTGTTTTTAACTTCTTATTGCTGAGAAATTAAGGCTATTCGGACCTATTGGAAAACATGGTTTATACTTATTGGTTCATGAATTTACCATCTAAAAAATTCTGATGTAAACACCTCTCAGTTGGTTACTAAGTCCTCAATTGGAGACTAAGATCTCCTAAGAGTTAAAATTCTGCTAAGTGTACTTAAGACTGATGAAAATAAAGAAAGCAACCCTGTATGTAGGAAAGTAGGAGGTATATAAAAAAGACATAAGGAATGGAAATACAGTTTTGTTGAGGGTAGAAGAAAGTAATTTTGTCCTAAATGAGACTGGTTATTTGGAAAGAAATGGCTTTGGGACAAAATTTGAAAGCAAAAGAAAGTTTTAGAAGGTTGAGATGAATGAATTTTTAAAGTACACTGGTGCAAGGTTGAAATTCTGCTTTTCTCTCTGCTTAAATGACAAAGTTTTCTTGAACTGTTGATCTGCTCTTGATTAGACAATGCAAACAAAGATTTGTCCTCCGGGAAAATCAAAGTTTTAGGTTTCATCTTTATCAGGTCTTTGATTACTTAGTTAAAACTTCTCAATGTTAAAGGAGCTAGGTTTTGAGAACAACTATATAATGCTATACATTCACCTTTGGGATCTTTTATTGCCACTTTGTTGAATAAATATAATTTTAAGATTTGTAATGATCTGTAATCCTATTTAGGACATACTTATGACTTCCTGGGGTTTTAACAAACTTCGCAGGATTTAAATGGTAAATGAAGTCTTTTTGACCAATTAGGGATCCTAAGTTCCTTGGAAAAGCACTGTCATACAATGGTAAACCTTAGGCTGTATTGCACAGGTAAATGTTGTAACTGCCCAAATATATACGCAATTCCTAAAGTTTTAATGTTTTGATATAAGGTCATCACTTAATATTCTGATTACTTGAAATGTTATGTGTCACAGAAATAACCTAATTTGTTTGTCAATTGCACCATAATGAACTCTCATCAGATCTTTAACAATGTCTATTTCTGAGGTTTTGTCATTTATAATTGTTCTTATTCTCTCACAAAGCGTGTTTCTTCAAGGAGATTTATAAAAAGGACTTTGGGGACAAATACAGGTATTCTACATCTTTAAGATTAATACTAAAAGGGGTGAGAATTTCCAGAACTAAAAAGCTGCATTCAAATTGAACAAGAATTAGGAACATGGGATTAAATGAATTGATGAAGATTATAGTTTTGTGATTCTTGTTGAAAGTATTGTTGGTTCTCTAATATTTCCTCTTCCAGATTAAGGAAACTTTCTCTTAAGATATCTGTGATATACAAAAATGTCATAAACTATTCATTTGTAAGCTGAAGTATTTATCTTTTCTCTCTACATAATTCCCCTGAAATTCAAAATCTCTTAATGAGTATTCTTTCTTTCATGGCAATTATAATTGTTTGCATAAGTTCAGTAAGAATCTGTTCATTTTGTAACAGGTCACCATTGGAAATACTGGTTATTTTACCAAGGCTTTGACTGGAATATCATATTTGAGGATGACATTCATAGACTCAGATATGACCAGACAACTTTAAGGAACTAGGGTTGGCTTTATAAAACATGGAGTCATAAAGCCCCTTGGAAATGTGGGCCTGGTGCCTTGCTTACAGAGTTCCCAGCAGCCTCACCAGGTGAGTAAAGAAGGTCACTTCCTGGCAGGTGCAGGAACCTCAGGATATCTTGGGGACCTCATGAAGAGAAATTCTTCCAATTCTACAGGTATTGTAGGCCTATCTGATGGCAAGTATTTGGCTTGGCTTCTGGCCTGGAGAGGTTACTAAAAGTTCAACCCGGAGATTTCTCATAAAAGGTTCCCGCAAAGCAAACTTTAAAAGATCCTCATAATCAGTCGCTATTCTTGCTGAGCCTACGTAAATAATTAGACCAGGTTTGTGAAGACTGGACTTGTTCTACAAATGCACTGGTCTCAATTTGGCTATCTCTGGAAAGGGGGGTTTTTTAGAGAACAACTATGTTTCAACAATGCACCATTATGGATGTTAATTTCCAGTTCTGATTGTCTTTAAATGTTTGTTGTTTGCCTAAACTAGACAACTTGAGGTAAACTTCAGAAAAAGTGTCACAGTATTTCATGTATAGACAATCTTCTGTGCCTGTTATTCTGTGGGGATAATAATAAGACCCCATGGGCATAAGATTATTTAAACAACTGGAAAACAGGATGGATCTCCTAATATGCAAACCATATCTTCCCTAAACCTGATCTGACAGTTACCAGAAACCCGCCCCTTTTGAAGACTTGGAGGTGGACTTTACAGACAAACAACCAAATAGAGGATTCAGTTTCAGGTATCACCCCATGGGTCCATCACTCCAGAGCTAAGAAGGCCAACTCAGAGGAACCCTCAACCTGGTGAAGCGATCCAGATCCAGTCAACCTGCTTAAACTGACCCTCAAAAAGACACTGGCCCCTGAGACCTCCAGCCCTGCTCCAGCCGCACCCTGGAAGCTGGCTGGCCTGCACACGGCAAAAGCTTGAGGAATCAATGTGTGGACTGAGCCCAGGGGTTCGGATGCAGCTGTACCATCCCTTGCCCCTTACTGGTGTCCTAGTCCTGATCTTGCTTCTTGCTGTTGGGCCAAAAGAGACGGCACCAACAAGCTGGCCGTGGAACAGATGGCAGACTCCCTGGGAACCCGACAAAGCCAAATCAACTCGCTGGCAGCAGTGTCCCTCCAAAATAGGTGAGCCCTCGACCTCCTCACTTCAGAAAAAGGAGGGACTTGCATCTTTCTGGGAGAGGAACGTTGCTATTTTGTAAACCAGTCAGGGATAGTCAGGACTAAGGTTAAGGACCTCGAGGAAAGAATGCAATGGAGACAACAGGAAAATATCGGTCAATGGAGAGGTTGGGATCTCACAGACTGGGCATCCTGCTCCCCTGCCCTGGCAGGGCCCCTCCTTTCCATAATTTTACTTATGACCATCGGCCCCTGTATACTAAATACCCTGGTATGTTTTATTGAAAACACTGTTGCTCACCAAACTGCAGCATGTATCTTAACCCTCCGAGGGTACCAACCCCTAGAACTAAAAAGTGATGCCTAATAAAAGATTTTAAAAGGCATCAAAGGGGGGAATGTTGGGAAAATGAATCAAGTTTTACACCATAAGATGGCCGACAGGACTAAAACAAGCTCTGGTCTCTGGCTTAGAAACCCCTTTTCCAGGTTCTTCTTGCCCTGTTTGCCACGCACACGAAAACCCTCCCACAAATATGGAGGCTGACAACTATAAATTACCCTTTCCGCTTGCATTCAGCACTCAGATCTTCGGAGAAATGGTCTCCTCTGAGCCCGCTGGTGTTAAATAAATCCCCGATCCTCCAAGATCTCCGAATGCCACTTGGTTTTTCCACCAGCGTTCCAGCCTGCTTCTGTAACAGATGCATCCCCGTTTGCTTAGGAATTCATCTAATGAAAGACATGCTGATTTCTTTAATTTTTTAGCCATTATGAATAGAGCTGCTGTGCATAACTGCATGCTTAGTTTTGTTTGGAAGTAGTTTTTCAAGGGAGTTGTCTAACTACTAGAGGTGCTCTTGTTGGATGCTAACGTGAGATTTATTTAGCTTCGGAAAAAACTGTCAACTGTCTTCCGAAGTGTCAGCATGTGCATTCCCCAGCATGAAGGAAAGTTCCTGTCACTCCTCACCCTCCAGCAACTGGTATTCTTTTTTTTTTTTTTTTTTAATTTAGCATTTCTTTTTTTTTTTTTTAATTTTTTTTTTCAACGTTTATTTATTTTTGGGACAGAGAGAGACAGAGCATGAACGGGGGAGGGACAGAGAAAGAGGGAGACACAGAATCGGAAACAGGCTCCAGGCTCTGAGCCATCAGCCCAGAGCCCGACGCGGGGCTCGAACTCACGGACCGTTAGATCGTGACCTGGCTGAAGTCGGACGCTCAACCGACTGCGCCACCCAGGCGCCCCTTTTTTTTTTTTTTTTTTAAATTTTTTTTTTTTTTTAATTTAGCATTTCTAATAGGTGCAGTGCTATCTCGTTGTTGTTTTAATTTGTAATGTCCTAATGATGATGTTGAGCGTATTTTTGTATGCTTACTTACTATCTGTATATCTTTTTAAGTCAGATATCTGTTGAGATCATTACCCAATATCAGTTGTGTTGTTTCCTTTTTTAAAAAAAATTTTATGTTTATTTTTGAGAGGGAGAGAAACAGAGTGCAAGTGGGGGAGGGGCAGAGAGACAGGGAGACACAGAATCTGAAGCAGGCTCCAGGTTCCGAGCTGTCAGCACAGAGCCGGACGCGGGGCTTGAACTCGTGAACTGTGAGATCATGACCTGAGTGGAAGTCGGATGCTTAACGGACTGAGCCACCCAGGCGCCCCTTGTTTATTTGCTTATTGTTGAATTCTGAGAATTTTTTTTTTTGGTATATTTTGAGTACAAATCCTATTAGATGTGTGTTTTACAAATATTTTCTCCCCGTTTGTGGCTTGTATTTTGGCTGCGCAAGGTCTTTCACAGGGTATAAGTTTCAATTTTATAAAGCTCTTGTTATTTTTTTTTAACCTTTGTGGATTGGCTTTTGGTGTGATGTCTTAAAACTCATCACCAAACCCAAGGTCATGTAGATTTCCATTTGTGTTTTCTTTTTGATATATTTTTAAAAAGTTAAAAAAAATATTTCAGAGAGAGAGAGAATCCGAAGAAGGCTCCAGGCTCCCAGTGTTAGGCAACCTGGTCTGGATCACGGGGGGGGGGGGGGGGGGGGGGTGCGTGGGAAGAACCAAGCTGCCCTCTGAGATCTTGGAAGGCAGGAAGTTTATTTCACACCAGCTGGCTCAGAGGAGATCACTCTCCAGAGGCTTGAGCCCCCAGAGGATTAGCAGAGGGAACAATTTATAGTCTGCTACTTCCGCTTTCCGCATTAGCGGTAACTTGGCACCTAGGCCGGTGGGGATGGGAGGGGGGTGGGGGAGGAGGGTAGGAAGAACCCAGAAGGGGAATCTTCCACTGGGGACTGGAATTTCCCTATCAGTCCTCTTGCCATCTTATAACAGATTTTCCCTATCACTAGCGGTTAGCGCAGAGCCCCCCGCGAAGCTTGAACTCAGGAGCAGTGAGATCTTGATCTGAGCCAAAGTCCTCGCTTAAGGACTGAGCCACTCAGGTGCCCCTCTTTTTGATATTTTGAGAGAGTTACATCTTAAATAGATCTACAATTTTGAGTGAATTTTCGTATAAGTTGTAGTTACTGCCTACATTTAGTTTCATTCGATATGGTTTTCAGTGAATTGTTCCTTAAGTATTTGTGGAGAGATCAGCGGATATTGGGCCGCATTTCAGTTCGACATCTTCAAAATGTAATAAACTCAGCTGGAGCCGGCAGCGGGGCGGTGCCTCCACTGAAGGGCGCGCGCCCCGACCTGCTTCTTCCCCCAGCGCCCGCAGGGGGCGCGCGAGCCCTGCTCCCTGACCCCCGCGGGGCATGCGTGCTCCTGCCTCGTCCGCCTGCAGTCGGGGCCACAGGAGCCCGGTCTCCGCAGGATCCGCTGTGGGGGATTCGAGAGGACGTGGAGCCGCGTCCACGCTGACAGGAACCGTTCTCCTCAGGACTCACTGTGCGGGCTTCGAGGAGACGTGGAGCCGCGTCCACAAGAACAGAAATCAGGTCTCCTCAGGACCCGCTGTGGAAGATTTGTGGTGACGTCGGGGCTGCGTCCCCAGGGACAGGAACCGGGCCTCCCCAGGACCCGCCTTGTCGGAACTGGGGGGACGTTGGGCCTCATCCACGCCAAGAACCCGGTCTCCTCAAGACCCGCTGTGGGTGCTTCGGGAGGACGCGGGGCCGCGCGTCCGTGTTCCTGTTCCGCGCCGACTCGGTTCCCGCCGCGTCCTCACGCGGCTGGCGGTCCGGGAGCAGGTGCCCGGGCGGTGCTCGCGATCCCGGCGCTGTGACCCTCCCACCGCCTGTTGCTCGCGTGGCCCCCACCGCGGGGCGGCGGGGTCTCAGTGTGGCCCGGCCTCCGGCACCGGCTTGCGCGTGGCCTCCGCTTCGTGGCGCGAGGCGTGAGTTACTTACTGTGCGGTGACTGCAGACGTGCAGTGAACTTGTCGCAGCCGCACAGATGCTCGTCATCCCGACACTCCGGCTCCCCAGGCGGGGCTTCCTCGCCACATTTGCCGCTTCCCGTGTGTTTTACCCCAAACAGGGTCACTCCCCCGAATGAGGAACTCCCTGCGGTTTCCCACTCCGGCAGCCCCACCCGCGTCCCCACCCGCCTCCCCCGTCTGAAGTGTGTTTCTCGGTTCTGATCCGGCTTATTCTTCTGGAATTGCTCCCCAGAGTTTCCCTTACTTGCATAACCTGGATGGATTTGGGGAGCAAGACGTTCCAGTCTGAGTGGTCTTTTTCCATGAGGCTCGTGGCAGTGAGCCTGTCTTCAGTGTCCGTCCCTGTCGTGACACGCATCGGTCTGCTTTTCGTCGTGATTCGGTGCATGCGACAACACTGACGACGTTTCAAGTACAAAGGGCTGTGGCGGCCACTGCATTCACACCGTTGGACGTCCACGTCCAGGACTTTCTCATTTTGGGCGGTGAGACTATGTGCGTGAGAACACCAGCTCCCCGTTCCCCTTTCCCATCGGCCCCTGCAGCCACAGCCCCTCCACGTTCTGTCTCGGAACTGACTTCTCTGGGTACCCTCGCGTATTCAGTTTTGAGGGGTACACTTCTAGGAGTCGAGTCGTCGAGCCATACGGTAAATCTGTTTTATCTTTTTGAGGAAATGCCAAACTATTTTACACATAGACTGCATCATTTTACATTTCCACAAGCAAGATTTAAAGGTTCCAATTTCTCAGCATCTTTGCAAACGTGTTATTTTCAGTTTTCTTGATTATAACAATTCTGGCATGTGGTTTAAAACTGCATTTCGTTCTGACTAATGATGTTTAACATCTTTTCATGTGCTATTGACCATTCGTTTGTCTTCTCCGGAGAAAGGTCTATCCAAGCCCTTCATCCACTTTTAAAATTGAGTTGTCTTTGTTGATAAGTCGTAAAAGCTCTTTTTATATTCTGGATGACAAACTCTTATCAGGTAAGTAATGTGTGAATATTTTCTCCCGTTCTGTGGGCTGTCTTTTCACTTTCAGGATAGCATCCTCTCACACACAAAGTGTCTAATTTTGAGGCAATTAAATTTCTTTATTTTTTCTCTTCTTGCTTGTGTTTTTAGATCTAAGAGCACTGCTAAATCCAAGGTCATGAAGATTTATCCCAATTTGTTTCTTCTAGGGTTTGTAATTTTACCTTTTCCATTGAGACCTTTAATCTATTGAGTTAAGTTTCTATGTGCTGTGAGGTAAGGGTCCAATTTTATTCTTCTGTACAGGGATAGCCAGTTGTCTAGCACCATTTGTTGAGAAGACCGTACTTTCCCTAGTGTAATATTGTCACCCTTGTCAAAATTCAGCTGGCCGTGGATGAAGACTTTATTTCTGGGTGCTCAATTAAATCCCACTAATCTGTACGTGTATCTTTATGACACTATCACCATATTTTATTTACTGTGAATTTGTATTAAGCTTTGAAATTGGGAAATATGAACTTCAATATTTGATTTTCTTTTCCAAGATTGCTTTGGCTGTCTTTTGGTTCCTTGAAATTCCATGACTGTTAAGATTAGCTTGTGCATTTTTCCCAAAGGCCTTAGTGAATTTTCCTGGGAATCACATTGAAGCTGCAGAGTGCATTGTGCACTATTTCCACTTAGCAATAGTACATCTTTTTTAAAAAAATGTTTTATTCATTTATTTTAAAGTAAGCTTCATGTCAAATATGGGGCTTGAACTCATGACCCTGAAAGCAAGAGTTGCATGCTCTACCAACCAGGCATCCCAAGCAATAGTAAGTATTTTCATCACCATGGGTTACCTTCGCATTTATTTAGGTTTTCTTTAATTTCTTTCAACAGTGTTTTACAATTTTCAGTGTACAAGTCTTGCACTTTGATTACATCTATTCCTAAGTATTTTATTAACATTGATGTTACCTAAAATGAAATTATTTTCTTAAATTCCTCTTCAGATGATTCATTGCTAGTGTATACAGATAAAAGAGATTTTTGTGTATATGTATATATACATATACACCACATTTTCTTTATCCATTCATCCATCGATGGACATTTGGGCTCTTTCCATACTTTGGCTATTGTTGATAGTGCTGCTATAAACATGGGGGTGCATGTGTCCCTTCGAAACAGCACACCTGTATCCTGTGGATAAATGCCTAGTAGTGCAATTGCTGGGTCATAGGGTAGTTCTATTTTTAGTTTTATTTTTTTATTTTAAAAAAAATTTTTTTTAACGTTTATTTATTTTTGAGACAGGGAGAGACAGAGCATGAATGGGGGAGGGTCAGAGAGAGAGGGAGACACAGAATCTGAAACAGGCTCCAGGCTCTGAGCTGTCAGCACAGAGCCCGACGCGGGGCTCGAACTCACAGAGTGCGAGATCGTGACCTGAGCCGAAGTCGGCCGCTTAACCGACTGAGCCACCCAGGCGCCCCTATTTTTAGTTTTTTGAGGAACCTCCATACTGTTTTCCAGAGTGGCTACACCAGGTTGCATTCCCAGCAAGTGTCCTTCTTAATACCCATCACCCATCTAGCCTATCCCCACCCAACTCTCCAGCAACCCTCAGTTTGTTCTCTTAGAGTCTCTTATGCTTTCCTTCCCTTCTCTTTTTTCCATTCCACCCTCCCTTCATATGTTTTGTTTATTAAATTCCACATGAGTGAAATAATATGGTATTTGTTTTTCCCTGATTGACTTACTTTGCTTAGCATAATACACTGTAGCTCCATCTACATTGTTGCAAATGGCAAGATTTCATTCTTTTTGATGCTGAGTAATATTCCATTGTGTGTGTGTGTGTGTGCATACATACCACATCTTCTTTATCCATTTATTTAAAAAAAATTTTTTTAACGTTTATTTATTTTTGAGACAGAGAGAGACTGAGCATGAATGGGGGAGGGTCAGAGAGAAGGAGACACAGAATCTGAAACAGGCTCCAGGCTCTGAGCTGTCAGCATAGAGCCCGACGCGGGGCTTGAACTCACGGACCGAGAGATCATGACCTGAGCTGAAGTCGGCCGCTTAACCGACTGAGCCACCCAGGCGCCCCTTTATCCATTTATTAGTTGGTGAACATTTGGGCTCTTTCCCTAATTTGGCTCTTGTTGATAATGCTGCAGTAAACATCAGGGTGCATGTGCCCCTTTGAATTTGTATTTTTGTATCCTTTGGGTAAATACCTAGTAGTGCAATTGGTGAATCATAGGGTAGTTATATTTTTAACTTTTTGAGGAACTTCCATACTGTTGGCTATTTGGATTCTTTGTGGTTCCATACAAATTTTAGGATTATTTGTTTTACTTTTGTGAAAGATGGTATTGGTGTTTTGATGGAGATTGCATTGAACCTGTAGATTACTTTGTGTAGTGTGAACATTTTAAATACAATAAATCTTCCATTCCATGAGCTTAGTTTATCTTTCCATTTGTTTGTGTCATCTTCAATTTATTTCATTATTGTTTTATAGTTGTAGAGCACAAATTTTTCACTGCCTCCGTTAAATTTATTCCTAGGCATTTTTTTGGTACAGTTGTAAATGGGATTATTTTCTTAAGCTCTATTTTTAACTAATTAATTAATTAAATATATAATTTATTGCAAGTTAGCTAACATATAGTATATACAGTGTGCTCTTGGCTTCGGGAATAGATTCCCGTGATTCATTCCTTACATACAACACCCAGTGCTCATCCCAACAAGTGCCCTCCTCAATGTACTTTACCCATTTTTCCCTTTCCCCTGCACTCCGCCCCCATCAACCCTCAGTTTGTTCTCTGTGTTTAAGAGTCTTATGGTTTGCCTCCCTCTCTGTTTGAAATTATTTTTTCCCCTTCCCTTCCCCCATGGTCTTCTGTTAAGTTTCTCAAGTTCCACATACAAGTGTAAACATATGATATCTGTCTTTCTCCGACTGACTTATTTCACTTAGCATAATACCCTCCAGTTCCATCCACATCATTGCAATCTTTCTCATTGCCAAGTAGTATTCCATTGTATATATAAACCACATCTTCTTTATCCATTCATCAGTTGATGGACATTTAGGCTCTTTCCATGATTTGGCTATTGTTGAAAGTGCTGCTATAAACACTGGGGTACATGTGCCTCTATGAATCAGCATTCCTGTATCCTTTGGATAAATTCTTAGTAGTGCTATTGCTGGGTTGTAGGGTAATTATATTTTTAATTTTTTGAGGAGCCTCTACACTGTTTTCCAGGGCAGCTGCACCAGTTTGCATTCCTACCAATAGTGCAAGAGGGTTACCATTTCTCCACATCCTCGCCAACATCTGTTGTTTCCTGAGTTGTTAATGTTAGTCATTCTGACAGGTGTGAGGTGGTATCTTAGTGTGGTTTTGATTTTGATTTCCCTGATGATGAGTGATGTTGAGCATCTTTTCATGTGTTTGTTGGCCATCTGGATGTCTTCTTTGGAAAAGTGTCTATTCATGTCTTTTGTCCATTTCTTCACTGGGTTATTTGTTTTTCAGGTGTTGAATTTGGTAAGTTATTTATAGATTTTGGATATTAACCCTTTATCCAATATGTCATTTGTAAATATCTTCTCTCATTCCATTGGTTGCCTTTTAGTTTTGCTGATTGTTTCCTTCGCTGTGCAAAAGCTTTTTATCTTAATGAACTCCCAATAGTTCATTTTTGCTTTTGTTTCCCTAGCCTTTGGAGACTTGTCGAGTAAGAAGTTGCTGCGGCTGAGGTCAGAGAGTTTGCTGCCTGCTTTCTCCTCTAGGTTTTTGATGGCTTCCTGTCTCATATTTAGGTCTTTCACCCATTTTGAGTTTATTTTTGTGTATGGTGTAAGAAAGTGGTCCCATTTCATTCTTCTGCATGTTGCTGTCCAGTTCTCCCAGCACCATTTGCTAAAGAGTCTTTTTTCCATTGGATACTCTTCCCTGCTTTGTCAAAGATTAGTTGGTTATACATTCGTTGGTCCAATTCTGGGTTCTCTATTCTAATTTTAGTATATGTGCTGCCGAAGCGAGCACTGTGTTCTCTATTCTATTCCATTGGTCTATGTGCCTGTTTTTGTGCCAATATCATACTGTCTTGATGATTACTTGATGATTTAGAGGCTAAAGTCTGGGATTGTGATGCTTCCTGCTTTGTTTTTCTTTTTCAACGTTACTTTGACTATTCAGGGTCTTTTGTGGTTCTGTATAAAATTTAGGATTGTTTGTTTTAGCTCTGAGAAGAATGACGGTGCAGTTTTGATTGGGGTTGCATTGAATGTGTAGATTGCTTTGGGTAGTACTGACATCTTAACAATATTTTTTCTTCCTATCCATGCATGGAATGTTTTTCCATTTCCTTGTGTCTTCTTAAATTTCTTTCATAAGCTTTCTATAGTTTTCAGCATACAGATCTTTTACATCTTTGGTTAGGTTTATTCCTAGGTATTTTATGGTTCTTGGTGCAATGGGATCAATTTCTTGATTTCTCTTTCTGTTGCGTCATTATTGGTGTTTAGAAATGCAACTGATTTCTGTACATTGATTTTGTATCCTGCAGCTTTGCTGAATTCATATATCAGTTCTAGCATCTTTTTGGTGGACTCCTTTGAGGTTTCCATGTACAGTATCATGTCATCTGAGAAAAGTGAAAGTTTGACTTCTTCTTTGCCAGTTTGGATGCCTTTTATTTCATTTTGTTGTCCGATTTCTGAGGCTAGGACTTCCAACACTATGTTAAACAACAGTGGTGAGAGTAGAAACCCCTGTTGTGTCCCTGATCTCATGGGGAAAGCTCTCAGTTTTTCCCCATTGAGGATGATATTTGCTGTGGGCTTTTCATATTATGGCTTTTATGATGTTAAGGTATGTTCCTTCTATCCTGACTTTCTTGAGGGTTTTTATTAAGAAAGGATACTGTATTTTGTCACATGTTTTTTCTGCATCTATTGACAGGATCATATGATTCTTATCCTTTCTTCTGTTAATGTGATGTATCACATTGACTGATTTACGAATATTGAAACAGCCCTGAAGCCAGGAATGAATCCCACTTGATCATGGTGAATAATTCTTTTAATACACCGTTGAATTTGATTTGCTAGTATCTTGTTGAGAATTTTTGCATCCATATTCATCAGGGATATTGGCCTGTAATTCTCCTTTTTAGTGGGGTCTCTGTCTGGTTTGGGAATCAAGGTAATGTGGGCTTCATAGAATGAGTCCAGAAGCTTTCCTTCCATTTCTATTATTTTGGAACAGCTTGAGAGGGATGGTACTAACTCTGCTTTAAATGTCTGGTAGAATTCCTCTGGGAAGCCACCTGGCCCAGGACTCTTATTTGTTAGGAGATTTTTGATCACTGATTCAATGTCTTCACTGGTTATGGGTCTGTTCAAATTTTCTATTTCTTCCTGTTTGAGTTGTGGTAGTGTGTGGGTGTCTAGGAATTTGTCCATTTCTTCCAGGTTGTCCAATTTGTTGTCATATAATTTTTCACAGTATTCTCTAATAATTGTATTTCTGTGGTGTTGGTTGTGATCTCTCCCTTAATTTTTTGATTTTATCTACTTGGGTTCTCTCTCTTTTTGAGAAGTCTGGCTAGGGTTTATCAATTTTGTTTATTTTTTCAAAAAACCAGGTCTTAGGTTCATTGGTCTGTTCTACCTTTTTTTTTTGTTTCTATATTGTTTATTTCTGCTCTAATCTTTATTATTTCTCTTCTTCTGCTGGCCTTAGGGTTTCTTTGCTGTTCTGATTCTAGTTCCTTTAGGTGTGTGGTTAGATTTTGTATTTTGTATTTTTCTTGTTTCTTGAGATGGGCCTGGATTGCAGTGTATTTTTCCCCTTAGGACTGTCTTTGGTGCATCCCAAAAGGTTTGGACTGTTGTGTTTTCATTTTCATTTGCTTCTGTATATTTTTAAATTTTTTCTTTAATTGCCTGGTTGACCCATTCATTCTTGAGTAGGATGTTCTTTAACCTCTATGCATTTGGAGGCTTTCCAAATTTTTCTTTGTGGTTGATTTCAAGTTTCATAGCATTGTGATCTGAAAATATGCATGGTATGATCTCAATTCTTTTATATTTATTGAGGGCTGTTTTGTGACTCCATATGTAATCTATCTTGAAAAATGGTCCATGTGCACTTGAGAAGAATGTGTATTCTGCTGCTTTTAGGTGAAAAGTTCTGAATATGTGTGTCAAGTCCATCTGGTCTGGTGTATCATTCAAGGCCATTGTTTCTTTATTGGTTATTAAAGCCCCCTGCAATTGCCATATTCTTATCAATAAGATTGCTTATGTTTGTGACTAATTGATTTATATATTTGGGTTCTTTCAAGTTGGGGCCATAAACATTTACAATTATTAGCTCTTCTTGAAGGATAGACCCTGTAATTATGATATAATGGCTTTCTTCATCTCTTGTCACAGCCTTTACTTTAAAATCTAGTTTGTCTGATATAAGTGTGGCTACTCCAGCTTTCTTTTGACTTCCAGTAGCATGATAGATGGTTCTCCATCCCCTCACTTTCAATCTGAAGGTGTCCTCAGGTCTAAAACGAATCTCTTGTAGACAACATATAGATGGATCTTGTTTTTTGTTTTTTGTTTTTTTTTTTTTTAAATCCATTCTGCTACCCTATGTCTTTTGATTGGAGGCTTTAGTCCATTTACATTCAGAGTTATTATTGAAAGAAATGAATTTAGTGTCATTGTGTTACCTGTCGGTTTCATGCTTGTGGTGATGTCTCTGGTCCTTTGTAGTCTTTGCAGCATTCCACTCACAGAGTCCCCCTTAGTATCTCTTGCAGGGCTGGTTTAGTGGTCATGAACTCCTTCACCTTTTGTTTGTCTGGGAAAGCCTTTATCTCTCCTATTCTGAATGACTGCTTTGACAGCTAAAGGATTCTCAGCTGCATATTTTTCCTATTCAGCACATTGAATAATTCTTGCCACTGCCTTCTGGCCTGCCAAGTTTCAGTGGACAGGTCTGATACTACCCTTATGTGTCTACCCTTTTAGGTTAAGGCCTGTTTGTCCTAGCTGCTTTCAGAATTCTCTCTTTATCTTTGTATTTTGCCAGTTTTACTATGATATGCTGTGGAGAAGACTTATTCTTGTTGAATCTGAAGGGAGTTCTCTGTGCCTCCTGGATTTGGATGTCTGCCTCTCTCCCCACATTAGGGGAGTTCTCAGCTATAATTTGTTCAAGTAAACCTTCTGCCCCTTTCTCTCTTCTTCTGGAACTCCTATGATATGGATATTATTACATTTCATTGAGCCATTTAGTTCTCTAATTCTCCCCTCATGGTCTAGTATTTTCTTATCTCCCTTTTTCTTGGCTTCATCATTTTTCATAATTTTATCTTCTATCTCACTTATTCTCTCCTCTGCTTCCTCTATCCTTGATGTCCCCACATCTAGTTTATTTCGTACCTCATTTACAGCATTTCTTAATTTGTCATAAGTATTTCTTAGTTCCTTGATCTCTACAGCAATAGAGTCTCTGCTGTCTCCTGTGCTTTTTTTCAAGCCCAGCTATTAATTTTATGACTAAAATTCTAAACTTTTGCTCATATATATATTGTTTATATCTGTTTTGAGCAATCCTAGCTTTCATTTCTTCCTGGGACTTCTTTTGAGAATTCTTCCATTTCATCATTTTGGCTAGTTTTCTGTCCCTTATGTGTTTTAATATCTTATGTGTCTTGTACCTGCGAGCACCATTATATTAAAAAAGGATCATACACTGTCCAGGGCCTGGTTCTTCAGGAGGTGTTTTTGGAATGTGTTGTGTGCTCTCTTTTGTTTTGACTCTGGTTGCTTTATCTCCCTACTTGTAGTGGTGGTTTGGGCCTTCCACCAGGTGTGCTTTGATTTGTTCATTGAAGTAAGTAACCCTGGAAAAATTTTAAAAAGTGGGGATGGTGGAATAAGCTTTATCTCATAGAAAGAGAGAAATGACAGGGGTGGGAGAAAAGAAAAGAAAAAAATTGACCAGCCAGAGAATCAGAGAAACTATATGGGTTAATCAAGAGAGAGGGAGAGGGAAATAAAGAAGTAGGAGATACAGAAGAGGTGTGAAAAGAATAGATTAAAAATGTCTGCTGAAACAAACCAACAACCAGAATAACCAGAATAGAGAAGGGAAGAAATAAGCAGAAGAAAAGGAAGAAGGAAAAAAATGTATATGTATATATATATGTATATAAGAATTGACCAAGAATCAAATCAGAAAATGCAAAACTGCTGGACCCATATCTGATGGTGCCTTGGAAATGGTGGCTGTGCTGGTCTGGGGAAGAGACTGTCAGTCTGGTCAGTGTCAGTTTTGCTCCAGTAGATATGCAGTTACCAGGTGTGGAGGGATGTGTTTTGGTGTAGGCGGTTCCTGCCTCCACTCTGGGCCCGCTGTCCATTCCCCGAAGCCCCACCTTGTTGGTGATGGGAAAGAAGAGGCTATACCCCAGTCTCTTCCCCCCAGACAGAGTGTTCCAAACCACTCTGTTCAGGCCATCCTCACAGTGCCTCGTGGGTGCAAGTGCACCGGTTTGTTCCTCTCCACAGTCTCATGTGCCTCTCAGGTGCTCTTCTGGGATTCAAACACCAATATCTTAAAGGATCCTGCTCCATGCACCCTAGTTCCAGGGTAGAGCCATTCCACCCAGCCAGCCGACAAAGGGCCTCTGGCTGGCGGGAATCTGTAGGGTCTTTTGTCCTTGGAGGCTATATGCCTTCTTCCTACAGCACTCAAGGGAGAGGATTGCTCTCTCCAACTGTGCCTCTGAACTGGCTACTGAGCCTGGGCTGGCTCCCCTTCTCCCCAGGCATGTGCGCAGGGTGGCAGACCCCAGTCCTAAGAAAGCCCCAGAACCCTAGAATGAGATAGAAATTGGTTCTTTCTCCATTTTTTCCATTCCCAGTCTGTGGTATTTCTCTTGTCCAAATTCAATCCTACACTTCCATAGGCTGTCTCTTTCTTCCTTTTGTCTCTCCACAGAAGGGGATCCCTCCCCTCTGTGCCTACGCCACCCATTTTATCTCTTCCAGTGTGTAATCATGCACCTGTGGGCCACCAAGTTGTCCCTGTGGGCCCCTGGAGATGTTTCTGTCACTCTGTAGCCCAGATTCTTGGAATTCCAAGTCTTACTGCCTCAATCCTTCTGTGTTTGAGGGATGAGGAAACTTTGGGTCTCCCTAATTCTCTGTCATGTTGACTCCATCTCCAAACCAGTAAGCTTTTTTTAATGGAAAGACCCAGAGATTACTTTTTAGGCTTAGACCTTAGGCTTAGAGCCACAGAAAGTCAGTCAGGAAGATCTGTCTTGGGGACCCCTCTGGCAGACAACACAGCACTGACCAGCACCTCCATGTGAGGAAACTACCCAAAGTCAGTGGGAAATCACATGAAATGATTCGAGGGAACAAGTGCCTGGCACTGATAAGGGAGCATAAGGCAAGCTGAGGGCCAAGCACAAGCTAACAGCACACCCCTCCTCCACCAGGTGTGTGGTATTCCTCGGACACTCCTGGCTGCCCAAGAACAAAGAAAAGGAAAGAAAGCAAATAGTTGACTGATAGAGATCACAGTCATGCAGGACAGGAGTCTCCTTCAGTTTATGGATAACTTATTAACCTGCAAGAAAAAGGCAATCTTATCCATAGCCTAATCTCCAGAAACCTATAGACTCCGTTTTCTGGGGCCCTAAAATCACTCTAGTCAAGATGTAAGGGGCTTAAGTGCTTGCCATGGTGATGTGGGACCCAAGGCAAATGAGAACTTAAATTCCCTTACTGCCTATAGCCCATTGACAAGTCCTTGAAACAGGCAGAGTGACCTTCTTCTAGGTGCTCAGCTGCCTTGATGGTGATACTTTGCTAGGGGCAAAAGGGAATCATAGCTTAACATTATCCTGACAACCCCCCCCCCCCACTCCCCCAGGATTCTGTGAGTTTTCTTAAATATACAAACATTTTTGCAAACCTCCTTTATCTTTAATCCCCAAGTATATGTTAGCAATTATACAATGAGCATATGGCCCCTGAAGGGTCTCATGACTGAGGTTTTACTAAGCAGTAATAAATGATGTATTCCTAACAACAGCTAGCCCCTCAAGGTCCTGGAAACCTTGCTTCCAAAATTCCTTAGACTTAGACTGTCCCTAACCCCCTCCCAACCTGATCAGTTACCCATCACGACCCCAGTACAGCTCTTTCTACCCATAGGTCCTATCCCCATACTTTAATAAAATCACCTTTTGCACCAAAGACATCTTCAAGAATTCTTTCTTGGCTGTCAGCTCTGAACCCCTCAGCACCCCAAAACCCCATCAGTGCTCACAGGGTGCTGGGAATGGGGCTTGTTCCCAACAGTAGACTGAAGTTAAAACAGCCCTATAATTCATGGGATGGAGCACTCAGGAGGGTCTTCCCTCAGTAGCGGGAAACTAATTAACCCTGGACTAGCACTGCTCTGGACCACTTCGCAAATCCTACAAGCAAGACCTGAAATGACCAAAGCATTCCCAAGTAAATGAATCCCTGAACAAAGCTCAAAAGCTCAAACTTTTTGTCAGCTTGCCTTATGCTCCCTCATCATTGAATTCCTACCACTTTGTTTACTTCCATGTGAAATTCACTTATATTTTATAATATATTGCTAATTCTATCCATCTATGCCCAAAGGTAACACAGCTGCCATGATGTCTGTATTATTGACATTGTTTCATTTCAAATATGTTTTTGGCATAGTGTGTAAGATGGGCATAAATGAAGTTAGATAAAACTTAGCACATTTGGGGTATCTATATCTGTCTAGAAAGTCCTATTTATTAAACTTCAAGTCAGAGGCTATGATTATAGCTCCCAATAAAATCATGAAATGTTTTGTTAAGAGACAAGCCCATATTGTTGGGGTAGAAATGTGTGGTGTAAGATTGAATACTGATATGTACCACGAAGGATAATATATTTTATATGCTAAGTTTCTTATGTGTCCTCTGTGCCTATTACAAAGTGCGCATTTTCTGTTAAAGTCTGGAAATAGTGTCCATCTATCTGTAGGTCATGACCTAATCTGTGACTGTTGGATTGCAAGCTCCTTGGGAGCTTCCCAGATGTAGTCTGAACCAGCCCTTGTTTGGATGACAGGGAGAGACCAAAGAAAGAGGCAGGCCACCCCAGATTGGTAGGTGGCAGGTTTAAGAAGCATGGGAACTTGCATATGTGGCTTGTATTGGGCAGAAGCAAAAAGAATAGATCTCCATACCTGCCTGCCACCTTTTAGAAGTTTATATAGAGGCCATAAAGGAGTTCAGTCACATATACCATCCAGATAGTCTCAACACCATATCACTATCTCAAGACAGCCTCTGGGAGCAAGGAAGAAAAGCAGACCCAGTTTCCAAGGACAGGGGAGGGGATAAGGAGCCTCTGATTGCCTGAGTCCATGTCACAGCAAGTGGTGGTCATGTCATCTTGAAGACCTTTTCTTACATGCCAACCCTCATGACTGGCTCTTACAATCTCATGTGAATCTCTCTTCTGCAGTGTGCCCTGACTGTTCAGGACAGGGTTTCAGTAGCAAGGAGATGGCTCCTGTGGCACCTCTCTGCCTGTGTTGGAGGCAGATGCCACAGCAATAATATAGGCACATGCAAGAGAAAGCACAGGTTAAGGCAGAGATTCCAGAAATGAGAAACAACTTTTTCCACCAAGAGGCCCATGATCCCAACCACTGAATATTATACTAGGATAGAATCACACAGGACATTCCCTTGTGTCCTCATTTAAGAAACATAATATGTTAGCATCCTCATCAGGTATGAACACACAACATTCTGTTTGGATAATGGCACAGGTGCCTCCTTGCAAGGCAGCAATGATACCCAAGGCTATTGAATTTTAGAGTGATGAGGGAGAGTGGGGCAAGCTGAGGACAAAGTACAAGCAAACAGCACCTCTCCCCACCGGGTGGGATATGTGTGATATTCCTCAGACACTCCTGCCTGCCCAAGAACAAAGGAAAGGAAAGAAAGCAAATGATTGACTGAGAGATCACAGTCATGCAGAACAGGAATCTCCTTCAGTTTATTGATAACTTAGTAAACTTCAAGAAAAATGCAATCTTATCCATAGCCTAATCTCCAGAAACCTACAGACTCTGTTTCCTGGAGCCCTAAAATCACCCTCATTAAGATGTAAAGGGGTTTAAGTGTTTGCCATGGTAATATGGGACACAAAGGCAAATGAGAAATTAAACCAAACTGGCTAGGGGTTTATCAATTTTGTTAATTCTTTTAAAGAACCAGCTCCTGGTTTCATTGATCTGTTCTACTGTTTTTTTTTTTTTGTTTTGTTTTGTTTTGTTTTTTTGTTTTTTTTTTTTACTGCTATGGCATTGATTTATGCTCTAATATTTATTATTTACTGTCTTTTTCTGGTTTGAGGTTTTATTTGCTGTTCTTTTTCCAGGTCTTGAAGGTATACGGTTAGGTTGTGTATCTGAGACCTTGCCTTCTTCTTTAGGAAGGCCTGAATTGCTGTATACTTCCTTCATGACCATCTTTGCTACATCCCAGAGGTTTTGGGCTGTCGTTTTTCCATTTTAATTGGCTTCCATGTACTTTTTAATTTACTTTTTAATTTCTTGGTTAACCCATTCATTCTTTAGTAGGATGTTCTTTAATCTCCAAGTATCATTGTCTTTCCAAATTTTTTCTTGTGGGTGATTTCAAGTTTCATAGTGTTGTGGTCTGAAAACATGCACAGTATGATCTCTATATTTTTTAACTTGTTGAGGGCTGATTTGTGTCTCAGTATGTGATCTATACTGGAAAATGTTCCACGTGCTCTTGAGAAGAATGTGTATTCTACTGCTTTAGGATGAAATGTTCTGAATATATCTGTTAAGTCCATCTGGTCCAGTGTGTCATTCAAAGCCTCTGTTTCCTTATTTTCTGTTTAGATGATCTGTCCATTGTTGTAAGTGGGGTGTTGAAGTCCCCTACTATTATGGTATTATTATCAAGGAGTTTCTTTATGTTTGTGATTAATTGATTTATATATTTGGGTGTTCCACACTGGGGCATAAATGTTCACAATTGTTAGATCTTCTTGGTGAATAGACCCCTTACTTATGATATAATGCCCTTCTTCATCTCTTGTTACAGTCTTTATTTTTTATTTTTATTTTTTTTAATGTTTATTTATTTCTGAGGCAGAGAGAGACAGAGCATGAGTGGAGGAGGGTCAGAGAGAGAGGGAAACACAGAATCAGAAGCAGGCTCCAGGCTCTGAGCTGGCAGCACAGAGCCCGACGCGGGGCTCGAACTCACAAACTGTGAGATCATGACCTGAGCCAAAGTCAGTCACTCAACCAACTGAGCCACCCAGGCGCCCCTACAGTCTTTATTTTAAAAGCTAGATTGTCTGATATAAGTATGGCTACTCTGGTTTCTTTTGGCGACCATTAACATGATAGATGGTTCTCCATCCCCTTACTTTCGATCTGAAGGTGTCTTTAGGTCTAAAATGGGTCTCTTGTAAACAGTATATAGATCAATTTCATTTTCTTATCCATTCTGTTAACCTATGTCTTTTGATTGGAGCATTTAGTCCACTGACATTTAGAGTGAGTACTGAAAGATATGAATTTGTTGTCATTGTGTTGCCTGTAGAGTTGGAGTTTTTGGTGGTGTTCTCTGGTCCTTTCTAGTCTTTGCTGCTTTTTGTCTTTTTTGTTTTTTTCTCCCCTTAGAGAGTTTCCCTTAAATTTCTTGCAGGTCTGGTTTGGTGGTGAAGAACTCCTTTAGTTTTTGTTTGTCTGGGAAACTCTATCTCTCCCATTTTGAATGACAGCCTTGCTGGATAAACAATTCTTGGCTACATATTTTCTGATTCAGCACGTTGAATATATCCTGCCAGGCCTTTATGGCCTGCCAAGTTTCTGTGGATAGGTCTTCTGCAAACCTGATCTGTCTTCCCTTATAGGTTAAGGACTTTTTTCCCTTGCTACTTTCATAATTCTTTCGTTGTCTGTGTATTTTGTGAATTTGACTATGATATGCCTCGTTGATCGTTGGTTTTTGTTGAATCTAAAGGGAGTTCTCTGTGCTTCTTGGATTTCTGTGTCTGTGTCTTTCCCCAGGTTAGGAAAGTTTTCCTCTATGATTTGCTCACATAAACCTTCTACCTTTTTTTCTATCTCTTCATTTTCTGGGACTGCTATGATTCAGATGTTATTCCTTTTTTTTAAATTATTTTTTAAATGTTTATTTATTTATTTACTTATTTAGAGACAGAGCATGAGTTGGGGATGGGGAGAGAGAGAGACACAGAATCTGAAACAGGCTCCAGGCTCTGAGCTGTCAGCACAGAGCCCGATGCAGGGCTCGAACTCATGGACTGTGAGATCATGACCTGAGCCGAAGTCAGACACTCAACCGACTGAGCCACCCAGACGCCCCGTGATGTTATTCCTTTTTAATGAGTCACTGATTTCTCTATTTCTTGTATCACGTTCTTTTGCTTTAGTTTCCCTCTCTTTTTCTGCTTCATTATTCTCCATAATTCTGTTTTCTATATCACTGATTTGCTGAGCTACTTCATCCATCCTTGCCGCCATGGCATCCATTCGAGATTACATCTCAATTACAACATTTTAAATTTCATTCTGCCTAGATTTTACCTCTTTTATCTCCGCAGAAAGGGATTCTATGCTTTTTTTTCAACCCCAGATAGTATTCTTATTATCATGATTCTAAATTCTACTTCAGACATCTTGCTTATATCTGTGTTGATTGAGTCCCTGGCTATCATTTCTTCCTGTTCTTTATTTTGAGGTGAATTCCTTCATTTTGTCATTTTGGAGGAAAAAAAAGAACTAATAAAATAAAATTTAAGGATTAAAAAGATTAAGGATAACAAAAAAATCAAATAAAGGGAGCTAGATCCTAGGTATATTTTGGTCTGGTTGTTGAAAGAAGCTTGACTGAATAGAGAAGAAAAGGGAAAGAAAAGAAAAGAAAAAAAAGAAACCATTTAATTTTTTAAAATGTATACAATAAAATAGAATAAAATGAATTGAAGAAGGTAAAATAGAAAAAATAAATTTATGAAAAATAAAAACATGTAGTAAAATTTTTAAAATTTATGTATATATAAAGACAAAAAATAAAAAATAAAGTTTTATCTTTCTGTATCCAAGAATAAGAAAAGAAAAAAAAAAGACAATGAATAGATGGACTAGTGAACAGAATGAAATCCAAATGAAATTACATCCAGTTTCCCCCAGAAGTCAAAGTATGAAGCACTTAATAGTCTGTACACTAAGCAGGTGGAGAGATGTGTAGTGGTCCTCTACAGCTTGGTTGGTGCAGTTGGATGGAGCTTGGTGTAATGGCTCCATTCTCCTCTAGGTGGTGCTGCTTAGCTCATGGGGTGGATTAGTGTGGCGACCCAGCACATGTGTGCGCCTGTGTGCGCCTTTGCAGGAGAGGTGAAAATGGTGTCACCCAACTTCCCAGTCTCTGGCTTGGGTTCTCTACGTGCTCACCAACCAGCAGTAAAGCACCCTTCCTTTGTCTCTGGCTTCCATCTACTCTCTACTTCTATACTGTCCACATCCAAGCCATCAGCCTGCGGGCGGCACCTCCCTCCTGAATTTTATCTCAGATGGTGCTGTATTTCCAAACCCCTCACTTTTGAGGGCCCTGTAGCTTGGACCCACTCCAGTCCTCTGGGGGAAGGTCTCACCAGTCAATGGCTGGGTGCTGGCTTGCCCCCAGGAACATTCCTGCAATCACACCGCTGAAGAGGCTCAGAGATTGTGGCTGGGTGTCAGCTTGCCCCAGAATAAGTTTGTGCGATTGCATAGTGGCAGCAGTTCAGGGAATATGGTAAATCACAACATACAACCAGTGCCAGGTTTCACCACAGGCTGCCATGTTCCAGTACCAGCAATCATATTCTCCGGGGTCTGTTGGGACCTTTGCCTGTGGGGAGGCCAGATGGCCTTTACTAAATGCCCTCCTAGCAGGGGAACTGCTTCTCCTGTGTGGCTCAGAGACCCCTCAGACCTTGCTGCCTGCTCCTGAGGATTCACCCTTCCCACCAGAGCACCGCCAGATGCTGCAGAATTTCTGATGCTGCTCTCGGCTGTTTAGAGTCCTAATGGTATTGAAATCCTCTCCTCCTTTTCCCCTTTCTTGTTCAGTCACTTGTGGTGTTTCCACTGTCTTTCTCTCCAGCTACTTTTGGGGGGCAAAAGTACTTTTCCTGTACTCTACCTCATTTCTCTGTCCTCTCTTTGCAAATGCAGCTCCCCACCCTCCATTGCTTCCCTCTTCCCCATTTCACCTCTTCGTGCTGCAGAATCAACTTCATCCAAACTCTTGTTAATATTGCTATTTTGATTCCTTCCCCTGAATCATGAATTTTTCTATATGGCATCTAGAATATGGGGCACCTGGGTGACTCAGTCGGTGGAGCATCCAACTTTGGCTCAGGTAGTGGGTTTGAGCCCCTCATCAGCTTTGTGCTGACAGCTCAGAGCCTGGAACCTGCTTCAGATTTTGTGTATGTCTCTCTCTGGCCCTCCCACTTGCGCGCTATCTCAAAAAAATATTAATAAACATTACATTTTTCTTTAATTTGGGATTTTTTTCCCTCCTGTTAATTTGTCTCAGGTCAATTTGATTTTTTGATCAGATAGAAGAACCTTGAATGGTAAAGGAAACATTTCCTGCACCACTGTTGGCATAATCAGCAAGATAAACTTTAACTGGCTGGACACCCCTGCAGCTGAGAGATTCTGGGACCTCTGACAAACATCCAGAAGGTTATAATCCTTATGATGTCAGCCTGTGGATCTAATGGAAGCAAGAGTCATGAGAGTCTCTTTTCTCTCACTTACTAAATTTAGATCAGCAAGAGAAATATTTGTGGAAATAGTTCCTTGGGCTTAGTGACTCCATAAAGTTTGGCAGAGTACTCTTGGTTTGACTCATCCATTTCCTCTCAAACATGGTTACCATTGTACTTTTCTGTATTTGTCATAAATACACATGGGGGTGGGGAGGAGGGACACAGGTATATGGAATCTAGATACCTGATGTTCAAGCCAGCCTCACAGAATGGCAAGTTCAGAGTTGTCATCATCCTATTTAGATAAACTTTGCTGTGGGTCCCCTATGTGAAAAGAGATGTGTTTTCTTTCATCTTGTTCTGTGTCCTAAGAGCTTGGTTTTATGACCAATGAGAATACTCCCTCTGGTCTCTGCCATTTAGAGGCTACACCTACCTGGGTTCTACTTGGTGTCCTGTCAAATAGACTAAGTAGACTAAGGTTCTAAGATAAGCAGTTACAAGCAGCAGCACTTTGTCTGGCTATACCAGTTCTCAGGGGAGTTTGTGATAAGAGGTTCACAGCACATAAAGGGGACTTGCCTTTATCATTTCAACCTTTGTTGTTTGTTAGTGCTGGAAAAACCCCATTCCGGTAGTGCCTGCCTGGTTCTATGGATGAGCAAGACTATGACTGGAAGTGTCTCAAATTTGGGGCAGACCAGAGACACCATTTTCAACACACTATCCTCACTGCCTGTGTAACTGATGTGGGGGTCAAAGGCAAAAGGAAAAAATTAAATTTCCTTACAGCTTACAGCCCATTGACAAGTTCTTGAGACAGGCAGAGTGACCCTCATCTAGGAACTCAACTGCCTCGATGTTAATGCTTTGCTAAGGGCAAAAGACAACATTGACTTAACATTATCCTGACCTCCACGATCCTATAAGTCTCCTTTTTAAATATTTATTTATTTTTGACAGAGAGAGATATACAGAGCATGAGCAGGGGAGGGGCAGAGAGAGAGGGAGACACAGAATCCGAAGCAGGCTCCAGGCTCTGAGCTGTCAGCACAGAGCCTGACGCAGGGCTCAAAGTCACAGACCAAGAGATCATGACCTAAGCCAAAGTCGGATGCTCAACCAACTGAGCCATCCAGGCACCCTGTGACACCACTATTTTAAAATCAAAGTCAGAAAGTGTCAGTCCTGATTCTGAATAGAGACTTTTACAGAATACAAAAAACAGCCACAGCCTTGAAGTAAGAAAATCCTTACAGCTTGCCTTTAAAAATTACAGTGCCACTTCTAAGGAGTTTTTTTTTGCTTGATTCTGTCAAGGAGTGCAAGAAGCCCCATATCCCCTTGTGAGAGACCTGGGTGGATGCCCTTGAGAGGTCTTTGGTGAAAACAGGTCCCTGGGCAGGTGACATGCCCCTTTTACAGACATTCTTCAAAGCCTTTGTCATTTCTAATTCTCTTTAAAGCTCAGTAAAGGAAGGACGACCATGCCTGCAAAGTGGCCAGATGGTAAGTTCTGGGCTTGTCCAAGATTTTGTGGTGTGCCCCTGGCCAACCCTGATTACCGTTAGGGTTAAGGATAGCAATTAGGGGTTAGGGGCTAGGGTTTAGGGGTTAGTGTGAGGGTTAGGGGTATGGTTAGGATTTAGTGTTAGGGCTAGGTTTAGAGTTAGGATTAGGGTTAAGGTTAGGTCCCGGAACGTAACAGGGGCTGAACCAACACCAGTGCAGTGATCTCCTTGGAGGGCTGAGTTGAGTCCACCTGTTAGGGTGCATGATTGGCTTAGGGTTTGGGTTAAGAGAACTGCTGATTTTGTGTTCCAGGCTTAGGTTTGTTCTGGATCCCTTTGTGCTGCGGTATCTATGCTGTGAGAATGTCACTGCGATTTTGTTTTTTGGTGAATAATCCTTAGCCAGTCATGGACCCCAAACTCCATTTTTTCCTCAGAGCCTTGATTTGGGCCACCTTAGGGAAAGAGGCTTGACTAAGGTGAGGATAAGTTCCCAGGAGTTGTCAGGGGCCGAAACACCAGCACTGTACTGATTTCCCTTGAGGTTTGAGTTGAGGGCATGTGTTAGGGTTTGAGTCAGGCTTCGGAGTTGGGTTTAGGGGTCAGACCATGGGTTGTTCCAGGCTTAGGTTTGGGCTCAAGATCCCTTGCTGTGGCTCCATCTCAGCCTTGAAAATGTCATGGCCAAATTCTGGGTTCCTTGCTGAAATGTTCTGCACTGGTTCTGGCCCCAAGTCTGTTCTTATCTCAGACTTCAAATCTGGGCCCACTTTAGAGCAAGAGCCATGGCTAGGGTTAGGATTAGGGTCAAGGAGGAGGCAGGGACCAAACCACCATAGGACAGTGATCTGCCTGGATTGCTGAGTTGAGGGCATGCGTTAGATGCAAGTCAGGCTTAGGGTTTGAGTTCATGGACTGGATGATTGTGTGGGCCAGGGTTAGGTTTGACCTCAGGATCCTCTTCTGTAGCAGCGTCCCAGCCCTGAAAATATCATTGTGAATGTCTGAGTTTCTTGCTGAATAACTCTGTATAGCTCATGGTCCCCAAATCTGTTCTTTCCTCAGACCTGGGAGGTGGAACCCCCTTAGGGGCAAGCCAGGCTAGGGTTAGGATTAGGTCCCAGGAGGCATCATGGACTGGACCACCAGCATTGTAGTGATCTCCCTGGAGTGCTGAGTTGAGGACATGTGTTACGGTCAGGTTAGGGTTAGGGTTTGGGTTGGAGAGGCAGACGATGTGGTGGGCCAGGTTGAGGTTTGGGCTCAAGATCCGCTTGTGCAGCTCTATCCCTGCTGTGGCAATGTCATAGTGATTTTCTGGGTTCCTTGCTGAATAATCCTGTGCTGGTCATAGGCCACCAGTCTGTTCTTTTCTCAGATCGAGGAAGTGGGCCTCCTTAGGGAAAGAGCCTTGGCTAGAGTTAGGGTTAGGTCTGGGGAAATGTCAGGGGCTGAACTGACACCAGTTCAGTGATCTCCACAGAGAACTGAGTTGAGGGCACTTGTTAGAGTGTGGGACTGGCTTAGGGTTTGGGTTCAGGGAATTGGTGATGGTGTGTTCCAGGCTTAGGTTTTGTGCAGCTCCATTCTGACCCTGGAAATGTTATGGCGAACTCCCGGGATCTTTGCTGAAGAAGGCTATACCACTTATGGGCCACAAATCCATTCTTTTCTCAGACCTTTGATGTGGGCCCCCTGATGGCCAGAGCCAAGGCTAGGGTTATGGTTAAGTCTCTGGAGGTGTCAGAGGCCAAACCACCAGCACTGTGGTGATCTTTTTGGAGGGCTGTGTTGAAGGTGTATGTTAGGGTGTGAGTGAGGGTTAGGGGTTGGGTTCAGGAGCCAGATGATGGGGTGGTCCAGGTTAGGTTTGGGCTTAGGATGCCCTCCTGCAGCTCTATCCCAGCCTTGGAAATATCATGGCAAAATTCTGTGTTCCTCGCTGAAATGTTCTGTGCCAGTCCTCACCCTAAATCTTTTCTTATTTCAGACCTCATAGCTGGGCCCTTTAAGTTCAGAGGCCTGATGATTTGTGGGCCAGGGTTAGGTTTGGCCTCAAGATCCACTTCTGCAGCACCATTCCAGCCCTGAAAATATGGTAAGCTTCTGAGTTCCTCACTGAGTTATTCTATGCAGGTCATGGGCCCCAAATCTGTTTTTTACTCAGAACTTGAAGGTGGAACAGGCCTGAATAAGGAAGCAGGTCCTGCCTTGGGGTGGGGAGTTCAGACAGGACCATACCCCAGCCCACATTTTCACCTCATGGGGCCTGGCTAAGCCTTATCTGGACCCTTGACCTCAGACACCATGAGATGTTAAACGTGCCTTGTTTCAAGCCGCCCAATTCACTGTAATCTTGTTTATGCCAGGATCACTGACGCCAGTGTCTTCCTATGTTGAGCACACTTACACCCTTCTCTTTGAAAGGCACCTGTGCCTCTGGGAGGTGGTGCCACACCAACGGACTGGTCCCTGTGAGCCACACAGAGACAGTCGCCGTGATTTCTCTGTTGCTCACAGCAGCTGAGCACGTTCATTGAAGATCTGTGCATGTGTTTGCAGGGATGACCCAACACAGGCTCTGTCACGGGCATGAGTCTGCACAATTCAGGTACACAAAGTACCACACTGCCTTCCCAAAGGGGCATCGTGGTGAGTAGAGTGTCAAGTAGAGTAAAGATGCCAAGAACAGAAAGGATTTTACTGCCTCCACTCTGACCGGGGTCTGTAGTCTCTAATTGACTAATTGTTCCAGCCACCCCTGAACTCCAGCAAGAGACCCCAAAGGCAAAGCATCCCTTGCTGGAACTAACACTACACCCTCAACCAGCAAGGACTGCCCTGAGCTGGCAAGACCCTGCCCGGGACTGACCCCACGACAATGAGGGGCCTAACCTCAGTGTCCCCTTACATGCACCCACCAACCTCCCTGGCCCCCTGCACATACCCAGTGCCCACCTGCACCCACCCTCGTCCCCCATGCACACACCCACCTGTTCCCCTGTGTGTACCTATATGGCTCTCCTGCACGCACCAACCTGCCCCCTGCCCATACCCACCTGCTTCCTGCCATGGATGCATCTGTACCCCAGCACACACCCACCCACCTTCACTCTTTCTGTAGGAACCCACCCACTTCCCTGCCCCCTGCATGCACTCAACATGCCTTTACTCCACCTGCACACAGACACATGCCCATCTGCACGCACCCACTCTTCCTGCTGTTCCCCTACATGCACCATCATCCCCCATGCACCCACTCACCCACCCTCCTCCTGCACACACCCACCTGCCCCTCTACATGTGCCAACCTGTTCCCCTGGCCCCCTGAATGCACCAACTCACTCCCTTGCCCCTATGCATGCCACCACCTGCCCCCCTACATGTGCCAACCTGTTCCCCTGGCCCCCTGAATGCACCAACTCACTCCCTTGCCGCTATGCATGCCCCCACCTGCCCCCCTGTATGCACCTACTTACACCCCTCTGGAACCAACCTGCCCCCTTGCCCCCCTGCATGCACCCACAGCCTCCCTGTACATGCCCAGATGGTCCCTCTACATGCATCACCTACCTGTTCATGCACCCACCTGCACCCTTGCTCCCTGCATGTACCCATGGGCCCCTCTGCATGCACCCACCCACCTTCACTCCCTCCTGCACATACCCTGGGGCCTCTGTTTCAATTTCCCTTAGATAAACCTGGATGTGTTTTCAGCTCTTGGGTAATAGTCCCTGAGACGTTGGTTCACTATCTTCCTGGTGTCATCATCACTGAAATGAATTACATTCTTGTGTCACTCCCACTCTTCTCTCTGCCTCTGGATTCTGTCATCATCGAGTGGCCATACCCAGTCTGTTTGGGGCCCCTGGAGCTGGTGCTCTCGTATCCCATGCCCTGGTTATAGGACGCAGCAGTTGGAGGAAAGAGACAAGGCCAAGTGCTCCTGAGGAGACCTGGTACATCTGCAGGAAAATCCCAGGGCACCCCCCTCCCAGGGAAGAAGTGTGCCTAGGCTTGCAGCAGGTGCAGCCAAGGCCCTGATGCCCTGACAGGCTTCACAACATGACTGGAGTCTGGGGAAGCTCTCATCCAAGTTGGAACATGAAGAGGAGAGTTTCTCTCCACATCTTTCTGGATTCAGGTTCACGTTGTTGGAGGTTCATCTCCAGGAAGAGACCATGAGTGGAACTTCTGACTTGTCCCGTAATGTTGTCCCTAGAGGAATGGTCTGCATGGGTGACAAGATGATTCTTCCACATGGCTGTAGGCAGGTGTGGGGTCTCCAGGCTGGCACTGCTCTGCCCTCAGTGGTGTCCCTACTCTGCTCCTGTCCTGCCTTCTCTGGGTAGCTATGAAACAAGCAGGGAAATGGAAGAGCAGGTGAAACTTTGGAAGAGGCCACATCCCCTTAGATGCTCAGGACTGTCAGACCTGATGTTCACACAATTGCTACTGTGAGTATGGTCAGAGGAAACACCCATGGACGTAAAAGGGCTGTTGGCATGAATCATTACTAACAATCACAGCGTCTGCAGTTTCATGGCCTGAAATGGGTCCTCTTGAGACACACCAACGTGTCTAATGGCCCCCATTGCCCATAAACACTCACAGGAGCTGGGAAGGCACCACTCCCACCTGATGGATTGTGCCAGTATCTGTTGGACCCACCTGCTCGGAGCAGCCCAGGCGGCAGGGATCCAATTACAGACTGGCTGTCCCTGCCTGGTACAGCACCTGCTCTCTAGAATCTTCCTTGTGTCTGTGTTCCTCATCCCTTTCCCTCTGCCTTTCTGTCCCCTGTCCCTAACTTCATGCTGAGTATTCTTACAAGCCAGCAGTTCAGCTTAGGGGAAATTGGGTGGCCAAGAGAGGCTCACCACACTAAATGAATCTCAAAACATTCTGGTTATTACCTCCCAGGCCAAAAGACTATCCATTTCCCTGGGTGCATCCTGGCTCTTTGCTGGAAATGAGGGCACTTTTTAAATCTTCATTATTTTAAAATAACAAGTATTGGTTGGGATGTGGAGAAAAAGGAACACTCATGCACTCTTTTTTTTTTTTTTTTTCCCTCATGCACTCTTGGTGGGAATGCAAACTAGTACAGCTACCTTGGAGAACAGTATGGAGTTTCCTCAAAAAGTTAAAAGTAGAACCACCCAATGGTCCATAATTCCACTCCTGGGTATTTACCCAAAGGAAAGGAAATCACTGTCTGGAAGAGACCTCTGCACCCTCACATTCATAGCAGCATTTTTCGTAATGGCCAAGTCACGGAAACAGGTTAAGTGTCCATCCAATGAGTGATGCTTATACAAAGGAATATTGCTCAGCTGTAAAAAAGAATGGGCAGATCTGGAGGACATTATGCTGAGTGAAATAAGCGAGACACACGAGAAAAGGATGTGTGGTCTCACTTACATGCGGAATCTGAAGAAAAGATAGAAGCCAAGCACAGAATGACCTGGGGTAGGGACACGTTGATTGTGGGGCACACTGTGGCAGTGATGCAGGAGGAAGCCTGGAGACCTGGCGCCCAGCATGGTGACCAGCTGACAGCCCTGTACTGAGTGTGTGTGACTTCAGATGCTGTGACCACACACAGATGGTAACTGAGTGGGGAGAAGGCGGGTCCAGAGCTTGGCTCCAGCTATCATGTCACTGGTACGTGTGCCTCAAATCACTGTGCCAAACATCCTTAATAGATGCAGTTCTCACTAAAATGTTTTAAGTTTTAAAAGTAAAATAAAACAACCAACCTGTGTGGAGATTTTAGGGACACAGGTGCAAAGTCCAAACATCAGGTCCATGAGAATGTGTCTCCAGTGCTCACTTCGATACCTAAGGTGTCCCAAACCATTGGTGCCACTGCCTGCCCTCCAGGGACTCCAGGTTGCTAGGTAGATGTGGGTCAACAAAAGGGGCAGGACTTGCACCTCTTAGGACTGAAGCTACCTGTGAGCCTCTGTGTGCTAAACTGGGGTGACAGGAAGGAGCAGACACCCTCATCCTGTCCATCCCGGACATCCACCTGTGGTGGACCAGATGTGCTGCTGATTCTGCCTCGGGAGGTGTGTCACTTGTGCCGGTCTTTACACTGGCCTCCTCAGATGGGAGGTGGCCCAGGGGAACCCCCCTGAACCCCTGTTGTGTGGGGAAACTGGAATTCGAGACCCCTTGTGAGGAGATCCTGGGGATATCCCAATATGTGCAGAGCCCCTGGCACCCCACTCAGGCCTGCTGGGGCCCAGAGATATCAGTGGGAGCCCCACTTGCCACATACAGAATTGTGCAAAACAATACATGCCTGTTGCTTCCATAAGGGCATTTCTGTGGTTTGGATACATTGATAGGTGACCCCGGCAAAGTCCAGCTCAGTGTTTTGAGCTCAGCTGCCTTCAGTGGCATACATCCCTCTGGTTCTCTTGCTAGCCCTGCCCTCCCAAGAGAAGCTTCTAGATGCTGGGTGGGCAGACTGAAGATGGACGGCCTGAAAATGGGTCTGCTCTCTTTGCTCCAACAGGCCCCTGGACCTCCAACAGCCCAAGATTATTCTCTGTGCAACAGCCTCAGCAGCCACCTGAGATGCAACACAATGTCCCTGGTCAGCACGGGCGGCCACCCTACTCCACAGTGATCCAGCCCAGAGCCCCTCGGTGCAGTGACCAAGACCCGGGCTGCAGAGGCTGGGCTGTGGCACACAGGTCAGGCCCTGTCTCTCTCAGTCTCTGTCTCTGTCTCTATCTCTCCATGTCGTCCCTCTACTGGGTGCCCTCAGAAGCCAGCTTGTCACATGGACACTACCCACGCGGGTGTCCCAAGAGAAGTGGGCACAGCTGCACAGCCACTTTGGTGGGAACCTCAGGAGTCCACCTGGGGAGCTGTGGGGGATCCAGGAAGAAGACCCAAATTGCCCCCTCCTGTCCCACCCCAGACACACTGCCTGGCTGGATCCTCCCTTGCCTGCACGTGGACTCCACAATCCTCAGGGGTGGCAGGCAGCTTCCCACCTCTCTTCCATCTGGAGGTGACACCCTCCCTGCAGCTCCCCTGCACCTGCTCTGTCTGCTGACAAATGATGTTTACAGAATGAAGGATGAAAAACACATCAGTTCAGTCTGGTTGGACAAGAATGAATATGTCCATGTGAAGTACTCAGGCTGAGATTTGGTAAAGCTATTTCCAAACAAGAAGTTTGGGCTACAAATATTAGAAAGCCCATCTCAGAGGGGCTCTTACGGTAATGGCATTTAGTGGTATCACCGAAGACATAGTCAGAGCTGGGGCCAGAGCTGAATGATATCTCCAGGCAGGAATGTCCTGACCTTCTGTTTCCATTCCCAGCACGAGGACCTTTAGCCCTCATGCTACAAAATAGTTACCAAATAGCTACCAGAGCTCCAGGCATGACACCAACATCCCACACTAGAAGGAAGGGGCTGGGGGAAAAGCTGATGGGGTCTCTAGCAGATATTTTTTTTTCCTTTCTTTTTTGCCTCGCAGAGTCCCATTCACCCCCTGGAACAATAGGTGGCAAAGGAAAGGGGCATTATTGCTGTGACCATGGGTGCCCCTGGGTTCTTGTACTCCCATGTTTTCCTCCCACCTCCCCCAGGATGTCAAAGGCACTGCTAACCCACTCAGCATGTCTGGGGAAAAAGTGTCCCAATCCAGGCCCACGTCCCTGCAAGTCTGTCTCCTCTTGAGTCTGTCTCATAATTGGTCCCTTCCTGGCCAGCTCTCTGATGCCTTCAGACCTTTAAAAATAATTGGTGCAGCTTTTCCACTTGTGTTCAGCAGAAAGATTGGGTCAAATTTCCTAGTCTAACATTGCAAGTCCACAAATCAAATCTTACAATTTTGAATACTGGGGGTATATTTTGAGGGTAAAAACACTAAAGTGAAGAGATAATAAGGTTTGGCTAGTAATTACAAATTAACAAGTATGTTTAATTAGTAAATATAAGTGGAAATTAGTAAATACATGTAATCTGAGTTAATGCCCCAGATTGATCTAATAATTCATGCCCCACATTGATCTAAGAATTCATTCGCCTATTCAACAAAAATCTTAAAAAAATTTTTTAATGTGTATTTATTTTTGAGAGAGAGAGAGAGAGAGAGAGAGAGAGAGAGAGAAAGAGAGAGACCGAGTGCAAGTGGGGGAGGGGCAGAGAGAGGGAGACACAGAATCGGAAGCAGGCTCCAGACTCTGAGGTGTCAGCACAGAGTCCGACATGGGACTCAAACCAACAAACTGCGAGATCATGACCTGAGCTGCAGTCGGGCGCTTAACTGCTTAACCGACTGAGCCACCCAGGCTCCCCTCAACAAAAATCTTTAAGTACTCACTGTGAAACAGGTACTGCTCAAGGGGTTTAGAACTTTTTAGGGAGCAAAACAGTGGAGGACACTTCCCTTTCAGGGGTGTGCCCTGCATGGTCTCCTCGACAAACACCCTCTGTCTTTTCCCCAAGGCACAGATTGACCATGCACTCTGAGGCACTCTAGGCAAAGGCCAGAGTGCAGGTGTTCTAGAGAGGGACAGAAAGATGGAGTTGGGTGGGGGTAGAAAGAAGCAAGCAGGGCAGGGGCCATGGGCAGAGTCCCGCTGTGGTTCCTCCTCCCACATTGGTGAGGAGGGTCCCTACCCCATCTCTTTTCCCCGCTAGTTAATAATGTGTCCCAGGTGCCGTGAGCCTGGCTGACATGGGGCACAGCTCCAGTCCTGTCCCACAGCCCCATTGAGAGCTTTCACTTGGTGAGGTCACATGCGAGGTGTTTGCTCATCAACACAGTGTCCTGAGGATTTGTAGGAACAAAGCTATTGTCCTCAGTAACTCTTGACTTTTCTCTTTCTTAGGATGATAATGCCTTAGCAGACTACAGTCGTTTCCTCCGGTCACCTGTGCAGGGGAAAGCAAAGGCCTCATGATTGGCCAGGAGTTGGGAAGGAGGTTTTCCAGTCGCTGGGGAGGTCGGGGTCAGCTGACTACCCTCATGACCCCCCACACCCCACATCCCAGCTCAGAGAGTGTCTTTCTGTGAGCCCAGTGGGCACCAACCTCACCTTGTGCTATAGTCCCTGCCCTCTCCTTCGGGAAGTCTCCCTTCCCTTACCCTGCCACCTACTGTACCTGTGTGCTGAACACTCTTTTTGGAAAGCTAAGACTTGACACACTCAGAGACATAGAATGACACCAGCTTCCTGCAGAGATGATGCCCCTCTTACTACTGCTCGCCTAAGTCCAGTTATAGGGATCGCGATGTTCTGTGGGACTCTGAGATGTACTGGGAGCTAGCCTACAGGCATAGAGGAGCCCCAGACTGCCCAGGAGGGTCCAAACCAAAGTATGAGCTATGATACTCCCCACCCGCCTTTGCCCATCTGGGATATGCTGCCTTTAGGTGCTGCAGAACCTGGTGGAAAAGCTGAGTCCAATGTTACAGGCAGCTTCCTGGGGGCCAAGCCCCATCCAGGTGCTCACCAACTTGTTTTCTTTGTGCTGCCTGATCCCACCTTTTATGTTTTCTCATCTTTTCTAGCTGTCTTCAGGAGGACGAGCAATCTAACATACCAAGGCCTCTGACATCAGAGGAGAAGCTATTTTCTTCATTGGAAAAATATTTCAGATGATATGAATCATACACAGTAAAGTTGAAAACAGACCAAAGTGGGTTTTGCTGTTGCCAAAACCTACTTCTACAGGTAATGACCGCTAGTCAGTGAACTTTCTCTCAGAACCTGTCCTTCTGTGTATACACATATGGGTTTGCGGTCACCAGCACCATACCCTGATGTGTTTCTGGTGACATTGACACATAGCCACTCTCACATCAGAGACAAAGCCACCTGTGGCCCCATGGGGACATCACACAGCTCTGGGACTAGTCTTTTGCTGGTGGAAGTTCTTCATATTCCCCTTTTTCCTGCTTTGTGAACAATGAACACTGTATGTACATTATTGGCAAATGTGCAGGCATTTCTTCTGAAAATTATTCTAGAAATGAATTTACTGGACCCATGTGTGTGTGCATTGTGAATTTTGATAGATACTTTACACAGTTAAATTTTACTCCTAAAAGCTACACTGGAATATGAAAGTTCCCATTTCCCCATTCTCACCATCTTGGGCTAGTGACAATACTGATTTGTTTTTTTTTTTAAATATTTTATTCATTTTTGAGAGACAGAGACAGAGCTTGAGTGGGGGAGTGTCAGAGAGAGAGGGAGACACAGAATCTGAAGCAGGCTCCAGGCTCTGAGCTGTGAGCCCAGAGCCTGATGAGGAGCTCGAACTCATAGACCGTGAAATCGTGACCTGAGCCAAAGTTGGATGCTTAGCCAACTAAGCCACCCAGGTGCTAATTTTTTTTTTCTAATTTGATTAAATGCTAGAACACATTGTATGGGTGGCTTTTCATGGCTGCAGTCAAGTCATGACCAAGATGTTTGTTGATCATTTGGATTTTTTTGGTTAATTGCTATTCATATCCTCTTCCCAGTTTCCAACCAGTGTTTCAGCCATCACAGATTTGTAAATGCTCCATGTGTCTTATGAATGCTCATTTCTGTGACATAATGCTGCCTTTGCCGATGGTCCAGGAGGAGATGCGTTCATTAACCTAATGACAAAAACTATCAGCTGCCAGGTCAACAGTTATATCCCTGCCCACCCATATATCCCAAATGTTATTTTATTTATAATACCTTATTTTCTGGGTTAACACAATTTTAATTTTATCTCCTGCCAGCCCCAGAAGATGAAGTAAGATTGGTTGAAGACCATGGGGCAGGCTTTCATTCCACAAAACTGGAGAAGCATAGAAGCCCAGGCCTGTTTCTGACCCACAGGAGAGAAACATGGCTCTGTGACAAGGAGGGAGGCCTCAGAGAAGACCCTTATGCACCCCCTTTCCATTTGGTGGGCCTTCAAGGCCTTGATGCAGAGGGAGACTCCCGTGCAGTTAAATGTGATGGTTGGAGCATCTTCTGGCAGGAAATTAGTAAATTCTTCACCGTGTCTGCTGCTGTTCCCAGGATTTCACTCTTAGCTGAACACATCGTGGCCTGGGAGGCCTGTGTCACCTTGTGGGAGGCTGAGCAGGGCTGCGAGCACCCATTAGTGTCTATCCTGTCTGGGGTCATCTGTCCCTGATACTCAGGTCCTCCATGTCTCCAACCCTGACATTAATGTTTCCTCTTCTCCCAGGGCCTGGCCAGAGGATTTCCATCCCTGAGCACTGGACCAGGAATGTTCCCAGCACAGGAACTCTGGCAGGGAGAATCTGTGTCTGTATGGTCCCCTGTACGTGCCGAGGAGATTGGCCAGCAGTGGGCTGCCTTCAGGTGTCCATCCCAGGGAAGGCAGTGCTTGCAGCAACTGCCTGGCCTGGTTCCGTCTGAGGCATCAGTGGTTCCCGTGAACACGAGCAGAACCTGGAGCTGTCATCCACGTGTGGCCCATGACAGTGGCAGCTTTGTGATACCCTGTGCCATGTCCAGTCTCCACATTGGTGAGTGTATGCCTGAGCAGCAGGTCAGCCTGGGGCAGGGACCATGGTTCCCAGGGCCCCTCCAGAAGCGCTTTCAGAGCAGAGCTTGCATTTGTTAGACCCTCTGAGTGGGGGGAGTCACAGTCCTGGTCCCAGAGATCCTGGAAGTCTGCCTAAACTCCTGAGACTCAGCTTTCTCACCTGTAAAATGGGAGTGTGGTTCCCACCTTTTGGGGGTAGGGGAAGAATGAAGGAAATCACATTGTAAATGACTAGTGTAGTGGAGGAACTTGGTGATGTCATCATGATGTGCTTTTCAGGGGGCATTGAAATGTGATGGAGAACAGGGAGGAACTGTGATAAATATCATGCATCTTGGCTCAGGCAAGGAGGCTCAGGGTCCTGTGTCTGCTGCTGAGATGAAGTCCCTCCATCCCATGGGTGCTGTTCATGATCCCAAGGTCACCTGGGAAGGGTGGGCTGCAGGGCCCTGAGGGGGGCAGAGCGGCTGGGCAGCTGAGGTGAGCCGGTTGTCACATTGTGGAAGGGAGCATGATGGGCTTGTGGGCCTTGGGACCTGGGGTCTGGGGGTGGGGAAGGAGACACAGATAGCAAGGAATGAGTGGGGGAGCCCATGGGGGATGAGGCAGAGTCTGTGCAGAGTGCTGAGCCTATGCAGGTGGGCTGGGAACCTATCTGCTAGCTATCAGATGCACATAGAAGCCACGTTACTCAGAACCATGGGGCCCAGGTGGGGCCCAGGGTTGGAGGACCCTGCTAGTGTGTACAGAGGGTGCAGCCAGAAAGTCCCTCAGGACACATAGCCTGGGGGCAGAGAGGGAGAGTCTTTCGTCCTGTAAGAAGTATCCTGTAACCCTCTACCTGCCTGCTCAGGGTGTTTCTTCCAAGACACGCAGGGAAAGACACGCCGCGAATAGGAAGTCGTCCTTCTCTTTTGCTTGGACCTTTTACAAATGCAGCTGATGAGCACTTGTGAAGAAAGCACACGGGTTGGGGAATGTGGTCTGGCTCAGCTCTGCTGCTGAGGTCCTGAAGACTCGCACAAAGCACAGAACTGTTGTGATTCAGGACAGATCTGTGCCCATGTGCCTCCCCATCATCAAATGAGCTGGGCATGCACACATCTCACTAGGCCGGTCAAGTCCTCTGTCTCCACATTAACTACATCACCGTCATGCATGGGCACACAACTGCATCCACATGGTTTTTATAGATGCTGGGGAAGTGATGGCCATGCATTTGAAAGAAGGGTACCAAACTTAAGTCGGGGTTTTCTCCATCTGGCCTCATGACAAATTATGTTTCACATACTTTGGGAGCTGCCTGCATTCTCCCTGGAAGGAAGCAGGTGTCTTAGTCTGGGTTCCTCCAAAAGTAGGAGTTTTTTTTGGAAGACAAGTCCAGGAGGCACAAGTGGGGGGAAAGACGCAGCGGGGAAGGGAGAACAGCCACAAAAGGTGCATTCCTGGTCACTATCGTGGGTGGTGGGGTTCAGTCCCATGGGGGGGGGGTCCCTCTGAGACCCCAGAGGACACCCAGAATGTCCTCCATACATGACAGGGTGGGCATGCCCCAGTAATGCAGATGCCCCTGCACTGCCAGGGTGCACCTGCCCGAGGGGACATCCCCTCCATGCTGGAAGGGAGCCCCAGCAAGGGAGCCAGGATGCTGCCCACCCACTGCAGTTGCAGAGCTCAGGTGGGTCATGGGAATTTGGAGTGAGGCACCCACAGCATAAGCTCACAGATTATATTTAAAAAATGAAGCATCAGGTCAGTGATCTTTGGAAACAGGCCATTTGTTTTAAGTATGTGAATAATTGACCCGGTCTTGTCTCCCACATTGCCGCAGTAGAGGCATTAGTTAGCTTACACTACCCTCCCTGGTAGGAACTGGGCTGGCATGCTTCCAGGTGTCTGTTGGACCAGCAGCAGGGCACCAGGCTGTCTGGGGACATGGATTCCAAGAGCAAAGGTAGCAAAACACCCACATGTATGAGATGGAAAAGACACCCTCCACACAGGAAAAAAAGACAACTTTAGAAAAAAGAAGTGGCAGCACCTCCCTTCCCCTCTTGGGTTGGCGGGTATGAAGCCCAGTTTCTAGGTCCTAGAGGGTGAGGACAGACTTTCAGTTGTCTTTTGAAGACAGTTACACATGGCAGGATCGTCACTGGCCCCCTCCCTGGAAATCCCTACAATGACCATAAAGGTTGGAAAGAGATAAACCTGTGGACGACCAACAAAGGACTGGTATCTAGATGCGTGAAGAGCTCTGACAAACCAACAAGAGAAGACATCCCAGCAGAAAAATGGGCAGAATATTTGGGTGGTCACACAGTATGTGGTGCACATGGCATGTCCACACTGTGGGATGCTGTGCAGCCATCAGAGTGAACAAACCCAACTGTGCCCATTACCACTTGGGAGAACTACACACCACGATGTTGAGGGTAGGAGCCAGAGCTGGGGACAGAAATAGCCGCAGGCCACATGAAGTTCTGTGCCCATGCTGTGCCACTGTGGGTAAACTGAGGCTCATTCTCAGAAGTGACGCTGCAAGAATGGGGCAGGAGTCTGCTGGCTCTCCTTGCAGGCCTGGGGCTTTTTAAATTTGTGTATCTCTCATCTTGGTAAAAATAAACAGTAATTAAAAAAACCCTCTAAAAATCAACCCAGGGAGTCAATATCGAGTACAGAATGCTCGAGTCTGGCGGGCTGAATGGCTGGAGGATCCCAGCAGGACTCGTGAGGCCCCAACCCACAGGAGGCCAAGGGAGGGCAGGGTTGGCGGCTGGGTGCTGGGGCAGCCCATCCTCCCAGCTTGCTGCTGCCACACTCACGACATGAGGCACTTCACCCCCGCATGTGACACGTGCTTCTGACCCATTCGCCCTGCCTCGTTCATAGACCTCGTGTGAGCATATGACCAAGATACACAGAGATGCATATGTTGGTAAAGGTGACCCTGGGGTTTGAGGGCACAAGGTTTATACAAGAGAAAGGGGAACACTGACTCTCCCCAACAGGTGAGCACACTCACACGTGTTCACACATATGCACGCATAGGCACACGTGCACATATACAGACTTGCACACAATGCAACATACAAGAACACACAGGTGTGCACACACATTTGTATATTGCATGGACACATGTACGTGCACACACACATACCCCAGCTGCACCATACATGTGCTCTAAGGGGCAACGGGTGGTGAGCGGTGGCAGTGGCCCACTGCAGAGCTAGGAGCAGTGGTGACACACTGGCAGATCCAGATCCCACACTGGTGGTCACTCTATGGCAAAGACTGTCTTTCAAGGACATCAGTCCTCCCAAGACTACTGAGGGGGCAACTGAGGCTCCTGGAACTGACCTGTCAGGTCCGGCAGCCACACAGGGTGAGGGATCAGTACGGAGTGTTCCTAGTCTTCTCCCACCCGGCCTCAGGCCCCTGACATGCATTCCATGGGTCAATGCCTACGCCTGTGGCCACTGGTGCAAGGGGAGGAACAAGAGGGCCAGGAGCCCACGGAGCCTTGGAGGGAAGAGTATGAGGGCACCGCCTCCAGGTACTGCACTATCCTGCCCCAACCCCCTGACTTCCTGCCCCACGTGGGGTAACTCACCCCCACCCATGCCTCTTCCACTTTGAAGAGCCCTACAGACTGGGCCTTCAGGGAAGAAAGTGTTGTCACTACCAGCCCCTCCCTCTGCTGATGACCTGTAGACACCAAGTGGTCCTGACACCTTCTCTGCTCCTCGGGGAAGGCTGTACTCCCCCACACCAACATCCCCAGAACCCGCCCCAAAAATCTAGGCTCGGGTTACCCCCCATGCACCCCTGGGAGCATCCCCAGTTGGTGGAACCACGGTCAAAAAGGTCCTGTGCCTGGTCACTCAGCTCCCCACCAAGAATCTCTGACCCCTGGGCACCCTGCCCCTCCAGGGGCTCAGCTCCGCCTCTGGGAATGCTGATGGGGAGTCTGCACCACAGACCCACTGGACACCCAGTTGCCCCCTTGGAGGGACCTCATTGTCCAGCCTGACCCCGTTGCAGCAAAGACAGCATCACACTGTCTGCAGATCCGGGAACCAGAAATGGCAGACATTCAGCAACTTGCCAAGAGACACAAATGAAGAGGGAGCCCGGCTCTTCCCTCTAAGCCCACCATCAGCCCCCAGAGACAGGGCAGGCAGTTTGGCAGGTGGTGATGGTCAGTCTGGCCTTGACTTATTGTGAGGAACACCATTTCGCCTCATCCTACAGGTGAATCTCAGGTCCTCACTCTGGGATGGCATAAATGCTGTGTAGCAACATTAAACCCAGAGAGACCTGACTGCTGGTGCCTGCAGCCTGGACCCAGCAGACAGTGTGCACATCACTGGGGGCAGTCATGGCTGTAGAAGAGCAGGTGCACAGGGGAACGGCAGAGACGGGGGGCGGGGCACGAGCAGGTGAAGATCGTCTCTGTGTACCTGCCATGTTCAGGGAGCCTTGGATTCTGAGGTGAGGAGGAGCATCAGATCTCTGCTTCCCAGAGCTTCAAGTCTAAGAAAGAGAAGGCAATGCTCAGAGGAGGGTGGAAGGAGCAGAAAGCATGTGCCTCATGGCCCATATGGTCAAGCATCGTCTTTCAAGGTGTTTTGCCTCCTGGGGACTTGCAGCCACTGCAGGGAGCGTCCCTGCCGCTGGGGACCTGCAGCTAAAGCTCAACGCCCTGGACATCTCAGTGTTCTCTGTTGGCTGCATTTAACAAGAGAGGCCCCTCTTGTTCCAAATGGCCCTGCCCCAGTAATGACAGTACGTCATTATATTTGGAATTTATGGATCAAGGTGAAAACCAGGTGTCCATATGGGCACCCTCAGCATGTGGGTTTTGAGTCAGCTTTGAGACACAACCTGCTGCAGGTTCTAGGTACCAGGGGAAAATGTGGATTTTAAGACTTAAGGCACAAAGCACAAGTGTGTGCTACTGGAAGGGCAGGGACCACGCGTTAGTTCCCAGCACAGTGTGCACTATGATAAAGAGAATATGGCCAGGGGACCAGCTCCAGGGAACCTGGTTGTTACGCCTAACCCAGCACATGCTGCTTTCCATCCTGGCCACAAATGGTGTGTACTCACAACCTAAGGATCTGGCCCCTTTTTTTGGGTCTGAAGACAGGAAACAAGGAATATCTGGTTTATTACTCAATGCCCCACAGAAGCTTGTCTGCCACCCACAAAGTGGGACCTGTTCTATGGCTTTTTTTTTTTTTCCAGTTTGGGACTACCGACAATCACCCATCACCACTAATGAGTACACAGGGCAGAGACATCCTTTGGCCAAGGCCAAGCCCCATGTGGCGGCCTCAGCTCCCCAACATAGAGGGTGGGCAGACAGTCTCCATGGAGGGTCCAGTCCTCCAGGAAACACGCACGGCTTGTAGCCGTGAGGCTGGTGGGAGCTCAGCAATGCCCAAGTAATGGGGCTGCAGTAACCCTGCCATGTGGAGATGACACTAGGCTGACCTTTTCTCCAGGTACTCCCCTCTCCCTCGGATCTCAGACCTCCTCAGAAGCCTGTAGTTTTTGTGGTTCTTTGAAGTCAGGACTCGATGACGTCCTGGTAGCCACTGTCACAACCTCCTGCCTGCTGTGCTGAGGGACAACCTATTGGCCATTTGGAGCTCCCTGGGCAGGTGGGCATGGGTGTCCCTGGGGCTCATGGTCTGCACCGCATGCAGGAGCTCCTCATATCCCCGAGACTGCCCAGAGCATGAGAGGGGCTTGGCCATGACACCAATGCAGCTCCCCAGAAAAAAAAATGTGCCCGTTACCAATGGGACAACCATCAACAACGTGTCAAATCTTGGAGTCCATTGTGATCCATGGCAGTTGTACTTGTCATATAGTATGAAGATTCCAACTTTTCCTCCAAAGAGATAATGAAGACTTGCTCTCTTGGTGAGGGTTCTGTGCTTATTTCCACACCAACCCCAGTAAAACTCAGACACACCCAGGGTTCTACATACAGACACAGAAACACACACACATGCACACCCTAAGCACCCATTGTGCTCATCCCAGGCACATGCCTCCCATGGTGTGAGCAATAGTGTGCAGCCCGTGTCCCATCAGGAGAACACAGGATCTTCAGGAACTGCTCCTGTGGGCTGGAGCATCACTGATGTGCTCCCTGTAA